>NC_053393.1:46556462-47240837 GCF_905171765.1 Bufo bufo | reverse complement strand
ATTTATCTTCTAAAAAACATCCCAACCTTGGTAAAAAAAAAGACGCTTATGCATTTCGAACAAGTTCTTACTACAAGGCAATATTTAGCTACAGGCTCATGAGATGTAAATCTGCATGCAAATGAAATTCGTACTGTATTAGTGACAGGAAATATACAATGTAAAGCATATCTATCTTCTTTTTAATTAACTAGTAGATGTGACTCTACATAACTTCTATCATCTATTCTACTTGTGAAAGTTGAATCTTCTCCTCTTCTAGCAGCCTGTAATTCCATCAGTAATAGGTTCTTGACGGAGGAGGATGAGGAGGGAGATGCAGCTGCAGTTTCTTTCCCTCTGTGTCTGTGAGACCGCATGCTGTGAGAGGGGATGGGCCGCGGAAATGAAATAACATCTGATTGGCTTATAGTATTGAGGACACCACTAGCAAAACACCAGAAAGTGTCCGCCCACTCAGTCGGCATGGAGACAAAATGCTTTTTCAAAAGGCAAAAAGTTTCCAAAAACACACAAGTTAGGCACACGGTTTCTGTATAAACTGCATCTAATACACATCTACAGCTGCCTAAGGATTATCTGTCTTGTAGAGATCGATACAACCTCAGGATCATTATGCAATGTCATTGTGTCAGGTCTTCTGCCCAGACCCCCTTCACTTCTAGGCACTACATATGGCACTTATAGCATTTAACAATTGGCTACCCCCCTCCTCACCCAAAATGACATTGAATGTAGAAGTAACCTTTAAGAGACATATACGGTAGGTGTAATTCCAAAAAAATTGTCTGTTAAGGAGCTGCAAGCATGATACACCTTTGAATGCTATAAATAAAATCCAGAATTTCTGCTGTCTATGAAGAGATGTGAAGCTCTTTATCAGAAAACTGAAGCTCCAACTATTACAAATACAATGCAGAAACGAATAATCATTTGTTTTCTTTTTATTTTAGGGTTCTCCAGGCCAAAAAGGAGAAAGAGGAGAAAGAGTAAGTAATTCCAGTATTTGTCATCCATGTCATTTCCTCACCACCTGCCTACTATTGTGTAGAACTCTGACCCACCAAAGCATGGACTCCACAAGACCTCTGAAGGTCCATGCTATCCAGCACCAAGACGTTAGCAAATGTTAGCAGTAGATCCTTTAGGTCCAGTAAGTTTCATAGATCAAACTTGTTTTGCCGACACGTCCCACGGATGACGATCAGATTGAGATCTGGAGGATTTGGAGGGCAAGTCACCAAATCAGCACCTTGAACTCTTTGTCATGTTCGTCGGACCATTCCTGGACAATTATTGTGGTGTGGCAGAAGCCACTGCCCTTAGGGAATACCTGAAGGGTTGCACTGTAAGTTGCCTACTGGTCAACTTATGCCAGGATTCTTTTAAGCATTAAACAACCCAGACCAGGCTCCCTGGGCACATAAACCACACTTTTTGGGTGGTGTTTGGCCACCTTTCGTATAACACCCTGTCCACTCTGAATGCATGTTTGGGCGCTGGACTGAGTCTGATGATGCAGCATCCCAGCATCTCATACAGTTAAAACTCATGGAGTGCTGCAGTCTTCCAGGAGGTCTCAATTTTTCCCCAGAGCCTCCCAGACATTTCAAGAGAGTTGACAAGTATGGTGACACATGTCAAAGTAACAAACACATAAATGCCAGAACCCAAAGTTTCCCAGCTGCACATTGCTCAGAGCATCACACCATGTCCAGCTCCAATATTTCCCAGTGGTTTGAATGTTATGGCTGATCAGTGTAAATAATAGAATATGTTCCTTGAAGGGATTCTCTGGGAATGATTTAAAATGGCCACAAGCAACCTGTCCTAGAATGTGAGCTGCACTGGTGGCCTCCACTTGCAGAGCTGCCTAGGTGGAGTGAGGGGATGGGGTCTCACTAAACACTACGTTATGGCACTTGTGTATACCACATATAACTGAGTGTTCCTGTCAGGCAGCTCAGTCATGATGGCATATCATAAACAGGATCACATCATTTCCATCTATACTACAGTGATCTACAATAGATGGTAATGATGTGATCCTGCCTATGATATGAAATCATGGCTGAGCAGCCTGACAGGAACACTCACCAATGTTTAGTATGTGCAAGTGCCAGAGCATAGTGTGTAATGAGGCCCTGATCCATCACCCCCCTAGGCAGCTGTGCAAATGGAGACAGCCAGTCCTGTTCACTTTTTAGGACAGGTTGGTTGCAGCCATTTTAAATCACTTCCAGAGAACCCCTTTAAGGTTCATAAATAAAGGTTGTCGGCTGTCCAAAAAGGATCTTAGGAACAAGGATGTATGACAAAGTTGTACAAATAAATCATGTGGACTCATGCTATAAACTATCAAGCCAAGGAGACTAACACGGGAACCAAAATATAGGTGCATTCTTGGAGGTTTTTATGATGTATGGTGTTTACTTTTTTATTTTTATTTACTTTCTTCAGTAAATATTATTTCAAAACCTATACAAGTCTTTACATCTAAACAATGTAGCATCACCACCCTACTTGAATAATGCTATGTATTCCTTATCATATTCTCGAGAACAGAGACATTGCTCCTTGTTTTTGTCTTACAACAGGGAGATACCCAGTCCCAGAACATGGTGCGTGTCATTGCTCGGCAAGTGTGTGAGCAGATCATCCAGAGTGAGTATCTAAACTGCTACTTAAATGTTAACTAACTTTTCACACAACTTAGCATAAATCAATAGTACAAGCCACCACAAGAAACTTTGTAATATGTTTTATCAGATAGAAATGTCTAGTTCTCATGTTATCAATTCTTTATCTCTCCCTCCTTCCTTGCTAATCGTTTTTCACTTTGAAAAAGTCTTAAAGGGGTTGTCTCACCTAAGAAATTGGTGGCATATCCTTAGGGTATGTCATCAATGTCAGATAGTTGCAGGTCTCACATCTGGGAACCACTCTTATCTCCAGAATGGGACCTTCAAAGTGAACAGAGAGCAGATGCACATGCACGGTCGCCCTCAATTACTGTATTACTATGGGACTTACTTACCAAAATTAGCTGAGCACTCGCTCGACTTTTTCTGGAAGTCCCATAGAGATAAATGGAGTGGTGGCCGCTCTTGTGTGGTGCACTCTCCATTAATTTTCATGGGACTTCCGAAAAATAGGAGAGCACACTAACTTGGCTATTTTCAGAACTCCGATGCACGGTGTGCTCTCCTTCACTTTGGGGGCCCTGATCTCTAGATAGGAGTGGGTTCCAGAGGTGGTATTTGCCCCTATTTCACTTTGGTGGCATATCCTAATGATATCCCACCAATGTCAAGGGTGACACAACCTCTTTAAACCTGTCCAAGATGGATCAGCTCCACAGAAGAATCATATTACACATGTGAATACAAGGCTATGGAGCGGGGAGGGGGAAGGAGTGAGCAGGAGATGAGTGAGACACACACAGACTGCTGCAGCTACATGGGCTGAGATGTACTCTATTCGCAACCATAGAGATCATTGCCTTTCTGTACTGTCCTCCGTGATCTTGCAGCTGATTCTGACTGAGTAAGATAAAGTTATGAAGCAGATTCTCCTCTACTTTCTGTGTGCAGTGGATGGAAGCTAGTATTCACCCACCATGTCTGGGATAACTGCAAACTATACATTCAGCATGCACAGAGAAAAACTGCTAAAAAATGCCAGATACAAGTCATATAGAGGCCAGAAATAGTGTTGTTCCTCGTGTACACCTACTGTACTACTGATTAATGCAAACTTTGTTGAAAGGTTAAGTATGCCTTAAAAACATTAGCTCAGCTCCATGGGGAATTGATGATTCATGAATGAACGCCACTCAATGAGTATCAGATCCTGAGAATGTGAATCGATAGTGTCTGTACTCATGGTGAAATCTCAGGCAAGTTTTTAGTATTTCCACTTGCAAGGTTTAGCATTGACGGTTCAAACTGAAGAAGGCTCGGACAAGTGACATGTCCTTGCCTGTACTGTGAGACCAGAAACATATTTTGAGGCCAGAAACAAATTTTATGTAATTCCAAGTCATAATTCATGCAAAATTTACCTTGAAAATTCTTACTAGTTGGGCCACATACTCAGAAGAAGGACAATTGTATTTGGACAAATGTTCTCCCATGTGCAATTAGCCCAAAGGAACAGATTCTTTTACGTACCTCTAGAGTCAAGATGAAACTACTCTCACGAATACAAGAACCCCCACTGAAAGTAATACAACCTGTGAAGTACCAGAGCAGGATACCACAAGATGGTTTAACCTTTGTGCATTTTTTTTGTAGGTCATATGTCAAGATTCAATTCACTTCTGAACCAAATACCAAGTCAGTCTGTATCAGTTAGGAGCATTCAGGGACCACCAGGGGAACCGGGCCGACAAGGTCCTGCAGGACAACCTGGAGAACAGGGATCACCTGGACGAGCAGGATTTCCTGGCAATCCTGGAAGCCCTGGACCGCCAGGAGAAAGAGGTAATTTCTACATTGTTTCTAGCCAAAAATATGGCTGTGTCAAGACAGATTGGGGGAGGTAGGAATGGGCATAGCCTTCCGATGGTGAAACTGTATGTAATGCTGACTAACTTTTCAAATACATTACTTTATCTATGTTGTACTGATATTACCTTTCTCCAGCCACGTCCAGAATCTAAAATTCTGCCACTTGCGACTTTAAATCCATCAATAATGTGCTGACAGACACACCCCAGAAATATTCTTTAACATACCATATACTAATGCTAGACATGGGGAGAAACATTTGTTATTAAAGGAAACCTGTCATCAACAACCTCCCTATCAAAGTGTCTGCATAGACACATAGCTGGGGTTCACATGGTTAAAACGCTGTTTTTCTGTTGTTGATCCGAGGTGCCGTTCCCGAGTTATGATACTTTATACCTTATATGCAAATTAGACGTTTGGTGCAATGAGGGCGTCACCATTGCTCTCGATGCATCCAAGCTTTGTTACTTTCTGTCTCCAGCCCCTCTCTGGCTGCTTTGATTGACAGAACCAGGGAGTGTCAAAGCAGCCAGGGAAGAGCTGGCCAAAGAAATGAGTGGAGGATGGGTGCAGCAAGAGCAAAGGTAATGCCCTCTTTGCACCAAAAGCTTAATTTGCATATTAAGAAAAAGCATCATAAATCAGGAATTGAGCCTCACATCAACAAAAGAAAAACTGTGTTCTAATCAGGTGAACAACAGCTATGTGTCAAATGTATGCAATCAGTTTGATAGGGAAGAAGCTAGTCACAGATTTCCTTTAAATTTCAATTTCAAGTGCCTGCTGTATCTTCTAAATTGTCCACAGACCCTGAACAAGCAGGGGGCTGAAAAGTCAGCCAGCTTTCGTTCTAATTGAAAAAAGAACAAATTTGATTTCAGAACGGGAACATTTGAAGCCAGTTTTTTGCATGAGTCTGCGTTAGCATACTTTACACAAAATTTATCAAATCTCATGCATTGGGGGGAATTTGTCAAAACTGGTGCAAAGGGAAACTGGCTTAGTTGCCCAAAGCAACCAATCAGATTAATTATTTCATTTTCCAAAGGAGCTCTGAAAAATAAAAGGTGGAATCTGATTGCTTGCACTGGGCAATTAAGGCCTCATGCACACGACCGTTGTGCTGTTTCCGTTTTTTTTCGCGGACCCATTGACTTTCAATGGGTCCGTGGAAAAATCGAAAAATGCACCGTTTTGCAGCTGAGACCGTGATCCGTGTATCCTGTCCGTCAAAAAAAATATGACCTGTCCTATTTTTTTGACGGACAACGGTTCACGGACCCATTCAAGTCATGGGGTCCGTGAAAGAACACGGATGCACACAAGATTGGCATCCGTGTCCGTGATCCGTGGCCGTAGGTTACTTTCATACAGACGGATCCGAAGATCCGTCTGCATAAAAGCTTTTTCAGAGCTGAGTTTTCACTTAGTGAAAACTCAGATCCGACAGTATATTCTAACACAGAGGCGTTCCCATGGTGATGGGGACGCTTCAGGTTAGAATATACTAAAAGAACTGTGTACATGACTGCCCCCTGCTGCCTGGCAGGTGCTGCCAGGCAGCAGGGGGCAGCAGGGGGCAGGCCCCCCCCCTGTAGCTAACACATTGGTGGCCAGTACAGCCGCCCCCCCCCTCCCTCCCCTGTAGTTAACTCATTGGTGGCCAGTGGGCCCCCCTCCCTCCCATGTAGTTAACTCTTTGTTGTCCAGTGTGGCCGGCCCCCTCTCCCTCCCCTGTAGTTAACTCGTTGGTGGCCAGTGGGCCCTCCCTCCTCCCTCCCCCTCCTAATTAAAATCTCCCCCCCCTATCATTGCTGGAAGCGGAGAGTACCGATCGGAGTCCCAGTTTAATCGCTGGGGCTCCGATCGGTAACCATGGCAACCAGGACGCTACTGCAGTCCCGGTTGCCATGGTTACTTAGCAATTTGTAGAAGCATTATACTTACCTGCTGCGATGTCTGTGTCCGGCCGGGAGCTCCTCCTACTGGTAAGTGACAGATCATTAAGCAATGCGCCGCACAGACCTGTGGAGCTCCCGGCCGGACACAGAAATCGCAGCGCGCAGGTAAGTATAATGCTTCTACAAATTGCTAAGTAACCATGGCAACCGGGACTGCAGTAGCGTCCTGGTTGCCATGGTTACCGATCGGAGCACCAGCGATTAAACTGGGACTTCGATCGGTACTCTCCGCTGCGACCAATGATGGGGGGGGAGATTTTAATTAGGAGGGGGAGGGAGGGGGGAGGGCCCACTGGCCACCAACGAGTTAACTACAGGGGAGGGAGGGGGGGCCGGCCGCACTGGACAACAAAGAGTTAACTACAGGGGAGGGAGAGGGGGCCCACTGGCCACCAATGAGTTAACTACAGGGGAGGGAGAGGGGGCCCACTGGCCACCAATGAGTTAACTACAGGGGAGGGAGGGGGGCCGGCCGCACTGGACAACAAAGAGTTAAAAACAGGGGGGGGGTCTGCCCCCTGCTGCCTGGCAGCACCTGCCAGGCAGCAGGGGGCAGTCATGTACACAGTTCTTTTAGTATATTCTAACCTGAAGCGTCCCCATCACCATGGGAACACCTCTGTGTTAGAATATACTGTCGGATTTGAGTTTCACGATCTAACTCATATCCGACAGTATATTCTATCATAGAGGCGTTCCCATGGTGATGGGGACGCTTCAAGTTAAAATATACCATCGGATTGGAGAAAACTCCGATCCGATGGTATAAAAGGGACTCCTGACTTTACATTGAAAGTCAATGGGGGACGGATCCGTTTGCAATTGCACCATATTGTGTCAACGTCAAACGGATCCGTCCCCATTGACTTGCATTGTAATTCAGGACGGATCCGTTTGGCTCCGCACGGCCTGGCGGACACCAAAACGATCCGTGGATCCTCCAAAAATCAAGGAAGACCCACGGACGAAAAAACGGTCACGGATCACGGACCTACGGACCCCGTTTTTGCGGACCGTAAAAAAAAACGGTCGTGTGCATGAGGCCTAACGCTCCATTCACAAGTCCGCAAAATGGGTCCGCATCCTTTCCGCAATTTTGCGGAAAGGGTGCGAACCCATTCATTCTCTATGGGGACGGAATGGATGCGGACAGCACACAGTGTGCTGTCTGCAGCCGCAATTGCGGAGCGCAGCCCCGATTTTGGGTCCGCAGCGCCGCAAAAAAGATAGAGCATGTCCTATTCTTGTCCGCAGCTTGCGGACAAGAATAGGCATTTCTATGGGGGTGACGGGCTGGTGTGTTGCGGACCCGCAATACACCATGGACGTGTGAATGTAGCCTATGTCTGTTTTCCTTTACACCACTTTTGATAAATCTTCCCAGTGTTTGTTAAATTTAGAACACCTTTAAGCATAACACTTTTCTCAGGAGTGGGTTTGCGACTTTTCTAGTGGGACTTTTCTTTATTAAAAAAGTTGCAGTGATAAATCTTGAGTGAAGCCAATTAACATAGCCCACCACACCCACGCTCCCACCCATTTTTCAAAACTGGAGTGAGTGGTGTAAAAATGCAAAAAGTAGCAATTTTCTTATAATGTAAATAAGCCCAGAAAGTCATGAAATGTTGAGACTTTTTAAAGTCAGAGTTCTGGAGTGCATGGCGTGATAAATTCCCCCCATAATGATTGCAGGTCAAGATTTAGAGTGATTGTCTATAGACTTCTTAAAAGTGTGATTTCAGCAGGACCGCCTGACAGCAGATGTTGGTTGAGATAAGGATTGGGCTGCTCAATTTCAACATGCTTAATTCTTTTTTTCTTGGGAGATAAGGTGCTGCAAAGAGGTCTCGCTGAGCTGATCTGAGCATGCATGTTTATGTCACTGGGAGCAGATTTGTTCAGACCTGATAGTTTCCTTAATCCTATCCCTGAGGAGGTAGTTTTGAGCAAAGTGATTATCATGTTGCTGCAGATGTAAAAGATAAAAAATTAAGATACATTGTTAATTTTGGAATGGATTTTAAAAACTCTGAGGAGAATTTATCATTTCCCCCACACTAGTTTCCTGGTATTTAAAAGTCTCGAAACAAGGTTTTGTGACTTTTTAAAATCCATTGTGGGTTTTTCATTTGCAACTGGCATTTTTACGCTGCTGTTTTACAGTGAATTCTGGGATACAGGAATAGGATAGGCTTGACAAGGTTTCAGTGCATAAGGAGTTTACTAAACTATGATAAAGTATGTATACAAAAGATAACATACAGAGTAAAGTAAGTAACAGTAACCAAGCCAGTGAACAAATGAGCAAGCTCCACATTGACTAGTTCCCAACATAACATCTGATCAACGCCCATATGACACAAAAAGAGGTGGTAGTCACAAGACATGATTTTACCCTGATGATGTGTGTTTTGGAACTGAGGCCTTTGTTACATACATAGAAGTTTATACTTTCTAGCTTCCCGGCCTCTCCTAAAAATCTTCAGTGTGCAGTACGCATGTAAAGTTACCCCAATCTTTAGGAATGCGGCCTGGTACCAGAGGTACCAGTCCTGATAACTGTAGACCAATAGGTGCCTGTATATGCTCATTGACTCACTACATTACAAGGAATGTCACTACATTAAAAAAGTAGGGTTCCCTTTAACTACAGAATAATGCCTATTTAATTACCACACAATGTTCATTGATGGAAACAGTGGGGTAGATTTACTAATCCTGTAGTTGACATAAACTTAGACCAGTTGTCTAGACATGCTCCACATTTATCACAGTGGCTCAGGCTGGATGATAAATGTGGTGCAGGCATAGACACTTTTGTCCAACTTTATACCAACTTTGGTTGGCTTAGTTCAAGAAAGATTTTAGGTGGATCAGTTTTGGTGCTAAGTGTCACATATAAGGCTGCACTCCCTTTCCTGAGAAGGCACGCCCCTTGTCAGGCTAGGATCAGATAATATCTCTAAACGTAGATGCACCAAATTACGCTACCTTTTAGCGCAATTTATGCCAGAACCTAGGTGAACTCACTGTAGAAGTGATCCAAAGTTTTAATTTTAATTAGCATGTCTCAATACATGAAAAGTCACTGAAAATCATAACTTCTTGCAAAAACGACACCACACCAGTCAATGGGCTGTGTCTGGTATAGCAGCTCAGCTTTATTACAGTTCAATGGGTTATCTCACGAATTAACCCTCCATAAATTTTAAGTATATCAATGCAAAAACAGCTCATCAGCTAATCTTCAGTGTAATTTCAAGCCTTTTTAGCTTCTTTCCTCATCCATCTGCGGCTCAGGTCTATTCACTTTCTGTGGGCAGACAGAATCTCGTCCAATGAGACCATAAAGCACTTACCTCTCCCAAGAAAGCACTGCAGTCAAGGAGCTATGTTCTCCCGTATTGCCCCCCTGCTTAAAACATAGTTCCTCACACACAGCCCCGACGATTCTGCTAATAAATAACACTATGGTATGTAATGCCTCCTACCAATTCTTTTGCCACTGTCTAGAGAAAGATATGGTGATATGCTTCTATGATGAGCGAGTGTTAGGGTCCATTCACACGTCCGTTGTTTCTTTCCTGATCTGTTCCGTTTTTTGCTGAACAGATCTGGACCAGATCTGTACCCATTCATTTTCAATGGGTCCTGAAAAAAATCAGACAGCTCAATGTCTGATTTTTTTCCAGGACCCATTGAAAATGAATGGGTACAGATCTGGTCCAGATCTGTTCCGCAAAAAACGGAACAGATCAGGAAAGAAACAACGGACGTGTGAATGGACCCTTATGCTCATTCATCAGGTGATCGGATGCATCTTTAGATGGACAGATTCACAGGAACGAGCGTATAATCCACCCAATTATTTGGCATCTAAATCCACCTTAAAACCTCCATCTCAAAAATATTCCCCCATACTTTTCAGAACTTGCAGGATACTGTTGGAGGTATAATCTAGTAAGCATCTGCATTGTGCACTTGAAAGGCAGTAAAAATAAGTGTGGCTACTGGTTGGGCTGAATTGAGGGCATCACAACCAGTGTCAGACTGGCCCACCAGAGGTCCTGGAAAAAAAAGTTTTGGAGATGTTTTTGGAGCCAATAACTTGCCACTAGAGTCTATATCTTTGAATCATAATCGATTAGACTTTATTGTTCACATGGGGTTTGGGCCCTGAGAATAATTTCCACTGGTTGGCACAAGGAACCCCAGTCTGACACTGATCACAAGATTTCTTGAGCATGAATTTGTTTTACTTTTGACCCTTGTTACATGGTGACTTTAGTGCAAACTGTGGCAGCAGGTGACCTGGTTGACTTGGGCTTCCTTGCCTATGACATTGTGGTCAGTTTGCAGTTTTCTACAACTTGGGCCACATTGAGGGTAAACTAGAAAAATGTCTAATTTTTAATCATCTCCCTATAGGTCTATCTGGTGAAAAGGGAGAAAGAGGCAACCCAGGAGTTGGAACTCAAGGCCCACGTGGTCCCCAGGGACCTTCAGGTAAAAACAATCAATGGGACAAAAGTTCATTGTTGGGAAAATCTGTCATTGAAATGTATATAATATTCTTCAGGATGTGCCAGGTAGTCTAGTGGCCAAAATGCCAAAAGGGAAAATGTGATATTGCCAAGATTTAGAAATCCTTCTATACATTATTACATCCCACAGGTTATAAAATCTGTAGAATTCTTTTAACTTTTTTCCTATGGAACTTTATTCCTATAACTTTATATATTCCAGATTTTCATTAAATGCTGACTTTAGTCTATCGACCTTTAGTTCTAGGAAAGGAAATATTTAATTTACTTCATGAATGCTGCTACAAATACTACATTTAGAACCATTCTCCAACAGGACCCCCAGGAGAAGGAAGGACAGGAAGCCAAGGACCTTCTGGGCCACCGGGACAACGTGGATTGCCAGGCCCACAAGGAAATCTTGGTCCTATGGGACCACCTGGGCCCCCAGGTTACTGCGATGCTTCTTCGTGTGCTGGATATGGTGAGCTCTAATGTTTTGTTGTACATGATTTTCAATGGATATGAACAAAGCAGGTAGACAAGATTAACATGCCTATAGAAACTGACCCTGATCCCTGGCAAGATCAAGGATCCTCGCAAAAATGCCAGAAAATAAGACCAACATAAGGACGTCCATATAGAAGGTCAAGTAACATATATGCAAAAGATGGTGTGATAATCTCTTGACAATAATAGAATACATATCCAATAATCCAAAAGATTACAAAGTGTATCACATAGAGGCAGCTACCTATCACAAACAATGCAGTTGGAAATGAGTATTGGAAGGGTCATAATTTGGACTGGTAATTGGCCTTTTTCTGTGTCCAGCTGAAAGCAGGATGTTGGGGCCAGAGATTGGTGAGGTGACTAATACTTCTTATAACCCATTCTGCTCTTATTTAAATTTCTCCCTCCAGAAAAACTTATAAAATATATTGCACAATCCACCAGTAATTGTGAGCAATCATAGTCATTAGCCTCTATGGCTATGAAAGGTCCATCTCAGTGTACTCCACTTTTTCATAATTTGCTTAGTAAATCTCCCCCAATATGTCTGTGAATTTCATACTCACTGATATTGGGTATATGGTAATAGGAAGTAGGCTCTGTACTAGTTACCTGACTGGTTTTGATGGATGTAATATAGGTTTGCACTTCAGTATTTCCACAAAATGTCACATATTAACTAAAAACATGACACTGCAAACTCAGATTTGCATGTCCTTGTCATTGTGTGTTTGTGACGTTTTGTCTGCGTTGAGTGTGTTTGTGTATTGGTAATCTGTTACTGTTTGATGAGTTTAACACAAACAGACTTTTGCTTTCTTACCAGGAAGCTTGCCTCTTTAAAGTGAATGGAGCAGGGTTGTAATATGAGATATAAATTAGTTCTATTCACTTGGGTGGGACTGAGCGGCATTACCATACACAACCCATGGACACAAGTGGAGTTATTTCGGAACCCCCCCCCCCCCACGCATAATTAGGCTCATTATTGTTTCAGAGCCTGGCCCACAAGAGGGTATTCTAGTCCAATCCTGACCATGTGTATTGTACTTCCACTGAGAAACGTGATGGGAAATCCTACCATCTCAACAGCATCTCAAGTGGTTGCTGTTGGAGTGGGGCCACGTGATAAAATGGTTACTGTATACCCCAAGATTCACTAAATCAAGGTGCCCCAAAATATATTGGCATTAAGACTACAATGACAGATCCCATGCACCACAACTGATACGTTCCACCCAAAACATGCCAACGTAGGACATTCTGTTTGTGCGTTCTTGTTGAGTGTCGGTTGGCATTTTTCTCTTGGTGTAATGATATTTATGTACTGACGTTTGTGTTTTTTTTCTCTTTTATTCATTTGTCTCTCCGAATGTCTCGTCTTACACAATTTTACACATATCCAATGAGAAGGCTTAATACCTTACAATGACTACCAGCCTTGAAGATTACGACCAATAGCGCTACGACTCTGCTTTGCCAGTTGGCTCCAAGCCACCAATGGAAAATATAGTCCGTTTGACCAATAAAAAATAGACAGTAATGAACTTGTCATAAAAAAAAAACAATCACTAAGTGATGAAGAGGAGAGGATAATGTTCCATGGAGGCCTCTCCTACCGTTTCTATTAGCTGCATATCAAGCATTGTCACATAAGCCAATGTACCTTGCTCGGGACAGCCTGATATACTGAAGGCTTGCCCAGAGCTAAAAGAAACCAAGATACTGTGACATTATTCACTTCATTGATGTAAATGTCTTTGGTTGATTACACGTTCCTGGTGACGGTTTCCTAGTTAAAGTCTTCAACTTTAACTTTTCGTCTTGTTTCTATTAATCGTTCCATGTTGTAAATAAAGATACAGTATTTTAACTCATGTATAGCATCTAGGCCCTGTTACCATGTTTATACCCCCATATTTGTATGTTTATGCCCTTTTGTATATGTATTTAATCATTTATACACTCATGGTGGTGGCGGGTCAAGGTGGATATGGCGGTGAGCCTGGCCAAGGCAGCCCTGAATCCTATGGCCCAGAAAGTCCTTACGATGATGACGACAATGAAGATCCTTATGGTGGATACCAAGTGCCCTACCCTGCCTCCTACTCTCACGTTGGTTACCATCAACCAGAATTCATACCAGAGTTTACACCGGTCCAAGGGGAAGATTCGGAGGAGGTGAGGTCACCTGGGATTAGCCGCATAGCCAGAAGTATTCAGAAAAGACCATCCAAATCTCTAAAAAATCTTCAGGATGTCTAAGTGGACTCAATGAGTAGGTACTCATAATTTTGTGGTGGGACAGTCATCAAGCATTGTCTACAATACATTGTACATAATGTAATGCACTGTTCATGGAAATTGTTTACGTAAATTGAAATAGTAATTTTATCCATTTTTGATCAATACGTACTCTGAGACCAAAGGTAATTGCATATGTCCTTTCTTTTGTGAGTCCTGAAATATGTGTGTAGTAATAGACAAGGGTTATAATAAGCTAAATAGACAAGGTGCTCAGGCACTTGGCCCCTCATGATATTGGTGACAACTGCCTCAGGAATCTCAAACAGCATTAGCCTCACCCTACTTGCGTCCATGTACAAAATCCATTGCATCTAGCTATCTACCACTTTTTGATTGAGGTAAGAGAACAATGGAGGTTTGTAGAATGGAAAGTCTTTTCGAGGTTTTGGGTCAGGTCAAATGAGAAGTCATACTTCACAATTTGAGGAGAACCCTTCATATTTGAGCCTCTAGCTTCACCACAGCTTATTCTTCTCATGATCTCTCTGGATCTATCCAATCCTACATTCTACTTAGAGACCAAGATAGAGTCAACAAATTCATTCAGTGGTGGGTTGTGCCAAAGATAACAAGGGCCGACTTTGGGGCTGGCTTATTTTGGGGAGAAAAAGGAATCAACCTCAAGTCTTTAAATTAGGATTTAGTATTTTCACAGAAATCAGTTGTATGTTGGAGCTAGTGCCCATAGATGTGAAGACCATTTTACTTAGCCTGAGAAACTGGCTGCATTAGCAGATGGTGTTTGGGTACATGTCTTTCTTGATCTGAAAAGTGTGAAATTAATAAGACAAATTTAATATTTAGCTCCCAAAGTATTAATAATATCAGATTTATAATGCGTTTGGATGGGCACCTCCTGTATAAGGGCTGTATCACACACCTCTAGTAACCATCGGTTTCGGTGGTCCCCTAAAGATAGTGGTGGTTGCGATATCTTATACTGCGATTTGACACAGCAGTCATGGGAAGAATAACCTAATACATGTTTTTGTAGAGCCCCATACGGGCTATCCTGAACAACCTCACACAGGCTGATGAAGAGATCATCATTTCTTGTGGTCATCACAAGACCCACCCATTGTAGTCCTGTGTTCACATCCAGCTGGTACATAAACACCTCTTCCCCAGGCAAAATATTTCCACCCAAACCACTGAATTCTTCTCAACCCCCCCAAAAATTTGTAAAACCAGAGATTTAGGACCAAATAAATTATTTTAGATGGCTTGTAGTGATATTATCGATTAGTTTAGGCTACTTTCACACTAGCGTTTTTGCCGGATCCGTCATGGATCAGCAAAAACGCTTCCGTTACTGATAATATAACCGTCTGCATCCGTTATGAACGGATCCGGTTGTATCATCTTTAACATTGCCAAAACTGATCCATCATGAACTCCATTGAAAGTCAATGGGGGACGGATCAGTTTTCGATTGTGTCAGAGAAAACGGATCCGTCCCCATTGATTTGCATTGTGGGTCATGATGGATCAGTCTTGCTCCGCATCCCAGTATGGAAAGCAAAGCAGAGCATGCTACCGGTTCGCTCTCTGGTATGAGAACGGAACGGAATGCATTTTGGAGCATTCCATTCTGTTCAGTTACGTTTTGCCTCCATTGACAATAAATGGGGACAAAATTGAAGCGTTTTTTTTTTTTTTTTTCCGGTGTTGAGACTCTATGATGGATCTCAATACCGGAAAATATTAACGCTAGTGTGAAAGTAGCCTTAGTTATATCTGTATTGATACGTTTTGTTACTTGTAGTAATTTAAATCAGTCAGTCCACATCTTCATATTGTACGTTGTATCTAGACTTTAGAGAGGTTTTTGGTCATTTGTGCAATACATTTGTTTACCGCCATTTACCGTTTTCTGTGCCAGGTGCCAAATTGACCAGAAGTGAACATGAGGGTAATTTATTGTAAAGCAATTTCCATTGTTTTGTAAAGACAAATAAAGATTGTTACAAGATCCAATTGTTTGTAATTGTGTCATTGTTTAGTCAAGTTATGGACGACTTTGTGTAGGGCCGTGGTCAGATTGCCACCCAGGTAATTGTTCCCATATTGAAAACAGGAATCCAGTGCTGTATACTGAGCCTCTGCTGTAGGATGAAATGTCTTTCACCAAATCTCAACAAAAATTAGGCAACAAATGTCCCATCTTAAAGGGGTTTTCCAAGATTAGAAAACAAGGCATCTTCCAAAAATAGCACCACACTTGTCCACAGGTTTTGTGTGGTATTTCAGCTCATCCACGTTCATTTTAATTGAGTTGAGCTGCAATACCAGAGACAACCCATGGACAAATGTGGCGCTGTTTATGGAGTTTTTTTTCTGATCTTGGAAAACCCCTGTAAGACACCCTGCCTTTACATCAAAAGTTGACAAAACCAACTGCTGGGGTCTTGTTATCCCCTACGTTGCTGGCGGTTGTGCCTAAAATTATGACGAGGTGCAGGCCTGGTCATAAATTAGGCACATCCCCCGGCGAAACGCTCGTTCTTCTGGTAATAGGATCGGTTAGTGCAGTCACCTGTTTGCCGGCAAAACTGATCCTGTATGGGGACAAGCGATGGCATTAGTGATCGCTCCTCCCTATACTGTGGAGAAGATTGCTGCATGTAAATGTAGCGGTCTCCTCCAAAACGCCTCCTTCCCAACAATAGTCAGTCTCCTCTGTCAGTGTAAAGGGGCCTTAAAGGGAACCTGTCACATTGAACACGGTATCGGAGCTACAGGCAGCAGGTTGTAGAGCAGGAGGAGCTGAGCAGATTGAGGTATAGTTTGTGGGAAAAGATTCAGTAAAACCTGCAATTTATACATTGAAATTCCTGCTCATTCTGAGCTTTGAAGTCCAGGAGGCGGTCCTATCAGTGATTGGCAGTTTTCCCTTTATGACTGTGTATACAGAGAGAGCTGCCAATCACTGATAGGACCGCCTCCTGGACTTCAAAGCTCAGAATGAGCAGGAATTTCAATGTATAAATTACAGGTTTTACTGAATCTTTTCCCACAAAACTATACATCAATCTGCTGAGCTCCTCCTGCTCTATAACATGCTGCCTGCAGATTAATTAGCATATTCATGGTGACAGGTTCCTTTAAGTTGGGACAGTAATTCCCACATTTTTTTCTTACAAAACATGTAAACATGGTAACTCTTACTGCTGATGTCTTGTAAGGTAACCTTACACCGGAGTTTCATACACTGTGGACTTGCGGTACAGATTTTCTGTCACAAATCTTAAAGTGAATGGGATTTTCAAAAGCCTCATGGGAGCTTGTATGCGCTTAAAGGGGTTGTCTGAGTTCAGAGCTGAACCCATATTTTCACCCAGGCATGCTCCGATGCGCTCCCTTGCCCTGCGGTAGATCGCGAAGGGCACGGGCTCTTTTGTTTACAATAAACACACTGGCAGGCGGAGGCTTCCGCCCAGCAGTGTGTTTGGTGACGTCACCGGCTCTGATGGGCGTGCTTTAGCGCTGCCCTAGCAGTTTTACTGGCTAGGGCAGCGCTAAAGCCCGCCCATCAGTGCCAGTGACGTCACCGGGCTTCCTGGCAGCCCCATGGAGAGCCCAGGTATGTCACCAGAACTCTTGAAAATGCCTTTGTCCTGCAGGATTTAGCGCAGGGCACTGGAGCATGAACTGCTCCGATGAGCAAGTCAGGGGGGCTGCCGGGGTGAAAATGGAGGTATGTCCGGGTTGAGCTCTGAACCCCGACAACCCCTTTAATATGGATCTAAATGAACGGAAAGACACTATCCTGCTCAGATCCAAACAGCTACACTGACACGTTAAATAGCATTATTGGCGCAGCAACCGGGCAAACCACCTCTGAATTTTGGTTGCTCTGGTCATATAATCATTAACCACCACAATGTGCTGCATTTGTTTAAGGACAAGTGCATAAAGGTGGCCATACACCCAAGACCAAAGTCAGGCAGGATGGCAGATTTTGGCCATTCCAGCATACTGTTTGAAAAACTAGCATAAACAAGCGTTTGCGATCGCCAATGAATGTAATCCACTGTGCTAGAAAACTTTGGCCGAAATTGCATGTTAATGGCATGATCAGCTTAATTCAGCCGATCACTTGCCATTGTGCTCAAGCACCAGGGAGTGAATTTTTATTAAAACGGTCGAACAATCCCATGGAGGACTGATTGGCCGCAATGCAGCCGATCATTGTCTCATATCTATGGCCAGCTTTAGGCTATGGACAGAGTTGGTACACCCCCTTACACCGTAGGCTATTGGGCGACAGTATAATGTGGACGGGAGAAAAGGATTGGGTGCTCTGAACTTCAACGCCTGAACCTTTTGTTCTCCCAGGAGATAAGCAGCCGTCTGGTGTCGGGCGGTGGTTTTCTCTGTCCTGCTTCTCCATGAACACTGCATTGAGTCATATAATGTAGATATTGATGTAGGTGGTTAATGGAATCCACAAGGTCTCCAAAACGTCAACGTACTGACAGAAAACTAAATGATATCATCTCTCAGTAGTGCAGCCTCAATCTTGAGGCCCTCAGAAAGATGTAATTTATAAAAACCTATATACACTACAAGTTCCTCTCTACGTTTCTTGTGTTATGGTCTGTGAAGAGGTGTCTTCCCTATACGCAATGGAAGGACTTGTCAATATACCGGTGACCCAAGGCACTCGAAACCCCCTAGTTCCCCGTGTCCATAGACTTGAAACCCATAGAAGCAGGTCATAAAGCCTCTCCTTTATCTGCATTATCAATTATTAAGTTTGCCCGAAGCAAAAAGTTCTCACTTTATTTAAGAAAACAATGAAAGCAGAAATTCACAGCATGAGAAGGGCCAGACAACCGCACCGGAGCCGTCAGGACTGTGAATGTGATTAAAATACTTTTTTCTGGAATGTATCGTTTTGCCCAAAAAGTTAGACGACAGATGTCAAAAATAAAATCCTATAGTAGAGGTGAGATCTTTTTTCCTACATCTAGATGATCCAGCTCACATCTTTTAGCTTCCAGCTGAAGACACAAGTATTTCAAACAGAAGTTCTTAACCTGCTCCGTGGATAGTTTCCAAGAGGTTTAGAAGCTGGAAAGTGAAATTAAATTTGAAACGATTTCCCGATCTTCTAGTTCCTTTCCTCTTCTTATCTCTAGCTTACCTTCAAAACCTCTCACAACTTTGTACATAAAGGGGTCGTCTCACTTCAGCAAATGGCATTTATCATGTAGAGAAAGTTAGTACAAGGCACTTACTAATGTATTGTGATTGTCCATATTGCCTTCTTTGCTGGCTGGATTCATTTTTCCATCACATTGCTTGCTTCTATAGTTACGACCACCCTGCAATCCATCAGTGGTGGACGTGCTTGCACACTATACAAAAAAGCACCAGTCTATGTGCGTTCCCGTGGTCCCGACTACCAGAGAAGTCAGCGCTTTTTCCTATAGTGTACAAGCACGACCACCACTGATGGATTGCAGAGTGGTCGTAACCATGGAAACGAGTGACGGAAAAAGGAATCCAGCCAGCAAAGGAAGCAATATGGATAACAACAATACATTAGTAAGTCCCTTGTATTAACGTCCTCAACATGATGAATGCTATTTGCTGAAGTGAGACAACCCCTTTAACTCCTTAGCTTCCTTCTTGCCCACATGGGTATTGCCGATTTCCTACTTCTAGGACAGAATTTGGGCCTCTTAACCCTTCACGCTTATTTTTTTTTAAGTCAGGTGTTCCCTTTAAACATCTTCGATAAATACGAACGGAAAATTGACTTGTTACCCTTATGCCTATAATATACCTTGACATGTAACCTATACCCACCCCGCAGCATGTAACTACTGTTAAGGGGGCCAAAGATCAACCTACAAGCATAATATGCAGAGCAAATGTGTGCTGACAAAATGGGCTGTCCAACATGGCCTACCAATGGAAACGGTACAAAAATAGGGATAGTTAGGTAATCATGAGGGCGCTTTGTAAAGGATAATTATGTGATCATAATTACCTTGAGGAAAAAGAAAATTTGTAAATCTGCAATCTTCATTCTCATACCCCCTGACATTCAGTTTACAATCTGCTCCTGATTTCAGAATTTTCTCATGTGGGGTGGGGTCCCTCCCAATAATACCTGCTGGATGAATTGCACAGCCTGTGCGATTCTTCCTCTGCAAAATACCTTGTGTGTGCTTCCATCTAGCTACAGCCTGCTCTCCTCGGGTGCTTTACCCTGTCTCCACACTCTGATCTTCTGTGTCCTCCTCCTCCTCCTCCATGGATTTATGTCAGAGTCAGAAGACTGTATACTCATATGGCAGCTTATTCTCAAAAGTCACCTGAACACGTAGGCAAGATTTTAATTTACTAACGTTACTCATGACAGTGTGCAAATGGTTAAAGGCAACATCACATAAACCTTGTTGCGAAGTGGATTTATTGTCCTGCAAAATGCAACATCCATATAAAACATAAAAAAATCTTGACAGGTCTTGTTGATGGTAATGTGTCCTGGTGTTCCTTTGATAAGGAGTTATTGGGGCAGGTAGTCTGTGGATCTGCAAAATAAGAAGAGATTTGACTGATTTCAATTTTATTTTAGCATGGTAGATACACAGAAAAAAAGAGCAGATACTCTACATGTGGTGGAAAGACATCAGATATGGCGATGTACGCTGACAATCTGACAAAACAGGTCATATAAGAGAAGATAAAACATTTTTTTACATTTTTTCAACTTTTACTCTCAAGATAAGCGGCTGCTGATGCCTGTTATCTCCTCCCTCCATAGACTGAAATGTATTGAAGGGCAGGCTGATTCACCCCATGAATTTTCAGCTTCCAGCTGATCGGTGGAGGTGCTGGGTGTTAGAGCCCCCACCAATATTCAGAGAATAGGTCATTAATACCGAACAGGTATTAAAGTACCACTAAACATAGAAAATGTACAACAATAAAAAAATATCCCAGCAATTCCTTCCTTCATCTCCTCCTTTCCATTGCTCCTATGTTATCTCATATTACAACTAAGGCTACTTTCACATCTCCGGTTTGAATTCCGGTAAAGTGTTTTGGCAGAGAACAGCCTGCCGAAAATTCTCCGGATCCAGCCAGAATGTCCGCCAGCCCCATGGGTCCGGCGGAGATCTAAACGAGATTCCGGCAGACATTTAGAGAACTGTCCGGACACAAATCGCTGCATGCTGTGGTGTGAAAATAGCCTAAAACTGAAAAATACACAAAATAAATCTTCTCTGCGCCCCAGGAAATCAGTCGTGTCCCCTCCTTCTCAATATTCTCAGTCTGGCTGTAAGACAACTGGTTGCAGAAGAAGCCTCATCCATTTGCACTTTCTACAATAGGACACACAAAATGATAAAAGAGGATGTGCAGTTTCTGGCACATTGCAGCGGCGTTCAGTGGAATTACAGCTCCTCCATCCCATTCACGTGAATGGGACGAAGTTTAACTAAAACTGCTCCAATGGGATGGAGGAGCTGTAATTCCACTGAACTATGCCGAAGGCGAGCAGGTAAACAATGAAGGGGACGCCGAGCTGCTAGGAGCACTACATTCTCTTCAAAACAGCTGATCAGAGGTGGTGACGGAAGTCGGAGCCCCGCCGATCTGATATTGATGACCTAGCCTGATAGGCTATCAATATCGGAAACCGGACAACCACCTATAAACCTGCCTTGCTTTCAAACAGTTGTTTGGACTGGTACGAAAGGTACCTTAAGTCCATTAAAGTGGAAGGAAGGCCAGTTCATTGGCAACACAGACCTATGGTATCACCAGTATCAGGTTCTCTCAGTAAAATTTACTAATTACAGGAGGGGTTCACCTTCGTGAGACCTTCCACTATTAGTTAAGGTGGACTGCCTCTGCAAAGAGCGGCTCTGACTTAAGTGACCATGTATTGCACAGTTGCTCATGGCTGCCATGTAATCCCACGTACTGGTTAGACAGAGCGTATGTTACCCTGTTCCAAATGATTATGCAAATTCTATTTAAGGGCCACAAAGATTAAATATTTGTTTTTTCAGTTTAACTCATGGACAGCATTGTGTCTCAGGGCTCTTTTGATCACTTAAAACAATCTCCGACACCTGTGATAATTAGATTGGCAGTTGAGCCCAATTTAAGGAAAAACTACTAAATGGGTGTTCCAGATTATTAAGTAGAGCGCCATTTTCAAGCAATATGGGGAAGAATAAGGATCTCTCTGCTGCCGAAAAGAGTGAAATAGTTCAATGCCTTGGACAAGGTATGAGAACATTAGATATTTCACAAAACTTAAGTGTGATCATCGCACTATTATAAGATTTGTGGCTGATTCAGAGCACAGACGGGTTCGTGCACATAAAGGCACATCGAGGAAGATTTCTGCCAGATCCATGCATCGGATCAAGAGAGCAGCTGCTAAAATACCATTACATAGCAGCAAACCGATATTTGAAGCCTGCTGGTGCTTCTGGAGTCCAACGGACATCAAGGTGTAGAGTCCTCCAGATTCTTGCAACTGTGCATAAACCTTCTATTCGGCCACCACTAACCAACGCTCACAAGCAGAAACGGCTGCATTGGGCAGAAAAATACATGAAGACTAATTTTCAAACAGTCCTGTTCACCAATGAGTGCTGTGCAACCCTGGGTGGTCCAGATGGATGGAGTAGTGGATGGTTGGTGAACGACCACCCTGTTCCAACAAGGCTGCGATGTCAGCAAGGCTGTGGTGGAGTCATGTTTTGGGCCGGAATCATGGGAAGAGAGCTGGTCCATCATCCCGCCCGCCCCCTCTCATTTTCAGGATGGCTGAGCGGTTATCAATTGCTGACACTCTGCTTGAAACGCCTGACATCTGTGCTGTGATGTACAGTCATGTGAAAAAATTAGGACACCCTTTGAAAGCATGTGGTTTTTTGTAACATTTTTAATAAATGGTTATTTCATCTCCGTTTCAACAATACAGAGAGATTAAAGTAATCCAACTAAACAAAGAAAACTGAAGAAAAGTCTTTTCAAGATCTTCTGTAAATGTCATTCTACAAAAATGCCTATTCTAACTGAGGAAAAAGATAGGACACCCTCACATGTATTCCCTCTTAAATTGGCTCAGATCTCACACCAGGTGCACATAATTAGTAGATCGTTACTCTGCATGTTGAATGAGGCTTGCCCTATTTAAACCTCAGACATTTAGTTTGGTGTGCTCCTGACTGTTGAAGTGAGAGTGAGCACCATGGTGAGAGCAAAAGAGCTGTCAGAGGACTTCAGAAAAAAGATTGTAGCAGCCTATGAGTCTGGGAAGGGATTTAAAAAGATCTCAAAAGATTTTGAAATCAGCCATTCCACTGTCCGGAAGATAGTCTACAAGTGGAGGGCTTTCAAAACAACTGCCAACATGCCCAGGACTGGTCGCCCCAGCAAGTTCACCCCAAGAGCAGACCGCAAGATGCTAAAAGAGGTCTCCAAAAACCCTAAAGTGTCATCTCGAGAACTACAGCAGGCTCTGGCTACTGTTGATGTAGAAGTACATGCCTCAACAATCAGAAAGAGACTGTACAAGTTTAACTTGCATGGGAGGTGTGCAAGGAGGAAACCTTTGCTTTCCAAGAGAAACATCGAGGCCAGACTGACATTTGCCAGAGATAAAGTTGACAAAGACCAGGACTTCTGGAATAATGTTCTTTGGACAGATGAGTCCAAAATTGAATTATTTGGACACAACAGCAGAGGACATGTTTGGCGTAAACCAAACACAGCATTCCAAGAAAAGAACCTCATACCAACTGTGAAGCATGGAGGTGGAAGTGTCATGGTTTGGGGCTGCTTTGCTGCAGCAGGACCTGGTCAGCTCACCATCATAGAATCCACGATGAATTCTACTGTGTATCAGAAGGTGCTTGAAGAACATGTGAGACCATCAGTTAGAAAATTAAAGCTGAAGCGGAACTGGACCATGCAACATGACAATGACCCAAAACATACTAGTAAATCAACCAAAGATTGGCTGAAAAAGAAGAAATGGAGAGTCCTGGAATGGCCAAGTCAAAGTCCAGATTTGAATCCCATTGAGATGCTGTGGGGTGACTTGAAAAGGGCTGTACGTGCAAGAAACCCCTCAAACATCTCACAGCTGAAAAAGTTCTGCATTGAGGAGTGGGGTAAAATTTCCTCAGACCGATGTCGAAGACTGGTAGATGGCTACAAGAACCGTCTCACTGCAGTTATTTCAGCCAAAGGAGGTAACACTCGCTATTAGGGGCAAGGGTGTCCTATCTTTTTCCTCAGTTAGAATAGGCATTTTTGTAGAATGACATTTACAGAAGATCTTGAAAAGACTTTTCTTCAGTTTTCTTTGTTTAGTTGGATTACTTTAATCTCTCTGTATTGTTGAAACGGAGATGAAATAACCATTTATTAAAAATGTTACAAAAAACCACATGCTTTCAAAGGGTGTCCTAATTTTTTCACATGACTGTAAGCCGTTTAACCCCTTCAATGCCGTGGTCCGTAGGGACCGCTGTATGGAAGGAGTTAACAGGGAGGGAGCTCCCTCCCTCTCCCATCGGGGGCTGCTGTGCCTTTTCAGCCCCTGATGGGAGAGGGAGGTGGCCCCCCTCCCTATCACCCGCTGCACTGTTGTGGCAGCGAGTGATGGTTACCATGGCAATCGGGTGCCTTCACAGGCTTCCGGCTGTCCATGGTGCTGATCAGAGGCTGTCCGTGGTGCTGATCAGACTTCTGCTAAAGGCAGAAGTTTGATCAGACTTTATAAAGTGAAAATACAGTACAGTACACTATATAGTGCACTGTACTGTATTATACAGACATTAGACCCACTGGATCTTCAAGAACCAAGTGTGTCTGGGTCAAAAAAAAGTTTTAAAAAAAAAGTGAAAATAAAAAACACACATTTATCACTGATTAAAAAATAAAAAAAAATATGCACTACACGTATTAGGTATCGCCACGTCCGTAATAACCTGCTCTATAAAAATATCACATGACCTAACCCCTCAGGTGAATACCGTAAAAAATAAAAACGGTGTAAAAAAAAAGGCATTTTTTGTCACCTTACATCACAAAAAGTGTAATAGCAAGCGATCAAAAAAAATCATACGCACCCCAAAATAGTGCCAGTCATCTCATCCCGCAAAAATCATACCCTACCCAAGATAATCGCCCAAAAACTGAAAAAACAATGGCTCTCGGACTATGGAGACACTAAAACGTGATTTCTTTTTGTTTCAAAAATGAAATAATTGTGTAAAACGTACATAAATAAAAAAAAGTAGACATATTAGGTATCTCCGCGTCTGTAATACCCTGCTCTATAAAAATACCACATGATCTAACCTGTCAGATGAATGTTGTAAATAACAAAAAATAAAAACGGTGCCAAAACAGCTATTTCTTGTTACCTTGCCTCACAAAAAATGTAATATAGAGCAACCAAAAATCATATGTTCTCTAAAATAGTACCAACAATACTGCCACCCTATCCCGTAGTTTCCAAAATGGGGTCACTTTTTTGGAGTTTCTACTCTAGGGGTGCATCAGGGGGGGGCTTCAAATGGGACATGGTGTCAAAAAACCAGTCCAGCAAAATCTGCCTTCCAAAAACCGTATGTCATTCCTTTCCTTCTGCGCCCTGCCGTGTGCCCGTACAGCAGTTTACGACTACATATGGGGTGTTTCTGTTAGTTACACAATCAGGGCCATAAATATTGAGTTTTGTTTGGCTGTTAACCCTTGCTTTGTAACTGGAAAAAATTTATTCAAATGGAAATTTTAGCTCTATTTTCCATAAATTCTTGTGGAACACCTAAAGAGTTAAAGTTTGTAAAATCAGTTTTGAATACCTTGAGGGGTGTAGTCTGTAAAATTGGGTCATTTTTGGGTGGTTTCTTTTATGTAAGCCTCACAAAGTGAGTTCAGTCCTGAACTGGTCCTGAAAAAGTGGGTTTTAGAACTTTTCTGACAAATTTCAAGATTTGCTTCTAAACTTCTAACGTCCCCCAAAAATAAAATGTCATTCCCAAAATGATCCAAACATGAAGTAGACATATGGGGAATGTAAAGTAATAACTATTTTTGGAGGTATTACTATGTATTATAGAAGTAGAGAAATTGAAACTTTTCAACATTTTTGCTAAATTTGGTATTTTTTTTATAAAAAAAAAAAAAAATTTTACTCCATTTTACCAGTGTCATGAAGCATAATATAAGTATAATATGTGACGAAAAAACAATATCAGGATGGCCTGGATATATAAAAGTGTTTTAAAGTTATTCACACATAAAGTGACACTGGTCAGATTTCCAAAAAATGGCCTGGTCCGTAAGGTGAAATATGGCTGTGTCCTTAAGGGGTTAAAGGGAACCTGGCACGGTAACCACACCCCCTTCGCTGTGACTGACGGCGCTTATGCACGAGAGTTCAGCTGCCTTTGCCGAACTGCCGGCTGTCAGTCACAGCGAAGGGGCAGGGAAGGGAACGCGGTTACCGCGACTTGAAGCAAGCAGGCCGCTGCCTCCGTGACTTCAAGCCTGACTAGAGATGCGCTGTGCCGGCAGGGGATTAAAGAACGTTTTTACAGCTTTTGCTTGATCGGCCTGCAAGAAAAAAATGATCATTACAAACACGCTGCTGGCTATTCAGGTACTGCTGCCGACTTGGGATGTTTGTTGGAGGTGACAGGTTCCCTTTAAAAAGTTAAAATGTTGTTAAAAGTTTGATTGAAATAGCTTTTGATTTCACTAAATATATTTAGCAAACACAACAAATGACAATTTTCAGTTCTTTACAACCTATAAAGTGTTTTGAAACTTACTGTGCGTAATAATTTGGAGCAGTGCATTGTACGTTTTTTATGTTTAAAAAAAATCCTGTTATCATTAGGTTTGTTCAATAAAATTTGAATCGTACTCTTAATAGTTGATAACATGAAAATTATTTACATCAATTATTTAGGTAAATGAGAAAAATATAAATTTGCATAATAATTTGGAACAGGGTGTAGACTTCTATACATGGTCGTTAATACAAGAACAGACAGCTCATCAATATAACCAGTAACCCATGACCCTGTCCCATAACCAACCTAATCAGTGGTGATGACAACGAGCCCTACGGTCACCAGCGCTGAATGCAAACATAGCCGGTGAGAAAACAAACATGGAGCCCGGTGTAAAAACCGCCATCATGTAAGCGGTGATTCCCCAGACGGGACGATGACAATGACCGCAGCATGTCTACACAGGGCAATTCTCTACAGGCTCGGGGGCACTTTTGTTTGGAGACCTCTACTTGTGACATGAGCATTCCTCCAGGCCGGCAATTGGGGATTCCGGCTACAAGACCGTGGAATGAAGTAGCAGGAAATGTAGAAGACTCCCATAATGCTAGGGCTACAGGGCGACTTGTGGCTGTGCAAATGTAGTGTTGCCCGTTGCACTTAAGGCCAACTTGCAGGTTGTAATGCTGCCATCAGCGTCAGACTGAAGTCCCTTGGGCCCACCCTATGTGTATATAGGACCTTAAGCTAAGGACCTAAACTGCCCCCCATATGCCGGGCCCCTCACAAAGAATATACTTACCCGGCTCCCCGCGCCGGGTAAGTATCCCCGTACCGCCGCTGCTGCTGCTTCTCCCGGTGTCGGGAGGCGCATCCAATGGCATTCAGGGACGGAAACGAGACTCCCTAGCGTCACCCACGGTGCTAGGAAGGCTCGTTTCTGTCCGCCATTGGCTGCTCCCCCCGACATCGGATGTTTTCATCCATGCACGGGGAGAAACAGCAGCGGCGGTACGGGGACCAGGAGCGTCGCCGGGAGCCAGGTAAGTAGAATCAGTGTCAGGGGCGTGGCATATTGGGGGGGGGGGGGCAGTTTATAGCCTTGGATAACCCCTTAGGATAGGTCATCAGTATCAGATTGGTGGGGGTCTGATTCTCAAGAACCCCTTTGATTATCTGTTTTAAGAGGCCTCCTCGCAGGTCACCAAGCACAGCACCGTACATTGTATAGTGGCTGTGCTTGGTATTGCAGCTCAGCCCCATTCACTTGAACAGGACTGAGCTGCACACAGACCATGTGACCAATGAATGTGACGTCACCGGCCTAGGAAGAGGCTGCAGCGCTCACAGCTGATCTGTGAGGTTGTCAGGAGTCAGACCCCCACTGATCTGATATTGATGACCTAGCCTGAGGAATCTGGCTGCAGGATTAGTAACGTGTGCACCAAGGACATATTTGATTCTTTTTAGTCACTGGTTGATCTGACTGATCACTTGATCTAAGATCGACCGGTTGGTTCCGTCCCAAGAGCTGTCGACCAACCTGTCAGCCCTTCCTAAAAGAGATTGATCAACCGGTTCCAAGAGTGATCGATCAGTCTCAAGAGGGTTAGATCAATTGGTAGATGTATCTCAAGAGGGTTCAATCAGTTAGAGTACTTTCACACTTGCGTTTTTCTTTTCCGGCATAGAGTTCTGTCCTAGGGGTTCAAATCCGGAAAAGAACTGATCAGGTATATCCCCATGCATTCTGAATAGAGAGAAATCCGTTCAGGATGCATCAGGATGTCTTCAGTTCAGTCTTTTTGACTGATCAGGCAGCGTGGTACGGTTTTATCTCCGGCCCAAAAAACAGAAGACTTGCCTGAATGCCAGATCTGGCATTTTTTTCCATAGGAATGTATTAGTGCCGTATCCGGCATTCAAAATACCGGAATGCCGCATCCGTCCTTCTACGCAGACCAGAAAAAAAAGGTGAAAAAACAAAAAACAAATGCCGGATCCGTTTTGCCGGATGACACCGGCATTTCAATGCATTTTTCTGACTGATCAGGCATTTTTAAGACTGATCAGGATCCTGATCAGTCTTACAAATGCCATCAGTTGGCATACGTTTTGCCGGATTCGGTAGGCAGGTCCAGCGATGGAACCGCTTGCTGGATCACTCTGCCGCAAGTGTGAAAGTAGCCTTAGCCAATGGGTCCCAAGAGCAATTGATCAACCACTCCAAAGAAGGATTGATCAATCGATCCCGAGATCGCTTGTGTGCTGCATGCCCTCATGTACAACACATTTTTGTAGTGGCCACTACAGGATAAATGTGGTATTACGTGGTGCCCATTCAGATGATGGCTGCTACTGCACAATCCTTTATAGCGGGATCCACTCTCTGAGGCAGATGATAATATAATGTGTATTAGGCCTTGTTCACACTCAGTTATTTCCATCAGTTTTTGTGAGCCAAAACCAGGAGTGGAGGCTACTCAGAGATCAGGTATAATGACAAGATCTGCACCTGCTCTGTGTTTTTGACTCGCACCTGGTTTTGGCTCCCAATAACTGATCAAAAAACTGCTGTGTGAACAAGACCTTATGCGTTACGCGCGCTGTTGCCTTTCTATACGGCGCCGCATCTCTCTTCCTGCTCAGTCACAGTACATATTGCCCAAGGGGATTACCTGGCAATAAAATAATAATCACGGTTTCAGCTTCTACATCTGGTTCTGGGTCATTACATTGGGAGGGGGGGCGAAGCCTTCAAAGTTTCTGGCCAGCAGACGGCCGGGACCGCTCTCCTTCTAATCCAGACACAAGGAGCGTTGCCCTCTCTAATTTACAGCTGTAAAACCACTTGTGGGAAGCCTCGGAGAATGGAAATGACATAATTAGGGCTCTTCGAGCCAAATGACAGTAATCGCCTCTCGCCTGTTCCCTCTAATGTTAGAGGCTGGTTGTCAGTCTCGGAGAGGCTTCTTCTCATCGTCTGGGGTGACTGGCGGGTCTCATCATGGATGATGCACAGAGGAGACTGGAGAAATCCCTTAAAGAGAACTTGCCCGAGACCTGAAAGGTTTAGCCGTTTGCATCTGGGAATTACTAACATGGAGCCGACGGCGTCTGCAATGCTGAAAAATACAGATATTTCATCATATTACACCACCCTGTATCTGCCTGGTGATTAACCCCTTAATACCCACATGGTTTGTCTCTTTTTAGATTTTTGTCACAGCCGCAGCTCTGTTACAATCTATCCGTTTAAAAACACACAGAAATTATGATTTACATTAAAAAAAAAAATTGTGTTGAGTACAAAGCAATTTTCAGCTTTTTTTTTGTTAATATTTTATGCCATTTATGTTTGACACTGAATAACCTGTTAATATCAGTTCATTAACGATGGTGTCTCATCGTAGTCATCGATAGCATATCGCTAGGATATGCTTCCAATGATCAGATAGGCGCGGGCTCACAAAAGTGATTGAGAGCCTACGTGGCGTGCTCTCCATTCTTTTCTATGGGAGTTCCGAAAATAGCCAAGCGAGTGTGGCCACCACTCCATTCACTTCTGCGGGACTGCTGGAGGTAGCCAAGCCAGCGCTCCGCTATTTTCAGCACTCCAACAGGGGATCCCGTTCTGGAGATAGAATGCCAGAGGTTTGTGTCATCCGTGCGCTGTTCGTATGTCCATTCTGCAAATTATGGAACATGTCTTAGTCTTGTCTGCGTTGCGGAGGAGAATAGTCCTTTCTAGTGATAGCAGTGAGAAACATGCAGACTGCACATGGGAGGTGTCCGTAGTTTGCAGATCCGTGGTTTGTGGACTGCAATATGGACACGGTCACGTGCACCCTAAAAAGCAGGTTTTGTGCACGGACAACCATGGGATCTTTTTCTAGGTTCCCAGGCTGACTGCAAAGAGGTTCCGCAGTCTTGATTGGGTCACCAGGTTTCCCTTTGATCTTGCCGCCGCCGTCCTGTTCCCGGCCGCTCTTCTATTCTAGAGCACCATAAATGCACACTGCTCTAGAATAAGACCCCTCTGGTCCGCCGAATGAACAGGTAGTGGCACCAGCCTGAGTGTCTCGACCTCATCACTGCAGCATGAGGAAGGCCGTGTCGGGTGGTGCAGATAACCTCAATCAAGAACCTCATGCAAGTGACCAGAGTGGAGTTGTAGTCTATGTGTCGGGCAAGGCAGTGAACGAGCTCCTTCATTTAGCGGATTGTGGGTGCTTCAGGGGTTTGAACCTCCACCGAAGAGACCATACCAAAGATATTCTCTTAAAAAAGTGATTGTTTTGGGTCTAGTCACTAGAACTCCCTTAAAGGGGTTATCCCATCTTAGACAATGGGGGCATATCGCTAGGATATGCCCCCATTGTCTGATAGGTGCGGGTCCCACCGCTGGGACCCGCACCTACAAGGAGAACGGAGCGGAGAAAGTGGAGGAGGGCGCAATGCGCATGCGCAGCCGCCCTCCATTCATTTCTATGGAGCCGCTGAAAATAGCCGAGCACTGGCTCGGCTATTTCCGTCGGCCCCATAGAAATGAATGAGAGTGGTGGCCGCACATGCGCGGTGCGCTCCCATTCACTTCAATGGGAGAGGCGGGGAGCTGCGTCTGGTGGTGGACGGATCCTGGGAAACCCGGGGTCCTCCAGCCACAACTCTCCCCGGCTCCGTTCTCCTTGTAGGTGTGGGTCCAAGAGGTGGGACCCGCACCTATCAGACAATGGGGGCATATCCTAGCGATATGCCCCCATTGTCTAAGATGGGATAACCCCTTTAAGTGTGTGCATGGGGTGTTTCATGTTTAATGGAGAGCGATAGTGTATCCCTGGGAGTAGTAGAGAATATACAATAAGGCCTCATTTACACGCCTTTTGCAGTCAGAATATGGAGCGTATTCCGCACCAAAAACCCGCCGGGCAGAGTCCAGCTGCCACTGTTCTCAATGGATTCATGTCCTTTCTTGGCATGGCCGTGGTGTAAACCGTGACCTAACATGGAGAACAGTGGGAGGAAGAATACGTGCGCCTGTAAGTGAATTTTTGGCATGGAATCCGCACCAAATTTCCATTCATAAAAGACGCCGTGTGAACATAGACCTAAAGGTTTCAGTGGAAAACCCTTAGACGTGCCTAAAAGTCCAACCACATGCAAACATGGATCTCACAAATATACCAAAATGTGCAAACAAGCTCAAATTATACCCCGAGCCTCCCCGTGACAGGCCAAGGAGTCTGGACGTACTGTGAAGCTGAAGCTTGACTAATAGTCCATTAGACGGGTGACAATGGGCTCCACTTTCTTCACGGTACAGCGAGACGACAGGAGGAGCACACGCAGACCCAGTCATTTCCATCTCACTTCAAAGCATTCTTTCACCGCTTAGCTCTCCGACATACATTGAAATTTTTAGGACCATAAAAAAGGGGGTTGAAATGAGTTCCTATTGATGATATTCTGCTCGGCACATTTCTATTTTAACCCCCCCAGAGCCAGAGGCGCAGAAGGAAAAGAGCGGGATAAATGCGAGAATATAAAGAGATCTTAAGGAGATGACGCCTGAGACCGGAATCGTGGACAATGGAGATCTGAAGGGGAATAAACTGCATTTACTCCGTTGGATTATCCGCACAATGTGACCCCCGAGCTCCGCACGTTGGAGCCTTTGGTGGCTTTTCAGAGAAGTTAAATACCTTGCAATGAGCCAGAACAAAAACACGACAGACATAAAGGGACCGGCTTAGCGCTGCATAAACCAATACGTGAAAAATCCACATTTACAGAAGACGCTCGGAGGTGCTTTGGACGTCTTAAAGGGGCGTTCCCATCTTTTAATCTGATGAAATATCACTATATGATCGGGGACGATCCGACCTCTGGGATGAAGGGGCTGCAGAGCTGGTGTAGCAATGCATCCCTTTCACTGATTTTCCCTGTAGCCCTTCTTCTCAGGGTCCGTGGGGATCCCAGAGGGGAGTCTCCCCTATCCCTAATAACCATGTGCCATCACTTTATAGGGCATCTGTCTGCAGATTTGTCCCTATGACACTGGCAGCTGAAGACATCTGTGTTGGTCCCATGTTCATATGTGCCCGCACTGCTGAGAAAAATGAGGTTTTATTATATGCAAATGAGCCTCTAGGAGCAACGGGGGCGTTGCCATTACACCTAGAGGCTCTGCTGTCTCTGCAATTGCCTCGTCCTCTTCACTTTGATTGCCAGGGTCATGGATGATGACATTTTCACTGTATGGCCCTGACAATCCAAGTGCAGAGGGAGTGGCAGTTGCAGAGAGAGCAGAGCCTCTAGGTGCAATGGTAACGCCTCTGTTGCTCCTAGAAGCTCATTTGCATATAATAAAACATCATTATTCCCAGTAATTTGGGCACATATGAACATGGGACCAACACAGATGCCTTCAGCTGCCAAGCGCACATGTAACAGGTCAGAATAAAGATGCAAGTGGTTTTGCAGAGGTTTTCAGTGCAATTATGGTTATTATGTTTCACCTGTAAAAACCGCAACTGCATTGTTATTTCCCAGAGCGGTCTTGGCTGCACCTCAACTGCTACGTGTGAATATACCCATGCACTGCTGCAGACTATGGAACAGGGGCTCACTTGAAGTTCCTGGACCCTAATGGAAAATTCTAAACTGTCCTTCCTCTCACCTACCATGCGACATTTATAATACTTCCGTCTTCTTAGGCTACTTTCACACTGGCATTTCTGGGTCCGCCTGTGAGATCCGTTTCAGGGATCTCACAAGCGGCCCAAAACGGATCAGTTCAGCCCCAATGCATTCTGAATGGATAAGGATCCGCTCAGAATGCATCAATTTGGCTCCGTTTGGCTTCGGATACAAGCGTTTGCATTATTGGTGCGGGTCCATCTGTGCAGATACAAGACGGATCCGTCCCGAACGCAGGTGTGAAAGTAGCCTTATGTGGCAGAGAGGCCTTGGGGACCCCTCAAGCAGCAGGGCCTGGTGTAACTTCTGCACAAGGGATTAGACTGAATATAACTGCAGCATCGTCTCCAATGTCCGAGATCAGGGCAGGTTTTAAGACTTTGTCCACACTGCCACTAGTCTGTTACATTGGGGCATACTGCAGAAATATTCTCTGGTCAAAAGCACTGGAACCCCCACATAAACCTGATAAGGCCCATTTTCGGCCAATGAGATCTGCCAAGATTTCCTGGGATCCCTCTGAAAATGAACATCGATCTTGACTTTCAGAATGTACCCATTACAGTAAAATGAACCTTCGGTAGGTCAAGCAGGAATGTTTTTAGTCACTGGCAGCAAGCAGAGATCCTGAAAACTGTGTGACACTAAATATATTGGAAAGTCTTTGTTTTCCTAATGTGGAAAAGATTTTGGATGCTACACGATACATACGGGATCCAGAGTTTAGGGAAAGCCTCGATTTCCTCCCGCGAGTACTCGTCCAGCCTCCTGGGGATGATTCTGGGCTGTTTGAGCTCTACAACAAGATTCTTCAAGATTTCTTCTGGAATATCCTGCAACAGACAATTGAGCATAGCTCATCAATATCTTAAACCCGAAAGACCCTTCATCGCTACCATGTGGATTTCAGTGCGTTCCCGCACCCAGAACTGCATGTGTTATTTGCCGTTTTTGGTGTGGATTTGATGTAGTTTTGCTCCAGATCGTACCCTTGTATACTGTAGTCCACAGGTGACATCCTGCTGCAAGTGTCGAGATCGGAGGTCATTCTGATCACAGCCTTCAAACCTGTGGTCGAGGATGACTACAGCCACTAAGCGGTTTTGCAGAGTTGTGGGGGTCTCTTAGTTAGCCCAACAGCACTTGGATACGCCGTCATATACTTGGCATAACCTTCTAAGCCTTCCCTGCACAGTGGTGTCCTGGTCACACACTGTAACGGGTAGTGGAGCTGGCCCCGTTTAGGTGGAAAAACCAGTGAACCCGCACTGCCCGCCATTCGTTCTCAGGATCAGTGGGGGTCCCAGAGGTGTGATCAAAGCGACAGCGCATACTAGTGATAAATCGTCCCTATGGGGTGGGAGCATGCTATGATTATATCTTCAGAAAAAGGAGTGGGCTCATGACTTACAACACGACGGACCCCCATCAAGGCACAAAGATCCTCTGGCCACACATGGGGTAGAATTTTCGTAGCGTTTCCACAGCAAAATTTGGATGCATTACATGAGCGTTTGGCTGCAGATTTGCAGCGGATATACATTACAAAAGGGGTGAAAATCCGCAGCATGAACCAGATACAGGCTTAACACGCTGACTGCAGGCTCACTGCACATTGTGTGGATGAGATTTCTAAAAAAGGGTTTTCCAAGATTATTAGTATGTGATCGGTGGGGGGGTCTGACACCCGGGATCCCCGCCAATCAGCTGTGTTGAGAAGGCACCGCCTCTCCTGTGAGCACCGCGGCCTTCTCCGTGCTTACCAAGCACAGCGCCGTCCATTGTACAGTGGCTGCGCTCGGTATTGCAGCTCATTCGAGGCCACATGATCGATGAAAGTGTTGTCACTTGGCCTCAGAAAAGCAGAAAGGTGGTCATAGCGCTCACAGGAGCGCCGCTGCCTTCTCAAACTGCTAATCAGCCGGGGTCCCGGGTGTCGGACCACCAACGATCATTTAAAAAAATAATAATAATAAAATATAAAACTCATTGTGCTGGGACTGTAATATCCTGCGGAGCTTCCGCATGCAAACCTGGGTGACAAATCCATATGTATCCTCTGTGTGAATATACTCTGAAGCAGGCATCCTCAACCTGCGGCCCTCCAGCTGTTGTAAAACTACAACTCCCACGATGCCCTGCTGTAGGCTGATACCTGTAGGCTGTTCGGGCATGCTGGGAGTTGTAGTTTTGCAACAGCTGGAGAGCCGCAGTGTGAGGATGCCTGCTCTAAAGGCTCATGCACACGACCGTATGTATTTTGCGGTCCGCCAAAAATACGGATGACGTCCATGTGGTATTCCGTACTTTGCGGAAAAGGAACAGCAGGCCCCTAATAGAACAGTTCGTAGTGCGGACAATAATAGGACATGTTCTAACGGAAACACAGACAGCCGGAATCAGAATGCACTTGAAATGAATAGTTCCGCATATGGTCCGCCAAAAAAAAAAACAAGAAAAAAAAAAAAAAAACGGACACTGAAAGAAAATACGTTCGTGTGCATGAGCCATAAGGCAGAGGATGAACAGCAAATTATTTGGGCCACAGTCACAATCTATAGGAAGTTGCACCCTAGTAAGATGGACACGGCTAGATTAATATGAATATCACATAGGATTGCAACGATTATTACACGAGGGCCTCCCAGCAGCCACTGCACCACGCATGTCGTCACGTAGCCCCAGCCTAATCATAGGGTGCAATGCACTCAGTAGTAATAGAAGACTGCGGGTCCTGAGGGGGTTGGCGCTAATAATTAACTGCTTGTATGAAGATGTGGTGGGATTAGCAGTGACTAGAGCAAAGTTCACAGCAGAACAAGACGCAGCATGTCCGGGGATTTCAGGATTTTCGATTCTTGCCGCACCATGGGGACTAGTAATGTAAGGATATGGGGGCAGGGAGGATTATGTGCATATTCACACACGCCAGATTTGCTGCAAGAATGTATGCAACTGTTTGATTCATCTGAATGGAGCTTGCAATAAACGTGAGAGAGAGAGAGAATCCCTGCGTCATGCACTACATGGCGAAACGTGTGCGGACCCCTGACCATCACTGTAGATTAGGGGGTGTGGATATGGAGTTGCCCTTTCCTCTTCTTGGGGAGGATTTTCACTGGATTTTGCAGCGCGTCTGTGGGAATTTGCGCCCATTCGCCCCAGAAGAACATTTGTGAGGTCAGGGGGCTTAATGAAGTTACGGTCAGGACTCAAGTTCCTCCTGCCAAATACGTCCACCTCTGCTCGTAGGGCCTATGCCAGTTAGTCATGGATGATTGCTTCCTATGTCAAGGAGGTAATCCTTGCAAGGGAGTGTAAAGCCGAGCCCTGGAGACAGACATGGCAGGTACAACAAATGCTTACAGGTCCAAAGTGACATTTATGGTTCCAGGACCTCAAAGCAGGATCTTTCTAAGTAGCATCCCATCTACACAGGCAGAGCTGCAATGTAAAGAATGGGGGAGGAACGGAGAAGCAGCCTCAGCCATGGGTTGAGCCAAGAAGTGAATTTCAGACCGCACCAGACTCTCAGACAATGCTACTAATCTGCAGCCACTGATTAGAGAGTTAGTCACCCCCAGCTAGTGACGTACATCTGTACGTTCTATAGTCGAGGGAATCTCGGTTTTTGAACGTCATTTGTTTTAAGGTCCCCGATTCCGTGCTAAATAAATTATACAGAAGATTTATATTGCAGTCGGAGCACCATTTTTTTTTAATACGGAGTATCCAATCTCTAGCAGAGAAGTAGTTAACTGATCCATTTTTGGCCGTCTGCAGCCACCACTAGGGGGAGCTTACTGCAGACTGTCTATAGGGAGCCTGCAGGCATGTTCATGCTGACCTATTAAACTGTGTAGGTAGGTGAAATGGTTCCGGCAGAGAACAGCCTACTGGAGCTCACCGGATTTGGCTTTGCCGGATACTGCAGTTTACAGCTGGACCCCATAGATTATAATTGGATCCGGTGGCGGTCCGACTGTTTTCCGGCATAAATGCCTGCAACGTTTTTTGATCCCATCATAATAAATGAGGTCCGGCAGCGAATGGTAGTATCCGGCTAGGCAGCAGGCTATTCTCTAGCGAATCCGTTTAAGTGTGAACCTACCCTAACACGCTATGGCAATCTAGGCTCGCTGACGTTCTGCGTCTGGTTTGGGGAGAAGCGTCTGCCGGGCGGTCTCTCCCTATGTGCGTATCCAGCTGTATTAACGACACCCCACTCACCTCTTCAGGAAATATATGCAGCCTCTCCATCATGGTTCTCCGAAGCAGGTTTTTCGGTAACATCCCATACACGGCCAGCCTCACGATCTGAAAGATAAAGGACATATGGTCGGCGGAGCTGCTCCTCTGCATTCTACACGGATATCCTGTCATATGAAAATGATATATTACAACATTTATGACAATCAGCTGGACAGCATAGGGTCAACTGCATAAACACCGGGGTGCACAACCAACGCCAGTTTGACAGGAATGGTACACGTGATGTTCTATTCCTGTTAGGACACGTAAACGGCATGGGGAAAGGGGGGCCTCCATGGATGTCGTGGGGGGGGGGGGGGTACCACTTGGGACTCTCCTTATGGACGAGAGCAGATAACAAGTAGCGTCTCTCTATCTGACAACCTCGGGGCACCCACGACCATTTCCTGAACGGCCATGTATTCTCTCAGCATAATCAGCCGTTGGCGGGTGGGCTCTGTCTTCCATATTAAAGGGGTTGTCCGCGACGAGAAAACAGGATCTTTTGGAACATCACTGCCCGTCTCCGTTCTGGTCACAATGAACATACGAAAATGGATAAATGACCCTGCATTTTGTACTGCTCCAGTGCATGTACAGTAAAAAAGACCTATGTGTCTCCATGGAAACAGACTACAAACAATGCTTGTGTAGTCTGATGCTACAGTCTGTCACCAACTTCTTGCTAGTATGCTGGCTGTCTGATACTAAGAAGCAGAGGACAGGTGGAAAGGGGGGGTTGCTGCAGAGTAAGACATCACATAGGTCTGCGCAGGAACTGTAAACACAAAGCGGGAGGTCACGGTTGACAAAGTTGCTTCATTTTTATTCTAGGTAATTTATAGATACTGCAGGCTGCTCGCTTGTCCTCTGAAGACCTATTTTCTGTGTTGTGCTGGAATCCTATTTCTTGACAGAACTTGCGGCACAATATATAATTCCAAAATATTCACAGACGTGCCATGCTGGCATGGGAGATCCGGTGAAGACTGGCATGCCACACCTTCGGGAGCCCGGCTGACATGGAAGATGACAACCCAGCTGAGGGCTGTCTGTCATGGGAGATTAAAACACACCTAGAAGGGAGGAATGTGGTCTCCCCTCGTGGCAGATTACACACAACGTGACTAGTGCTGGAATTTCTGCTTTAGGCCCTGGATTCCCTTTCATACCCCATAGAGATATTCCAGAGCCACTGTATTTATTAGATAGTTTAGAATACATATATTACATGGCCGGCCATTCATTGGGATACGGAGTTCTGGATGCAGAAAAATGAATGGGATTGCGCTGCAGTTTCTTGCATGAGCGCTGCTGTGCAGGAGAAAAAACAAACAAAAAAACTTTACAGCTGCGACCCCTTCACTCTCCGCAAGATTAGTCCGCTTCCGGCAGTCGGGCAACATGCCAGCACCTTATGACTGGTGGGGGTCTGACCATCTTCAACGATCTCAAGAATGAAGGTGGCGCAACATCAGGAATAGAATTATAATTCCCAACACAGCGGCACTGGCGGTCACGTGGCTACGCAAGGAACTGCAACCGGCCACAATCACGTGGTGGGATTCCCCGTATAGCAGAAAAATCGGATATCGTATAGTAAAATCGGATATCATATAGTACGCAACAGTCTCTTTCTAAGAAACTTAGAAGCAGTCCTGTGCCTCACCTGGATCCCCATTCATTGCTCTGCTGGAAGCTTAGCGGGGCGTGCACTCTTGGGGGCATGGCCTTTCTACTGCAGCTGTTGGCAGTGGAAGGATGGAACTGAGCGTGTGCGGCCATCTCAGTGAGCAGGACAGAGAAATCAGAAAAAGAGCAAACCGCAGGTGGCGTTGTACAGATACATTTTATTGAAAAACTCAATAGCTATAATGAATTTAATTAGATGTAATTACAAAAGTATTCATATCCTGGGGCAGGTTTGAAAACTGTAGAATATTTTTCATGTGACAACCCCTTTACTATTCTCCTATTACCTGCCTTACATTGTTTTTCCGTAGCTGTATACCATCTGCACTAAAGACTGAAACGGGAACTGCGCCGTCAGACGACTATATTTTATTGGCTTCTTCAAACCCGCCTGCAAAATGAAGAACCATCCTGGTTCCCTCTACTTCTGTCTGTGCTTACGTACAATCAGGTCAAATTTTCCGTGATCTTGGATTACATCCATGGCTGCAGCTAGAAGATGACCTCATGTCGGCTACAGCCCAGGAGAGTGTTATGGATGCTGCCCAGGTGGACAATGCATCCATGGGGCGCATCACAGCAGACATTCCAATGACCGACACACAGACGACGTGTAGAATAAGGCGCTAACGAGCAAACGTCAGCTACTAGAAGGTAAAATGTTAAGTTCTACTGCCATCTAGTGGTAATGTTTGAAAACTGCAAGGTGAGAGAAGACTACAAATATCAGATTTATTTAGCACATATTAGTAACCCCTTTGAGGACATGACCATTTTCCATTTACGTTTTTTACTCTCCTCTGCCTTACCAATACCATACATTTTTTATCTTTCAGTTCACATAGCCGTATGAGTGCTTGTTTGTGGTGGAGGAAAATTGAACTATTTAATATTGCATACAATGTAATCGGAGGCTGGAAAAAATTTCAAATGGGGTGGAATTGATAAGACACACTTGCATCACAGTTATTTTCATAGCGCTCGCTATGCAATGGAAATGAACTGTTCCCTTCATTCTCCGGGTCAGAACAATTACAGCAAAACCACATTTACAGTACCGTATATAGCTTTTCTTGTGTTTTAATACTAAAAAATAATAATACTGTATAAAATATTTTTTTTTGTTTTCATCTCCATATTCTGACCCCCCTTATTTATTAAATTATTATATAATTTTTATAGCTTTATGAAGACACATTTTTTTTGCTGCGTGATCTGTGCATGACCATTGTGATTTTATTACCTGTCATTCCGTTCGCCGTACAGGATAAATACGTTTATATTTAAATAGTATGAGCATTTTGGAGTTTTTATTGTTTACATTTTTAAATTTCTATTTCCATTTTTTTAAACTTATTTTTTCCTTACATTTATTTTAAATCCCCTTAGGGAACTCCAACAAGCGATTGCAAGATCGCCTGCCCCATATACTGCAATGAATTAACATTGCAGTCTATAGGAGTTATGTTCCTATAAAGATCTGTCTGTCACTTTCAGGCCTACTAGGAACTAAGGCTGTAGTAGTCTCGATCTTTCCAAGGCTATTACAGGGAATGATCGGCTCCCCTGATAAGTAAATGTAAGGCAGATGTCCTGAAGGGATTAAGCAGATTAATATAATATTTAGGCCCTGTTTACATCACTATGTACAAGAATATAACTACTATAATACTGCTCCTATGTACAAGAATATAACTACTATAATACTGCTCCTATGTACAAGAATATAACTACTATAATACTGCTCCTATGTACAGGAATATAACTACTATAATACTGCTTCTATGTACAAGAATATAACTACTATAATACTGCTCCTATGTACAAGAATATAACTACTATAATACTGCTCCTATGTACAGGAATATAACTACTATAATACTGCTCCCATGTACAAGAATATAACTACTATAATACTGCTCCTATGTACAAGAATATAACTACTATAATACTGCTCCCATGTACAAGAATATAACTACTATAATACTGCTCCCATGTACAAGAATATAACTACTATAATACTGCTCCCATGTACAAGAATATAACTACTATAATACTGTTTCCTATGTACAAGAATATAACTACTATAATACTGCCTCTATGTACAAGTATATAACTACTATAATACTGCCCCTATGTACAAGAATATAACTACTATAATACTGCTCCTATGTACAAGAATATAACTACTATAATACTGCTCCTATGTATAAGAATATAACTACTATAATACTGCTCCTATGTACAAGAATATAACTACTATAATACTGCCTCCTATGTACAAGTATATAACTACTATAATACTGCTCCTATGTACAAGTATATAACTACTATAATACTGCTCCTATGTACAAGAATATAACTACTATAATACTGCCTCCTATGTACAAGAATATAACTACTATAATACTGCTCCTATGTACAAGAATATAACTACTATAATACTGCTCCTATGTACAATAATATAACTACTATAATACTGCCTCCTATGTACAAGAATATAACTACTATAATACTGCTCCTATGTACAAGAATATAACTACTATAATACTGCTCCTATGTACAGGAATATAACTACTATAATACTGCTTCTACAGGGAGTGCAGAATTATTAGGCAAGTTGTATTTTTGAGGATTAATTTTATTATTGAACAACAACCATGTTCTCAATGAACCCAAAAAACTCATTAATATCAAAGCTGAATATTTTTGGAAGTAGTTTTTAGTTTGTTTTTAGTTTTAGCTATTTTAGGGGGATATCTGTGTGTGCAGGTGACTATTACTGTGCATAATTATTAGGCAACTTAACAAAAAACAAATATATACCCATTTCAATTATTTATTTTTACCAGTGAAACCAATATAACATCTCAAAATTCACAAATATACATTTCTGACATTCAAAAACAAAACAAAAACAAATCAGTGACCAATATAGCCACCTTTCTTTGCAAGGACACTCAAAAGCCTGCCATCCATGGATTCTGTCAATGTTTTGATCTGTTCACCATCAACATTGCGTGCAGCAGCAACCACAGCCTCCCAGACACTGTTCAGAGAGGTGTACTGTTTTCCCTCCTTGTAAATCTCACATTTGATGATGGACCACAGGTTCTCAATGGGGTTCAGATCAGGTGAACAAGGAGGCCATGTCATTAGATTTTCTTCTTTTATACCCTTTCTTGCCAGCCACGCTGTGGAGTACTTGGACGCGTGTGATGGAGCATTGTCCTGCATGAAAATCATGTTTTTCTTGAAGGATGCAGACTTCTTCCTGTACCACTGCTTGAAGAAGGTGCCTTCCAGAAACTGGCAGTAGGACTGGGAGTTGAGCTTGACTCCATCCTCAACCCGAAAAGGCCCCACAAGCTCATCTTTGATGATACCAGCCCAAACCAGTACTCCACCTCCACCTTGCTGGCGTCTGAGTCGGACTGGAGCTCTCTGCCCTTTACCAATCCAGCCACGGGCCCATCCATCTGGCCCATCAAGACTCACTCTCATTTCATCAGTCCATAAAACCTTAGAAAAATCAGTCTTGAGATATTTCTTGGCCCAGTCTTGACGTTTCAGCTTGTGTGTCTTGTTCAGTGGTGGTCATCTTTCAGCCTTTCTTACCTTGGCCATGTCTCTGAGTATTGCACACCTTGTGCTTTTGGGCACTCCAGTGATGTTGCAGCTCTGAAATATGGCCAAACTGGTGGCAAGTGGCATCTTGGCAGCTGCACGCTTGACTTTTCTCAGTTCATGGGCAGTTATTTTGCGCCTTGGTTTTTCCACACGCTTCTTGCGACCCTGTTGACTATTTTGAATGAAACGCTTGATTGTTCGATGATCACGCTTCAGAAGCTTTGCAATTTTAAGAGTGCTGCATCCCTCTGCAAGATATCTCACTATTTTTGACTTTTCTGAGCAGCCTGTCAAGTCCTTCTTTTGACCCATTTTGCCAAAGGAAAGGAAGTTGCCTAATAATTATGCACACCTAATATAGGGTGTTGATGTCATTAGACCACACCCCTTCTCATTACAGAGATGCACATCACCTAATATGCTTAATTGGTAGTAGGCTTTCGAGCCTATACAGCTTGGAGTAAGACAACATGCATAAAGAGGATGATGTGGTCAAAATACTCATTTGCCTAATAATTCTGCACGCAGTGTATGTACAAGAATATAACTACTATAATACTGCTCCTATGTACAAGAATATAACTACTATAATACTGCTCCCATGTACATGAATATAACTACTATAATACTGCTCCCATGTACAAGAATATAACTACTATAATACTGTTTCCTATGTACAAGAATATAACTACTATAATACTGCCTCTATGTACAAGTATATAACTACTATAATACTGCCTCCTATGTACAAGAATATAACTACTATAATACTGCTCCTATGTACAAGATTATAACTACTATAATACTGCTCCTATGTACAAGAATATAACTACTATAATACTGCTCCTATGTACAAGAATATAACTACTATAATACTGCTCCTATGTACAATAATATAACTACTATAATACTGCCTCCTATGTACAAGAATATAACTACTATAATACTGCTCCTATGTACAAGAATATAACTACTATAATACTGCTCCTATGTACAAGAATATAACTACTATAATACTGCTCCTATGTACAGGAATATAACTACTATAATACTGCTCCTATGTACAAGTATATAACTACTATAATACTGCTCCTATGTACAAGTATATAACTACTATAATACTGCCTCCTATGTACAAGAATATAACTACTATAATACTGCCTCCTATGTACAAGAATATAACTACTATAATACTGCTCCTATGTACAAGTATATAACTACTATAATACTGCTCCTATGTACAAGAATATAACTACTATAATACTGCTCCTATGTACAGGAATATAACTACTATAATACTGCCTCCTATGTACAAGAATATAACTACTATAATACTGCTCCTATGTACAAGAATATAACTACTATAATACTGCTCCTATGTACAAGTATATAACTACTATAATACTGCCTCCTATGTACAAGAATATAACTACTATAATACTGCCTCCTATGTACAAGTATATAACTACTATAATACTGCTCCTATGTACAAGTATATAACTACTATAATACTGCTCCTATGTACAAGAATATAACTACTATAATACTGCCTCCTATGTACAAGAATATAACTACTATAATACTGCTCCTATGTACAAGAATATAACTACTATAATACTGCTCCTATGTACAATAATATAACTACTATAATACTGCCTCCTATGTACAAGAATATAACTACTATAATACTGCTCCTATGTACAAGAATATAACTACTATAATACTGCTCCTATGTACAAGAATATAACTACTATAATACTGCTCCTATGTACAGGAATATAACTACTATAATACTGCTTCTATGTACAAGAATATAACTACTATAATACTGCTCCTATGTACAAGAATATACCTACTATAATACTGTCTCCTATGTACAAGAATATAACTACTATAATACTGCCTCCTATGTACAAGAATATAAACACTATAATACTGCCTCCTATGTACAAGAATATAACTACTATAATACTGCTCCTATGTACATGAATATAACTACTATAATACTGCTCCCATGTACAAGAATATAACTACTATAATACTGCCTCTATGTACAAGTATATAACTACTATAATACTGCCTCCTATGTACAAGAATATAACTACTATAATACTGCTCCTATGTACAAGATTATAACTACTATAATACTGCTCCTATGTACAAGAATATAACTACTATAATACTGCTCCTATGTACAAGAATATAACTACTATAATACTGCCTCCTATGTACAAGAATATAACTACTATAATACTGCTCCTATGTACAAGTATATAACTACTATAATACTGCTCCTATGTACAAGAATATGACTACTATAATACTGCTCCTATGTACAAGAATATAACTACTATAATACTGCCTCCTATGTACAAGAATATAACTACTATAATACTGCTCCTATGTACAAGAATATAACTACTATAATACTGCCTCCTATGTACAAAAATGGACCTATAATACAGTATAAAGATGGAGAGATAATGTTTGGTGAGACATCAGCGTAAGCCTCCATTCACACGTCCGTGGTGTGTTGCGGATCCGCAACACACCCGCCCGGCTCCCCTATAGAAATGCCTATTCTTGTCCGCAACTGTGGACAAGAATAGGACATGTTCTATCTTTTGCGGAGCTGCGGACCTGAAGATCGGGGCCGCGCTCCGCAAATGCGGATGCTGACAGCACACTGTGTGCTGTCCGCATCCATTCCGTCCCCATAGAAAATGAATGGGTCCGCACCCGTTCCGCAAAATTGCGGAACGAATGCGGACCCATTTGCGGACGTGTGAATGGAGCCTAAGAGCGTTGGTTCCCTATGTTATTACCACTCCCATTCTCACCTCAAACAGACTTGGTGTAGAGGCAATAATTCTAGCTGTGACTGCCATCTTTGGACATCATTTTGATCATTTTGCCATGCCTAATGTGCAAGTGGCAGCACTTTCTGCTGAAGTCTCTCAGGGACCCCTTTGGGACACCATGCATTGGAAGGTGAATGAAGGAGAATGGATACATCTAGACCGGCCATACTCTGTGAGCCAAGTCTATTCTGTGTCTTTTCTCTAAGCAGCAGGTGAAACCTTAACTGTTAACATCTACCGCCCCTCACTTTAACATTTATCCCTCAGGCAAGAAGAAAAATATTACCATCTCTAAATGATTATTTCATCTAGTGGATGTAGCCTGCAGCTTGATGGAAAGACTGAAGAAGTCCTCACTGAGGAGTATGACTGACACATCTGTCCAACCATCAAACGGGCATAGAGCAAAAGAAAAAAACGCACTTGTCCCATCACGATCGGGAGGTGATGGGGTTAAGAGATGCGGCATGTTCACAATTTGTTGCCAAAGTATTTAAAGACGGGAAAATATGCAGGTTTTAAATTGCACCTGTCAGAAGGATTAGGACAGATCCTTAAAGGGTGGACATATGGATAGTTATAGACGTTATTTCCTCGTGGGTCTCCTCCTCGTTTTGCACCATCTCTCAAGAGCTTCATGAAGACCTCCCATGTATCGACAGAGCAACCCCACACCCCAGTAATGCTCAGACGTCACACTGTCCACGACAAACATAAAGCCTTGGCAGATAATGTCCCTTCCCTTCTCATATCAGGAGAGAGACCTCTTCAGATGTCCAAGGTCTCTTCGTTGTAACCAACTTCTAGTAGAGGTAACACATTTTCACTCCCGTTCAGTCCGTAGTTTTGCCATCGAGTCCAATTCTTACAAAATAAGCTTTCATCAGACGCACCCTCGGCCACAGCCGCTGAACCCTGCTCACGAGGTTCTTTACTGCAACCAAAATGTGACCAAGGAGGAGTGGTGACCAGACTACTGGCAGGCTGACCACATCCTCCACCTACTTCCCCTGCCCCAGCTATGCAGTACTCTTCACAGTGGTCACTGCTCTGTCACGTACCTGGGCGGACATAATTTTCGGGAAAACAATAGTTGCACTAGGGTTGTTGCGGGTATTGAAATTTCAATACCCAATCAATATTTTTGTCCAGGGATTTCCATTTTTTTCACGGGGCTGTGCAGTCTTGTATCACAGAACATGAGCGCGCTGCTGTCGGCGCGCTCATGTTCCCTCAGCAGCACAGGGGAGAAGGAATAAGTCTCTCCCTCCCCCCTGTGCCGCGCTGCTAATAAAGAGAAGGGGGCGGAGGAGGGGCGGACGCACTGCGCCCCCAATGATAGGAGGACTTTTCATGAGTCCGGACTTTAAGTAGCAGGCTACATAGAGCAGCGCCCAGGGATCTCCCTGCACTTACTATTATTCCTGGGCGCCGCTCCGTTCGCCCGCTGTGGCCCAGTTACTGTCTTCTGCTCTGGGAGAAAGAATGCCCAGGAGAGAAGCTGATGTCTCCTCCCCATTGCTCCAATAGTAGTAATTAGCATACGGAGCAGGAAACGGTAACTGGGCCAAAGCGGGCAAACGGAGCGGCGCCCAGGAATAATAGTAAGTGCAGGGAGATCCCTGGGCGCCGCTCTATGTAGCCTGCTACTTAACAAAGTCCGGACCCATGAAAGGTTGTCTTTAACTTTTAATACAGGAGGCAGAATCACATAGCCGGCACCCTGCCTCTGACAGGGAGCTGCGATCAGCGTCAGTTAACCATTCAGGTGCAGCACCTGAGGGGTTAACTGCCGCTGATCTGCTGCAGACACCCGCCTCCTGTATTAAAGGTTAATTATCATTGCTGGCGCAGTGCCCGCCCCCCTCAACATTAAAATCATTGGTGGCAGTGGCCAAAGGGTCCCCTCCCCTCCTCCTCATTGGTGTTGCAGTGGCAGCTTCTGATCGGAGCCCCAGCAGTGTAATCCTGGGGCTCCGATCAGTTACCATGGCAGCCAGGACACTACTGAAGCCCTGGCTGCCATGGTCAGCTCCCTGCTGCTGTGTGTACTATGCACAGTGCAGCAGGGAGAGTGTGAAGTCCTATTAAGGCCTCTTTCACACTGCTGTATTGCGGACCGCATTTGCGGATCCGCAATACACGGGTGGCGTTCCGTGGGCATTCCGCATCACGGATGCGGACCCATTCACTTGAATGGGTCCGCAAAATCCAGAGATGTGGAATGGTGCGGAACGGAACCCTACAGAAGCACTACGTAGTGCTTCCGTGGGGTTTTGTCCCGTACTTCCGTTCCGCAAAAAGATAGAACATGTCCTATTTTTTTGCGGAACGGCCGGATCGCGGACCCATTCAAGTGAATGGGTCCGCCATCCGCTGTGGCTGCCCCATGGACTGTGCTCGTGTATTGTGGCCCGCAATACGGCAACGGGGCGCACACGCCAGTGTGAAAGAGGCCTAACCCTGATGGAGCTCTATCAGGGTGAATAGGACAAGGGATGAAAAGATCCCAGGTTCTGGCCCCTAAGGGGGGAAATAGTTATTAAATAAAAAGTAAAAAAACAAAACAAAAAAATAAAAACAAAATATTAGGTATAAATCACCCCCTTTCCCAATTTTACATATAAAATATATAAACAATAAATAAACCTATTACATATCGCCATGTCTGAAAAGTCCAAACTATAAAAATATTTAAAAAATCTATGCGGTGAACGCCAGAACAGAAGAAAAAAATATATAATAACTGCGCAATTCGGCATTTTTTAAAATGCGGAATGCATGTGGCTTTTTTGATGTTTTATTTTTTTCATGTGGTATCGAATGGTATCGAGTATCGCAATACTTTTTTTATGGTATCGAAATCGAATAAAAAATTTGGTATCGCAACAACTCTAAGTTGCACATTTTTGTGCAAAAAACCCCACCTTTTCTGGACGCACTTGCCACTTACTGAAACAGTGAGCAGGGCTTAGTGGAGTAGGGTGGGGCCTCTAGTGCCTCCACCAATTTTCCTGGGTGCAAAATGGGCTGGGACTACACTGCGACACCTCTTGCATGACCAAAGATCGCCGTGTAGCACTGCAGCCAATTCACAAGCTGTCGCGATCGTGAATCGCAAAAGATCCAGTTGGACGTTTTGCCCATTCTGGGGTCGGGGCAACTTGAGAGTAACAGTGTGACTCCATTCAGTTCAATGGTTGCAGTGCTACATGGCGAACGTTGCACAGAGTAGCCCCAGCCTTATAGTGCAAGCCTCCACCAGCTCAGCCTGGCATAGATTTTCTTTACTGGTTCCCCCTTTTAAAGGGGTTGGCTCATATCTCAGACATTGGTGGCCTATAGCTAGGATATACCAGCAATGTCAGAAAGGTGTGGGACCCGCACCTACCTCTACAATGGTGCCTCCAAAGTGAATGACATCACACTGTACATGAACGGCGATATCTTCATTTACTTCTATGGAAGTTCCGAAAATTTCAGAGCACGCGCTCAGCTATTTTCAGAATCCCAGTCTAAATTAATGGAGGGTGTACTGTGCGCAACCACTGCTCCATTCACCTCCATGGGACTGCCAGAGCTTGACTATTTCGGCAATCCCATAGAAATTAATGGAGGGCGGCCACGCATGCATGGCTGTTCTCCGTTTCCTTTGGGGATCCCGTTCTGTAGATAGAAGCGGGGTTCCAGAGGTGGGACCTGCACCTATATGAAAGTGGTGGCATTTCCAGTAATATGCTACCAATGTCTGAGGCATCTTACTCTGGTGCACTTCTTATGACGCATCGGTCTTAATAAATTCCCCATGTATTACAGGACGTGAGATGTTCTATGTAATCAATCTCCATTCCAGTGATGAGGATCCTGAACGGACGACCCCCTCTCAAGCCATAATAACCAAATAGGTTTTCTGGATTGGAGAATCCCTTTAACGCCAGCATTAGCTTTGGAGCATTAGGAAAAAGAAGAGTATTGAATACTCACAGCGGTGGGATCCTTGCGGTGGAGAGTAGCTGCTGTGACTTGTCTGAAGCCTCCAGGATACCTGAGAAGAACGGAACAAGAGACGATAAATGGCCATCAATCTCCATGAAGACCCTGATCATGTCAAGCAACAATTCACTGCACAAGATACTGTATGTGGGGTTTACTTTTATTCAATACTGCCCCCTTCTGGTTTCTATCAGTGTTGACTGGGCCCAATTCATCCCCACAGCAACGTCCTTTCGTCGACACAGATCCACAAAACTGGTCCAGGAAGCAGATATCGCGGAATTTGGTGAATTGGTCCCTGGCACTAAATATACCTTTTATGCACAAATATGGCCGAGTGCATGAGTCTTAAAAGGGTTCTCAGATCGGAGTGGGTCCAACCCCCCACACCGATGGAGATTAGCTGTTTGGGAAAAGCTTTGGCATCGCAGTAACCAGCTCCGGTCACTACACAATGGGTGGAGCTGTGCAATTCTGGCGCTTGAGCTACTCATGATCAGTCAATGGATCGGATATCCCTAGGATGGGTCGTTAAAGAGGTTCGCCAGGATTTAACAAGTGATCACCTATCCCTTGTATTGATGGGGCTCCAACACTCCGCACCCACGCTGATCAGGAGTTCCTGGGTAGCTTCGACACTGACTACACACCTCTATCCTTTGTGTAGTGGACAGAGCTGGTCACTGCAGCGCTTCTTTACTGTGGTTGCCCAAGCTACTCCCAAACAGCTGATTGGTGTAAGGTGTTGGAGCCCCCGCCAATCCAAGCTTTCCAGGAATAGCTGATCAGCGTGGGTGCGGGGTGTTGGAGCCCCAGCCAATCCAAGCTACCCAGGAACAGCTGATCAGCGTGGGTGAGGGGTGTTGGAGCCCCAGCCAATCCAAGCTACCCAGGAACTGCTGATCAGCGTGGGTGCGGGGTGTTGCAGCCCCAGCCAATCCAAGCTACCCAGGAACTGCTGATCAGCGTGGGTGAGGGGTGTTGGAGCCCCAGCCAATCCAAGCTACCCAGGAACAGCTGATCAGCGTGGGTGAGGGGTGTTGGAGCCCCAGCCAATCCAAGCTACCCAGGAACAGCTGATCAGCGTGGGTGAGGGGTGTTGGAGCCCCAGCCAATCCAAGCTACCCAGGAACTGCTGATCAGCGTGGGTGCGGGGTCTTGGAGCTCCAGCCAATCCAAGCTACCCAGGAATAGCTGATCAGCGTGGGTGAGGGGTCTTGGAGCTCCAGCCAATCTAAGCCACCCAGGAACAGCCGATCAGCGTGGGTGCGGGGTGTTGGAGCCCCAGCCAATCCAAGCTACCCAGGAACAGCTGATCAGCGTGGGTGAGGGGTCTTGGAGCTCCAGCCAATCTAAGCTACCCAGGAACAGCCGATCAGCGTGGGTGCGGGGTGTTGCAGCCCCAGCCAATCCAAGCTACCCAGGAACAGCTGATCAGCGTGGGTGCGGGGTGTTGGAGCCCCAGTCAATCCAAGCTACCCAGGAACAGCTGATCAGCGTGGGTGCGGGTGTTGGAGCCCCAGCCAATCTGATATCGATGACTTGTTCTAGGAATAAGTCATCAGTTAAATCCTGGAGAATTCCTTAAACTCCACGTAAATTTCCATGATTAGTAAAATGGAGCCACTAGGGTCATGGAACATCTCACAGACATTATTTATTTTCCTCTGATGCTTCAAATTAATATTTCCGTGTGCCGTGTACATTATATGTTCTTAAAGGGGCTCTCCCGAAACAGTTTGACTGATGACCTATGCTTTGGATAGGTAATGAGAATGACACCCAGGACCCCCTCTGATCAGCTGCTTGAGAAGGTACCGGCGGTCGCAGTAGCGCTGCAACCTTCTTGCAGCGCTCCCTGGTCCGTGTGATGTCACATGGCCTAGGCGCAGCTCAGCCTCATTGAAGTGAGTGGGACTGAGCTGCGATACCAAACACGGCCGCTATCAAATGGACGGCGCGGAGCTTGGGGAGTTGAGAAGGCAGCGGTGCTACTGCGAGCGCTAGTGCTTTCTCAAACAACTGATCGCCGGGGATCTGGGACCCTCGCCGATCAGCTAATAACCTATCCAGCGTCCTTTTGACAACTACTTCTGCACCGTGCAATAACGTTAATTACTCCCTGTGGTGATACTGATCTATAGATTAGAGAGCACCTTGGAAACTTCCCTTTGGGGGACCAAAGTTAAAGAATCAAAGGGGTTTTCTGGGACCCCCAAAAACCTTGCAGAAAGCTGGGAAAGCTCCAGAGAAAAAAAAAAAAAAAAAAAAAAAAAAAAAAGAACCCACAGGCCTTTGCTCACCTTCCATTTCCCATACCATTCCAATGCCCCTGGTACTGAAGCCACGTGAGGCCTGCAGCCACCCAATGGCCTCTGGGGTCATGTGAAGTAGTAAGGGACATCATTGCTGTACGGAGAGCTGCGCTGCAGAAATGATGCCCGCCAACTACCTCACGTGACCGCTTAAGAAGTAGTTGGTGATGTCATCGCTGCAAACAAAGACTGCCAGGACCTACACAGTGGTGGCACTGGGGGGTTTTGCAGGTGAATAAGGCTCATTTATTTATCTTAAGGCAAGTCTGGCCTTCTATAAAACATTTGGGGTACCTAAAAACCCCTTTAAGGACCTTGGTAGATGACATAATCTTCGCGATTTTACTAATCATGAAAACGTGTCTGGCATTTCTCTTTAAGAGCGAATGATCTGGTGTGTGGCCTCCTCCACACGGAGCGGGGAACAAGGGCTCCTTGTTCTTGAGCATTGTAGGGTCTCATCTGCAAAACCCAGACGACCCATTTGGTGGCGACCACTTGTATGTCTGGAGATCCTCACTCTTCACTTACCCCGTATGTGAAGAATAAACCTTCTGTTCCCATTTATTTCCAGAGAAGGCGATGTGTCTGGTGTTCTTCACCACCACGTGGTCTCCGCAGTCACCTGTGCAACACACACCAAGAAAGTTACTGGAAGAGGCGTTTTGTTACGCTGACGACTCTCTAAAACTTGCAAGTAAAATTAATATTTAAAGGGGATTTTTTCATGACTTAGATACAGGATAGGTAATTAATATGAGATCGGTGAGGGTCCAGCACCCATCACCCCACCGATCATCTGTTATAATTGTTCAAGTGCACTTAAGAGACCAAATAAAGAACCTTTTCAAAAAAGCTTATTAAAATCCCCTGGGTACGCAGCTTCAATACAGACCGATGTGTCTCCATGGTAACAGACTACAAACAAACCTGTAGTCTGATCCAGCATATTAATGTCCTCCACCGTCTGTAGGAAAGGGGACGGATGGAGGGGATTGTCACACGTATACACAAGGCCTGGTTTGTAGCCTGCATTCCTGTACTTGCATAGGACTGCACGTGAGATGTGTTCACAAAAAGGTAAGATTTTTATTTTATTCATTGCATTGGAAAACTATAAAGCAGGCTGACACAGGACACATATGCCCACCATGCCATATCTCTCATTTATTGCAAGCTTTAAATGGGAAATGAGGATGTGAAGGAGAAGAAATAGAGAATATTGAGTGACGGTCACAGAGTCCCATGATGAGCTTGTACCTTCCGTCTTGGGCCTCATGCACACGACCGTTTTTGTGGTCCGCAAACGAGACGCAGTTTTTGTTCACTTCAATGGGGCCGCAAAAGATGCGGACATCACTCCGTGTGCTGTCCGCATCCGTTGCACCGTTCCGTGGCCCCGCAAAAAAAATATATAACCTGTCCTATTCTTGTCCGTTTTGCAGACAAAAATAGCCATTTCTACAATGGGCCGCCTGTTCCGTTCCGCAAATTGCGGAAGGCACACGGGCGGCTTCTGTTTTTTGCGGATCCGCAGTTTGCGGAGCGCAAAAAACTGGACGGTCGTGGGCATGAGGCCTAAGGGTGTATTCATAAAGTACCAAAAAAAAACAACCTATTGTTAAGACATGAAGGTAGTTTTGGCTGTGAATGGAGCACAAGGAATGATACAAGAGGATACAGAAGATGTAACAACCATATACGTACATTTAAAGGAACATTCCACAAATTAACTCATTGGTACAGATTGAATATTGACAAATATTGAGCCAGTTTGTAGCGCAATCTACATCAAAAACCTGGCTTACATGCTTTTCTTCACATTCTTCAAGTGTTAGACATTTTCTAACCTTTTTATGCCTTGGTCAACAAGTGGGAGTGGCTTGTCAGAAAGGGGCATGACTTAAAGGGCATCTGTCAGCAGTTTTGTACCTATGACACTGGCTGACCTGTTACATGTGCGCTTGGCAGCTGAAGGCATCTGTGTTGGTCCCATGTTCATATGTGCCCGCATTGCTGGGAAAATGATGTAGTATTATTATATGCAAATGAGACTCTAGGAGCAACGGGGGTGTTGCTGTTGCCCCTAGAGATTTAGTTTTCCTTGCAACTGCTGCTCCCTCTCCATTGTGATTAACAGGGACAGGCATGATGATATTTACACTGTCTGGCCCTGTCAAAGTGCAGAGAGAGCAGAGCCTCTAAGTGTAATGGTAACACCCCCGTTGCTCCTAGAGTCTCATTTGCATATAATAATACTACATCATTTTCCCAGCAATCCGGGCACATATGAACATGGGACCAACACAGATGTCTTCAGCTGCCAAGCGCACATGTAACAGGTCAGCCAGTGTCATAGGGACAAAACTGCTGACAGATGCGCTTTAACTATGCCTTGGGGTGCCAAAAAAATAGGCAAAATTTTGGCACCTTTTTGGAGTAACGCTTCCTGCTTCCAAGAAGAAACCATCATGGCTCTTGGCAAAACCTTTCAGTGGTGTCCATTGACCAATGAGTCTTATCACCTTCTTAAAGGGGTTGTGAAACTTTTTTTTTTTTAAACAATCACCACAAAATGACTGGACCTACAGTGGTGGTGGTGATACTTACCTGGTCCCCGCTGCTGGCTCCATTGTCCCACGGCCACCTCTGCAGGTCCCGAGTCTCTCTGTTTACAAAGGTCACTGACGCAGTGATGTACGGCATGGGTGACAGGTCATTGCTGCGGCCAGTGACTGGCTGCAGCAGTCACGTAACCTCCATCATTAATGGACTAACCGATTCCCAGAACCGCTGAAGCTTCATTTCAGGGACTCTGGGGATCTGCAGTGAGAGTTCGACGTCCTCCATGTCTGTATACAGAGATCTAGGAACTCCGTGTGCTGCAGAACTAGGTCCATGCACACAGCAATGTGATGTACACGGACTTTAAAGGGGCAATTTTTACCTGATCTGCAGGTTCTATGGGACTTGGATCTATCTCCAGAGCGGTGGTCCCCCAGTCTGTCTGGTTTGATGGGCTCAGCATCCGTGGAGAATGAGTGAAGAGGGGGCCGCACACGACCATGAGCCTCTCCAATCGCTTCTGTAGGAGTCACTGAAACAGATGGACCCCCATTATAGAGGTAGAAAGCCCATCTATCAGACATTTATAGCGTATTCTGTGGAAACTCCAAAACTAAGGCAGGAATGAATCAGGGTGGATTCACACAATTTTTTGTGGAGCTTTGTGAATCCGAACTCCCTCAGACACAGCCTGAAGAAGGGCACCAAAATTGGGCCCGAAACGTTGTAAAAAAATGTTCCACTGGTGTTGAAATTTGAATGAATAAAAGCGGAGTTTTTGAAATCGTTCCTTTGGTCTCAGATATATACACATTTCTGCGGTGGAAGGAATCCACCTGGGATGTGCACCCATAAAAGCCGCTAGTGGAGGAGTGCCGTGGTCTTATTCTGATTCACAAGTGCTGAGAGGCGGTTACGCTGCGTTTCCTGGGGACTCACCCATTCCCTGTCACCGCCAGTTCTGTGAGAAGGTCTGACAGACGTCCTTCTCTACCTCTTGCATGATGTTCTTTGTTTTGGTTTCACTTTCTCATCTCATTTCCTTCTCCCAGGTGTCACCTATTTAGACTAATCCTCTTTCCTTTATATTCCCTCCCATACTGCCTCACTTTGCGGTTTATACTACCTCCTGGATTGAAGTGTTCACTGCTGGAGACTTCTGCTTGTTCAGATAAGTCCTTTCATGTATTGTGTTTCCGTGCTGGCTTGATTCTAGGTGACCCTGACTCCCTCCGTATTAAGTGCAGGGAGCCGGTGGTCGTGTCCCCTCACTATTATAGGGTTTTCAGGTGTCCTACAGTCTAGGTACGAGGGCATGCAATCATCTACCTCTGAGACCCTTGTATGTGCTTAGCAGTCAGGGTGAGCTCTTAGGGTTTTATAGGGCTCACCTTTATGCTCCTTAGTTTGGGATCAAGCCAGTCGGACGTTTATTAATAACTTCCAGCTATCTGCAACTTCATCCGTGACATTCCCACAGCGACGGCCATGATGTAGCAGCTGCAGACAGTGGCCCCAGACCAATAATCCATCTGCAGCCAAGGCCAGGCTGGTGAAGCGCCCAATACAGACAGGTGCAGTCTTAAAAAAACAAAACAAAAGAAAAAACAGAAGATCAAGGAGCGTGTACGCAGACTAGATGACAGACAGAGGCTAAAACAGGTGAGCTGGCCCTTTAAAAAATGATTTGCAGGCAGCTATGTGACTCGGGGGTAAGTGGCGCCCGTCCAGGAAGGATGAGAAGTCTGGCAGCGGTTCTAGCCGTACTGAGCAGCTGCCGGCTCGCGGAGGCACAGGTGTGTTCCTACATGTCCCCAGCCGTGCCTCTCCAAAATATGTGAGGCTCACTCACATTCCACAGCAAAGACTGACGGCGGCCCTGTCACTGAATGTGATGGTCACCTCATGCCTCAGTCAGAGGGGCCAGGGGGTGACGAAACCTATGGAAGGCCAAGGACACCTACCTGCTTGTAGACGGGGAGAATCAAAACAGAAATAAAATAAAAAACATACAACTACCTCTGATGATAAGAGCATGTATGGACCTTAAAAGGGGTATTTCCATCTCGTGACGTATCGCTGTGATAGGTCATCACTTTATGACTGGTCGGGTCCAACCTCGGGGACCCCCAGGGATGCCAGAAATAAAGTGGCCACTAGTGCTAGTGTTTTTCCCTGCCCAGCAGGGGGCGCTGCTGTGCAGAGGGTGCAGTACTACCCAAGTGTTGTATCCCCTTTCAGTCACAGGATCGGCGGGGTCATAAAGTCAGACCCTAGAGATACGCCATCACCTTACAAGATGGGAGTGCTTCTTTAAAGACCAAAAACGGGAAAACACATCGTCTTTGGATTTTTGGTGACCACCAGAAACGTGTAAACCATGTGTTTCTAATCTTTTTGTATGTTCTGAGATGATAAAAAATAAATAAATACAAAAAGTCTTTATAAGTGCTAAAAAAAACTACTTTCAGGGATCATTTGAAGGGAGAAATGTGCTTGAAAGGGTCTGATCTCACTCTAGACTATGACATAGTGGGAATAACTGAGACATGGCTGGATGATGGCTATGACGGTGGGAATAACTGAGACATGGCTGGATGATGGCTATGATGGTGGGAATAACTGAGACATGGCTGGATGATGGCTATGATGGTGGGAATAACTGAGACATGGCTATGATGGTGGGAATAACTGAGACATGGCTGGATGATGGCTATGATGGTGGGAATAACTGAGACATGGCTATGACGGTGGGAATAACTGAGACATGGCTGGATGATGGCTATGACGGTGGGAATAACTGAGACATGGCTGGATGATGGCTATGACAGTGGGAATAACTGAGACATGGCTGGATGATGGCTATGATAGTGGGAATAACTGAGACATGGCTGGATGATGGCTATGATAGTGGGAATAACTGAGACATGGCTGGATGTTAGCTATGATAGTGGGAATAACTGAGACATGGCTGGATGATAGCTATGACTGGGCAGTTAATGTACAAGGTTACAGTCTGTTTAGAAAGGATCGCCAAAACCGGAGAGGGGGAGGGGTCTGCCTTTATATAAAGTCCTGTCTAAAGCCCACACTCCGTGAAGATATAAGTGATGGACATGAACATGTGGAGTCACTGTGGGTAGAGATACATGGAGCTAAAAACAACAATAAATTACTAATAGGAGTTTATTATAAACCACCTAATATACCAGAGTCCACAGAAAATCTACTACTAAACGAGATAGACGAGGCGGCAAATCATAATGAGGTGGTTATTATGGGGGACTTCAACTACCCAGATATAGACTGGGAAACTGAAACCTGTACATCTCATAAAGGAAACAGGTTCTTGGCAATAACCAAAGACAATTACCTCTCCCAACTGGTTCAGGACCCGACTAGAGGGACGGCCATACTGGACTTAGTATTAACCAATAGACCTGACAGAACAACAGACGTGCAGGTCGGGGGACACCTGGGAAATAAAAGCAGCCAAACTAGAGACCGAGAGATTAATTGCCAAAGAAAGTAAAACTAACCCTAAAATGTTCTTCAATTATAGTAATAGTAAAAGGTGTTGGCCCTCTACAGAGTAATGAGGGGGGAGTTGCGGAGAGGAGAAAGCAAAGCTATTAAATATTTTTGTATTCACTGAAGAAAATAAACTGTCAGATGAAATGCAGAATGTAAAAGTTAATTCTCTGTTAAAAGTGTCCTGTCTGACCCAGGAAGAAGTACAGCGGCGTCTTAAAAAGATTAAAATCGACAAATCGCCAGGACCAGATGGCATACACCCCCGTATCCTAAGAGAATTAAGTAATGTCATAACCAGATTACTGACAGGGAATGTCCCACAGGATTGGCGCATAGCAAATGTGGTGCCAATATTCAAAAAGGGTCCAAAAACAGAGCCTGGAAACTATAGGCCGGTAAGTTTAACATCTGTTGTGGGTAAACTGTTTGACGGTTTTCTAAAAGATGCTATTCTGGAATATCTCAATGAAAATAAGCAAATAACGCCATATCAGCATGGCTTCGTGAGGGATCGGTCATGCAAAACTAATTTAATCAGTTTCTATGAGGAGGTAAGTTCTAGACTTGACAGCGGCGAATCAATGGATGTCATGTATCTGGACTTCTCCAAAGCATTTGACACTGTACCACATAAAAGGTTAGTATATAAAATGAGAATGCTCGGACTCTGAGAAAACATCTGTATGTGGGTAAGTAACTGGCTCAATGATAGAAAACAGAGGGTGGTTATTAACGGTACATACTCAGATTGGGTCACTGTCACTAGTGGGGTACCTCAGGGGTCAGTATTGGGCCCTATTCTCTTCAATATATTTATTAATGATCTTGTAGAAGGCTTGCATAGTAAAGTGTCAATTTTCGCAGATGACACTAAACTGTGTAAAGTAATTAACACTGAAGAGGACAGTATACTACTACAGAGGGATCTGGATAGATTGGAGGCTTGGGCAGATAAGTGGCAGATGAGGTTTAACACTGACAAATGTAAGGTTATGCACATGGGAAGGAATAATGCAAGTCACCCGTACATACTAAATGGTAAAACACTCGGTAACACTGACATGGAAAAGGACCTAGGAATTTTTATAAACAGCAAACTAAGCTGCAAAAAACAGCGTCAGGCAGCTGCTGCCAAGGCGAATAAGATAATGGGTTGCATCAGAAGGGGCATAGCTGCCCGTGATAAGAACATAGTCCTACCACTTTACAAATCGCTAGTCAGACCACACATGGAGTACTGTGTACAGTTCTGGGTTCCTGTGAACAAGGCAGACATAGCAGAGCTGGAGAGGGTCCAGAGGAGGGCAACTAAAGTAATAACTGGAATGGGGCAACTACAGTACCCTGAAAGATTATCAACATTAGGGTTATTCACTTTAGAAAAAAGACGACTGAGGGGAGATCTAATTACTATGTATAAATATATCAGGGGTCAGTACAGAGATCTCTCCCATCATCTATTTATCCCCAGGACTGTGACGAGGGGACATCCTCTGCGTCTGGAGGAAAGAAGGGTTCTACACAAACATAGAAGAGGATTCTTTACGGTAAGAGCAGTGAGACTATGGAGCTCTCTGCCTGAGGAGGTGGTGATGGTGAGTACAATAAAGGAATTCAAGAGGGGCCTGGATGTATTTCTGGAGCGTAATAATATTACAGGCTATAGCTACTAGAGAGGGGTCGTTGATCCAGGGAGTTATTCTGATGCCTGATTGGAGTCGGGAAGGAATTTTTCCCCCCTTAAGTGGGGAAAATTGGCTTCTACCTCACAGGGTTTTTTGCCTTCCTCTGGATCAACTTGCAGGATAACAGGCCGAACTGGATGGACAAATGTATTTTTTCAGCCTTATGTACTATGTTACTAAACACTTTTACGTTTTTGCCCGTTATCTCAAGGAACCAGCCCTGCGTTTCGTGCACCGTATGAAGATTGAGGTGGCTGATCCTAACATGCGGTATAGACATGCTGGGTGTAAATACAGAGTGCCATCTATGATGCCATGTCTGAGGGCACAGCTGCTGCTGAACCCAGGGATCCCAGATAACTGATGCTCCAGTATTTGATAGGCGATTCCCTATTTTACATCATTTTGCATTAATATTGTACTAAATTCTACTTCCACAAAAATCATACAAGAAAACGTGGCCAGAAAGAGGATTCCCACCTCAGGAATCTAAAAGAGGCCATTTCTAGAAGAACCTAAAAGCTTATGGATATGGCGGGGCTCAACATACATTTTTGTTATCATATAGTGCCATCTGCTGTTAGTAACTGGTATGATAAACGCAGTAAATTTTTATCAACCCTCAGAATGGCCAAAGTAATTTTTTTTTGTTAACCCTTAGGATACCGGAGGTTTTTTCATTTTTACATTTTCATTTTTCTTCCTCATCTTCCTTGAGCCACAACTTTTTTATTTTTCAGTTCACATAGCCGTATGAGGCCGTATTTTTTGCGGGACAAGTTGTACTTTCTAATGCCACCATTTAATATGGCATAGTGGGAAGCGGGACAAAGATTCCAACTGGTGTGGAATTGGAAAAAAAATGCATTTCCCCCACCGTTTTATGGGTTTTGTCCCTACGGTGTTCCCTTTGTGGCAAAACAGACCTGTGCCCTTTATTCTCTGGACCAGTACGATTACGAAACCAAATATGTTTAGTTTTTTTCTGCCTAAATAAATCTAAAAAAAAAACACTTAAAAAAATCTTTTTTACATCACCATATTCTGCCCTCCATAACTTTTTTTTAGTGTTATGTCTATTGTTTACTTTATTTTATTTATGAGAAGCAATGAAAAAATGGCAAATCAGCCATTTTGACCCATTTTTCCGTTATGCCATTCGCTGTATAGGAAAAATATTTTTGGATTTTTATAGTACGGGCATTTTTGAACACAGTTATACCCATGATGTTTATATTTCTTGTCATTTACGGTATATATTTATTTTTTTATTCTACAAAAAGGGGGGGTGATTTAAACTTATTTATTTTTTAACTTTTTTAAATATATTTTTAAGTTTTTTTATGACTTTATAGCTTGTGTTTGAGACTACAAAACTGTATTTTTATTTATTTAGTTCTGTACCCTTATGTTTATTAAATATCCATATTGGTACAGAATTGCTAATTTCTTATATTGGCCTGCCACCTGCTGGCCAAAATAAAAATTGCAGCTTCAATACCCTGGGTCTCTTTAGAGAGACGTCCAGTTTTCAATCTCCGCTGGTGACCACTTGCACACAGCTTCTGAGGACCTATTATCACATTGCAGTGTGACTAGAGGACCACATGAAGAGTATTATTATGCAATGAACGGGGCATTTCAAATAAAGAATTATTGCAACATACACACATCAAATTACGGCAATTTTTTTTTTTTTTTTACGGAAATTACACTTTCCTATCTGGTATCGCCCCTGCTGTTCCTTATGTGGCTGAAATTTGACAACGCTCAGTAGCTCCCCTGCTCCCCATCTCCTGTTGGTGTAGTGATCTCATAGCGAAGCAGCCCAGATAAATTTCATTCATTCATCCTTACAATATATAGCTATATCCCTCCCTAAAGAGCAAAGAAGGAAATGGGGAGGGGGGGGGGGGGTTTACATACCATAGTGCCACTTAAAAGAGGAATCTCTGGGACTCTATGTGAGGGTCTATTATCTATGTGGGGGGCAATACTGGAGAAGCGTTTCACAAGAGCTCTCCTGGGAAATGCAGCTGATCGACAGAAACTGCAGAGACCAGGGCTGCAGAGGGGTGAGCAAAGAAGGTATAAAAGGTGAAGATTACTCTGGATGGCAGGGTTTTCCTTCATTGATCTAGTTAAAATAATGATGTGCATTACCCCAGATACGTTATTTCTTTTTAAAGGGGTTGTCCAAGTGTTTAATACCCTTCCTCAGGATAGGTCATCAGTATGTGATCGGTGGGGGTCTTACTCCCAGCCGATCAGCTGGTTGAAGAGGCTGTGGTGCTCCGGTAAGAGTTGCAGCCTCCTCACAACTTAGGCTACTTTCACATCTGCGCTTTCCCTTTCCGCTATTGAGATCCGTCATAGGATCTCAATAGCGGGGGGGGGGGGAAACGCTTCCGTTTTGTCCCCATTCATTGTCAATGGGGACAAAAGTGAACTGAATGAAGCGGAGAGCACCGGAATGTATTCCGTTCCGTTTGGCTGCGTCTCCATCGGGAGCACAACAATGCTGTAAGCAGCGTTCTTCTGTCCGCGATGTGATGCGGAGCAAGATGGATCCGTGTAAGTCAATGGGCGGATCAGTTTTCTCTGACAACAGAAAACGGATCCGTCCCCCATTGACTTTCAATGGAGTTCATGACGGATCCGTCTTGGCAATGTTAAAGATAATACAACCGGTTCATAATGAATGCAGATGTCTGTATTATCAGTAACGGCAATGTTTTTGCTGAACCCTGCCGGATCCGGTAAGAACGCTAGTGTGAAAGCCGGAATTAGACTTACCGGTAATTCAGTTTCCACGAGATCACCACGACGGCTACAAGGAGATTGACCCCTGACCTCTGTAGAGGCAGGAACAGAGAGAGGGTTTAAATCCCCCCCTCCCACCACCAACACCAGTGTGTCCAAAATTACAGAGACAATCAAACAAAAAAGGTGGTGAGAACAAACATAGTAAATCAAGAGGGTATTACTTCATAACCTCATAGAAAATAAGTAAGGGGTAGGGAAAATATGTGCCGTCGTGGTGATCTCGTGGAAACTGAATTACCGGTAAGTCTAATTCCGGCTTTCCACCTCATCACCACGACGGCTACAAGGAGATATAAAAAATTATCGCCTAGGGGGACGACGACCGCCTGAAGGACCTTACGTCCAAAAGACAGGTCTGAACTGGATAGGTCTAACCTATAATGTTTAGTGAAGGTGTGAATGTTAGACCAAGTGGCAGCTTTACAGATATCATCCAGGGAAGCTCCTGCTCGCTCGGCTTGGGAAGAGGACATAGCTTGAGTAGAGTGGGCTCTCAAATTTGTGGGGCAAGGAAGACCCTGAGACTCATAAGAAAAGGAAATGGAATGCCTGATCCATCGAGCTAAGGAGGACCTGGAGGCTTTTAGGCCCTTATTCTTACCGGAGAAGAGGATGAATAGGTTGTTAGATCTACGGAAACCTTTAGATATCTCAAGATAACGTAGTACTGAACGTCTCACATCCAGGGAATGGAAGCTAGCCTCTCTATCATTAGAGGGATTACTGCAGAAGGAAGGAAGGAAGGATTATCTCCTGGTTCCGGTGGAAATCTGATACTACCTTAGGTAGAAAACCTGGATCTAATCTTAAGATAATTCGGTCATCGGTGATGCGGAGGTAGGGTTCCTGAATGGATAGGGCCTGAATCTCGCCTAACCTTCTTGCGGACGTGATGGCCACTAAAAAGGCTGTTTTTAGAGAGAGATGTTTGATAGAACAGCTGTCCAAGGGCTCAAACGGAGCGAGGGTCAGGCCTGTAAGTACCGTATTGAGGTCCCAATTGGGGATCCTAGTTTTCAGGGAGGGACAAAGTCGGGAAGCGGCTCTCATAAACCTTTTGATCCAGCGATGATTGGCTAGGTCTAGATAAAAAAAACAGGCTAGGGCCGAGACCTGTACCGTCAGGGTGGAAGGCCTGAGACCCAATTCAAGTCCCTGCTGGAGGAAATCTAAGATCCTCTGGAAGTTGGGTGGCTCTAGATTTGGGGCAGGATTGCCGCTCCAAGAACAAAAACGCTTCCAAATTTTTAGATATATCGAAAAGGTGACTTTCTTCCTACTTGCTTTAAGGGTTGAAATCACTTGATCAGAAAGTCCTTGAAATCTCAACCTCTGGACTTCAGGATCCAGGCCGATAGCTTGAGAAAACTCGAATTTGAGTGCAGTATCGGCCCCTGATGAAGAAGGTCCCTCCTGGAGGGAAGAGGCCATGGATCTTCTATCGATAGGTTCTTTAATGAAGTGAACCAGCTCCTTTTCGGCCAATAGGGGGCTATTAGGATCAAAGTCGAGTTTTCTGAGTTGAGCTTTTGAATTACCCTGGGAAGCAGAGGCAAGGGTGGGAATGCGTAGCAGAGATCCCAGTCCCAGGGAATCGTCAGCGCATCCAGAGCCCAAGGGTTGTCCCGAGGGTTCAAGGAGCAGAATGTTGGTACTTTTGCGTTTTTCTTGGACGCAAACAGGTCCACCTGTGGGACACCCCACTTCTCTACGAGAGTCTGGAACACGTCCTGATTCAGGGACCACTCGGTATGGTCTATCCACTGACGACTGAGATAGTCTGCCTCCACGTTTAGGATCCCTTTTAGATGGATTGCGGAAATGGACTTCACGCGGGACTCTGCCCAGTCGAAGATTTTTCTTGAGATTGACATCAGTTTCTCTGACCTTGTGCCTCCCTGATGAGAAAGGTACGCCACTGTCGTCGTATTGTCGGAGAGTATTTTTATGTGGTGTCCCACAAGGAGGGCTTCTGCCGCCTTCAGGGCTTTCCGGACCGCTTCCAGCTCCCTGAAATTGGAAGATTGGGAGCGGGTTACCGAAACCCAGGAGCCTTGAAAGAAGTGATCTCCCACTTTCGCACCCCATCCTTTCTCGCTCGCATCCGTGAGAACTTGGATGTAGGGGGTCTTCTCCCAGGCGACTCCCAAGGACAGGTTGGCTGAATGTTTCCACCAGTTTAGGGAGACCTTCACCGCGGTGGGAATCAGAACCTTGTGGTTCAGTGAGGACTGTCGCCTGTCCCAAGATCTGAGGATCCATAGCTGGAGTGATCGAAAGTGAGACTGGCTCCAGGGAACGGACGGGATGCAGGATGAAAGAAGGCCCAGGAGGCTCATAGCCTCTCTTATGGGACAAGACCTTCTGTTCTGAAACCGACGGATCTTCAGTTGGAGGCCTTTGATTTTGTCTGGTGGAAGGAAGGTACGCTGAGCCCGGGAGTCCAGGATGACCCCCAGAAACTGGATAGTGCTGGACGGTACCAGATGTGACTTTATCCGGTTCACCAACCATCCTAGATCTTGGATGAGAGATAGGAAGGTTAGTAAGTCCGATCTTAGATCGTCCTCCGAGTTCCCGACTAGGAGGAAGTCGTCCAGGTATGGAACAATCACTAGCCCTTGGTGTCTCAGGAAGGCTACCATCTCGACCACCAGCTTCGTAAAGATTCTGGGCGCAGACGATATCCCAAAGGGGAGGGCTGTAAACTGGAAGTGGTTGGTTATCCCCTTGTGATCCTGAATAGCAAATCTTAGGAGCCTCTGGGATTCTGGATGAATTGGGACGTGATAGTAGGCATCCTGAAGATCTACTGAGCACATTAGGGCGTTCTTCCCTATTAAGGGGATCAGGGATTTTAGGGATTCCATCCTGAACTTTCGATAAGTTATAAACTTGTTTAGGGCTTTCAAGTTTATAATTGTACGGAAAGACCCCTCTTTCTTCTCCACTAGGAAAAGGCTTGAATAGAAGCCCTGCCCCAGTTGAGAAGGGGGGACCCGCACTATCACGTCCATAGCCAGAAGGCTCTGAACTCCCTGTAGAATTTTTAGACGAGTGCTGGGGGAGCCTGGATTCGTAATGACGAAGCGGTTTGGGGGGAGATGAGGAAAGTTCGATCCGATAGCCGAATTTTAAGATGTCCCGGACCCAAGGATTCGGGGAGATGGACTCCCACGGAGTCAAAAATCTCCTCAATCTCCCCCCCACGCTGGCGTCATTGTTTATCGGATTTACTTTGGGCGGAAGAGGGATTACCTCTACCCCTGCCCCCTTTGGAATAGCTCCAACGCCCTGACTTTCCCTTATCCCTAAAGGGTTTATTCTGGCTAGAGGGGGCCCGAAAGGGATATTTCCTTTTAAAAGATCTTTCCTCAGGAAATCCCTTCTTCTTATCTGCGGCCTTTTCCAGGATACGGTCCAAGACCGGGCCAAATACATATTCCCCCGAAAATGGGATAGCACATAGCTTCATCTTTGAAGTGTTGTCGCCCGACCAGCTTTTCATCCACAAGGCGCGGCGGGCAGCGTTGGAAAGCCCCGCATCCTTTGCGGCGAATCTAACAGATTCGGCCGAGGCGTCTGCCATAAAAGCTGTGGCCGATTTCAATAAGGGAAGGGACCTGAGTAGCTCTTCCCTAGGGGTATTATCCCTAATATGATTTTCTAACTCGTCTAGCCATATCCTCATGGACCTGGCTACCGAGGTGGCCGCGATGTTAGTTTTCAGATTAATCATGGCCGCCTCCCATGATTTTTTCAGGAGACTATCTACCTTCCTATCCATAGGATCACGTAATTGCGAGGTATCTTCAAAGGGCAAGGCAGTCTTTTTATTGACCTTGGCGACCTGAATGTCCACTTTGGGAGTCTCATTGAAGATCTTCACTTCATTTGAATCAAATAATAAAACGGTTCTTGAAGGATTTGGAAACCCCCAACCGTTTTTCAGGGTTGGACCATTCGTCCAAAACCATATCTCGGATATTTTCATTGATTGGAAACACACGGGTTTTCTTAACCCGGAGTCTCCCAAACATCTCGTCTTGTATCGAGTGAGCTTTTGGGGTGTCTTCTATACCCATCGTGGCTCGGACAGCCCTTAGAAGGTCTGGCATCTCCTCTAGCGAGAAGCAAAACTTCCTCTCTGACTCAGCCATATCGGTATCAGAGAGAAGCTCCTCGTCCTCCCAGGCTCTAGATGTAGACGCATCTTCCCCTGTTACCTCCGGGTCAGATAAGGAGGGAGATGGTTCCCTTCGCCTTTTCGGTGAAGGCGAATCCCGGGGAGGGGGGGGGAAATTTGGGATAAGGAGGTCTTTACTTCATTACGAATCATGGACCTCAGTTCCTCAAGGAAGGAAGGCTGTTCTTCCGCAATGACGCTAGAGATACAGTCCTTGCAGAGCTTTTTGCGATACTCGTCCGGAAGCCGTTTGAGGCAGGACACGCATTTGGCCTGTTTCTTGATCCTTTTCTGGACCTCCTTAGGAACCTGGGGGAAATAATCCCTATCAGCCATGAGATAAAAGTCATGGAGAGAAAAAAGCCCCAAGCCTGAGAAGTGGAGGAGGAGGAGTATGCAACCTGGTACAGTGTTTTAAAAAACAAGTAGCAGAGCAACAAGCGCTTCCCCACAGGGGACTTACTGTAGGCAACACAGGAGGGTCTCCAGGGGAGCGGGGTTCAGCCGACATAACTAACACAGCTCCAGGTACACCGCACAGATCAGGCGTTCAGCGCTTGCTGGCGCCGAAAATTTGAATCCAGAGACGCTTCCTGGATGACGTCACTTCCCTCCGTCCACCGGAAGTGACGTCGGCCGCCCTTAGAAGCGCTTTGGTGCGCACCCGGCGAACGCCCCAGACTCGGCGTCGGCGGGAGATCGCAGCCGGGAGCAGGCTCACATCTTGTAATGGAGCGAGGCCTCCCTCCTCACCCCTGCCCAGCATTAGTACACCGACCGCAGGAGGGCAGGGGGAACACCGGTAGGTGCCAGGAAAGAATTCCCATCTTCATCTCCCTGCAGGGAGACTCTCTCTGCCCCTGTCCTCTGTAGGGACAGGAAACACTGGTGTTGGTGGTGGGAGGGGGGGATTTAAACCCTCTCTCTGTTCCTGCCCCTACAGAGGTCAGGGGTCAATCTCCTTGTAGCCGTCGTGGTGATGAGGTGGAAAGTAGCCTTACCAAGCACAGCGCTATGCCCTGGGTAATGGTTGTGCTTGGTATTGCAGAGTAGCCCCATTCATTTGAATGGGACTGAACTGCTCCTAGGCAATGTGACCAATGAATGAGACATTACTCGTCTAGGAAGAGGCCGCAGCACTCGGTCTCTTTAAACAGCTGATCGGAGGGGGTCCCGGGAGTCAGACCTCCACCGATCAGATACTGATGACCTATGCGGAGGATGGGCCACTTGAATCACTCTTAAGTCTTCCATTTTCAGAAAGGGTTACCGATACACTATATAGACAAAAGCATCAGGACACACGTCTTATCTATTGAATCCAGGCGCTTCATTCAGTCCCATTGCCACAGGTGTATAAACTCCAGCCCCCAGCCATGCAGTCTGTGAAAATATGGGTCGTTCTAAATGGCTCCGTGGATTCCAGCGTGGTCCTGTCATAGGATGCCACCGCTGCAACAGGTCAGTTCCTGAAATGTATTTTCTTCTAACTATTCCATCATCAAAGTGTTCAAGAACCCCAGCAACTCAGCCATGAAGTGGAGACCACGTAAAGTGACAGAGCGGGAGCGCCGAGTGCTGACCAGCATAGCGCATACAAGCCACCGACGCTCTGCGGACTCCGTAACTGCAGAGCTCTTATAGAAAGCCTTCCCAGAAGAGGGGAAGGGGAGCCCAACTCCATATCAAGGTCTATGGGTTTAGAGTGGGAGGTCATAAACGCTCCTGTGGATGGAATGTGAAGGCTTCCCAGTACTTCTGTCCATACTGAGTATTATTTAGGAGATTTTGATATACACGTCAGTTTTTTTTATTTTTTATTTAGTCCAGTAGGTCTTGAAGGGATGTTCCCATCTCAGACAACGGGGGCAAATCGCTAGGATAATCCCCCATTGCCTCGTTGGTACGGGTCCCACCTATCTCATAAACACAGCCGATAACGAAGCTGGCAGCGCCGGGTCCGGCCATCACCAAGCATTCCTATTGTCCCACTGAAAATAGCCAAGCAATTTTCGGAAATCCCCATAGAAATGAATGGGGGAGCACACCGCACTTGCATTCACTTCTATGGGGCAAACGGAAACAGCCGAGCCGGCACTCAGCTATTTTCGGCAGCCCCACAGAAATGAATAGAGGGCAGCAGCGCACGCGCGGCGAGTCCTCCTTCTCTTTGCCGGCTGCGTTAATGAGAGAGGTACAGGTTCCAGATGCGGGACCCTCACCTATGAGACAATGGGGACATATCCCAGTGAGACGCCCCACTGTCCGAGATGGGAAAACCCCTTTAAAAGCTTTTTTTTTCCATACAGCGGATTGAACAGATCACCTACAGGTACAGACTGGGGAAGGTGACGACCACACTGAGCCGTACAGGGGCATAATGCCTAATCTCTACCAAGAAAGGTCACTTACCACTGACACAGCAGAGTGGACTTTGTAATGGGGTGTTACAGTTTAAAGACTCAAGTAATGAAATTTAGTTTCATTAATTGGATTTCAGTCTGTAGAAGAGAAATTATGGGGGGTCATTTACCAAACAGGTGCAAAGTAGAACCAGCTTAGTTGCCCATAGCAACCAATCAGATTCCTCCTTTCATTTTCCAAAGGAGCTGTCCAAAATGAATGGTGGAATCTGATTGGTTGCTATCGGCAACTTGAGCCGGTTCTACTTTACACCAGTTTGATAAATGCCCCCCCACGTGTTCTTTCTTTTTATATAAATGGGTATTCCCATCATAAAAAGTGATGTTGTAGCGGGAGGTTACGCCATCACTTCATGATCAACTGGGGTCCGTCCTCTGCGGTTCCTCTGAATCTGAGGCTGAACAGGCGGAGCGCTGGTTCTGTGCTGTGTCACCTTCACAATACTGAAGGGGACGCAGTATTAATGCAGCACCTTTAGGCCAATTTCACAAAACCGTATTCAGTCCGTGAAATACGGTCCAGGCGGCAGAAGTATTTCCTAGACTAAGGCTACTTTCACACTAGCGTTAATATTTTCCGGTATTGAGATCCGTAATAGGGTCTCAATACCGGAAAAAAACGCTTCAGTTTTGGCCCCATTCATTGTCAATGGGGACAAAACTGAACTGAACAGAACAGAGCGCTCCAAAATGCATTCCGGAGAGAAAACCGCAGCATGTTGTAGTTTGCTTTCGGTCCTGAGATACGGCGCAAGACGGATCCGTCATGACCCACAATGCAAGTCTAGGGGACGCATCCGTTTTCTCTGCCACAATAGAAAATGGATTTGTCCTCCATTGACATTCAATGGAGTTCATGACGGATCCGTCTTGACTATGTTACAGATAACACAACCGGATCCGTTCATAACGGATGCAGACGGTTGTATTATCAGTAACGGAAGCGGTTGTGCTGAACCCTGCCGGATCCGCAAAAAACGCTAGTGTGAAAGTCGCCTAAATGTTGCTCCCGTAACGCTAACTCACAGCATTATAACGATTGATTACGCCAAGTGTTGCCGCCTGGCTTCGCTGTACTGAACTGCACTCACATAATGCTATCAGTACGGTTCAGTACAGCCGAGGTCAGGCTGCAACACACAGTATTAGAACTCATAATACCGTCAGTTGGTGCCATGCGAGCAGTGTGCAGTGCACGAGATACTTCTATGTGACCGCACATGGCGGCAAATCTGGTGCGACACACACCGATCCTTCAGTCTGTGAAACACGCTGGTGTGAAATCGGATTGACCGCCACATGCGGTCCGTCCACGCATACTCACTCAGTGCATGGTACACGGGCTTGTGCAGACCCTGCAGGTGGACGGCGCACATCGATGCAATCTTCCCAGGCGGCTGCATATTGGCATCAATGACGCGCCACACCCTGGAGAAGGTCGCCCATTGCTGAGAAGAAAAAAACAGAAGGAATCAATCACCAGAGATATAATGATCGCTAATTAACATGCTGGGGGTTGTAGTTGTGCAACATTTGTATCATTTACATGCAGGTTTAAATAGGTTTTTCTTTTCAAACAAAGGGTGAAAGAGAAGGGGCTCCGCGGCTAGTAGCGAGGCCGGCGCAAGGGCGTTAGGTTGGGGGCGGGACCTATATATTAAAGGGGTGGGGCATACGTCTCTAAATTACTGAGATATATTACCATACGGTGCACTCAAGCAGGTTCTGTCTCCATTCTTGATAAACTTATGCGAATTAGGACTGAAAATACAACTGACTGAACCCCCAGAATTTACAAGACTTCTGCAAAGTCGTCACCCCACAATCTGTCGCCCAATGCCCCAAAAGCCACTAACAGTATAATGTAAGAGAAGCAGACAGGACAGGGACTTCATGCACCACACAGGACCTTCCACCTCCATTACACACACAATTCCCAATCTATGAGCAGTACCTGGGCAGCTCTGCTGTAACTCGCCATCACATGGAGGTCACCATGACACACAAGACTCAGCCTCTCACATGCCCCGCCTCCTTATACCTAAGAAACAACGTATGTCTTCGGAATCAGGAGCCATTTTCTTTTAGCCTTTTTCCATAGACATCCACGTAACACGGTCTACAACAAAATGGCCGCCGTCGCAGCATTTTGAACGCTCGGATAGAGACATGGTTATCAGCACACTCTATGCTCTTCTTTCTAACACTAAGTTCGTTCTTGAATTTCTTCCTATGGGAAACATTCTTTCCCCTAAAGACTTCTTTTATATACAGCCCGCTTTCATAAGAACGCTCTAGTGAACAGTGCAGACTTTGACGCTGACATAGTTTCCCGGGGAGCCTGTGACAGCTGGCGGAAGTGCGTCACTGGCGCGGCGATTTGATTTTCCCGGTCTCTGTAGAGAAGTGAGTTGTCTGCGGCGGAGGAGTCAGAGTGCTCCGGCTCTGAGGCGGAGGAGTCGGGGTTTATGGAGCGGTACGTGCTGCTCATTTACTGGCAGAGACAGACTGAGAGTTCCCGGGAGTCACAGCAGCAGGAGCCGCCGCTACCTTCAGGTATCAGAGGCTGTCGTTACAGGGGGAGCTACTAGAGGGCGCTCGCGCTTACCTCAGAGCATATACCGCAGCACTGAGGATGTTTACAGTGCGACTTTGTTGCGACATCTAAAAGGCTACTTTCACACCTGCGTTTTGAATTCCGTTTGTGAAACCGTTTCAGGGATCTCACAAACGGTTCAAAACGGATCAGTTCAGCCCCAATGCATTCTGAATGGATAAGGATCCGTTCAGATTGCCTCAGTTTGGCTGCGTTTGGTCTCCGTTCCGCTTTTGAGGCGGACACCAAAATGCTGCCTGCTAAGTTTTGGTGTCCGCCTGACAATTTGGAGCCAAACGGATCCGTCCTGACTAGTCAATGGGGATCCGTTTTCACTGACAATCTGGTGCAATTGAAAACGGATCCGTCCCCGAGTCAAGATCGATCCGTTTTAGGGCTCTTTCACACCTGCGTTCTTTCTTTCCGGCATAGAGTTCCATCGTCGGGGCTCTATGCCGGAAGAATCCTGATCAGTTTTATCCTAATGCATTCTGAATGGAGAGAAATCCGTTCAGGATGCATCAGGATGCCTTCAGTTCCGGACCGGAACGTTTTTTGGCCGGAGAAAATACCGCAGCATGCTGCGCTTTTTGCTCCGGCCAAAAATCCTGAAGACTTGCCGCAAGGCCGGATCCGGAATTAATGGCCATTGAAAGGCATTGATCCGGATCCGGCCTTAAGCTAAACGTCGTTTCGGCGCATTACCGGATCCGACGTTTAGCTTTTTCTGAATGGTTACCATGGCTCCCAGGACACTAAAGTCCCGGCAGCCATGGTAAAGTGTAGCGGGGAGCGGGGGAGCAGTATACTTACCGTCCGTGCGGCTCCCCGGGCGCTCCAGAGTGACGTCAGGGCGCCCCACGCGCATGGGTGACGTGATCACATGGACACGTCATCCATGCGCATGAGGCGCTCTGACGTCATTCTGGAGCGCCCCGGGAGCCGCACGGACTGTAAGTATACCGCTCCCCCGCTCCTACTATGGCAGCCAGGACTTTAATAGCGTCCTGGCTGCCATAGTAACACTGAACGCAATTTGAAGACGGATCCGTCTTCAAATGCTTTCAGTTCACTTGCGTTTTTCCGGATCTGGCGTGTAATTCCGGCAAGTGGAGTACACGCCGGATCCGGACAACGCAAGTGTGAAAGAGGCCTTAGACTTTCTTTTGAATGAATAAGGCTACTTTCACACTAGCGTCGGGGCTCCGCTTGTGGGCTCCGTTTGAAGGCTCTCACAAGCGGCCCCGAACGGATCCGTCCAGCCCTAATGCATTCTGTGTGGACGCGGATCCGCTCAGAATGCATCAGTCTGGCGGCGTTCAGCCTCCGCTCCGCTCAGCAGGCGGACACCTGAATGCTGCTTGCAGCGTTCGGGTGTCCGCCTGGCCGTGCGGAGGCAAGCGGATCCGTCCAGACTTACAATGTAAGTCAATAGGGACGGATCCGTTTGAAGATGACACAATATGGCTCAATCTTCAAACGGATCCGTCCCCCATTGACTTTCAATGTAAAGTCTGGACGGATCCGTCTGAAGCTACTTTCAGACTTAGAATTTTTTCTAAACTATAATGCAGACGGATCCGTTCTGAACGGATCCAAACGTCTGCATTATAGGAGCGGATCCGTCTGGGCAGACATCAGACGGACCCGCTCTGAACGCAAGTGTGAAAGAAGCCTAATATTGTAAGTCAGGACGGATCCGTTTGGCTCCGCATTGTCAGACGGACACCAAAACGCTTAAAGCAGCCTCCAGAGAGAAATGGAGGCAGAACGGAGGCAAACTGATGCATTCTGAGCGGATCCTTATCCATTCAGAATGCATTGGGGCTGAACTGATCCGTCTGGGGCCGCTTGTAAGAGCCCTGAACGGATCCCACAGGCGGACCCAGAAACGGCAGTGTGACAGTAGAGGTGCGACGTCGTGGTCTTCATCTCCAGCAGCTGAGCATCAGATATAGGTCTCTACAGAGCTGCACTTTAGTCCAGTCCCGTATTAACCTGCTGCTCTGCTGCCCCCCTGTGGTCCTTTGTTTGCATTGCTATATGATGGTGATAACCAGTTGCTGCCCTCGTTGGTTTCAGTTCCTCACCATTTCTAAAATAATTGCTTGCTGTCAGTGAATACGGCTATGTCAACAGGAAGATAAAAAAAAAATATGTCTCTAAAGGGGTATTCCGCTTACATCGTTATTCCACAAGATAGGAGATCCTATTAGGAGGGGGTTACGCCCATCTATTATAAGAACAGGGACTGATTACCGTCAGAGCTCCCCGAAATAAAGCGGCATTGCTGCTCCATTCATCTCAATGAGACAGGAGAGTCCAAGGATAACTGTATGGAACTGGAGTACCCCTTTAACCCTTAGGATGCTGTAGTCTTTGTTTTGTTTTTTCCATTATTGCATTTTCATTTTTCTTCCTGGAGCCAGAACTGTTTTATTTTTCCGTTCACATATCCATATAAGGGCTTGTTTTTTGCAGGACAAGTTGTGCCTTTGAATGCCACCATCTAATATGGCATACAATGTGGGGGGGGGGGGGATTCAATATAGGGTGATGGGGGGGAAATAAAACACAGTTCCTCAACAGTTTTACGGGTTTTGTCCCTATGGTGTTCCCTTTGTGCCCTTCATTATCTGGGTCAGTACGATTACAACGATACCCCGTATGTGTAGGTTTTATATGTCTAAATAGTGTACAAATAAATTAAGACGTTGAACATTTTCTGCCCCCCATAATTTTTTTTCCATATCATCACCACGACGGCCATACAAGGAGATTGACCCCTGACCTCTGTAGGGGCAGGAAGCAGAGAAAGGTTTAAATGTTCCCCTCCCACCACCAAACACCAGTGTTTCCTGTCCCTACAGAGGACAGGGGCGGAGAAAGGTCTCCGCGGGCAGCCGCCGTGGAGATGAAGGCAGAAGTGGTATGGAGTCGCGTACCTGCTTTTGCGGGCCCCCCCTGTCTGCCCGCGGTCTCGTACTAACGCCGGACAGGGGGGGGTAGGGAGAGACTCGCCTCCGGTTGATCTGGGGCCTGCTCCCGGGAGCACGGAGATGCCCGCTGGTTCATCGAAACCATGCCGGCTTGTGCTCCCAGCGCCGTGCGGCGCTATACAAATTTGTCACTTCCGGGTAGCCGGACGTTTCCGGAAGTGACGCGGACGGAGGGGGCCGGCTTCAGAGAGCGGGAAGATTCAAATGGATTCTCCTGCCGGCAGCGTCCTGCGGTGAGTACCTACCTGATTTCGGCTGTACTACAGGATGTCTGCTTCTGAACACACCGAGACCTCTACTCTACCGTCCGTAAGTTCCCCATAGGGGAGAGTTTTTCTTCCTCTCTCACCGGGGCACATTTTAATGGGGTTTTCTCTCTTGGTTTTCCAGACTGCAAATGAACCTCTGAGAAAACCCAAGAAGTCATTGAAGTGTATCTCATGCCTCAAACGACTTCCTGATGATTACCCTAAGAAACTGTGCAGGGTCTGCATTACTAAGATTGTCCGGGAGGAACAACCGTCCCTCATGGACGAGATTAAATCCATGATGCAGGAAGAGATTAAATCCTCTTTTGCGGCTTTTTCATCTCTTCAAACAGTAAAGCCTGTTGTTTCAGAGCCCCCCGCTAAACGCCACAAATCGGACGATGATGTCTCATCCGACTCTGAGGTTTATGGGGGTTCAGCTTCCTCCTCTAAACATATGGAGGATGAAGATAAGCTCTCTGAACGGGATTTTTCAGAAAACAGAAGGAAATTTTATTTTTCCTCTGAGGATATGCCCGAGCTGTTAAAAGCCGTCAGAGCTACTATGGGAGTAGAGGAGGTTCCCTCTACGCCGTCAGTACAAGATGAGATGTTTGGAGGTCTCAGGGTAAAGAAATCCAGAGTCTTCCCTATTAACGAGAACATCAAGGGGATGATTTTGGATGAATGGGCAGATCCGGAGAAACGGCTAGGCGTCGCCAGATCCTTCCAAAACCGGCTTCTCTTTGATCAGGAAGAAGCTAGGACATTTAATACCATCCCTAAAATTGACGCCCAGGTAGCTTGGGTCAATAAGAAAACCAGCCTACCATTTGAGGATGCTTCTCAACTCAGAGACCCACTGGATAGAAAGGCTGACGGCCTGCTGAGGAGATCCTGGGAAGCGGCCATGCTCATGCTTAAGTCAAACATAGCAGCCACTTCCGTGGCCAGATCTATGTTCATCTGGCTCTCTGAGTTAGAGAATAGGGCCTCCGACGATTCCTCTACAAATGAAATCATGAGCGCCATTCCCCTGTTAAAATCCGCTACAGCTTTTTTGGCAGACGCTTCCGCGGAGTCAGTGCGTTTTTCAGCAAAAGATGCGGGTCTGTCCAATGCAGCTCGCCGTGCCTTGTGGGTGAAGTGCTGGTCGGGGGACAAAGTATCTAAATCCAGATTATGTGGCATCCCTTTCTCTGGAGAATACGTTTTCGGACCTGAGCTAGAGAAAATCCTAGAGAGGGCCTCCGATAAAAAGAAGGGTTTTCCGGAGGAGAAGGTCTATAAAAGGAAGTATCCCTTTCGTGCCCCTTCCAACCAAGGTAGTCAATACACGGGGAAGGGCAAGTCGGGCCGTTTCAGTTACCCCAAAGGGGGGAGAGGTAGGGCTCCCGCTTCTGCTCCCCAGAAAGGAAATGGAAACCAGTGACATCCGGGTGGGGGGGAGATTGAGGATGTTTTTTCCCCCCTGGGAGGAAATATCCTCAAACTCCTGGGCTCTGAGGATTGTAGGGTCGGGTTACAGAATACAATTCTCGGACCCTCCCCCCCAAAGAGGTTTTTGGTCACCAAGGTTGCGGTCCCAGACTTCAATCATCCCATTTACGTGGGCATCCGGGAATTACTCGCAAAGGGGGTGGTGGTGAAAGTACCTCTATCCGAACAGGGAGGGGGTTTCTATTCCAACCTCTTCCTAGTGAAGAAGAAGGAGGGATCCTACCGCACAATTATAAACTTAAAGCGCCTGAACAGATACATTACTTATCAAAAATTCAGGATGGAGACCCTAAGATCTATAGTCCCTTTGCTCCAAAGCAATTCAGTAATGTGCTCGGTCGATCTGACCGACGCCTATTATCATGTACCAATACATCCCAGCTCTCAACGGTTCTTAAGGTTCGCGGTCAGAGACCATCACGGCAGAATCCTTCATTACCAATTCACCTCTCTCCCCTTCGGCATATCATCAGCCCCTCGAGTTTTTACAAAGCTAATGATCGAGGTAGTGGCTTATCTAAGAAAAAAAGGTCTGACAGTCTTTCCGTACTTGGACGATTTTCTGATTTCAAACAGTTCCGCTCCTCTCCTGCTGAGAGATCTAGGTTTCTTCCGTCAAACTCTAGAAAGCCTGGGCTGGTTGATCAACATAAAAAAATCTCCGTTAGATCCGACAACGAAGATCCAGTTTCTGGGGGTTATTCTGGATTCTCAGAAACAGATAACCTGCTTACCTCAGAGCAAGATACGGGACATCCAAAGGAAGATCTCCATCTTCAACTCAAAGAATCTCTGTTCCATCAGGGACTCAATGAGTCTACTGGGGATCCTTACATCCTGCATACCATCCGTTCAGTGGTGTCAGATCCATTTTCGAACCCTACAGATGTGGATACTCAGGGTTTGGGACAGAAGAGAATCTTCTTTAGACCAAAAGGTGATCATCCCTCAGAGGATAAAGACCTCCCTTCTTTGGTGGAAGGACAGGCTAAAGATCTCCAAGGGGGTGCAGTGGTCAAGAAACCCCTATGCCCAGATCACCACAGATGCAAGCCAGTACGGTTGGGGAGCAAAGGTCGGAGAAGTTTATTACCAGGGAGTCTGGCCCAGATCTGTCAGCCTCCAGTCATCAAACCTTCGAGAACTAAGGGCAGTCTGGAAGACTCTAGGACAAGCAAAAGTTCATCTTCAGGGCCATCACGTAAGAGTCCTGTCAGACAACACGACAGTGATCAGGTATTTAAACCATCAGGGAGGCACAGGTTCGTGCAGCCTGCTGGAATTGTCGGCAAGAATATTCGCCTGGGCCGAAGCGAACGTCCGGTCAGTATCCGCAGTCCACCTGAAGGGGTCCCTAAATGTGGAAGCAGACTACCTAAGCCGGGCAAGAATAGACCACTCGGAATGGTCCTTAAACAAGGAGGTCTTCCTGATGATAGTGGACAGGTGGGGGAGACCTACAATAGATCTCTTTGCCACTCGAGCAAACTCAAAATTACCAGTTTTCTGTTCCCTACATCCCAGAGACAGCCCGAGTTTCCTGGACGCTTTCTCTCTCAGATGGAACCAAGGTCTCCATTACGCTTTCCCTCCTCTTCCATTAATACCGAGGGTGGTACAGAAGATCATACAGGACGGTACTTCAGTCATTCTGGTGACACCCTACTGGCCAAAGAGGAACTGGTTCCCAATCCTGTGGAACCTTGCCAGCGAAGGTCCTTGGATTCTACCAAAAAGACGAGACATCCTTCATCAGGGTCCGATCCTACACCCGGACCCGGACTTCCTCAACTTAGCAGCCTGGATCCTGAGACCCAGATCCTAAAGCGTCAGGGTCTATCAGAGGCGGTAATTTCAACTCTAAAGGCTTCCAAAAAGAAGGTGACCTTTTCAATTTACCTAAAGATCTGGAAGCGTTTCTGCTCATGGTCAGGTTTGCCTTCACCGAATACCTCATCCCCAAACATCCAGATGATTCTGGATTTCCTACAAAGAGGTTTCGAGATGGGATTAAGACCATCCACACTCAGGGTACAAGTATCAGCCCTTAGTTGCTTTTACGACACCGAGCTGGCAGGCCATAGGTGGATAAAACACTTCATGAAGGCAACAACAAGGCTACGTCCGACCCTAAAGTCTCATGTACCTTCCTGGGATCTAGATATCGTCCTTAGGGGGCTATCGCATCCTCCATTTGAACCTCTGAGTGACTGCTCTTTGAAACACAGATCCTACAAGACTGCATTCCTGGTTGCCATCACCTCAGCCAGGAGAATAAGTGAACTACAGGCCCTTTCAATTAGAGAGCCTTACCTACAGGTCCTGGATGACAGGATAGTCCTAAAACTTGACCCGTGTTTTCTACCAAAGGTGGTCTCGAAATTTCATAAGGACCAGGAGATCACCCTCCCTTCCTTGTTTAATAACCCATCTAACGATTGGGAATCTACCCTTCATTCACTTGATGTCAGACGGGCAGTACTGGATTATTTAGAGACCACTAAAGACTTTAGGAAGTCAGATTGCCTCTTTGTTCAGTTTGGAGGAAGAAACAAGGGTCAGAAAGTTTCCAAGTCCTCCATTGCTAGATGGATCAAAGCTACCATCACCTCCTGTTATTCCCTACAGAATCTTTCTTGCCCTGGCGATATCAAAGCCCACTCTACCAGGGCAATGTCTTCTTCTCAGGCAGAAAGAGCGGGTGTCTCCTTAGAGGAGATCTGTAGAGCAGCCACTTGGTCCAGTATCCATACTTTTGCCAAACATTATAGGTTGGATCTTTTTAAAAAGACTGACATGGCCTTCGGACAGGGGGTTCTTCAGTCTGTGTCCCGCCCATAGATTCATATTTGATATACCTCCTTGTATGGCCGTCGTGGTGATGATATGGAAAGCCGGAATTAGTACTTACCGGTAATTTATTTTCCATGAGATCACCACGACGGCCCGTATTTCCCTCCCTATTGTTACCCGGGGGTTGATATGATGAAATATCTTCTCCTGTTTATTTTTTCACGTGTGTAGCCACCACCCTTTACTCTATTTTGGAAGCACTGGTGTTTGGTGGTGGGAGGGGAACATTTAAACCTTTCTCTGCTTCCTGCCCCTACAGAGGTCAGGGGTCAATCTCCTTGTATGGCCGTCGTGGTGATCTCATGGAAAATGAATTACCGGTAAGTACTAATTCCGTCTTTTTTTTTTTTTTCTTTTTTTTATATATATATATATATATATACTTGTTTCTATGGAGCTATGGGGGGCAATGAAAAAATGGCGACTCGGACATTTTGATACTTTTTTTTTTTTTTTTTTTTTCGTCATGCCATTCGCTGTATTGGAAAAATATTTTAATGGTACGGGCGTTTTTGGACGTGGTGATACCCATGGTGTTTATATTTTTTATTATTGTATGTATTCTAAGGAAAGGGAGTGATTTATATTTTACATTTAATATTTTTAATTTTAATATATAATATATATATATATATATATATATATATATATATATATATATATATATATATATATATTTTTTTTTTTTTTTTTAGCCAGTCTGAGGCTACAATGTTCACTAAAAGCCTGAAAGGGTTAAAGGGCATCTGTCAGCAGTTTTGTCCCTATGACACTGGCTGACCTGTTACATGTGCACTTGGCAGCTGAAGACGCCTGTTTTGGTCCCATGTTCATATGTGTCCGCATTGCTGAGAAATATGATGTTTTATTATATGCAAATGAACCTCTAGGAGCAAAGGGGGCGTTACCATTACACCTAGAGGCTCAGCTCTCTGCACTTTGACAGGACCAGGCAGTGTAAACATGATCATACCTGACCCTGTCAATCAAAGTGTAGTTGCAGAGAAAGAAGTGAAAGTGTAATGGCCACGCCTCCGTTGCTCCCAGAGGCTCATTTGCATATGTTAAAACAACAAGGCAGGTCTCTGTTCACACGGGGGGGGGGGGGGGGGAAAGCAACATCTGTATTTAATATGCCGCTGTCTTCTCCTCTGTGTGCTGATCTTCTGCTGAAGATCGGGCAGTGGGGGGATCCAGGAAGGGTTTCTGGATGATTTCCTGATTTCCCTAGTAGAATCCCATAGTCATGTTTAAAGTTTAAGCGAACAATCTGAGTTTACAAGTTTTTATCGCCTTAGCTGAATGACAGCAGTTTTTCAAATGGTTTACAGCTTCAGTCTTGAGCTATTGACTATCCATTCCCGTCACTTATACAAGTGTCTCTAGTCCTGCAAAAACATATTTACTTAATCAGTTATCAGTGAGAGGCGAGGTTAACCATGGGCCTGTAACAGCGGAACACAACGCAATGGAAAGTATAGATATTGCCGCTCCTTAACTGTGCGTTGCGTGCCATATAGTGAAGCATATGAAAAGCTTCTTCACGGTCACTTAACGTGTTCGTTTTGCGGTAACGTGACGCACTGCAAGCATTGGCCTTTATTCTTACAGTAGAGCAGTAATTAATTATAGCTTTTCGTGAATTGGGACATTTAAACTCGTGTTTTTAAAAAAAAATTTTTTATTCCAATTTAAATTTAGTAGGAGTTGGTTCATTTTTTGCCGACTCCAACTCCAGGTACCCAAAATTGCCTCCGACTCCACAGCTCTGGGCCTGAGTTACACCAGAAGATGAGGCTGACGCTTGTCAGTAGGGAAGCGTTCCTTCCCAGCAATCATCTGCTCATCAGTGGAGGAGACCACTGCTGCCGTCACTCGTCCCCTTACAGAATCGTTATTTGCTGGCAGCAGAGCCTGATTAGACGGCACAATCTGCTGCCAGCAAATAATGTTTTTTTTTAAAAAAAATATATATATATATATATATATATATATATCTCACCTAAAGAATTATTAGGAACACCATACTAATACGGTGTTGGACCCCCTTTTGCCTTCAGAACTGCCTTAATTCTACGTGGCATTGATTCCACAAGGTGCTGATAGCATTCTTTAGAAATGTTGGCCCATATTGATAGGATAGCATCTTGCAGTTGATGGAGATTTGAGGGATGCACATCCAGGGCACGAAGCTCCCGTTCCACCACATCCCAAAGATGCTCTATTGGGTTGAGATCTGGTGACTGTGGGGGCCATTTTAGTACAGTGAACTCATTGTCATGTTCAAGAAACCAATGTGAAATGATTCGAGCTTTGTGACATGGTGCATTATCCTGCTGGAAGTAGCCATCAGAGGATGGGTACATGTTCTCATTCTGTTTACGCCAAATTCGGACTCTACCATTTGAATGTCTCAACAGAAATCGAGACTCATCAGACCAGGCAACATTTTTCCAGTCTTCAACAGTCCAATTTTGGTGAGCTCGTGCAAATTGTAGCCTCTTTTTCCTATTTGTAGTGGAGATGAGTGGTACCCGGTGGGGTCTTCTGCTGTTGTAGCCCATCCGCCTCAAGGTTGTGCGTGTTGTGGCTTCACAAATGCTTTGCTGCATACCTCGGTTGTAACGAGTGGTTATTTCAGTCAACGTTGCTCTTCTATCAGCTTGAATCAGTCGGCCCATTCTCCTCTGACCTCTAGCATCCACAAGGCATTTTTGCCCACAGGACTGCCGCATACTGGATGTTTTCCCTTTTCACACCATTCTTTGTAAACCCTAGAAATGGTTGGGCGTGAAAATCCCAGTAACTGAGCAGATTGTGAAATACTCAGACCGGCCCGTCTGGCACCAACAACCATGCCACGCTCAAAATTGCTTAAATCACCCTTCTTTCCCATTCTGACATTCAGTTTGGAGTTCAGGAGATTGTCTTGACCAGGAGCACCCCCCTAAATGCATTGAAGCAACTGCCATGTGATTGGTTGACTAGATAATTGCATTAATGAGAAATAGAACAGGTGTTCCTAATAATTCTTTAGGTGAGTGTGTGTGTGTGTATATGTGTGTGTGTATATGTATATATATATATATATATATATATATATATATATATATATTTTTATCCTGCTTAAAAATTGCAATTCCCTAATGAACGAGCATTTGCTCGTTAATCAGGAAATCAGCGTCACTTTTATGCCTCAGTCACACGTCAGTGATTGTGAACAGGTGAGGTTCTTTCCCTTCTACCTCATCTCTGTGGAGGCTCACAATCACTGACCGAACACTGACGTGTGAACGAGGCTTTACACAGGGAGATCATCGCTAACGAGGGTTCCTATAAACGCTTGTTGGCGATGATCTGGCTGAGTATCTGCAGGTGTAATGCAGCCCTCAGACTCCGGGTAGTTTAGTAGCTCGTCGCTGCTGCGTTTGGTGGTCCGCTATATCCGCAGTGTTTGATCGCCCTCTGGTCTGTGCAGTAAATGTTCTCTGTTAATTCTTCCAGGATTAGCCGACGTGAAGGACTTCTATACGCACCTGAAGGAGCAGTGCACCCTACACACAGACGCCTTCCCCGGTAATCCCTTATCTTCATTACACAAGATCAGCCTTGGTCGTTCTCACCCACACTCAGCTGTCTGAAGAGGCCACTAGCCGATGTGCAGCTCAGTCCCTTTCAAGTTACGGGGCCTGGGCTGCAGTACTAAGCACAGCCATTGTACAGTCTTCTGGCCGGTGCTCCTAGAAGTACTCCAGCCTCTTTAAACAGTTGATCGGTGCCCGGAGTCGGACCCCCCACGATGAAATTGGTCATCAGTATTGTACTCCCGCAAAACCCCCTTTACCTGCTCATTTGCATATTAATTACAAGTAATTTGTCTCCAGAATGAAGCAATGGATCGAAAGTCGTCATTGCTTTCAGCTGAGCTGTAGCCCTACAAGGCGTCATGCCCAGTTTACCAGTATATGTCTTGGGGACAGATTCCACAAATGACAGCTTATCACTTGCCCATAGGATAGCTGGTAAGTGTCAGAATGGTGGTGGGGGTCCCAGTCATTTGTCCAGCGCCCCCTGTTGGAATAGAGCAAGGGTGCCCAACCTGCGGCCCTCCAGCTGTTGCAAAACTACAATTCTCAGCATGCTCGGACTGCCTACAGCTATCAGCCTACATCAGGGCATGGTGGGAGTTGTAGTTCTACAATGGGTTGGGCATCACCGGAATAGAGCGTCCGTCGAGCGTGCACAATGCTGTTACACTTAAACTTTGTGCAATTGCTTGTGATTGACCTGACTGAGAGACAGACACAAGTCCGGCAGTAGTTGACGTGCTTAACCACCACTCCATGTAAACTGGGGACAAGGGATCCCTGTTCTCATGATTGGTGGAGGTCCTAGCAGTCGGACACCCCACCAGTCCCCGGCACTTATGACCTATCCATGTCTTTCGGGGACAAACTCTTTGATGTAAATTAGGACCCGACTGACATTTTCACTTTTCTTATAATCCTAAATCTCCTAATGTTGTTTCTTTTTAGGTTGTTCCTTAGCTGGAGAACCGGGAACAAGGAAATGTTTTTTTGCCATCCAGGCCACCAACGGCATTACCCAGGTAGGTTCCTCCAGTGGTCGTCTTGTTAATGATCTCTTCTGCCACTCACTGTCCTTGTCCTTCCAGTACTCCAGTCCTGACTGGGAGGATTTGTGCCCCTGCTCGGTCTCTGACAGTGAGGAGCAGCCCTCGAGCACCATAGACGACTGTATATGTGCACTACAGAGCCCAGAGGATGATGAGGATGACTGCAGCAGCAGGGACTCTGTGTCTCAGGCGAGGTACGATCAATCACCACTCGGCATGGGAGGGGGACATTTATCGAGGCTGGCGTATCCCTCTACACCAGAGTGAGATGATCCGAATTTATTAAAAGACAGATGATTCTTAATAAATTAGTCACATCTCTGGCCGTCCGAGCTCCAGAACCTGAAGTCTTCTCCAGCTGGGGTTTGGCACAGGCTTCAGCCCTAACCTATGGCACTTTCTGGCATAAGTTGTAGTAAACCCAGTGGGCTACATGAAGCCCTGCCACTTCCGATACGCCTCACCCCCTTTTCTCGTCTAGTGTCAAGAAGCTTAAAAAGTCACAAATTATGGCGCAACTGTGGCATGCTCCATCGTTTGCAGCTTTTTTTAAAATGCCACAATAAGTGGTGTAAAACCTTCACTAAATGTCCCCCATGGTGTTCATCGTGGAGAGCCTTTGTGTTGGGCAATCCTATTTTATGGTAGGATTCAGATTCCCCTCTCACGATCATGTTGAGGATTGGGTTGAAGTCTGATTTTTTTTTTTTTTTAAGGTTTGTAAAAAAAAAATATATATATATTTTGTGGCAGAATAACTTGGAACTGGTTGCTGTGTACATTACTGCACATACGTCGATCGTCTTTTTCTTTTTTTTTTTTTCTCAGCTTATTTCAAGAATCTGCAGAATTGATCCATCAGCTGTCGGACAAGCTCCCTGCGCCAGGTAAGAATTTGATATTAATGGCCTTTTCTCAGGATAAAGGCGTGTGGCAGCCCTGCCCGTTTTACAGCCTGCGGGTCCGCAATATATGGGCACTGGCTGTGTGTGCACCATATCACAGATGCGGACCCATTCACTTTAATGGATCCAGAAGCTGCAGAGCGGAAGCCCTATGGAGCACTTTTGTGGCATTTTGGTCCGTGCCTCCGCACCGCTAAGGCTACTTCACACTGGCGTTTTGGTTTTCCGTTTGTGAGATCCGTTCGGGGCTGTCACAAGCGGTCCAAAAAGGATCAGTTTTGACCTAATGCATTCTGAATGGAAAAGGATCCGCTCAGAATGCATCAGTTTGCCTCCAGTCTCCATTCCGCTTTGGAGGCCGACACCAAAACGCTGCCTGCAGCGTTTTGCTGTCCGTCTGACGAAACGGAGCCAAACGCATCCGTTCTGACACACAATGTAAGTCAATGGGGACGGATCAGTTTTCTATGACACAATCTGTCACAATAGAAAACGGATCCGTCCCCATTGACTTTCAATGGTGTTCGAGACGGATCCGTTTTGGCTATGTTACAGATAATACAAACGGATCCGTTCTGAATGGATGCAGATAGTTGTATTATCTGAACAGATCCGTGACGGATCCGCACCAAACGCGAGTGTGAAAGTAACCTAAAAAGTAGAACATGCTCTATTTTTTTTTTGCAGTGCAGATGGATCGCGGACCCATTCACGGGCAGCACACGTTTGTGTACATGAGCCCTAAGCCCATCAGTATCAGTTTTGTGGATGTCCAACATTGGCAACTCCCTGGGGCCCCGGCGCTCCTGTCCCCTCTATTGTTAACTTGGCATAGCTCCATAAATCTGCTCCTACTACTGTAATACCTGGAACATCTCTGTAGATCATGTAGCATCGGTACCTGCTACTGCAGTACCAGGCACAGCTGCTACCAAGGTACCACTGGGAACCGAAACAGAGTTCAGTGAAAGTTTTTTTTTTTTTTTTTTTTAACAGTAGAAATTAATTTCTGAAGTTATTACCCGAAGTCTCACGTCTTTGTAGTAATAACTTCGGCTCATCTGATGTTCCTGGAAGGATACACCAAATGGAAAAGGATTTAGGAAAACTAGAGGAATGGTCAAAAATCTGGAGAGAAGAGCTACTAAACTGGTACATGGATTGCAGGATAAAACTTACCAGGAAAGATTAAAGGACCTTAACATGTATAGCTTGGAAGAAAGACGAGACAGAGGGGATATGATAGAAACTTTTAAATACATAAAGGGAATCAACAAGGTAAAAGAGGAGAGAATATTTAAAAGAAGAAAAACTGCTACAAGAGGACATAGTTTTAAATTAGAGGGGCAAAGGTTTAAAAGTAATATCAGGAAGTATTACTTTACTGAGAGAGTAGTGGATGCATGGAATAGCCTTCCTGCAGAAGTGGTAGCTGCAAATACAGTGAAGGGGTTTAAGCATGCATGGGATAGGCAGAAGGCCATCCTTCATATAAGGCCTCCTGCACACGACCGTTGTGTGCACCCGTGGCCGTTGTGCCGTTTTCCGTTTTTTTTCACGGACCCATTGACTTTCAATGGGTCCGTGGAAAAAACGGAAAATGCACCGTTTTGCAGCCGCATCCGTGATCCGTGTTTCCTGGCCGTGAAAAAAATATGACCTGTCCTATTTTTTTCACGGCCAACGGTTCACGGACCCATTCAAGTCAATGGGTCCGTGAAAGAACACGGATGCACACAAGATTGGCATCCGTGTCCGTGATCCGTGGCCGTAGGTTAGTTTTTATACAGGTTAGTTTTTATACAGTGTGCGCCCCCCCCCCCCCCCCTCCCTCCCTCTATTGTAATAATTCGTTGGTGGCACAGTGTGCGCCCCCCATCGGCCCCCCCTCCCTCTATAGCATTAACAACATTGGTGGCCAGTGTGCGGCCTCCCATCTCCCCCCCCCCACATCATTGGTGGCAGCGGAGTTCCGATCGGAGTCCCAGTTTAATCGCTGGGGCTCCGATCGGTAACCATGGCAACCAGGACGCTACTACAGTCCTGGTTGCCATGGTTACTTAGCAATAGTACAATAGTAGAAGATTCATACTTACCGGCTGCTGTGATGTTCGTGTCTGGCCGGGAGCTCCACCTACTGGTAAGTGTCATTGCTAAATGAACTGTCACTTACCAGTAGGAGGAGCTCCCGGCCGGAAGCAGACATCGCAGCTCCCAGGTAAGTATGAATCTTTTACTATTGTACTATTGCTAGTAACCCGCTGCCACCAATGATCGGGGGGGGGGGGGGGCGGGGTGGTAGATGGGAGGCCGCACACTGGCCACCAATGTTGTTAATGCTATAGAGGGAGGGGGGGCCGATGGGGGGCGCACACTGTGCCCCCAACGATTACAATAGAGGGAGGAAGGGGGGGGGGGGGCGCACACTGTGCCACCAACGAATTATTACAATAGAGGGAGGAAGGGGGGGGGCCGCACTGGCCACCAATAATATTCAAACTGGGGAGGGGGGGGGGGGGGGGGGTCTGCCCCCTGCTGCCTGGCAGCCCTGATCTCTTACAGGGGGATATGATAGCACAATTAACCCCTTCAGGTGCGGCACCTGAAGGGTTAATTGTGCTGATCACAGCCCCCTGTAAGAGATCGGATGCTGCTAGGCAGCAGGGGGCAGTCATGTACACAGTTTGTAGTATATTCTAACTAGAAGCGTCCCCATCACCATGGGAACGCCTCTGTGTTAGAATATACTGTCGGAAATGAGGTTTCACGATCTAACTCCTATCCGACAGTATATTCTAACATAGAGGCGTTCCCATGGTGATGGGGACGCTTCAAGTTAAAATATACCATCGGATTGGAGAAAACTTTGATTCGATGGTATAATAGGGACTCCTGACTTTACATTGAAAGTCAATGGGGGACGGATCCGTTTGAAATGGCACCATATTGTGTCAACGTCAAACGGATCCGTCCCCATTGACTTGCATTGTAATTCAGGACGGATCCGTTTGGCTCCGCACGGCCAGGCGGACACCAAAACGACTTTTTTTTCATGTCCGTGGATCCTCCAAAAATCAAGGAAGACCCACGGATGAAAAAACGGTCACGGATCACGGAAAAACGGGACCAGTTTTTGCGGACCGCAAAAAAATACGTTCGTGTGCAGGAGGCCTAAGATAGGGCCAGGGGCTATCCATAGTATTCAGTATATTGGGCAGACTAGATGGGCCAAATGGTTCCTATCTGCCGACACATTCTATGCTTCTAATAACTTCGGCTCATCGGAGCCAATACATTCTAATACTGTACGGAGCGCAGTATTGTAATGAAGTTTTATGCGAATCGACTTCAGATGTTTAATGTGATGGGAAAATGAATCCAGCCAGCAAAGGAAGCAATATGGACAATCGCATTAGTAAGTGCCTTGTATTAGCTTCCTCTACATGATAAATGCCATTTGCTGAAGTGACACAACCCCTTTAAGATAGGCCATCAATAACTGTGTGTGCTTGGATGCTCCTTCTGGGGCCTGAAACGGCTGATTGGTGTCAGACACCCCCTTCCCCAATCTGATATTGATGACCATCCGGAGTTTACACCATCAAAAAGTCTCTGAAACTTTTTTTTTTTTTTTTTTTGCAGTACTCTTTCATTGAAGAAGAAAAAAAAAAAAAAAAGGGGTCAAAAATTCTTAAAACAAATATAAAATAAAAATTCAGTGAATCTCCTTATACCCCCTTCTAATGAAAGTGTCCATTTAACCAGACAGCCCTTTTTATTGGAATACTGTGAATAATAGCTGTAGTGTTTTCTGTAAGCTGTGTGGAGCAGTGATACTAGGATTCTAGTCTGTGACTGGATGGACGGACGATGTACAGACTGTGTGACGGATTCCTAGGAGTATCTATAAAAACAAGCAGTAATGGTTCCTGAGAAGTGACCGGTTTAGAGAGATCCTTAGTTTTAATGCCTGTTTTTTGTTTTGTTTTTTTCCGGCTTCCTTTCAGGCCGAGTGCTGGTGGACGTCCTGCTGATATCTCCGAATGTTCCAAAACTGAAGGAGTGCGTCCTTGCAGTGGGGGCAATAAAACATCTGAAGGAGTGGCATGCTGCCAAGATCACCATTGTCACCAGAGAGCGCAGAGGGTAATGTGGTCACTTACTGGGGTTATTTAGATTAAATTGTGCCACTTGTTTTGCACTCAACTTAAATTTGAGACCCGTTTTATGTTGGTCACGGCCAGGACAGTTGAACCAAAGGTAAGAAAAATAGTCTGACATATACTTAGAGGCATTGTCATGAGAATATGCTGGCCAGTATAAAGATGGCGTGTCATTATACTGGGCTGCTAGTCCATTATACTAAAGAGCAAAAAAATATTGTGCTGTTTATATAATGGCCACCAGGATGAATAGGCGTCAGCTGTATTCATGAGCCCCCCCCCCATTGATTAAAGAGTTTTTTCACACCCAGAGGCCTTTGTGGCAGACCCCCTTAACCAGCATAGCCCGACCTGCAGAGGAACTTGATTCCCACCGCTGGGTCCAGGCTCCTTTGCGCTTCTTCAGATTGCAGGTCTCCCAGCATCAACATGGAGTTTGTTGCAGGTCACGTGGGTGCTGCAATGACTGGCCACAGCCGTGACGTGCCTCCTCATGTGTCCTGTCACTGGGTCACATGACGCAGGGGGAACAAATCGCCGCTGTGGCTAGTAATGGGCTGCAGCACCCACGTCAAACCTGATGTTGAGATGGGTGAGGATCGGGTCAGTATGATTCTGTTCACAGGCCTGGCCATGCTGAGGTGGGGGGAAGCCTGGCAGAAAGGCTCTTGGGAGTGAACAACCTCTTTAATATATATATAGCCGGCCAAGGCCTTTAATCACCTATCCTCTGTATAGGTCATCAATATCAGATCGGTGGGAGTCCGACACCCCCAGTGATGGGCAGCTCCATGCTGGCACTACTTCCTCTTCATTACAATGCTCTTTGTCTTTCCTGCCTCCTACAAACGGCTGATCGGCAGGGGTGTCGGGTGTCAGACTCCCGCTGATCTGATATTAATGACCTATCCTGAGGATAGGACGTCCGTATATATGGGCGGACAATCCCTTTTAACATTCACTGCATATACAGGTAGATAAATCGGTAGTCGTTGGTGAGGGGACAGGGCAAGCATTCCACTGGCTTAGTTTGGGGCAGATCTGTAGTCTTTTTATGACAGTTGGTACAATTGTCCTACAGACCTCTGCTAGTAATTTGCTGCTTTTAAAGGGATTATTCCTTGAATCCTTTTTATATCAAAAGTACTTAAATGCTGTTAACGCGAGTTTGTCGGCAGTTCTGACCATGATCTACCTCTGACAGCACTAGGTAGGGGCTGGCGAGAGGAGGATAAACGCACCTTTTGGGGAATTTTTATCACTAGGAGTATTGTGAATATGAACTTTTATTCTGCCAGATGCTGCTCCTGCAAGTGCCAAGGAGGCGGAACATAACTGTGAAGTGCTCTCTACATTGAGCTACTTCACAGCCCCTCCCCTCAGCCCTTTAGTGACGGCTGTAGCAGCCAACCAGGAGACCACTACAGCTGTCACTCAGAGGGGAGGGACTGTGAAGCCCCGCCTCCTTGGCACTTGCAGGAGCAGCATCTGGCAGAATAAAGGTTCATATTCACATTACTCCTAGTGATAAAAACAAAGTTTGCCCTGCTCTCACCAGCCCCGACCTAGTTTCACATGACATGTAAGGATTTTATATTACTAAAACAGTTATGTTCTGCTTAAATTCATTTTAGGTGGCAAAAAATTTCTAATTATCTGTCAGCGAATGTAATCACTCCTGACGGCCTGACCAGTGCACTAGATCCACAGGAGTTCTGGAGAGGCTCAGTGGAGATCAGCGAGCAAAAGGTATGAGGTTTTGTTTTTAAAGGGTTTCTGTCATAGTAACTTAGTACATAAGGCCGAAAAAAACATCTGCCCATCCAGTTCGGCCTGTTATCCTGCAAGTTGATCCAGAGGAAGGCAAAAAAAAAACTGTCAGGTAGAAGTCGATTTTCCCCATTTAAGGGGGGAAAAATCCCTTCCCGACTCCAATCAGGCAATCAGAATAACTCCCTGGATCAACGACCCCTCTCTAGTAGCCGTAGCCTGTAATATTATTACACTCCAGAAATACATCCAGGCCCCTCTATAACTCTTTTATTGACGAGGATGTCCCCTCGTCACAGTCAGAGTCCTGGGGATAAATAGATGATGGGATAGATCTCTGTACTGACCCCTGATATACAGGGTGGGCCATTTATATGGATACACCTTAATAAAATGGGAATGGTTGGTGATATTAACCACCTCCGGACCGCCTAACGCAGGATCGCGTTCCGGAGGTGGCAGCGCTGCGCACAGTCACGCATATACGCGTCATCTCGCGAGACGCGAGATTTCCTGTGAACGCGCGCACACAGGCGCGCGCGCTCACAGGAACGGAAGGTAAGAGAGTTGATCTCCAGCCTGCCAGCGGCGATCGTTCGCTGGCAGGCTGGAGATGTGTTTTTTTTTAACCCCTAACAGGTATATTAGACGCTGTTTTGATAACAGCGTCTAATATACCTGCTACCTGGTCCTCTGGTGGTCCCCTTTGTTTGGATCGACCACCAGAGGACACAGGTAGCTCAGTAAAGTAGCACCAAGCACCACTACACTACACTACACCCCCCCACCCCCGTCACTTATTAACCCCTTATTCACCTCTGATCACCCCTGATCACCCCATATAGACTCCCTGATCACCACCCTGTCATTGATTACACCCCTGTCATTGATTACCCCCCTGTAAAGCTCCATTCAGATGTCCGCATGATTTTTACGGATCCACTGATAGATGGATTGGATCCGCAAAACGCATACGGACGTCTGAATGAAGCCTTACAGGGGCGTGATCAATGACAGGGGGGTGATCACCCCATATAGACTCTCTGATCACCCCCCCCTGTCATTGATCACCCCCCCCCCTGTCATTGATCACCCCCCCCCTGTCATTGATCACCCCCCCCCTGTCATTGATCACCCCCCCCCTGTCATTGATCACCCCCCCCCTGTCATTGATCACCCCCCCCCTGTCATTGATCACCCCCCCCCTGTCATTGATCACCCCCCCCCTGTCATTGATCACCCCCCCCCTGTCTTTGATCCCCCCCCCCCTGTCATTGATCACCCCCCCCTGTCATTGATCACCCCCCCCTGTCATTGATCACCCCCCCCCTGTCATTGATCACCCCCCCCTGTCATTGATCACCCCCCTGTAAGGCTCCATTCAGACATTTTTTTTGGCCCAAGTTAGCGGAATTTTTTTTTTTTTCTTACAAAGTCTCATATTCCACTAACTTGTGTCAAAAAATTAAATCTCACATGAACTCACCATACCCCTCACGGAATCCAAATGCTTAAAATTTTTTAGACATTTATATTCCAGACTTCTTCTCACGCTTTAGGGCCCCTAGAATGCCAGGGCAGTATAAATACCCCACATGTGACCCCATTTCGGAAAGAAGACACCCCCAGCTATTCCGTGAGGGGCATATTGAGTCCATGAAAGATTGAAATTTTTGTCCCAAGTTAGCGGAAAGGGAGACTTTGTGAGAAAAAAATAAAAAATATCAATTTCCACTAACTTGTGCCAAAAAAATTAAATTTCTATGAACTCGCCATGCCCCTCATTGAATACCTTGGGGTGTTTTCTTTCCAAAATGGGGTCACATGTGGGGTATTTATACTGCCCTGGCATTCTAGGGGCCCCAAAGCGTGAGAAGAAGTCTGGTATCCAAATGTCTAAAAATGCCCTCCTAAAAGGAATTTGGGCACCTTTGCGCATCTAGGCTGCAAAAAAGTGTCACACATCTGGTATCGCCGTACTCAGGAGAAGTTGGGGAATGTGTTTTGGGGTGTCTTTTTACATATACCCATGCTGGGTGAGAGAAATATCTTGGTCAAATGCCAACTTTGTATAAAAAAATGGGAAAAGTTGTCTTTTGCCAAGATATTTCTCTCACCCAGCATGGGTATATGTAAAATGACACCCCAAAACACACTGCCCAACTTCTCCTGAGTACGGAGATACCACATGTGTGACACTTTTTTGCAGCCTAGGTGGGCAAAGGGGCCCATATTCCAAAGAGCACCTTTAGGATTTCACAGGTCATTTACCTACTTACCACACATTAGGGCCCCTGGAAAATGCCAGGGCAGTATAACTACCCCACAAGTGACCCCATTTTGGAAAGAAGACACCCCAAGGTATTCCGTGAGGGGCATGGCGAGTTCCTAGAATTTTTTATTTTTTGTCACAAGTTAGTGGAAAATGATGATTTTTTATTTTTTATTTTTTTTTCATACAAAGTCTCATATTCCACTAACTTGTGACAAAAAATAAAAACTTCCATGAACTCACTATGCCCATCAGCGAATACCTTGGGGTGTCTTCTTTCCAAAATGGGGTCACTTGTGGGGTAGTTATACTGCCCTGGCATTCTAGGGGCCCAAATGTGTGGTAAGGAGTTTGAAATCAAATTCTGTAAAAAAATGACCAGTGAAATCCGAAAGGTGCTCTTTGGAATATGGGCCCCTTTGCCCACCTAGGCTGCAAAAAAGTGTCACACATGTGGTATCTCCGTATTCAGGAGAAGTTGGGGAATGTGTTTTGGGGTGTCATTTTACATATACCCATGCTGGGTGAGAGAAATATCTTGGCAAAAGACAACTTTTACCATTTTTTTATACAAAGTTGTCTTTTGCCAAGATATTTCTCTCACCCAGCATGGGTATATGTAAAATGACACCCCAAAACACATTCCCCAACTTCTCCTGAGTACGGAGATACCAGATGTGTGACACTTTTTTGCAGCCTAGGTGGGCAAAGGGGCCCATATTCCAAAGAGCACCTTTCGGATTTCACCAGCCATTTTTTACAGAATTTGATTTCAAACTCCTTACCACACATTTGGGCCCCTAGAATGCCAGGGCAGTATAACTACCCCACAAGTGACCCCATTTTGGAAAGAAGAGACCCCAAGGTATTTCGTGATGGGCATAGTGAGTTCATGGAACTTTTTATTTTTTGTCACAAGTTAGTGGAATATGAGACTTTGTAAGAAAAAAAAAAAAAAAAAATCATCATTTTCCGCTAACTTGTGACAAAAAATAAAAAGTTCTATGAACTCACTATGCCCATCAGCGAATACCTTAGGGTGTCTACTTTCCGAAATGGGGTCATTTGTGGGGTGTTTGTACTGTCTGGGCATTGTAGAACCTCAGGAAACATGACAGGTGCTCAGAAAGTCAGAGCTGCTTCAAAAAGCAGAAATTCACATTTTTGTACCATAGTTTGTAAACGCTATAACTTTTACCCAAACCATTTTTTTTTTTTACCCAAACATTTTTTTTTTTATCAAAGACATGTAGAACAATAAATTTAGAGCAAAATTTATATATGGATCTCGTTTTTTTTGCAAAATTTTACAACTGAAAGTGAAAAATGTCATTTTTTTTGCCAAAAGATCGTTAAATTTCGATTAATAACAAAAAAAGTAAAAATGTCAGCAGCAATGAAATACCACCAAATGAAAGCTCTATTAGTGAGAAGAAAAGGAGGTAAAATTCATTTGGGTGGTAAGTTGCATGACCGAGCAATAAACGGTCAAAGTAGTGTAGGTCAGAAGTGTAAAAAGTGGCCTGGTCTTTCAGGGTGTTTAAGCACTGGGGGCTGAGGTGGTTAACTTCCTGTTTGTGGCACATTAGTATATGTGAGGGGGGAAACTTTTCAAGATGGGTGGTGACCATGGCGGCCATTTTGAAGTCGGCCATTTTGAATCCAACTTTTGTTTTTTCAATAGGAATAGGGTCATGTGACACATCAAACTTATTGGGAATTTCACAAGAAAAACAATGGTGTGCTTGGTTTTAACGTAACTTTATTCTTTCATGAGTTATTTACAAGTTTCTGACCACTTATTAAATGTGTTTAATGTGCTGCCCATTGTGTTGGATTGTCAATGCAACCCTCTTCTCCCACTCTTCACACACTGATAGCAACACCGCAGGAGAAATGCTAGCACAGGCTTCCAGTATCCGTAGTTTCAGGTGCTGCACATCTCGTATCTTCACAGCATGGACGATTGCCTTCAGATGACCCCAAAGATAAGTCTAAGGGGGTCACTGGATATGTGAAATTGCTACATGATGATGTGTTTGCCTCTTTATGCACTGAAGCTAGCACGTTCCCTGAGTTTTTCCAGCAAGATGGTGCACCACCACATTATGGGTGTCAGGTCCGAGCATTCCTAGATGAACAGTTTCCTGGAAAGTGGATTGCTCGTCGTGGGCCAGTTGAATGGCCCCCAAGGTCTCCCGATCTGACCCCCTTAGATTTTTATCTTTGGGGTCATCTGAAGGCAATTGTCTATGCTGTGAAGATACGAGATGTGCAGCACCTGAAACTATGGATACTGCTCCTAGAGGCTCCGTTCTCCCACCTTTTGTTGCCTCCCTCCAAGTCCTGATTGACAGGACCAGGCAGCGCTCGCATCTGTCTGCCAGCCCTGTGCTCTGGTAAAATCTTGCGCCATTCGGCGCAGGCGCAGTGAGGGAGAGACGCTCGCAGGCTGTCAGCTTCCTCCCCGCGCCTGATTTCACCAGAGCACAGGGCTGGCAGACACCATGGTTATAAGGGAAAATAATAGCATTCTGAATACAGAATGCATAGTACAATAGGGCTGGAGGGGTTAAAAAATATAATATTTAACTCACCTTAATCCACTTGTTCGCGCAGCCGGCATCTCTTCTGTCTTGCTCTGTGAGGAATAGGCCCTTTTGATGATGTCACTATGTTCATCACATGGTCCGTCACATGATCCATCACCATGGTAAAAGATCATGTGATGGACCATGTTAAAAAAAAAATTTTTTTAACCCCTCCAGCGCTATTGTACTATGCATTCTGTATTCAGAATGCTATTATTTTCCCTTATAACCATGTTATAAGGGAAAATAATACAATCTACACAACCTTGAACCCAAACCTGAACTTCTGTGAAGAAGTTCAGGTCTGGGTACCACATTCAGTTTTTTATCAGGTTGCATCCGCGCGATAAAAACTGAACGGAACGCAATCGCAGTCAAAACTGACTGCAATTGGGTACCTACTTGCGCGGGTTTGCCGCAACGCATCCGGACACGCTCGTGTGAAAGAGGCCTTACATAGCACTTTCCCTTGCTCGTATACTCCCCCCCCCCCCCCCCCCCCCCCCCCCCCCTGTTCAGCTGCATTATAGTCAGTGCAGCCATAAAGGAAAAGAAGTGGCCACATCTGGTCGGGACCCAGGTGGGAGCTTAGTGCAGCTTAGACTATGGCATCGGGGGAGCAAGGTGGGGCAAGTCCTATGTAAAAGAGCTTCCCTGCACAGGTTAGCACCATGCCCTAATTAAACCAAAGGCTCGGAGAACCCCTTTAAGAAAAACACAATTCAACGTGTTTTTTTTTTTTTTCCCCTCCTCAGTTTACTTCTGAGGTGGAATTCCAAGACTTCTGCATCAGATCTTGCTGTGATGTCGGTTCTCAGTCACGTTTTCTCAAACTGAGCGATGCGTGTAAAAATCAGCACGATGGAAACCAAAAGTCCTTGCTACCAGAGGTAAGTTTTCTGTAGTGTTGTAGCTTTCAAGTAAATAGGACCTGTCTCTGCAAAAAATGTGTCATTTTGGAGTATAGCGTGAGGTAATGGGGGTGATTACTGTATGAAGGGGCTGTCGCCCAGATGTCCTGTGGGCTGCCCTGTCTGAGAGTGGAATATGATAGAGGGGGAGAGGCTGAGCTATGTGATCTGGTGCAGGTTTTCCTGGCAGGACTGGTTGGTTTTCACGCATCACTTGTGCGTTGCGTGAAAATCGCAGCATGTTCTATATTCTGCGATTTTTCACGCAACGCAGGCCCTATAGAAGTGAATGGGACTGCGTGAAAATCGAATCCGCAAGCAAGTGCGGATGCGATGCTTTTTTGACTGATGGATGTTACATTTATCACAGTGTCTCAGCCTGGATGATTGATCTGGTGCATAGCAAGATACCTTTGTTTGTAAAATATGAACACTTCAGGGGGGGGGGAATTATGATTGCATTTTACTCATTTTGGCCAAAAATAATTATTTCAGGTGTTCTATATTAAAAAAAAATGTTAGCAGTTTTTGTCCTACAGTGTTAAATTTCAGCCTTGCTGCCAAGTAGCTTCACTTCAGTTTTGGGGCTCATTCACATGACCGTAGGCCACCCATGCTGCGGACCCCACATTGACTTCACACGACTGTGCTCTTTCCAGCAAACACGGACCTTGTGTCAGCCACATCTCCTGGACCAACTGAGTATTTATGATGCAGCCAGTTCTAATCTGATCAGGGGTCCATTGTACTGTGCTCACGTGATGTGAGTACATTGTGATAGACCTACAATCAGATAGGAACTGACTGTATTATAAACCACAATGATGCAGTCAGTCCGGGTTAGGGGAATTCCTGACAGCTCCAAAACACTCATTTCCTCCATATTCTTATCATTTTGCTAAGAATTTAACTGTAATGAGTGTCTATGAGCTGCCAGGAGTCCAGCAATAAGGCTATAAATAAAGAGCAGCTTTCCATCACCCTAGTGACCTATATATATTTGTAGTCTAGACGACTGAGCATGCACTTTAGCAATTATATATATTTTTTTTCCTTTTGTTTTCACAGGTTTTTCATTACTATGGGTTGTCCCTGGAATTCATACAGATGGTGTCCTTGTCAGAACTACCTCCTTACTTCATATCAAGCTGTGTCTATGAGCTGTATCCTTTTGTGATTGTGGCAAGGACAACACATGCATGCTTGGCCAAGTGTGCGTGTGTGCGGGAAGTTGGGAGGAATAGCCGCTCAGTGGACTTGTATTGAAGGTGTATGAAGGGGCACTTTCTCGCCCATATTCCTTGGGGGACACAGGAAACCATGGGTATAGCTCTGCTCCCTAGGAGGCGTGACACTAAGTGAAATCTGTAAGCCCCTCCTCCATCAGCTATACCCTTCAGCCTGGAGAGAGAGACTGCCAGTTTTTGCTTAGTGTCCAAGGAGGCAAGACACCCCCTGCTTATGCAGGGTTGTTTTCCTATAATTTTTTATTTTTTTGCGTTATTTGTTGTTTTAATTCGATTTTTTTCTACTTACAGGGACAACAGAGGCGCATTAGACCCCTCTGTTTCTCCCGGGGTTGAGTTGCGCCAGTGCCGGTAATTCCGCACTGCCGCCTCCCCCACAGAAGACAAGGTGGACCAGGGCAGCCTCGCTCCCCTGCGTCCCGCCAGCTCAAGGGTCGCCCGCACGCCAAGTCCCTCCCCCGGCTTCCTGCCACTGCGGTGCCAGTAGCTGAAGGGGCGACCCTGCTGGATGGATTGAGGGCGAAGACAGCGTATGGTGAGAGTGGCTGCTCCAGCCTCCCCTTCCTCCCTCCCACCGCTGCTACATCCCCCCCCCCCCCCCCCCCTCCCCCATGGGCATATCGGACCGGCAACTTTACCGGGCATCATTGGGGGGGACTTTGTCTTTGGCAAGTCCTTTATTTAGCGGCAGGGCACAGACGCTGCCTTCAGGGGACGGCTGTAGGCAGGAGGCCGTCTGCCACATCCAGGCGCGGCGGGGGCCGCTTACTTGGCGCGAACGGCGCCATTTCATCTTGGCCCTGGAGGTAACCAGCTCGGCACTTCATCCACCTCGGGGGTTAAAATCATTTTGCCGCGCGCGGCTCTGCTTCTCCTTCAGCGCGGCAGGGGGGGCGGAGCTTCCTACATGCGCTCCGCTACTTCCGGTTTCGTCGGGCTCCACATTAGTGCTGCGTGGAATCCTCTCTGCCGTCCGATCCTGAAGCTAGTCATCTCCGTGCCTGCTGCCTCTCCTCCACAGCCTCCTTCAGTCTGCTGCCCTTGCTGCTGCCGCTTGCATCATCCGGGTCTGGTAGGACTGTTAACCCCCTCCGTGCCACCAGTACTGTTGCTTGGGTGTAATCCCCGTTCCGCTTTTTCCCTGGGGTCTCCCACTTTAAGTGCAACATTTTTTCCACCATGTCAGACCCTTCTGCAGCCGCCAAGCCTTGGTATCATGCCTGTACCGCTTGTAGGGAACCCTTTCCCCGGGGGCAGTCTGATCCGCACTGTCCTGCATGCCGAGCTCCACCGCAGCCTCAGTCGCCCGCTGTGTCGCTCCCTGCTTCCTCTGACCCGCCTGACTGGGCTAGATCCCTGTCCCAGGCCGTGGAAAGCCTCACTTATGTCGTGGGCCGCCTAATAGACAGGCCGCCTACCCCGCAGGACACCACTCTTACTGTCGCGCCCTCCGGGTCCACCGCTTCTGCCGCTGCAGCGGGTTCACCCTCTCTTAGTGACCCCTCCCGAGCTAGGCACTCTCAGAAGCGTCTTAGAGTAGAGCGAGCCTCCTCCTCGGATGCCTCCCTCTCCCCGCCACGCGTGCGCACTCAGACGGGCCTCTCCTCTCCAAAGGATTCGCTCTCTGAAGGTGAATTGGCGGTTTCAGATTTGGAAATGGACTCGGCCCTGCCGTCCAAGCTAGCCTCAGCGATGAGTCAACTCATCTCTGATATTCGTGACACCTTTAAGGTGCAAGATGACCCCCCTAGCTCTGACGCAGCTAGCGTCTCCTTTATCAGACCCAGGCAGGCCTCAAAAGTCTTTCCAATCCACTCTGATTTCTCCTCCGTGGTATCTAAGGCTTGGGCTCGCCCGGACGCCCGTTTTGTCAATCCCAAGAAGCTGGACATTTGCTATCCTTTTCCAGCCGATGTCGTGGCCACCTGGTCGTCCCCACCCAAGGTGGACCCCCCTGTGGCCCGTCTGTCAAAAAACACGGCCATCCCTGTTCCCGACGGGTCCTCTCTTCAGTCAGCGGAGGACCGTCGCATGGAGACCCTTTCCAAGGGCATTTTTGCTGCCTCCGGTTCTGCTCTCAGACCAGTTTTTGCCTCTGCTTGGGCAGGTAAAGCAATCTCTGCTTGGGGTGCGCAGCTGGAACAGGAGTTGGACTCGGATGTCCCCATCCAGGACCTACGTTCCTTGGCCCAGCTTATTATTCGGGCCGGGAATTTTGTTTGTGAGGCCTCCCTTGATGCGGGAGCCCTTATTGCACGCTCCTCCGCCCTGGCAGTTTCCGTCAGGAGGGAGCTCTGGCTGAAGGTTTGGAAAGCGGACGCTGCCTCCAAACGTTCCTTGGCGGGGCTACCGTTTGCGGGTTCCCGCCTTTTCGGGGTCCGCCTAGACTAGCTTATTTCGGAGGCCACGGGTGGTAAAAGCACCCATCTTCCTCAACCCCAAGCCAGGGGCGCCCCCCGCGGACGCCCTGGTGCGTCTCGTTTTCGGTCCTCCCGCAGGACCTCTGGGGCTCCCCCCACAGCTGCCGCTTCGGCCCCTCCCCAGGATAAGCGTAGGAAGCCGTTTTTTCGGGCGCAGCCCTCCTGGCGCAGGCCGCAGGCTGCCCGCACACCCGCAGCAAAGCAGTCCTCTGCCTGAAGGCGCGCCCCCACCCACCCGGGTGGGGGGCCGGCTCCTCCTTTTCAGGGACATCTGGATGGCTCACGTCTCCGACGCCTGGGCTCTCGAAATTGTGTCCTCCGGTTACAAAATCGAATTTGCGTCCTTCCCTCCAGATCGGTTCTTTTGCTCCCGCCCGCCGCGGGACCCGAAAAGCGCGGCTGCGTTCTCCGCGGCTGTTCAAGCCTTACTGGACAGGGGGGTGATTACCCCCGTTCCTCTAGAGGAAAGGTTCCAAGGGTTCTATTCGAACCTCTTTGTAGTTCCCAAGAAGGGAGGTTCGGTGCGGCCCATTTTGGACCTCAAAAAGCTCAACCGTTTTCTCCTCCTTCGACGGTTTCGGATGGAGTCCCTCCGTTCCGCGGTGGCTTCCCTGGAGCAGGGAGATTTCATGTCTTCCATCGATATACAGGATGCCTACCTCCATGTTCCGGTAGCCCGGTGTCACCATCGCTTCCTCCGATTCGCCGTGGGGGACCTCCACTTCAGTTTGTCGCCCTTCCCTTTGGGCTGGCAACAGCCCCCCGGGTGTTCACCAAGGTCCTGGCCCCGGTTTTGGCCTTACTCCGTTCCAGGGGTGTTTTTCTGCTACCGTACTTGGACGATATCCTCATCAAGGCTCCGTCCCTTTCTCAAGCGGTTGCCAGCGTGGATCTCACTCTAGAGACTCTGGCGAGATTCGGTTGGGTCATCAACTTCCCCAAGTCCTCCCTTCCCCCCTCCAGACAACTGGTCTTCCTGGGAATGCTTTTAGACACAGGAACGGCGGAGGTACGTCTTCCCTCGGAAAAACGACTGATCCTCCGTCGGGCGATTCGGGGTCTCCTTCTTCACCGTCGACCGTCCTTCCGCTTCTGCATGCGGGTCTTGGGGCAGATGGTTGCCTGCTTCGAGGCGATCCCATTTGCGCAGTTTCACTCCCGCCCTCTCCAACGGGCGATCCTCTCCTCCTGGGACAAATCGCCGGAATCTCTGGATCATCCCTTCCATCTATCGCCTCCGGTGCGGTCATCTCTCCGCTGGTGGTTACAGTCCCCTCTTCTGGGCAGGTCCTTTCTGCCGCTCAACTGGTTGGTGGTTACAACCGATGCCAGTCTCTTGGGCTGGGGAGGCGTGTTTCCTCCCCGATCCGTCCAGGGCATTTGGTCTCCATCGGAGTCCAAACTCTCGATCAATGTCCTGGAGCTGAGAGCGGCCCTTCTGTCTCTGCGACACTGGACTCATCTGCTGAAGGGTCATCCAGTTCGTGTGCAATCGGACAACGCCACGGCCGTGGCGTACATAAACCACCAGGGGGGCACTCGCAGCGCTGCAGCAATGCGGGAGGTCACCAGCATTCTCCGTTGGGCGGAAGCCCACGTCCCGGCCCTATCTGCAATTTTTATTCCAGGGGTGGACAATTGGGCGGCGGACTTCCTCAGTCGCACCACCGTCGACCCCGGCGAGTGGTCTCTTCACCCGGAGGTGTTCGAGGCCATTTGCCTTCGTTGGGGCATACCGGACGTGGACCTCATGGCCTCCAAATTCAATCACAAGGTCCCCGCCTATCTGTCCAGGGCCAGGGATCCGGGAGCCTGCGGAGCCGACGCCCTCGTTCTTCCTTGGCGAGGCTTCGCGCGTCCATACATATTCCCTCCCATCCCACTCCTGCCCAAGGTCCTTCGGAAGATCGCGGCGGAAGGCGTCTCGGTGATTCTGTTCGCTCCGGACTGGCCCCGCCGGTCTTGGTATGCCGACCTCATGCTGCTCCTGGCAGACGCGCCCTGGCCGCTGCCCGCCAGGGAAGATCTTCTCTCTCAGGGACCGATCTTCCACCCGCGTTTAAGGTCCCTACGTTTGACGGCGTGGTTGTTGAGACCACCGTCCTGACACGTAGGGGTTTTTCTGCGGACGTCGTCCGCACCATGATCCGCGCCCGTAAGCCATCCTCTTCTAGGATCTATTATAGGACCTGGAGGACCTATTTGGGGTTCTGTGCCGATCTGGGGATTCCTCCGCTCCGCTTTTCTCTCCCCACCGTTTTGTCCTTCCTGCAGAGCGGACTTGCCCAAGGTCTGGGCCTTAGTTCTTTGAAGGGTCAGGTGTCTGCGCTGTCCATTTTGTTTCAGCGCCCACTAGCCCCCCTTGGTCCTGTCAAGACCTTCCTTCAAGGCGTGGCTCACGCGGTTCCCCCGTACCGCCCTCCGGTACCGCCCTGGGACCTGAACCTGGTTCTCTCAGCGCTCCAGGCTTCTCCTTTCGAGCCTCTGCGGACGGTTTCCTTGCGACTTCTGTCCTGCAAGGTTATTTTCCTCGTAGCCGTCACCTCTCTTCGGAGGGTGTCCGAATTGGCTGCACTCTCCTGTCTGGAACCTTTCCTAGTGTTCCACCAGGACAAGGTGGTTCTTCGTCCGGTCCCTTCCTTCCTTCCTAAGGTGGTCTCCGCCTTTCATCTGAACGAGGACATCGTTCTCCCCTCTTTGTGTCCTTCCCCTTCCCATCCGCGGGAGAGGAAGCTTCATCGCCTGGACGTTGTCAGGGCGCTCAAGGTTTACCTGGAGGTAACCAGCTCTTTCAGGCGTACTGACTCGCTCTTTGTGGTTCCGGAGGGGTCGCGCAGAGGGATGACGGCATCCAAGGTTGCTATCGCCCGTTTTGTCAAGATGGCTGTTACTGAGGCTTATCTCGCCAAGGGCAAGGTTCCCGCCCCTCGGTGTTACCGCTCACTCCACTAGAGCGGTCGGGGCTTCCTGGGCTCAGAGGAATCGGGCTTCTACGGAGCAGATTTGCAAGGCGGCCACTTGGTCCTCCTTGCACACCTTCACCAAGTTCTACAGGGTGCATACTCATGCGTCGGCTGACGCTGCTTTAGGCCGTCTGGTGTTGCAGGCGGCAGTTGATTGATGCCTCTGGTGTTGGTCTAGTTTGTTCTGGTCCCTCCCTTCTGGGACTGCTCTGGAACGTCCCATGGTTTCCTGTGTCCCCCAAGGAATATGGGCGAGAAAAGGAGACTTTTGTATTACTTACCAGTAAAGTCTCTTTCTCGCTCTTCCTTGGGGGACACAGCACCCGCCCTTCATTTGGGTTACAGTTGTGGTTCCGGCTTGGTTGCCCCCGTTGGGGCTCGACAGTTCTTTTTTCCGGTTGGTGGTTATCTTTCACTACTTGGACACGCAACTGGCAGTCTCTTCTCCAGGCTGAAGGGTATAGCTGATGGAGGAGGGGCTTACAGCTTTCACTTAGTGTCACGCCTCCTAGGGAGCAGAGCTATACCCATGGTTTCCTGTGTCCCCCAAGGAAGAGCGAGAAAGAGACTTTACTGGTAAGTAATACAAAAGTCTCCTTTTTTGGATGCTTTGGACAGTGATGGACGTGACTCAAAAGGAATTGTAAGCATAAGGTAGGGGGTTCGTGTTGTCCACCGCCTGCAATACAATTGCAGATTTCTCATGGACTTCCATGGCTTTCAAGGGTGAAACTGAGCCCATAAATATTACGGAGGTCCAATAGATGGTGTCATATAACTGTGTCAATGGAAAAATGAATCTGATAGGAGCTGTCAAAATTGAAGGCAAAAAAAAATTGTATTGTCCTTTTAAAGGCTATGGACGCCTTTTGACAAGGAAAAAAAGATTTTTTTACAGGTTAGTGGTTGCTTTAATTCAGTCTTGGCCTTTACACCCCTTTATATACAGTTTACAATCTGCTCCTAGTTTCAGACTTTCTCATGTGAACGTGACACTCTTGTTAATACATCGCAGATATAAGGTCTGTGTATCCAGGATGCTGCTCTCTTCACTAGCTTTAATCTGTCAGCACAACTTCATTCCTAGAGCGGTTTCCCCTTTTCTAGCTCATGACAGATCTCCTCCTTAAAGACAGCGATGCTGAGGAGCAGTGCTCCAAGCAGAGTTTGCACAGGTGATCTGGTTTCTTGCTACACCTGTACACCGCTTATGTGAATCCTCTGCTGCAAACTGCTTTGTGGGTGGATGTTTTTCCTTCTCCACTCCCCCACCTGCTGCCATCGTTAAAGGGTTATTTCCATCTGGGACATTGATGGCATATCCTCAGATACCTGGCACCAGGACCAATCAGCTGTTTTGGGCAGGCATGAAACTATACAGTGGGTGGAAGACTTCATCCATTGTATAATACTGCAGCACAAGCTGATCGGTGAGGGTGTCCGATCTGATATTGATGACCCGTCCTATCTTCTGTCTGGCATCCATGGCAGTCCTCCACTGGATGGATGTATCATCATAGTATACTGCCGACTAAAGACTCCAGCACCATTTGCACATATCCTAACACTGTTTATATTCAGTACCCCCATAGTGGCTTCTCACAAGCATAGCCATTCTTGTCGTACTTTTTTTTCTTTAACATTATTCAGATGTCTGACAAGAAACTCTCTTCAAGGAAAATCAAAGCTGATGTTGGGTCAGCTCTGCTCCATGAATGACAAGGTACCGTGTCTAGAGGAAGTTTCATCTGTGGTTTACTATTCCGAGAAAAACGTAAATAAAAAATAGCTGTACGTGACAAGGAAATTCAAGCTTTTTTTAATTTATTTTTTATTATTTTTAAATCTAAACCAATGCCACACAGGCTGGTTGTGGTATTGTAGTTCATCCCTATTCCTTTCAGTGGAGCTGAATTGCAATATTGGACACATCCTGTGGGCAGATGTGGTTTTGGAAGAAAGCAGCCGGTACCGGACACCTCTGTTGAATTTCCATATATTGTTGATGTCCTCCTTCTCCAGTCACATCCTGACCTACATGAGTGTAGAAGGGCTTTATGGGATTTTGACAGACACTTATTCAATTACAGCTAAGCTGTTGAGCATCACAGTGGCTCATTGGTTAGCAGGATGGAGAAAATACATGAAGTAACCCAAAATTGGTAGAAAATGTACGAGGCTTCATTAATATGCTGCGGTTTGCTTTCCGCAAAAGTCATCCAGCACGACCCACAATGGGGACGGATCCGTTTTCTCTGACACAATCGAAAACGGATTTTCGTTGACTTTCAATTGAGTTCATGACGGATTTGTCTTGGTTATGTTACAGATAATACAACCGGTTCATAACGGATGCGGACGGTTGTATTATCAGTAATGGAAGCTTTTTTGCTGAGCCCTGCCGGATCCAGTAAAAACGCTAGTGTGAAAGTAGCCTCACAAAAAAAATCCCTGTCCTTCTTCTGTTCATTGCCTCCTTTCCTTTTGTTCTTATTATGTCTCACGATTAATACAATAAATATATAAAGTGTCCCAGGATCTCCACCATGTCCTGCAGAAGGAGCCTCCTCCATCTGCCTTGTCTGCAGTCTGCATGCTTCGGCTAGACCAAGTCCAAATTCCATGCTATCTTTACTTAGAAATGCTCCTATAACTTCCCTGTTTTCTTACACGTATGCATTCTCTTTTTCCTCAGGTAGGGGCTATATTTATGCTCTCCTGCAACGTCTGCAGCCATCCTCTGCCACCTGCGCTCCAGCGTAGCTCAAAGAAATGGAAAGATTATATGTCCAGAAAGCCAAAAGAAATCCAAGGTATCTAATTCTGAAAGCACATGTTCACCCGGAACTTTATACTGACCATCTTATTGCAGGGCCATGCATACAACCATATTTAGGCCTCTTTCACGCCACGCATCGCACCCGCACTGAATCCTGACCCGTTCATTTCCATGGGTCTGTGTACATGAGCGTTTTTGGTCACGCATCAGTGCTGCGTTGCGTGAAAATCGCAGCATGTTCTATATTTTCACGCAGCCCTGGCCCCATAGAAGTGAATAGGGCTTCAGTGAAAAATGCATTGCATCCAGAAGCAAGTGTGGATACAATGCGTTTTTCACTGATGGTTGCTAAGAGATGTTGTTTGTAAACCTTCAGTTTTTTATCCTGCGCGTGGAAAACGCATCAAAACGCATTGCGCTTGCACGGAAAAAAACTGAACGCAATTGTAGACAAAACTGACTGAACTTGCTTGCAAAATGGTGCGAGTTTCACTGAATGCATCCGGACCTAATCCGTCACGCTTGTGTGAAAGAGGCCTTAGAATTATTTTTATTCTCTTTTTTTTTTTAAAGAATTCATGAAAAAAAAAAAAAGGCCAATGCCGTATGTGTTTCTGTGAGCATTCGTTCCTACTAGCGCTGTCCTGGAACACACTATGTAGAAAAGTTTGTCAGCTATACAGTGCACATGTATTACAGGCAGAGGCCTTGATGATCAGAACAGGGATGTCAAACTCGTGGCCCTCCATCTGTTGCAAAACTGCACCGTCCATCATTCCCGGACAACTTACAGCTATTGGGGCATGTTTGGAGTTGTAGTTTATGTACCAATAAAATATACAGTTCACTCTGCAAAAAACTCGCCCTCACATAGCACTGTAGACAGAAATATGAAAAAAATGATGGGTGTTAGAAAATGGGGATGCAACGAAAATTACTTTTTCAAAGGTTTTTATTTCTTTTAAAGTAATAACTATACATATTTGGTATCGCCGTAATCAGTGATCTGCAGAATAAGGACTTTGTGTCATATTTAACGCAACGTTTTAATATGAAAAGATATGGTACTTCCATTAAAAAAAACATTGTCCCACAAAAAAAGAAGCCCTCAATTTGAGAAGTTGTGGCTTCTGGAAGTTAGAAAAGAAAAGATGAAAACGCAAAAACAAAATGGGCCCAGTCCTTTAGGGGTTAAGCCCCACCTCTCAGCCATTCCACAGCCAAAACTGGAACAGATCCGCAGGCGGTTAAACTGCTGGGTTCTCTTCAGGATTTCTACCAGACTTTTTGTTTCAGTAACATGCAGAAAATCCTGCAGATTGACATAAAGTGCGGACAAGATTCTCTCCTGGTTATTTTTATCATTCATTTCTAGATTTAAAGGGGTTCTGCACTTTCATTTAACTGATCTATCCTCTGGATAGATCATCAGCTTCTGATCGGCAGGGGTCCGACACCCGGGACCCCCGCCGATCAGCTGTTTAAGAAGGCAGCGGCGCTCCAGCAGCGTCGCAGCCTTCTCACTGTTTACCGCCGGCCCACTGGCGTCACGACTAGTATCAACTAGCGTGGGCGCGGCTAAGCTCCATTCAAGTGAACAGAGCTTAGCCGCGCCCACGCTAGTTGATACTAGTCGTGACGTCAGTGGGCCCGCGGTAAACAGTGAGAAGGCCGCGGCGCTGCTGTCTTCTCAAACAGCTGATCGGCGGGGGTCCCGGGTGTCGGACCCCCGCCGATCAGAAGCTGATGATCTATCAGTTGAATGAAAGTGCAGAATCCCTTTAATATTCCTGTAAAAAAAAAAGAAGAGTGCCCATCCTATCCCATGTGTTAGGCCTCATGCTTATGGAGCCCATAGACATATTTTGGGTCCTTACTATACCTGTGTGTGTCACAGATTTGCAAAAAAACTGATTCCATAAATGTTGTATTATGGCGGTATTGTCCCCTAGAAGCATTGCTGTACGGAGGCGCCATATGGCAGCACAATGCAGATGGGAGCAACAAAATTAACTTTCTCGCCCATTTTCCTTGGGGGACACAGAAGACCTTGGTATAGCTCAGCTCCGTAGGAGCGTGACACTAAGTGAGAACTGTTAAGCCCCTCCTCCACAGCTATACCCTCAGCCTGGAGAGAGAGACTGCCAGTTTTTTTGCTTTTTCTTCCCGACCATCAGGGACAACAGAGACGCAATAGACCTCTGTTTCTCCCGGGGTTGAGCTGCGCCAGTGCCGGTAAACCCACACTGCTGCCTCCCCCACAGAAGGCAAGGTGGATCAGGGCAGCCTCTGTTTCCAGGAGGTCCGCGCAAAGGTTTGACGGCCTCCAGGGTGGCTTTCCCCCGCTTCATCAGAATGGCTATTGCTGAGGTTGCCGCACCAAGGGCAGGGTTCCGTCTTCGGTGCCACCGTTCATTTCACCAGAGCGGTCGGTGCATCCTGGGCCGGAGACATGGGCTTCGGCCACGCAATTGTGCAAGGCGGCCACCGGTCTTCCTTGCACGCCTTACCAAGTTCTACAGGGTGCATACTCGGGCTTCGGCGGATGCTGCCTTGGGCCGCCTGGGTTTGCAGGCGGCGGTTTCTTGATGCCTTCGGGTGCTACGCCTTGGAGCTGTGGTCCCCCCCCCCCCCCCCCCCTTGGACTGTTCTCGGACATCCTAAGGTCTTCTGTGTCCTCCAAGGAAAATGGGCGAGAAAACGAGATTTTTGTATAACTTGCCAGTAAAATCTCCTTCTCGCTCTTCCTTGGGGGACACAGCACCCACCCATTCATTGTTTTTTTCTACACGGTTTCTGGACTTGTTTTACCCCGTTGGGTAGTTGACTTGTTTGGTTCCACATTGTTGGTCATTGCCTTTTCTCACTACTTGGACACGCAACTGGCAGTCTCTCTCTCCAGGCTGAGGGTATAGCTGTGGAGGAGGGGCTTAACAGTCTTCACTTAGTGTCACGCCTCCTAGGGAGATGAGCTATACCCAAGGTCTTCTGTGTCCCCCAAGGAAAATGGGCGAGAAAGAGATTTTACTGGTAAGTTTTATATAAAAATCTAGTTTTTGCTTATGTCCGTGCCACATAATGATGTCGACTGACGATTCAGTCGGTGTAAACCTTCAGCTCCCTCTCGGTGCGTGTTGTCCAGCGCTGTAATATACATGAGGATTTCGGCTGCACACTACGGATGATTTGTTGACTGCTAGGAATCTGCTCTCTGTATTCTGCCGGAAGCCAACATTATTGTGTTTCTTTAGCTCCAGGGATCGAGCTGAAAGGCGAGTACTGCAGCTACTATTTCCTAATTCAGGGGAAAGACAATGGAGTCTGCAAGGCGACAATGCTTCATTCCGCCGGTCAGATTAATGGCGCAGCTTCTCTTGTTTTGTTGCATCGACGCCTTCGGGATAAGCCCAACACAGATGAATCAAGTAAGAATACACTGTTTTTTTGTTGTTTTATTTCGTCGTTAACCATTGATAATCTCAGTCTCCATAGCATTTAAACTAGGTCAATAGGAGTATAGCTAAGTCTCAAAGGGTTTCTGTCATCACAATTTTTGCTATTAAACAGGCTGACCTTATACATGTGCAAATGTCACCTGAATTTAACTCTATTTTTTTTCTTTGTTTTTTTTTCAGTGTGCCCCTGTTTTTGTGCAATTACGATATAACTTTTATTGTATGCAAATTAGCGCCTAGGAGCAGGGGGGGCGTGGCACCTAGAGGCTCCGTTCTCCCATCTCATATCACGCCCTTCTACTCTTGATTGACAGGACCAGGCCAGCATTAGTCTCCTCCTGCCGTGGAAATCTCGCACCTATGTCGTCCCGTTCAGTATTCGGCGAAGGCGCCGTGAGGGAAGTACGCCTGCCAGCTGCCTCACTGCTCCTGCGCCGAATACTGAGCGGGACGCTGCAGGCGTGAGATTTCCAGGGGCCGGCAGGAGGAGACTAATGCTGGCCTGGTCCTGTCAATCAAGAGTAGAAGGGCGTGATATGAGATGGGAGAACGGAGTCTCTAGGTAAAATGCCCCCCCCCCCCCTGCTCCTAGAGGCTAATTTGCATATAATAAAAGTTATAATTGCACAAAAACGGGGAAACACAGAAAAAAAATGAATAGCAGAGTTAAATTCAGGTGACATTTGCACATGTATAAGGTCAGCCTGTTTAATAGCAAAAATTGTTGTGACAGAAACCCTAGCAAATATTTTTTTAATTTTTTTTTTTTTGTCTAATGAAAAGTTATACAATTTTCTGATATACTTTCTGTATCAATTCCTTTATGCTTTTCAAGATCTCTGCTTGCTGGCATTCTGCAGAGGTCTTCATTATTTAAAGGGGTTGTCTCATCATGGACAATGGGGGCATACCGCTAGGATATTTATTTTATTTTATGGACTTATAGCGCTGACATATTTTGCAGCGCTTTACAGACATTAGCATCTGGCTGTCCCCAATGGGGCTCACAATCTAAGGCTATGCCCCCATTGTCTTATAGGTGTGGATCCCGCACCTATATTGAGAACGGAGCTCCGCAAAGTGGTGGCTGGAGGACGGCTCCCCATAGAAGTGAATGGGAGCACACTGTGCATGCGTGGCCTCCGCTCCCATTCATTTCTATGGGGCCGACGGAAATAGCCAAGCCAGCTCCCGGCTGTTTTCACCGGCCTCATAGAAAATGAATGGAGGGCGGCTGCGCATGCACAGTGCGCCCTCCTTCACTTGCGGGGCTCCGTTCTCTATATAGGTGCAGGTCCCAGCGATGGGACCCGCACCTATAAGACAATGGGGGCATATCCTAGCAATATGCCCCCATTGTCCATGATGAGACAGCCCCTTTAACAAATATATTTGTCTTGGTCGTGCGATGGAGACACACACAAGGTCGTCATAAGGCCCGTACAAGCATCATAGACACCTGTACAGGCATTTTTACAGTTTTCTACACAATACTTTTTTTGGTCTGGACCTCTATTGGCGCAGCCAGTTTAGTCTGTTCAGTGCCTGCCGTCCTCACCATTAACCCTGGAGCAGTTGGCATGAGCTGAACAGTCCTCGCACACACTGCCGATGCAGCGCTCCGGAACACCTCGGGAGCCCAGCACTAACTGAAGTGGTTTTATTTAGTAAAAGTGGTAAAAAAAAAAAAAAAAAAAAACTGCTACATCAGAGCAAAAATGCAAGTTCTGACTTTGAATGCAGAGACATAACGAGATGTGCTATTATTGCGTAAAAGTAGTAAACAGACGCACACAACTACGCATATTTTGTATTGCAGTAATAGTACTTCCTATAGAATAACAGTAACACACTAGTTATGCAGCAGCATGAACATCATAAATTTGAAGCGAAAAATACAATGGCAGAATTTTTTTCCCCATTACACCCCGAAAAAGTAAAAAAATAAATATGTAAAAAAGCAAGCACTCCGAAAAATGTTATAGCTGGGAAAAAAACGGAGTCTTATTTCATACTATTCCTTAGCTGAAAATACTCTAGAATGCCAGCAGGAGTATTTTTTTATCTTTTAGAAAAAACTTATTGCGACCTCTGGACAGACGGGTGCTTATTTGGTACAGCGCCTGTGTGACGATCGGAGGACTAGGACACATTTTTATCCACTAAATGAAAAGAGGCTTCTATTGAATGACTTCAAGCAGTGGTCTTGAAAACTGCTTGGAATTGATACAGGAAGCCTGAATGAATAGCATGTATTTGATGAGAGTGGAATACCCATCTTAAAGTAAATCTGCACCTTTCTACATGTCATTTTTCGCTCCAGTATTCGGTGCAGATTCATTTTTTAAACTTTCATTAAAGGGGTTATCTGAGATGATTAAACACCTCAGACAAGCTTCTGAATGGTCTCAAATAAAATGTTATGCTTGTTTCTCCAGCGCTGATCTCTGCGCCGCCATTCTGCTTGTTGCTGTACCGGTATGTGTGACCGCTGCAACCAGTCTCTGTCCTCAGCAGCCTACTGCTGAGGCTAGTGAATGGCTGCAGCGTTTTGCGATGTCAGGGGTACATCAAGTGATCACTGCAGCCAATCCAAGAGCCAGAACATTTACGTGGCCATTTGCGGGCTTGTTTTTCATAAAAGCATTTTGGGGTACATATTAGTTATTGAATAAGGCCTCATGCACACGACCGTATGTATTTAGCGATCTGCAAAAAATACAGAATGTGTTCGCGTGCATTCCATATTTTGCGGAACGCACCAGCTGGCCTCTAATAGAACAGTCCTATCCTTGTCCGTAATGCAGACAATAATGGGACATGTTCCATTTTATTTGCGGAAAGGACATACGGAAGCATAACTTCTTGTTTTTGTTTTTTTGCCGACCCATTGAAATTAATGGTTCCGCGTACAGTCTGCAAAAAAAACGGAATGGACACGGAAAGAAAATACGTTCATGTGCATGAGGCCTAAATGTATTTTTTATTTTATTTTTTTCTTCCAGATTTTAGTGCATTGAAGACTCTCCCACATTACCATGGTGATCACCTTATGAAGAGAGAAAAATGTTTGGCTGAAGCTCAGGCTTTAGTTGTCAAAGAATATCTCCGTAAGTATGGAATGAACACAAAGCAGAATGTGCCAAAAATGTGTACATGAGGTGCGCCAATTATACAGTATTATGTGGTTTTTGTTGGTATATAAATCATGTGGCAGCAGTGATACGGCACAAGGGATGCTGAGCTTCATAGCTTTTATCATATATCATTTATTATAAATATAAATATTGGATTTCTACAAAACTTTTAATGCAGTCATCTCAGATATGTAAATGATTATATGCTACCCCTATTGCCTTATAAAAAAGGCCCTCAGAGGATACTTTTGGGTAGTGTACCTTATCATTGACTGCTAGAAATAATTCTACAACTCTATCTAATGTCCAGAAAAATGAACGGCACTCCAATAGATTATAAGAAAATAACTCCTTTAATCACCCGTGCGGTGCAATGTTAAGGCTGTAGTATTGAGCCGAAACGTTGCACCGCACGGGTGATTTAAAGGAGTTATTTTCTGATAATCTATTGGAGTGCCGTTCATTTTTCTGGACTATAATTCGGGTAAGAAGCCTATTCCCTTAAGGACGTGCACCCAGACTTGCTCATTAGCCAGTGCCACCATTTTTCGCAATGTTGAAACATAAATTACATGTAAAATCTGCAATCGCAGTTTTCCATAGATTTCTGTTTGTTGGATGTAAATGAGAGCAATGTAAAGTTAACTTTTTGGTTTTATCAATGTTGCTATGACATTAACTTAAAATTACATAATAAAGGCATTTTTTATTTGCTTTTTCAAGAAAGACAAGAAGCTGGCCAACCTGTTAACTCCTTAAAAGCCTTGCTAAAGCTTACCCGGGAAAGTGTGCTGAGAACATTTGAGAGCAAACTAAGGAACACAGACTTCAACCAGGACTTGAAATCAAGTCTATATAGAGCGCCCCCTTCAGGTAAGTGCCATGTACTAAGATTATTGCTATGTTGGTGTGCTTGAGGTAATAAAAAGATGATTATCCTTAATAACAATACCAGAGAGGTCAATCATTCAATTTTATGTAAACCCTAATGGGGATAAGCTAAAAAAAAAAGCTGGTACAAAGCTGGAGGAAGATTGCAGAATCACACCATTGACAATAGGTGATGAACACCGCTTATTTACTACCCTTCCCTGCAAAATAACCTGTGCAAAGTTCAAAGGGAATACCCACAACACCGTTCCATTGAAGTCAGTTACACAGTTTCTTATGCTTTATAACAGCCTCATGGATCATATCTCTGAATACTGTTTATGACGAGAGGGGAAAAAAACTTTGTTCGTTATCTGGTTTTAATTAGTAAAGAAATCTACCACATTACCTTTCATAATAAATTTAAAATAATGCGAGAAAGGAGAAAGTCATTTGTAGGATATTTTATATTCATGGAACATTAACGAGGCTGGCTTACAAAGAAATACCACCAGCCTCCTCTTCCTATTGTTGAAATGAAATAAGTGATTGCAAATCTGGATATAGGTTTTTCTTATCACATAGAAGTGTCTAATATTGAAAAAAATAAGTGATAAAGCAACTTTGTAAATGGTCGTCATAAAAAAAAAAAAAAAAAATATTCTCCTTCTGTTGTGTATACAGCATCTCCATGTCTACAGACTACAAACAAAACAAAACTTTTCTTTTTGGTGTTTTTTTTTTTTTTTTTTTTTTAATATGCTTAGGGTCTATTGTAATGGTTTGTATTGATGTTGGGCGGAGTTTTTATCTTTTTGTATTTTATATATAAAAAAATTTATCTTGCCATATTTCTTGTTTCATAAGATACACCTGGGTTTTAGAGTAGGAAAATATGAAAAAAAAGAAAAAAATTTGATCAGACCTCAGATATAAAATAAATAAATGAACTTGCCTCTCCCGCTCTGGATGGTGCTGCCACTCACAGACTCGGAGCACTCTTCCTGCACTCACCGCTCCCTGGTTTTCTGCCAGCGCTGCACGGTGTCAAGTGATGTCACACAGCATAAGCGTGCACTGTCAGGTCACAACACAGCGCGCAGTGCCGGCCTAAGACCAGGGAGCGGTGAGTACAGCCAGCACCAGGAGCGATGTGACCGCTTCCCTGTCTAGCTTCCTGCATCCTCACCTAGGAGACGGGAGACCAGGGGGTCCCCAAGTCCACTGCTTGTTCCTGGTCTCCAGAAGTCAAGGAGGACCAGAGGTACCTAAAGCCTCTGCATCCCGCCAGCCTTTGGGTCACCACGGCCGGCACAATAAGTCCCCTCTGTTTCCAGTGTAGCGGCCCTCCCCAAGAGGCCGCACACTGAAGGTGTTGACCCGGCTGGAATCAGGGGGGGCAGAACACTCCAGACAGGTGAGTATTTTTGTCCCAAAAAAAAACTTCCTCCTCACTCCCCTTCTCAGGTTACCTTTAGGGAATGACCCCCACCAACGCTTATCCCTCCATGCGCGCATCTCCTGTTGGGAGTGGGGGGAGAAGGGAGGCCCTCCCTGCCCAAAATACCTTCTTCCTACAGGCCCTTCTCTACTTATTGCGGGGTTCTGATACCGTCCTCCGCCGGGGCCACTTGTAATTGAGGCTCAGGATTCTCTGCAGCCTACTCCCGCTCCAGCTCCCCACGGGCTCTTCCCACCCGGCAGGCATCTCCGTTCGGCCGGGGTTCCTAGCGCCTGCACCACTGTATGGAAGGGAGGGGGGCGAGGCCTCTTTAGGAGGGACAGAGGGATAGGGCCTGCGCTTCCCCGCGTTATAGCCCGGGGCTGACACCATTTTGCGGGCAGGGCTTGAAGTTCTTTCCGCTTCCCCCTCCTTCCTCTGTGTCCTGGTGCGAATTCTTAGCGCCTTTTCTACGCTCCTCCCACCGCCTGCTTCAGGAAGACCTCTGCGGGACACTGGTCCAGGGCACCTCTGGACAAGCTACATTGAGGGACACAGGCTAGGTAAGCTCTGTCTTCCCTTCCTACAGGGTTTACCTACCCCCTCATCCTCCTACCTGTCACTACAGGATACACACCATGTCCGAGCCCAGACCCTAGGCCCCAAAACAGGCGGCGACATCTGTTTGCTATTTTGTCTGTGCTTCTTGTCACACAAAATTAGAGTTAGATCCCCTCTGCTCTTTGTGCTCTGCTCCACCGCCAAGTGGCTCTGCCCCTGCTGCCCAGCGCATGGTAGAACCGGAGTGGGCACGCTCCCTGTCAAAGATGGTACAGGACGTCTCCCATACCAACAAAGACATTGTGGAATTACTGGAGCGTTTGTCCGCAAGGCGATCCTCTGACCAGTCAGACTCTGGGGATCCTGGGGCCCATTCCCATCGCGGCCGCCCCGCTAAACGGGCCAGGCCACCCTCTTCCAGAAGGGTGTCTGCGTTTTCCTTCAGGCAGTCCCGTCGCTCGCCCAAATGTTTCCCCAACCACCCGGATTTTGATTCATCTCTTTCCAAGGATTGGAATTTTCCTGATAGACTTTTACGTAACCAAAACGCTTAGGCGTCCTTTATCCATTTCTGGAGGATCTGGCTAAGTAGTGGTCGTCCTCTCCTATAGTTTGAATCAGTGGGCACTTCACTGTGACAGTTTTTTGCGTCTACATGGGTGAACAAAGCTATGGGTGAGTGGGCAAACAAACTACGTAAAGGTCTCTCCTCGCAGGAACTTTCCTATATTGCCCTGCAGCTCTCCCATGCCAATTCGTATATTTGTGAACCCTCTTTGGACGCAGCCAGACTAATGGCCTGTTCGTCTGCCCTTTTAGTGGCTATTTGCTGTATGCCTGGACGAGATTTCTGATGCTACAGGTGGTAAGAGCACTCATTTACCACAAAACAGGGCGTGTTTTTAACAAGTCAAAAACTTGTAGAACTCTTTCGGCCCTTTCGGAGTTTTTCCAACCCCAAGCGGCCAACCGACAAGTCCACCCCGGATCAGAAAGGCAAGCCTTCCTTCAAACCCCATCCTTCCTTGCGTCCCCGTCAACAGGGCTCCAAGTCCTATAACCCCAAGACCTCCTCTGCATGGTCTTTAACACCCTCCGGTCGAGTGGGCTGCCGACTTCATCTTTCGTCTTCATCTTTTATGTCTGGCTGGCTCACGTTTCGGATGCCTGGGTGAGAGAGGTAATCTCAGAGGGTTACAAACTGGGATTCAGGTCCCCTCCTCTGTCCTGTTTTTTTTGCTAGTCTCCCCCGACTTCTCCCTCTGCCGCAAATTCCTTTTTTTTAGGTCATCCACACACTTCTGCGGCAGGGAGTGATCGTCCCAGTTCCTCCGCAAGACTGTTTTTGCGGGTTCTACTCCAATCTCTTTGTGGTCCCCAAGAAGGAGGGTACGTCCCGTCCCATTCTGGACTTCAAAGCACTCAATCGCTTTTTTTTGGCTCCGCCGCTTCCGTATCTGGTCCATGTCCTCGATAGACATCAAGGACGCTTATCTCCACATACCCATTTGCGTCAGTCACCAGAAATGTATTCGGTTCACAGTGGGTTCCTTTCACTACCACTTTGTGGCCCTCCCGTTCGGCCTGGTCACAGCTCCCAGAATCTTTACGAAGATTCTGGCGGCTGTCATGGCCCTGCTCCATGCCAGGGGTATAGTGGCGATTCCAAACTTGGACGATATCCTGGGAGAGTAGTGTTGGAAAATATCTCCATTCAAGGCGTGTGGTCACGCGAGGAGCACTCCCTCCCAATCAACATTCTGGAATTGAGGGCGATTCGTCTCTCCCTGCTTCATTGGACCGACCATCTCCAGGGTCGTCCGGTTCGAGTTCAGTCTGACAACTCCACGGCTGTGGCTTACCTCAGTCACCAGGGCGGCACCCAGAGCCCAGCAGCCATGGTGGAAATGGCACTGATTCTCAGCTAGGCGGAGAGCCATATTCCGGCGATGTTGGCAGTTCACATCCCCGGGGTCGACAACTGGATCACCGACTTCCTCAGCCGGGAGCATCTCGATCCCGGCGAATGGGCTCTTCACCTGTTAGTTTTTTTTAGCTCTCTGCGAGCGTTGGAGTCAACCACTAGGTAGAGAACTTTGTCGCTCAGGCCAGGATCCCATGGCCCTGGCTTACGACGCCCTTGTGATCCTGTGGAGTAAGTTCACGTTTCCTTACGTGTTACCCCCTCTTCCCCTCATTCCGGATCTCCTCCGGAAAATCGGGTCCGAAGGTCTTCCCGTCATTCTGGTGGCCCCCAATTGGCCGCGCCGAGTGTGGCACGCATCCCTAAGTGCCCTACTCACCGACTAACCCTGGCGTCTTCCCCTTTGGGAGGACCTCTTGTCGCAGGGACTGATCTTCCACCCGAATTTAAGGTCTCTACATTTAACGGAATGGCTGTTGAAGCCGCTGTACTAAGGTCTCAGGGTTTCTCAGATGCGGTAGTCCAGACTCCCGAATTTAACACCGGACCTGGAAGTCCTACTTTTATTGGTGCGAGCGTCACTAGCTGTCTCCAATTCATTTCTCTTTGACGTGACTTTCGTCTTTTCTGCAGTCTGGCATGGACTTGGGGCTGGCTCTTAGATCCCCCTTAACCACCTCAGCCCCTATGGCTTAAACACCCTGAAAGACCAGGCCACTTTTTACACTTCTGACCTACACTACTTTCACCGTTTATTGCTCGGTCATGCAACTTACCACCCAAATGAATTTTACCTCCTTTTCTTCTCACTAATAGAGCTTTCATTTGGTGGTATTTCATTGCTGCTGACATTTTTACTTTTTTTGTTATTAATCGAAATTTAACGATTTTTTTGCAAAAAAATGACATTTTTCACTTTCAGTTGTAAAATTTTGCAAAAAAAACGACATCCATATATAAATTTTGCTCTAAATTTATTGTTCTACATGTCCTTGATTAAAAAAAAAAATGTTTGGGTAAAAAAAAAAAATTGGTTTGGGTAAAAGTTATAGCGTTTACAAACTATGGTACAAAAATGGGAATTTCCGCTTTTTGAAGCAGCTCTGACTTTCTGAGCACCTGTCATGTTTCCTGAGGTTCTACAATGCCCAGACAGTACAAACACCCCACAAATGACCCCATTTCGGAAAGTAGACACCCTAAGGTATTCGCTGATGGGCATAGTGAGTTCATAGAACTTTTTATTTTTTGTCACAAGTTAGCGGAAAATGATGTATTTATTTTTTTTTTTTTCTTACAAAGTCTCATATTCCACTAACTTGTGACAAAAAATAAAAACTTCCATGAACTCACTATGCCCATCAGCGAATACCTTGGGGTGTCTTCTTTCCAAAATGGGGTCACTTGTGGGGTAGTTATACTGCCCTGGCATTCTAGGGGCCCTAATGTGTGGTAAGGAGTTTGAAATCAAATTCTGTAAAAAATGGCCAGTGAAATCCGAAAGGTGCTCTTTGGAATGTGGGCCCCTTTGCCCACCTAGGCTGCAAAAAAGTGTCACACATGTGGTATCTCCGTATTCAGGAGAAGTTGGGGAATGTGTTTTGGGGTGTAATTTTACATATACCCATGCTGGGTGAGATAAATATCTTGGTCAAATGCCAACTTTGTATAAAAAAATGGGAAAAGTTGTCTTTTGCCAAGATATTTCTCTCACCCAGCATGGGTATATGTAAAATGACACCCCAAAACACATTCCCCAACTTCTCCTGAATACGGAGATACCACATGTGTGACACTTTTTTGCAGCCTAGGTGGGCAAAGGGGCCCACATTCCAAAGAGCACCTTTCGGATTTCACTGGCCATTTTTTACAGAATTTGATTTCAAACTCCTTACCACACATTAGGGCCCCTAGAATGCCAGGGCAGTATAACTACCCCACAAGTGACCCCATTTTGGAAAGAAGACACCCCAAGGTATTCGCTGATGGGCATAGTGAGTTCATGGAAGTTTTTATTTTTTGTCACAAGTTAGTGGAATATGAGACTTTGTAAGAAAAAAAAAAAAAAAAAACGTCATTTTCCACTAACTTGTGACAAAAAATAAAAAAAACTATGAACTCGCTATGCCCATCAGCGAATACCTTGGGGTGTCTTCTTTCCAAAACGGGGTCACTTTTGGGGTAGATATACTGTCCTGGCATTCTAGGGGCCCAAATGTGTGGTAAGTAGGTAAATGACCTGTGAAATCCGAAAGGTGCTCTTTGGAATGTGGGCCCCTTTGCCCACCTAGGCTGCAAAAAAGTGTCACACATGTGGTATCTCCGTATTCAGGAGAAGTTGGGGAATGTGTTTTGGGGTGTCATTTTACATATACCCATGCTGGGTGAGAGAAATATCTTGGCAAAAGACAACTTTTCCCATTTTTTTATTTTATACAAAGTTGGCATTTGACCAAGATATTTATCTCACCCAGCATGGGTATATGTAAAATGACACCCCAAAACACATTCCCCAACTTCTCCTGAGTATGGAGATACCACATGTGTGACACTTTTTTGCAGCCTAGGTGGGCAAAGGTGCCCAAATTCCTTTTAGGAGGGCATTTTTAGACATTTGGATACCAGACTTCTTCTCACGCTTTGGGGCCCCTAAAATGCCAGGGCAGTATAAATACCCCACATGTGACCCCATTTTGGAAAGAAGACACCCCAAGGTATTCAATGAGGGGCATGGCGAGTTCATAGAAAAAAAAAAATTTTGGCACAAGTTAGCGTAAATTGATTTTTTTTTTTTTTTTCACAAAGTCTCCCTTTCTGCTAACTTGGGACAAAAATTTTAATCTTTCATGGACTCAATATGCCCCTCAGCGAATACCTTGGGGTGTCTTCTTTCCAAAATGGTGTTATTTGTGGGGTGTTTGTACTGCCCTGGCATTTGAGGGTCTCCACAATCATTACATGTATGCCCAGCATTAGGAGTTTCTGCTATTCTCCTTATATTGAGCATACAGGTAATGAGATTTTTTTTTTCCGTTCAGCCTCTGGGCTGAAAGAAAAAATGAACGGCACAGATTTCTTCATTCGCATCGATCAATGTGGATGAAAAAATCTCTGCCAAAAAAAGAAAAAGGAGGGGAAAGGCGTCTGCCAGGACATAGTAGCTCCGCCCAACATCCATACCCACTTAGCTCGTATGCCCTGGCAAACCAGATTTCTCCATTCGCATCAATCGATGTGGATGAATAAATCATTGCCGGGATTTTTTTTTTTTATATATATACAAAGTGTTTGCCAAAGTATATGAACACCGCCACCTCCTCAGCTCATATGCCTCGGCAAACGTATCTTTTACTGCAGAGGAGAAATCTCGTCTTGCAGTGCCGCATACACCGACTTTTGTGTAATCTGACAGCAGCGCAATGCTTCTGTCCGAATGCACATCAGTGCTGCAGCTAGTCGATCGGTTGGTCCACCTGGAAGGTAAAAAAAAAAAAAAAAAAAACAGGCCGCAACGCAATAAATTTATTAACTTTTGAACAGAACATATAAACTTTTTTTAACTGAACGTTAACTTTTTTACTTACCGGTATTTTTTTTTTTTTGTTTTGTTTTTTTTACATTTTATAGAACAAACCTCTCCTTCCCCATGGGACAATGTGCAAAGCGCAAATCGCCCAAAGATGTGGCGAAGTACGTTATGCACTTTATCCCAGTTGAAAGGAGAGGTTTGTAGCAGCTGTGAGTAAAAGGGCCCTAATAGCCCTGTGTGCCTGTCCTGTGAGATGCAATCCCTATGCTAAGTGTACCTGTGTGTGGTACTTCCGGAAACACTCACCAAAGCATAGGGCAGGGTGGTCAGGACAGTCAGGACAGAAATAGTGGGTGTCACGCCTTATTCCACTCCTGCTACAGACACAACATCTTTTTCGGACGGTTGGGTTGAGGTACCATGAACGACACTGGGGAAATGTCGCTCGTGTAGACGGCTAACTACACTGGTGGATGGGGCCACGGAACCTTCTGGATACAGGAGGTTCTCAATGATCTCTTCCTGGAATTTGAGGAAGGATCCTGTTCTCCCAGCCTTACTGTAGAGAACAAAACTATTATACAGCGCCAATTGAATCAAATATACAGACACCTTCTTATACCAGCGTCTGGTTCTGCGGGAAACTAAATACGGAGACAACATCTAGTCATTGAAGTCCACCCCTCCCATGAGCGCATTATAGTCGTGGACACAGAGGGGCTTTTCAATGACACGGGTTGCTCGCTCAATTTGTATTGTCGTGTCTGCGTGAATGGAGGAGAGCATGTAAACGTCACGCTTGTCTCTCCATTTCACCGCGAGCAGTTCTTCGTTACACAAGGCAGCCCTCTCCCCCCTTGCAAGACGGGTGGTAACGAGCTGTTGGGGGAAGCCCACGCGACTAGTTCGCGCGGTGCCACAGGCGCAAATCCGTTCTAGAAACAAATGCCTAAAGAGGGCCACACTTGTGTAGAAATTGTCCACATAAAGATGGTACCCCTTGCCGAATAAGGGTGACACTAAGTCCCAGACTGTCTTCCCACTGCTCCCCAGGTAGTCAGGGCAACCGACCGGCTCCAGGGTCTGATCTTTTCCCTCATAGATCCGAAATTTGTGGGTATAGCCTGTGGCCCTTTCACAGAGCTTATACAATTTGACCCCATACCGGGCACGCTTGCTTGGGATGTATTGTTTGAAGCCAAGGCGCCCGGTAAAATGTATTAGGGACTCGTCTACGCAGATGTTTTGCTCTGGGGTATACAAATCTGCAAATTTCTGGTTGAAGTGGTCTATGAGGGGCTGAATTTTGTGGAGCCGGTCAAAAGCTGGGTGGCCTCTGGGACGGGAGGTGGTGTTGTCGCTAAAGTGCAGGAAACGCAGGATGGCCTCAAATCGTGTCCTGGACATAGCAGCAGAGAACATGGGCATGTGATGAATCGGGTTCGTGGTCCAATATGACCGCAATTCATGCTTTTTAGTTAGACCCATGTTGAGGAGAAGGCCCCAAAAAATTTTAAGTTCGGAAACTTGGACTGGTTTCCACCGGAAAGGCTGGGCATAAAAGCTTCCCGGGTTGGCGGATATAAATTGTGTGGCATACCGGTTTGTCTCTGCCACGACTAAGTCCAAGAGCTCCGCAGTCAAGAACAGCTCAAAAAATCCCAGGGCCGAACCGATATGAGCCGTCTCAACCCGAACTCCAGACTGGGCGGTGAAAGGGGGAACTAATGGTGCGGCTGAAGTTGGTGACTGCCAATCAGGGTTTGCCAGCACCTCAGGGATTCTAGGGGCTCTACGGGCCTGTCTGTGCGGTGGCTGCGACGGGGTAACTACTGCACGTGCCACCGTACCAGCTTCAACTGCCCTTCTGGTGCTCGCCACGTCACCATGTTGTACGGCAGTGCTGGTACTAGGTCCAGGGAGGGCTGCGCTGCTGGTGTATGCCTCACCACGTGATCCGGCAGCGACAGCCCCACTCTGCTGCTCTTGAAGCGGATCCTCCACCTCCTCGTCCGAACTTTGGGTCAGAGAGCCACTGCTTTCTACAGGTTCATATTCTGACCCGCTAGATTCGTCAGATGAGGGTTCCCATTCCTCATCCGACTGGGTCAGAATCCTGTAGGCCTCTTCAGAAGAATACCCCCTGTTTGACATTTTGGACTACTAAATTTAGGGGTATTCCCTGAGACTACCCAAGAAAAAAAGCAAGCCTGTCTTACAAAGGGGAGGCTAGCGAAGTACCGGAGGCTGCTGCGGTTGATAAAAAATATCAAAACTGATTTTTTTTTATCGCCGCAGTGCTTGTAAAGTGAATGTGCAGTGATCAAAAAAATATATATTTTTTGTCACTGCGGCGGGGCGGGCGTGGGTGAACGCACGTGTGGGCGACCGATCGGGCAAACACTGCGTTTTGGGTGGAGGGCGAGCTAAGGTGACACTAATAAAATTATAGATCTGACCGTGATCAGTTTTGATCACTTACAGATACTATAAAAGTACAAATGCTGATTAGCGATACGCTAAACAGCGAATAAGTGAGTGCGGTGGGCTGGGCGCTAACTCGCGCTAAACTACCTAACCAAGGGGCCTAAACTATCCTAAAACCTAACAGCCAATACTAGTGAAAAAAAAAAAGTGACAGTTTACACTGATCACTTTTTTTCCTTTCACTAGTGATTGACAGGGGCGATCAAAGGGGTGATCAAAGGGTTAATTGGGGTGCAGGGGGGTGATCTGGGGCTAAGGTGTGCTGTTTGGTGTACTCACTGTGAAGTCTGCTCCTCTGCTGGATCCAACCGACGAAAAGGACCAGCAGAGGAGCAGAGAAGCCATATAACAGATCATATTTACTAATATGATCTGTTATATGGCTTGTGATTGGATTTTTTGAAAATCGCCAGCCTGCCAGCCAATGATCGTTGCTGGCAGGCTGGTGACGAAATACTTCTTTAACTTTTGCCGGCCCGCGATGCGCATGCGCGGGCCGGCTTTGAGCGAAATCTCGCGTCTCGCGAGATAAAGCGTATATGCGTGACTGTGCGCAGCGCTGCCACCTCCGGAACGCGAATCTGCGTTAGGCGGTCCGGAGGTGGTTAAAGGGCAAGTTTCAGCTCTTTTTCTATTCTTTTTCTGCGGAATTTGGCTTTGCTTTCTGTGGTTGGGACCTTTTTTGCAGGGAGTTGCACACGCTGCACCCCCTTACCGTCCTCCGTTAAATCTAAGGGATCTTAATCTTGTGTTCTGCGCTCTCCGGTCTTCACCGTTTCAACCTTTGCAGCAGGTGTCCCTTCGCTTCCAATCCTACAAGGTGGCCTTTTTGGTGGCAATCACTTCCATCTGTAGGGTGTCGGAACTAGCGTCTCTTTCCTGTCTGTCGCCCTTCCTAATCCTCCATCAAGGCAAAGAAGTAATTCGCCCTGTTCAGTCCCTCCTTTTAAGGTTGTATCGGCATCCATCTCAATGAAGAGATCATTCTCCCTTCATTTTGTCGTGCCCCCTCTCATCCTCGGGAGCAGTCGCTCCACACACTGGATTTGGTACGAGCCGTTCGCATCTATCTGTTCCAGACGTCCTCTTTTCGATGGAAGGGTTCTCTATTAGTCATTCCAGAGGGACCGAGACGAGGGCTGGCTGCGTCCAAAGCTTCCATTTCCCGATGGATTAGTTTGGCCATTGTGGAAGCGTACCGCATTAAGAACCGGGACCCACCCTTCCGGGTTACTGCTTATTCTGCTCGGGCAGTGGGGGCCTCTTGGGCATCATGGGGCTTCGGCCCTTCGGTCGTCTTTACACACCTTTTTTTTAAATTTTTTACACCTTTTGCATCTTCTGACTCTTCTGTGGGGCGTCTAGTTTTGCAGACGGCGGTTCTCTGATTGGCATGAGGGTTTCTTATGTCCACCCTTGGGACTGCTCAGTAACGTCCCACGGTCAAGCCTGTGTCCCCCAATAATACGGCTGAGAACTAGATTTTTGTACTTAACATAAAATCTGTTTCTCTTCCGTTCATTGGGGGACACAGCTCCCACCTGTTCTCTTGTTTCTGGCCTATGTGGTTCTGGGTTTGTACATAGTGTGTGTTTTTCTTTTGTTTTCTCTCTTGCTTCTCCTACTGCTTTTGCACTAACTGATTTAGCTTAGTCTCTGTAGGAAGGGTATAGCTGAAGGGAGGAGCTCACACTTGTGCTTAGTGTCGCCTCCTAGTGGCAGCAGCTATACCCATGGTCAAAGCCTGTGTCCCCCAATGAATGGAAGAGAAACACATTTTACGGTAAGTACAAAAATCTAGGTTTTTTCCCCCCACTCTTGCAGGAAAAAGGCATTTTATGGTGCTGAAAATACAGTATTTTTTTTAGTTTTTTTTCTTAGTTTTTTTTTTTCCTGTTAGGCTGTTTACATTTTGTGTTGGTGGCTTCATTCTGAGCCTTCATCCCAGATTCTGTCAAAAACGGCTGACAATTTTTCGGCCCCCACTGATCATAAAGTGATGGACTAACTCTTCAACTCAAACACGATGGACTGTCAAAGATGTGTGGGAATGTCATTCGTTTCATTTACTGTATATATATATTTTTTTCCTACATTCTCATTAAGGCTCTGATGCAAGCTCATTATTTAATATGAATTCATCTGAATGGCCGGAAAGAAATGTTCTGCAGAATTTGGAAAATTTTGAGAAAATAAAGCAGAGAATTAGGTAAGTGTTTTTTATTAAATGAAGCAACATTTATCAACTATTTACATCATAGATGAGAAATGTATAATCACCGGGGGTCTGACCTTTTTGGGACCTCTACTGATCACATTTACACGGTTCCTGAGCCCCCTGGGTGATTGGAGCTGATGTGTGACCACCGCTCCTATTCAATTCTGTGGGACTGCTGAGTGCAGTGCTCGGCCATCTCCAGCGGTCTCCTAGAAGTGAATGGAGCAGTGATTACAGAAGTCGTCTATTCACATCGGGAACTTGTGGATCCAATAGTCCCAGTGGACAGACCACCAGTCATCATCCATTTCTCTCCGTTCCTGTGGATAGGTAATAAATGTTCATAGTCCACTCCCTTTAAGCAGATAACTTTTAGGAATAATATGCTGTCCTACTGGTATAATTTGTTTAGAGCGGAAAGGAGAGAATTTGCTTTAATAAAAAATAAAATAAAAAATGTCCACATGACGTGTATATTGTATACGATGATGGTGATCTGCCCTTTTATATTGACCGCGCTCTATCGCTGTTTCTCTCTTCAGGGCCTCTATTCTCTCCAGTTCAGCAGATCATCTTCTTGGCCGGAAGGACATTCAGAAAGAAGGGATTACTCTCCTGGATGCTAAAGAGTTACTGAAATACTTCACTCCACAAGGTGCAGCAGTTGGCGAGCTCCAGCCTTTGCAGGTTCAAAGAGGGTAAAAATCCTTTTAATTACATCAATCCACAATTATATATAGCGTCTCCAGCTCAGGTGGAAATTTACAAGTGGCCTATAACCCTTCAGCCTGAGCTGGAAACAGTTTGCTATTCGTTATTTTTCCCCTTTTCCTATGCACTTGTTTTGATAGATTTCCAGGCATTGTGGCCATGTTAAAGGGGTTATCCAATTTTATATTTATTTCATATTTCCCTCCAATTACAGCAACATTTTAACGTTTTCATTCGTACTTATTACAAGATGCTTACCAGGCCGCGGCCGTCATTCTCATGTGCTGTGGGTTGTAGCCAGGCTAGGATCACATGAGTCCCCAAGAAGTGCCAGAGTATATATTTGGACTGGGAGCGCAGCCACGTCCTGGTAAATGAAAAAGTTTTTACTGTAATAAAAAGGGTAAAGAAAATATTGGATAACCCCTTTAATAAGACTTGTGGCTTTAATACAGATGTTGAGTAGATAAAGACCCGAATCGTGCACAGCGTACCACAGCATTTGTTGCTTCCTGCACAGGATACATTGCCTGTATTGATGGCTGAGGGCTCATGCACACGACCGTATGCCCTCCGAGACATTCGGTCCGTGAGCAGGCCATATGTCCCGGAGCGGCATACATCGTGCACACGGGAGTACACAGCATCATAGGTTACTATGATACTGTGCGCATTAGGCCGCCTGCGGGACTATTGTCCTGCACTCATATGATCATATGAGTGCAGGACAATAGTCCCACGGGCAGCCCGATGCGCACAGTATCACAGTAACCTTAGATGCTGTGCGCCCCCATTCGCCAAGATGTATGCCGCTACGGGACATATGGCCTGCTCACGGACCGTATGTCTCGGAGGGCCTACGGTCGTGTGCATGAGCCCTGAGGAGAGAGGACCAATAGTTAGATCACTTCATCTGGTTCTTACATTTGATCCATAACGTTTTGGACATTCGGCACAAATGCCGTCCGAAACCCGGCAGTTATGCTGGAAGTCACCCGGATCACCTCGTTGCAGTCAATGGGGATCCGGCGGTGAAGTAGAGGATCAGGCAGGCTGCTCTGTGCCGGATCAGCCTGATGGATATCCTATCGGAGATATGAACGAGGCCCAGAAGTTTCTGATGTCTCAAGTCCTTGACTACAATTTCAGCGTTTCACAGTCGTTGCGGGGTCGTGCTCCCCTATGTGCCACAGGATCATCTGTTGCTATGTGGGGCATGCCGAAGGCCTGTTTTAAACTCTATCTTGAAAATTTCATTCTTCAGACCTACTGTTTTCCTATCAAATATTTTATAGGATCATCAGTTCAGTTTATTATTGATAAGTATCAGACCCCTCAATTTCAACACTCTGATCCTTTTGGTTTCGGGGAGATAAGCCACCGCCAGAGGAGTCTGGAAGCCGTTTACTCCCCTTTCCCATTCATAACACATGCATGCTTGGTTGACATGGGTGTATATGGGGGAATCTGTGGGGGGAGAGAGAGAGAGAGAGAGCTGTCTGTCAAATGAGCGTTCAACCAACAGATGTTTCATGTGTATGACCTGTGTACATGACGCACTGCAGTCTTGTTCTTTACCGCTCTCCATTTCAGCAGCCATAACTTTATATACAGCAGGTAACCATGTGAAGATTTGCACCATTGAATGGTTCTAATCCGCAGGCAGACCGACAGCCATTCAAAGTGCATCAGAAATCTGAGGGTTAGCCTCGGACAAGATCCCTGTATGATTCCAGTGCAGGACAATTAGGCAGTTTTTTGATCATACAGCACGAGACTATTTATGTCAGGGAATTGGGAGCAAAAGGAACTGGATGAGGCGGAGTTCATATTGCCATTTAGCTCTCCGTTCTGATCCATCAGAAGAATAAAATAAAAAAATTGATCCGTTATTTTCAGCATCAGTTTGCACTAAAAATAACTTCCGTCAAAAATAACTGACCGCCGACAGAACTGACACAAACTGATCGTAACTGATGCTCAAAAATAGACTAATCATTTTATTTTTATTTTTTTTAAGTGCAATCTGATGCTACACTGCCTGCGGGCTGTTTCAGCAAAGAATGGTGGGAACCAGCAAATATGCAGAGAATCTGCCGGACAAATACCTCTGCGGTTTTTGTCCGGCAGATTCTCTGCATATTTGCCGGATTGTGCCCTGATCACAGTTGGACTCCATTTTAGTTAATGGGGCCGGACAGCATTCCCGTAGCATCCGCCAGTGTCGTCTCCGGCAGGCTGCTTCCGGCCAGAACAGCCCGCCTGATCGGCAAATGCAACTGTGAAACGAGCCAAACTGATCCGTTTTTTAAAATGTATATTTTTGTTCTGACGGATCAGAAGAATTGAAAGCTAAACCTAAACGGTGATGTGAACTCGGCCTTAATAGAATGTGACTTTACTACAACCTGGTTACCAGTGACAGTAGGACATGTATGTACCCCGGGGATCACCGATACTGGAAGTCATTATATTCTGGGGAGGAGGAGGTGTCCAAACGTGGAGGAGCATGGAGCAGGGTATATGACTGTTAGCATAGAGAGAATCTGAATTATTCTGGAACGGATAACACTGCTCACTCTAATATTGGTGCAAAATTAATCCTCTGAGCAAACGCTGAGGCCAAACCCACACTACAGTGCCAGAAGCCGTGCGCGCCATCGGGTGCTGTCAGGTTCTAAGTCTAGCGGCGTGCTCCTGTGTAGGGTTGCAGAATTGCATAGAGCCAGACAGGCCGAGAGGTTAGTTTAGTGGCAGGGCACAGTTCATCGAATGCTCCTCACATGTTCAGCAGGAGCACCCACACTGCATTCACCTACACGCCGTGGATAGGTTTAGACTGTTGGGGGATGCAGTGCAGGGTCTTTAGTGCATTCCTGAGCACCTTGCCTAAGCCTGAATTCACACTTATAGAAACTTGTGTTGTTTTTGATATTTTTAATTGCTCCGTCATACAAACCCACACACCCTGTAACCTCATTATAGGGTTCCTGTCCTCGTGCAGTGGCCCTCGTTTCATTTGCTTCTTAGTTCACGTCCTGAGTTTGTCATTACATGACGTCATCAGCTGGATTGATGTCACAGCCAGACGTTTGAGGACATATTCAGATATGGCAGGTTGTCTACATCCATTCATCTGAATCATTTGGCCGTAAGCACGTTGATCACTGCCATCCCCTTTCAGATGAATGGGACTGTCACAGTATTCGGAAACGCCTCTGCCGCATGTGAATATAGCATTAAAATTAGGCTGATATGGACAATTGAAGCAAGTACCACGAGACCGAATATGAAATCTGAAATCTTTTATACACTGCCTGTCCAAAAAAAGTCGCCACCTGGATTTAACTAAGCAAATATTTATGAGCCTCCTATTGGATAATTACTGCATGGACGATTATCTTTCAGCCGACAAGTTATTTAACCCCCAACTGGTGCAATGAGCTGCTTCTCATTTCTTAACCATGTGGAAAGACACATTTTGTGGTCGTGGAAAAGATGTTAGTCTGTTTGAGAAGGGTCAAATCATTGGCATCAAGCAGAGAAAACATCTAAGGAGATTGCAGAAACTACTAAAATTGGGTTAAGAACTGTTAAACCCATTATTAAAAACTGGAAGGATAGTGGGGACCCATCATATTCGAGGAAGAAATGTGGTGGGAAAAAAATCCTGAATAATCGTGATCAGCGATCACTTAAACGTTTGAAATCAATTCGAAGAAAAACAACAGTAGAACTCAGGGCTATGTTTAATAATGAAAGTAAGAACATTTCCACACGCACAATGCGAAGGGTACTTAAGGGATTGGGACTGAACAGCTGTGTAGCCGTAAGAAAACCACTAATCAGTGAGGAAAACCAGAAAAAAAGGCTTCAATTTGCTAGGGAGCATAAAGATTGGACTCTGGAGCAATGGAAGAAGGTTGTGTGGTCGGATGAGTCCAGATTTACCCTGTTCCAGAGTGATGGGCGCATCAGGGTAAGAAGAGAGGCAGATGAAGTGATGCCCCCATCATGCCTAGTGCCTCCTGTACAAGTCTGTGGGGGCAGTGCTATGATCTGGGATTGCTGCAGTTGGTCAGGTCTAGGTTCAGCAACAGTATGTGCTCCAAGAATGAGGTCAGCGACTACCTGAACATACTGAATGACCAGGTTATTCCATCAATGGATTTTTTATTCCAAGATGACAATGCCAGGATTCATTGGGCTCAAATTGTGAAAGAGTGGTTCAGGGAGACATAATTTTCACACATGGATTCGCCACCACAGAGTCCAGACCTTAACCCCATTGAGAATCTTTGGGATGTGCTGGAGAAGTCTTTGCGCAGCAGTCAGACTCCACCATCATCAATGCAAGATCTTGGTGAAAAATTAATGCAGAACTGGATGGAAATAAATCTCGTGACATTGCAGAAGCTTATCGAAACAATACCACAGCGAATGCGTGCCGTAATCAAAGCTAAAGGCGGTCCAACAAATTTTTTTTTTTTTTGGTGGTGACTTTTTTGGGGGATGGGCAGTGTATCTGCGTAGTTTTTGAAAAATAACAAAAAAAAAATCATCTTTTTGCATGCAGGGTTCTAAAAACGAGTGTTTTGCCCATAGCGCCCCTATAGGCAAAAATAGGCACAAAAGGATTAGACTAGAGGCTCCAAGAATGCATCATTAAAGTACAAAAAAAAAACTAACCCCGTAACAATACAAATGTCATACTGTAAGCGTCCATTCACAATTCCGCAACTGCTTTGCGGTCTGCAAATTGCAGATCCGCAAAACTCGGACGCCGGCCATGTGCGTTACGCATTTTGCAGAACGCACATGACCGACACTATAATAGAAATGCCTTTTCTTGTCTGTGGCTGCGGACAAGAATAGGATGTTTTTCTTTTGGGCCGTGGAACAGAAGTGCATTGAAAATGAATGGGTTCGAACCCGTTCTGCAAAATTGCATACAGGATGCAGACCCATTTTGCAGACGTGTCAATGGACCCTAATACTGACCTCCTGTGGATCGTCATCCCAAACCATTTAGGCCTCATGCACACGACAGTATTTTTTCACGGTCCGCAAAACGGGGTTCCGTGATCAGTGTCCCTTTTTGTTTCCGTGTGTCTTCCTTGATTTTTGGAGGATCACCAGACATGAAAAGTGAAAAAAAAATCTAAGTCAAGTTTGCCTTGCAAATGATAGGAAAAAAAAACGGTCACGGATCACGGACGCGGATGACAATCTTGTGTGCCTCCGTGTTTTTTCACGGACCCTTTGACTTGAATGAGTCCGCGAACCGTTGTCCGTGAAAAAAATAGGACAGGTCATATTTTTTTGATGGACTGGAAACACGGATCACGGACGCGGATGACAAACGGTGCAGTATCCGAGTTTTCAACGGACCCATTGAAAGTCAATGGGTCCGCAGAAAATCACGCCAAATGGAACAACGGACACGGAACACAACAACGGTCGTGTGCATGAGGCCTAATTTGTCCCATGCACCCTTGTCACCTGCCAGGCACAATTACCATTCCTGCAGTGCTTCAGTACGGACACTAGGTGTCGCTGTGGAATCTGTCCAGTTGTTCTAGTTTCCAACTTTGACCCTTTTCAGTTCTACACAGGAGTGAGTCATAGTTCAGTTTTCAGTTTATAAATATGTTTCCAGTAGGAATAACAAAGGGATGGCAGAGTTGAGGCCTTATGCACACAGCCATAGCCATTTTTGCGGTCTGCAAAGTGTGGATCCACAAAACGCAGATGCCGGCAATGTGGCGTTCCGCATTTTGCAGATCGCTATGGTCCTTCCCTCTGTTAGAACTGCCTATTCTTGCCTGTAAAACGGCCAAGAATGGGTCATGTTCTTTTTTTTGTTGCGGGGCAGCGGAACGGACCTGTGTGTTGTCCGCGTCTTTTGCGGCCCCATTGAAATGAAATGCGGATCGGATGCGGACTAAAACCACGATTGCGTTACTACGGACTTATTTCATTGACTTATTTCATTTCATTTGCTAAAGCAGTCGTGGCAGGCATGATGGATTATCAAAAAAACCTATAACCTCCAGGATGTAAAGCTCCTTCAAGGGTGATGTAAATTTTTAAGGCCAGTGTTTTCTACGGTGGACTCAATATCTGAGATGACGCAACCCCTATAAGTGTGACGTCTGCGCACCTTGTAGCTGGTGTGGATTCCAGGCACCATTTGGCACCAAAGAACTGGTGTAAATGATAAACCCACCTATTGCCCTCGCCCCATTTTTGGGAACTAACGAGGGCGGAATAAAAGGTTTGTGAAAGTGGCATTAAAGATTTTGTAAACCCACGGTTTGTCACATTTTTACCCCAGTTTTTTGGTGTACGGCAGTGATAAAAGACCTCCCCCACTTTGTGTTTCATGAATGCAACCCCAACCACGTTTTCATTCACTGGTCCAGTCCTTCAGATGCTATATGACCACCCCCTTAAATCTTGGGAGACTCGGCCCTCACTCTATGACCTTTGTCTTTGCTTGGAAGCCACGTCCATGGTTTAATTTCCACTCTGATAATCTTGTTCTAGTTCACGTGAGAGGCTGTGGGATGTGCGCAGGGGCGGGCGGGCAGCCTGTGGGATGTGCGCAGGGGCGGGCGGGCAGCCTGTGGGATGTGCGCAGGGGCGGGCGGGCAGCCTGTGGGATGTGCGCAGGGGCGGGCGGGCAGCCTGTGGGATGTGAACTTACACGCTGACCTCTGTATGAACCTCCCGGGAAACACTTGGTGTATAGGAGCAGGTCAGGCATAATAAGTGGTGGAACAGAGGGCAGCGGACAATACATTACAGTCCCTTATGTCACACAGCGAGCAGGGTGGCAGCCACTTCTGCGCTAGAACACGCTTGACACTAGATTTATTTTACTATGAAGGTCTTTTGTCCTTCACCAACCGTTGTCCTTTGTCGGGTTCAATCCTACATCCACATAGAGGGATGAGAATCTACAGTGATGGAGCCTAACCCAGGATGATTTTGTCAGGCCTTTTGAGGCCAGGACATAGATGTCCCCCTTTGCTTCAGTTTGGGGGAAGTGACAACGCCTCTCTAAATCACATTTAAAGGAGTTGTATAGAATATTAAAAAAAATTAAAAATACTTTATACTAAAGAAGCCACTTAGACTGAAAGAATTAAGTATCCGGTACCGGTAGAAGGGTACCTGACCACAGGCGTCATTGTCCTGCATGGGCTGGGGAGCATCTACGCTGGACGAGGGACCAGTGGGCCTCAGTGCTGTTCACTGATGAAAGTCGATTCAGGCTGAGCAGAAATGATGGCCACCAACGATGTTGGAGATGTCAAGGAGAGCGCTATGCATCAGCTACTGCTGTCACCAGACGAGCCTTTGGTGGTGTTAGTGGGGGCCGGTGTGTCTCGTCAATACAGAACTGCCCTACACTTTGTGAATGGTCCAGTGACAAGCCCATACTAGTTAAAGAACATAATTAATCCAGTCATTGTGCCTCTGCATGAACAACACAGGCCTAATTTCACAGACGACAATGCGCCAACTCATTGAGGTCGCATCATTAGGGAACGGCTGCTGGAGACTGGTGGACCTCAAATGGAGTGGCCTGCACCATCTCCAGACCTGAATCCTATAGAAAACCTATGGGATCAGCTGAGTCACAGTGTAGAGGCTCGTAACTCTGTACCCCAGAACCTCAATGACCTGTGGGCCGCCCGTCAAGAAGAGTGGGATGCCATGCCTCAGCAGACAATAAGTCACTTGTAAACGGTATGAGACGTCGTTCTCAAGCTGTAATTGATGCTCACGGCCACAATAGAAGTCTTTGAGACACTGACATTTTTGTGGCGGTATAACCACCAGTGGTGTGGTTTTTGTTTCAATAAATAGTTTGAGATGAGGAAATCACTATTGCTGCTTCTGCTTAAATGCCCGAACTTTTTACATTTTCCATAAATTTCACCCGAAAACCAAATATTCCCTAACTTTTTGTGAGTAGTGTTTTTATATACGGGAAAACATTTTTTTTTTCAAGATTAAAATATATATATATATATATATATATATATATATATATATATATATATATATAATTTTTTATTATTTTGGTTTGCAATTTCGAGTAGAATAAAAATGAGAGAATGATATTATGAACGTATTTTGCATGTATCTCATTGGTGTGGGTCTTCTCTACAGTATAGATAATAACTTAATTGCCTCTATTCCTCTTCTTTTTTTCTTCTTCCCATGGCACACGGCTGTATGCTCGGCCTGTAGCCAATCTGCATTCTTTTGCTGATCGGATGCGGACCCGTTCATTTCAATAGGGCCGCAAAATATGTGGACAGCACAATGTGTGCTCTCCATATGTCCGTTCCTCGGCCCCCGATAGAGCTGTTCTATTCTTGTCCCTTTTTCCAGACAAAAAAGGGAGTAAAAAAAATAAAAAATTGGCGGCATGCACTCTGTCAGTATCTGTGTTCTGTGGATCTGCGATTTGCAGACCACAAAACGGATACGTTCATGTGCATGAACCCTATAGAACCTGGTCTGTCATATATCCTGCAGAGAAGTTGCATGCCGGTCTGCAAAAAATACGGATGACGGCCGTGTGCATTTTGTATTTTGCAGAACGGAACAGCTGGCCCCTAATAGAACAGTACTATCCTTGTCCGTAATACGACAAAAATAGGACATGTTCTATTTGCTTGCGGAACGGAATTCCGGACACACGGTGTACCTTCCATTTTTTTTGCGGACCTGTTGAAATGAAACATCCGAAGTAAATTCGCATAGAACGTTGTTCTAATACTGTACGGAGCAGGAGCTCCGTACAGTATTAGAATGTATTGGCTCTGATGAGCCAAAGTGGTACCTTGGAACCGAACCTGAGTTCGGGAAATGGTTTTTTACAGTACAGATTAATTTATGAAGTTATTAGAAATAATATCTGCTCATCGAAGCCAATACATTGTAATACTTGTAGTATCTCATTCACTTTTTGTGTGTGTATTGTATATAATATATATTAATCGTCTTCTTTGAAGTCCAGTCTGTAGACATATAAAGGGGTTGTCCAATTTAGAAATCATGATTTGCAATGTTGGGGAATTCTGGGTGAATAGAAGGGAGTCCCTCCTTTAAAGGGGGTTGTCCAGGATTTTGAGATTGATGGCCTTTCCTCAGAATGGTGGGGGCGCAACACCCTACACCGCCGCCGATTTTTACACCGATCCATCCATTGAGTAGTGGATGGAGCTGGTAACTGCAGGACTGAGAGCAGCACTACAGTAACAATGGACAGAGGGTGTCGGACCCCTGCTGATCTGATATTGATGGCTTATCCTGAGGACAAGCCCTTTAAGACTCTATCTATTAGCCATAGTGGAGAGCAGCCCTAACCTCTGGCGGTCCCAGTCTGTGGCCCTGCAGGAAGCCAGCACTTGCTGACCGGTTACAGCTGATCGATCGCTGTGGGTTTTGGCAGCCGGACTCCATGTTAACTTGTTTTTTAGGAAACCCATCCAAAAATGATTTTGCAAAGCAGACAAGACCTTTTAACAAATAGGAGGGGGGGGGGGGGGGGGGGGCGCTTCTTTATGGTCCATGCAAATTATACAAATCGTTGTAGACATTTCTTCTGAACACCAATCAGTACATCTCATGCTCCTCATTCTCTCTTCCAGTGAGAACACTTTCCTGTTAACTCCAGAACTTACCCCTCGGAAACTGAGAGCTCTGCCTTTTGACAAAGCGTCAGCCTGTCATTACCATGGACTCGAGTAAGTTCTCCGCACATGTGTGTCATTTCCACATTTGATGTCACCCAGAGCTGCCCCCCCCCCCCCCAAATCAATCCAGTCCTATGGGAGACCCTTATCACTGTCCGAGAATTACTTAAAGGGGTTGTTACTTCAGCACTTGGCATTTATCATGTAGAGAAAGTGAATACAAGGCACTTACTAATGTATTGTGATTCTCCATATTGCCTCTTTTACTGGCTGGATTCATTTTTCCATCACATTATACGCCTCTCTGTTCCATGGTTACGACCAATCCATTACAATCCAGCAGTCGTTGTCCAGAATTTAAGTAATCTGACGACCCCCTTTAAAAACAGCATCTCCCTGATCCATAAGCTAAATCTGATATTGCAAATCGGCCCTGTTTACTAAAGACACTTCCGCTATAGATGACCATTTTCTTTGTAGAATTGTTGCTGTTTTTTCCAGTACCATACCATTGAAGATTATATGCTGTACCCTGTCCTTCTGTAGCATTTTGCATAAACCCTCCTATATAGATGGGTAATCTGTTGTAAGGGGAGATCTGATGGGTAATCTTCATAACAGTAGATTTAGAATTGGTATAACACAGGCATGCCCAACCTGCGGCCCTCCAGCTGTTGCAAAACTACAACTCCCAGCATGCCTTAATAGCTGTAGGTTGCCCAGGCATGCCGGGAGTTGTAGTTTTGCAACAGCTGCAGGTTGGGCATCCCTGGCATGACAGCTGTATTGTTCCATGATAATCCTAGTCATAGATGCCCACAGAAGAGCCTTGCGCTTATCCGCATTAGTCAGACCATCACTGCGGCCAGAGAGCGGAAGGGGCTCATCACATCTGAGGAAGTCAAGCCAAGTTAATTGCTGTGCTAAAGGGCCAGGACAGGAAGGGGAATACCTATAGTGACTTCAAAAAATTATATCCAAAAAACCATCCACCTGTTTTTTTGTAAATCGAAAAAAACATAGAATATTTACATTTACAGAACCCCCTGTTAAAGGGGTTCTCCGGTTTCAGTGATTGGCTGCAGCAGTCGTGTGACGTCACCGCTGCAGCCAGGTACATGGAGCCAGGCTGGGGAACTGGATTGGCGGCGTGGGATCTGCTAGGTGGTTTATTGCAGGCTCATCCCAAGGGTTGTTCATTTTGGTCAGGAAAGCAGACAACCCCTTTAGTATGTCATTGTCTTAGTTTTTTTTTAATCTACATGTAAGCGTCCCTTTAAAGGCTTGCGGTATGTCATGTTCCAGTCCTTCTATTTTACTGTGCATAGCCGTATCCATTTAACATGCCCCTTTTTAATGGATTTTCCCCTGAATATGTTATGGGGTGTCAGTAGGAACCCCACAGATCACTAGTATTAAGGCTGCAGCACTAATAAAACACACCAACTGATTTGTTCTAAAGGTCGTGGGGGTCCTGCCGTTCAGATCCCCAATAATTGGGCATATCCAGCACCTTAAACCCCATAATCGCCGCTACGAAGTCTTTTTACAGCGGTCATTAATGGCCTAGATTGAGTCTGTGGGTGAGGAGCTCGGCGGATAGATGACCAGGCTGTGCGAAGAGGAGGCAGAAACCGTATTTGCAGTTTTTTTTCGCCCTGATCTCTCCAGACACAGCACTCATGTGATTAATGTGCAGTGGGGACACGGTGACATTGGGCCCTGTGATCACTGTGACAGGTCACATAAGTGCCGCTGGCATGTCTGCGGCAGAGACGATGGTCACTTGTCAGGGCTGTTTTTCTGCTACCTTCCAGTTATGCAGGAATAGCTCAATAAAATAAACTGAGAAAATAGGCAAACAGTCAAGTTTCTCAAAAGGTCTAAAATAAAAAAAAAACAAAGCACCCCCTATCATACAATGCCCTGCCCCCGACATAGTGACCCTGACTAGGTCATGTCATATACCAAAATAACCGTACACAATGGGAGAAATAAAGACTGTGGAGCTTCTTTGTAACCGTTTCTTTTCCTCCCTTTCAGATATTGCCTTGATAACAGGAAAGCTCTGGATCGGGACGTAGGATTTTCAGAGCTTCAGTCTCGTCTGATTCGCTATGAAACCCAGACGACCTGCACACGAGAGTGCTGTCCTATCCCTTTTGCCCTGAGCCCTCTTCCATCTCCTGCGGTTCTCTCTGAGCCAGGAAGTGTTCCAGATGGAGAATCCTTGCAAGGCGCTGACCCCCTGAGGCTGAAGCGCCGTTCCCGGGACTTAGATGGGTTAATTGCAAGCAAAAGGTGCAGTTTTTATTTATTTATTTTACTAGTATTTTAGATTATCCATAGTATTTCATGGGGTTTTCCACGAGTTAGGGCTCATGCACACGACCATTGCCTGTCTTGTGGTCTGCAAAACGGGGATCTCGCCCGTGTGCATTCCGCATTTTGTGTAACGGAACGTCCATAGAACGGGTCCTATCCTTGTCCATAATGCGGACAATAATGGGACATGTTCTATAATTCACTGAAGTGATCGAATACGGTCCAACAAAATACATTCATGTGTATGAGCTCTAAAATATTGATGACCTATCTTCCGGGTAGGTCATCAACATTTGGTGGGTGTCCGCCTGCCACCGACCCCGCCAATCAACTATTTGAAGAGGCCGCAACTCTCTGGTGAGCACCGAGCCTCTTCCTAGGGCAGTGATGTCACATTCATCAGTCACATGACCTAGGCGCAGTTCAGGCCCATTCAAGTGAATGGGCTGGGGCTGCTGTACCGAGCACAGCCACTATATGTCTGGTGCCGTGCTTGAGCTGACCCCCTGATCTCTAGAATGAGGAGTGGCACACAGCTGGCAGCGCATGCACGGGCACTTACCATTAATGTGAAGCTAGTTGTGAGTGTTGATGCATTTTATGTTTGTCTTAACTCCAGGCTCGCTAAATCTGAAAGCTCGGACTCTCTGCTGTCCATTGCTAGTGAAAGCAGTGGCCCTAATGCAAGCACCAAAGTGAGCAGGCCTCGATCAGAAAGGGTAGCGCCAATGTCCTCCTCAGTCAGACCGACCTCCAGAGATCGGGGCACATCTTTAAGCAGCAATTCGACCCAGCCACAGCAAAGTACGAATCCTAATACAGAGGTCAAGGAGTCCAGGTCTCAGAAACACAATCGGGTAAGACCCCCTGGTTGGCCGTGCTTGGTTGATATGGTAACTTTTGAATGTTCTTTTTATTTATAGCTTTTATAGCTTTGTAAATGGTCAGAAGATTAACTGCACCAGCGATCCAAAGGTAATTGTCATACAGCTTTATATCTTTTTTGTTGGTCAGGCCAAAGGATTGTCTTGTAGAAAATCTTATCGCGAATAGAGTAGTGGGGTCAGCTCTTTCTGCAGCCAGAGAGAGGTTTGCGGGAGTAAGGAGCACAAGATTGACGATCTCCTGGAATACATATATGTATAGAGAAAAATATTTTTCTCTCCTTTACTTCTCCTCTCAATTTTTTATTGCGCCATGCCCCTCACCGGCCTTCCCTTCTACCTTAGTCCCTGGCTTCTGCCGGGACTAGGCCGCATCTTCTCTGGCCTCAGGTCCCAGGTGCGCCTTTTGCCCCGTTTTTTCCCCCCTCCCTGAGCGTCTCTCCTCCTCAGGAGCCCCCCACGCCTGTTTTTTCTTTCTGGAGGGCCCTCGGCTTCCCGTGGTTCCGTCCCGCTGATGGCTGACTTTCTCTGGCTGCTCCATTAATCGAGGCCCTGGCCTTTACCTTGACTAGGCTGCATCCTCTCCCACCCCCTTCTGGCTTCCCAGGCTTTTTTTTCCTGGCCCCTCCCCGCTCCTCTTGGCTTTTGGGAGGGGTTTCCTTCCCCCTATCTCATTCAAGCGCGGGCTTTAGCCCTGTGGGCGGAGTTTTCACTTAACTCCGGCTTTAGGGCCTCCATCTTGCCAGCATCAAGGATCATCGCATACAGCTTTCCTGCACGCTTCTGCGGCTGCTGCAGCACCCCTTCGGTGACACAGCACCCCTGCATGGAGACGGCACCTGGGGTCCGGTAGGACAGCCTCCGGCTGACTGTTTTTCTTTTTTTCCGGCTTCCAGGCTGGCAATGCTGAGAAGTCCCCCATTCACAGCCCACCTTCGGGGTCGCCACGTATTTTTCGTGCGCCAGTTGCTGTAGAAAGTCGCCATGTGGTCAGCCTGACCCTGTTTGTGCGCAGTGCCTGCCCCCCCCCCCCTTCTGCGTAGGCCCCTCCTGAATGGGTCCCTTCTCTGTCCCAGGCCATAGGGAATCTAGCCCTACCCTCCCAATCTATGTTGGAGTTGCTGGACCACTTGCCTGTCCAAATGTGGCTGCCTCTGCTTCCCCAGGGACTCCTCTGCTAACGGGGTATGCTCACGCTCAGACACCAGAATCCCGTAATCGACCTCGGGTTGTCTCAACTAGGTCCTGCTCCTCCTCTGTGTCCTCGGGTCACTTCCAGGACAAAAATCAGTGCCCTCATGCGGCAGCATAGGCCCCCCTTGGGAGTCCTTTGCTTCCTGCTTTGGTCCATATCAGGGGGCAGAGTCCAGTAGCGGCCTAGGGTCTCCCATCATTTTCTCCCCTGGTTTCCTCCCAGGACGGGACTAGCACTGGGGGAAACGCCTCGGGTTTCTCCTGCCTCATCGGGGGACTCCTCTGCACAGAGTCTGACTCGGAACAGAGCATCAGGCGGTCTTCCACCATACAGAATCTCTTAGGTGGTCAAAGACAAATGTCTGCTGAGGAACCTCTCCTCCCCAGGGTTGGTACCCCCTTTAGTGGATTTTCAGATGGCACTCCCCTGGTTGCACAGGTAATTATCCACACAGGTAAGTCAGCTTGCTGCCTCTCCAGTAGGTGGTGCTTTACCCGCCACCATGTTCAGCACGCTGGCACACCTATGTGGTGTCCCAGGTACGTACTCCTTCCCCTTCACAGGGGGGTACTCGTACCACTGCCAAATGCTGTATCTGGCAGACTTTCCTGGTTCCAATCTATCTCCTTTTCAGCTGGAGTAATTTCACTATTTCCAGGGGGCTATATTCAACACACCCTCCTAGTCGGAGAGAGTTCCAGGCCACCGTATTACTTCTCCAGACGCTGTAGCAAATACACCTGTCTGGTTCTAGTGTGCATCACGCAGTCATAGAACTCCTTTATCAAGCGGAGTATTTATACCAGTTCCAGATGCTGTAGCTATGTCTCCACTCCCATTAGTGTGCATCATGCAGCCAGATTACTCCTATTCTCAGGCAGAGTATTTGTAGTATCTTCAAGTGCTGTGCTCTATTGGTACAATCTGTGGCCCATACGGGTCCTGCATTGCCCTTTTTCCCCTCCCCACGACAGCACCACAAAGAGAGAGGGATCCACCCCCAGGGACAGGAAACCTACAGAATAAAAAGGTGGCGCCTCTCTACCCCATCCGTGGTTTCCTGTCCCTGGAGTGGGAGACCTACAGTTTCTTTTTCAGGTTCCTTACCGTCGGTCTAGTGTTCCTAGGGAGGCCCTAGAGAGCTGGCGGTATACTGCCGGGGTCCATCGCACTGCAACGGCGTGCTGACAGGACCCTAGGATATGGAGGTGCTCCAGGGGCCCTCCGTATCTTGCGGCAGTTCTTGGCGGGGTAACTTTCGGGGAAAGCTCTGACCCGCAGGAAGCTCAGCTCTATCTCCACTCTGGACGGACACTGGAGGAGCAAACGGCTCTTGGTCATCCTTGAATGAAGGCTCTGACACACAGCCTTTCTATGGGACCAGAGCGGCTACTTCCGGGTCGGCGCACACTGTGTGACGTACTTCCGGAAGCACAATGCTGCGTATCCCTGCAGGATAGAGCATCCAGTGGTGATCCAGGTACTCTGCCAGGACTGGGCCATGTAACTCTGCGAAAACAAAGCAGAGAGGCAGTAACAACAATGCGAGCACTCCATCCATTAAATGAGGTAACGCGGCTGTGCAGAATACAGCAGTACTTTTATAGGGTTGACAAAGAACAAACCGAGCATGATAGCCAACAACCTGCCCATGGCGGAGGGAGTGTGGTTGTCTGGTGCATAACAGGACTGAGAAGTCCTGTTAAATAGTGCGTCAAGCAATAAGTAAAAATCATGCCTAGTACAGGGGGCAATGAGAAGACTTGGGGCACTCAGAGGGCCTGGTTCAGGAGGTACTGCACCGCTGTCGGATCTGAACAGGCCAGCCATATCCTGGATCAAAAAATTGCAACTCTACATATGGTTGCCAGTTACATACTACAACCAGGATGGTTTGTCAGATACAGCGCCTTGAGATAGTACAAGTACACAGCCGAGGACGACGGTAATGGGTGCCAGATGCATACTAGAACCAGAACAGAGTGATAGATACAGAGTCTGGGGATGGTACCATCACTCTGCATGAAGAGGGGCCACAGGACTGCCTAGCACCCATCAAGGAGGAAGGGGAGAGGGAAGAGAAAGAGGTGCAGAGCTTTCTATTAGCGCGAAGAAGTTCCTTGTCGGACAATCGCCTGCTTCTATATCACAGCAGGTCCTACTTCACCGTCCCTGCCGCTCCAGAGGCTTTTTAAATTCTGCAGGACCGGGTTCCTTTGCTTCCAGGCCTTATGGTATCGCCTTCCTTTTGCCGCGTGTCGGTCCACTGGGTCTTCCTTGAGCTTGTCTCCCGGAAGTTTTTTTTTAGGTTCAGTTTTCTCTCCCGCCTGGTCCCCTCAGTCTAATTTTTCTTGTTGGGTCTGTCCTCTTAGAGAACCTCCTCCTGCAGCATCCTTCTATATGCAGAGCGCTAGGTCATTACCAACAGACGCCTTCCAGTTATGCTCTACTGTGTATTCTGGAGGAGCCCTGGCTCTTCCAGATCCTTCCTCTGGCTCTCTAGTGCACACTTGTTCAACTCTTGGTTCTTGCGCAGGACATCTAGCCCTGCTCCCTATTCTCTAGCTTCTTATTTTTTCCCACCTTGGGTGGAGCTGGGTGTTTCCCCTTGTTCCCTGCTTGCATATGGCCTTTTTTTCCCAGGCACTTGTCCTTGGGATCCTGGCGGTCTCCCATAATTTTTTTTTCTTTGGACTCTTCCTGGTCCTGGAGCCTCTCGGCTCACTTCCTTAGTTTTCTATCATTTCATGCTATGGCCTCTCCTGGTCCTGTTGGGTCACATGGTTCTCCTGCACCGTTGCACCCAACTTTTTGCATGAGATTTCCTTCCCAACCTCGGGGACTGCTTTGGGATGTCCCATGGTGCTGTGTCCCCCAATGACATTAACGATAAAATTTGTCCCCCATTAACAATTCATTGGGGGACACAGATCCCACCCTTTGTTTTCATTCTCTTTCTGTCACCAGCTGCTCTTCTTTCCTCCCCCAGTCCAGGACATGTTGGTTCTTTGCTTTTGTTTCTCTCTCCTACTGCTATTGGTACAAACTGATTAGCCTAGTGTCTGTGGAGAGGGTATAGCCCACTTTTTGATATCTAGTGTCACCTAGTGGTAGCTGGACGTATACCCATGGTGCTGTGTCCCCCAATGAGAAATGGATTTTATGGGGAGTACAAAAATCCAATTTTTGTTTAGCGGTACATGTAAATGATTTTGGTAGTATATTTAACTTTCTGGCGCTAATAAAGTAAACATCCATTTTTTGGGGGGTTCTTTTTGGTAATTTTTTTTAATATACCGTTTTACATATCCTGTTGAATTTCTCAATCTCAAGGAAATTGTAATTTGTACTAAATTGCTTTTTTTTTTTTTTTTGTGTGGACTTTTAACATTTTTTATAATTAATTATTCCTTTAAAGGGACACTGACAGGCCTTCTGAGCATAGTTAGCTCTTTATATGCCCCCCTAGGTCTTATAATAAGTTCCCAATTCATATAAGTATTATCCCTGTGCGCATTATAAAACGTTAAAAATAATCTTTATAATCACCTCTCCTTTCTGCCCAAGGGGCGTTCTTTGTGGCGCATTTGTGCCCAGCCGCGTCCCAACTGCCGGGTCCTTAGACACGCCCATCTCATTAGTATTCACTTCGCTGGGCGGTATTTCTCAGTCCCCGACATTCGGAGATCATGCGCATGCGCCCGGCACCCTCGCTCGCCGGGATCACATTGCGCCAAGTGAATACTAATGAGATGGGCATGTCTAAGGACCCGGCAGTTGGGACGCGGCTGGGCATAAATGCGCCACAAAGAACGCCCCTTGGACAGAAAGGAGAGGTGATTATAAAGATTATTTTTAACGTTTTATAATGCGCACAGGGATAATACTTATATGAATTGGGAACTTATTATAAGACCTAGGGGGGCATATAAAGAGCTAATTATGCTCAGAAGGCCTGTCAGTGTCCCTTTAAAGGGATCTGTCACCAGCAGTTCTATGATAAACCACACTGTCTTGTAGGGCCAGCTCAGCTGAATGTAATGATACCTTTTACTTAGCGTTGAGTTACATCCTTCTGGAGAAAACTTACTTTTAATCCATGTATAAATGAGCAGTGAAGTGCACTGAGGGTGGGCCCACGCTACTGTGTGCACCCTTGCTCCTCCTGCTTCCTCTGCCAGACCCTTCATCTCCCTCCCCCCCCCCCCCCCCCCCAGCCCAAGATAGCAGGAGGATAGCGACCGATAATACAGGATATATATTTTTATACCTTTTTATAGATGTATACACAGAAGGTAAGTACCGTATTTTTCGCTTTTATAAGATGCACTGGACTATAAGAAGCAGGACAGGTTTAGACAACGGAAAATTAGAAAATAATATTTTCTAGGTCCTCTTTGAGGTAGTCAAGGTCAGTAACTTTTAGATTGTAGCGTGGGGAGGAGGGGGAATAGTTTTTGTCAGCTCCTGCTGACCATTGTAACAACCAGCAGTGGGGCATGTGGCCAACTCATTAAATGTAACAATCCAAATAAATGTGTCTCCTGTCATTGCTCTGTTGTGTCCGGCCATGCTTCTTGCGCTGCTGGATTATTTTTGAGTATTTGTCTGCTGTTCACCCACACAATTCTACTATATGTGTGTGTGTGTGTGTGTGTGTGTGTGTGTGTATGTATATATATGTGTGTATATATATATATTTATATATATATATATATTATATTATATTATATTATATTATATAATTATAATTAGTATATGCAAAGTTTTGGCAGCACTACTGAGCCCGAAAAACAATTGGGAAAACCATAACAAACCTTAAAAGGTGGCGGTGGTGCAAGCAGATGAGGATTTTGGCTAATGGTCCCAGCGTCGGATAAATACAAAAAAATCCACAGCACTCGACATTGTAGAAAATCCAGTGATGGTTTTATTCACAAAACAGCAAGGTGATGCAATGTTTCGACCTTCCTCGGTCTTTTCCATTGCTTAGTTTTTCGGAATATCTCAGGAACGGTACGCCATAGAGAGCTGAGATCCAGTCTAAAACCTTCCCGGACACCTGATGTACCTGCGTGCCAAATAAAAACTCGCATTTCGCTGCACTAGTGCTGTATAGTTCTTCTGTTTTGGCTCCTCCCATTGATGACATTATCAAAGGTCCTTAAGATGTACTTGGAGTTTTCCTTTCAGAGCAGCTGTTGGATTTTCCTCCTCATGCGCTCTCCTACTGCCGGCGATCACACAGGTAGGTGTCGGCAGGGAGAGAGAGAAGTGTGTGCAGATGCACAGCTCTCACTGATCGGCTAGCGCGCTGAATGTGCGCTCTGCCAGGTCATTAAAGGGGTTATCTCATCTTAGACAATGGGGGGGGGGGCATATGGCTAGGATATGCCCCCATTGTCTGATAGGTGCGGGTCCCACCTCTGGGACCCGCAGCTACAAGGAGAACGGAGCAGAGAAAGTTGAGGAGGGCGCATGCGCAGCCGCCCTCCATTCATTTCTATGGAGCTGCCGAAAATAGCAGAGCGCTGGCTCGGCTATTTCCGTCGGCCCCATTGATGAAAAAAAGACGGGGAGCTGCGTCTGGTGGTGGACGGACCCCGGGAAACCCGGGGTCCTCCAGCCACAACTCTCCCCGGCTCCGTTCTCCTTGTAGAGGATGTGGGACCCGCACCTATCAGACAATGGGGGTATATCCTAGTGATATTCCCCTATTGTCTAAGATGGGATAACCCCTTTAACCTCCTTAGTGGTAATCCCGAGTGTGGATCGCGGTCACATTACACTGAAAGCAGCGGTAGCCCCGAGCTACACTCGGGACCACCATGAGTTAATTTGAATGGCGCAGGGATGGATGTGGGCAGCACACAGTGTGCTGTCCGCATCCGCATTTTTGGAGCGCGGCGCAAACTTCCGGGTATAAAATTTAATGAAGATATCGTACTGCCAGGGATCTTCCTGACTGCCAGCAAGATATTTTTTTTCTTGCTAAAAAAAAGCGTCTTATAAAGCGGAAAATACGGTAGTTTACATGAAAATGCTGTGACAGTCCAGAAAAAAAAAAATACCTTGTTGGGAATAGTCCTACCAAGCAATGTAGCTGAGCTCCTCCAATACAGAGGAACAGTTCTTATTACTACATTACACGTAGCGAATGCAGAGAAGGGCGTCCTACTAGCCTTTTATAATGCCCACTTTGGACTGACTTTATTGATGACGGATTCAGGAGATCAAGGAGGAAGCAGCTGCCCCCCTATTAGTCAAAGATAACAGGAAATTATATATATATATATATATATATATATATATATATATATATATATATATATATATATATATATATATATATTAATATTACAGTGGATATAAAAAGTCTACACACTCCTGTTAAGGGTCCATTCACACGTCCGCAATTTTGTTCCGCATTTTGCGGAACGGAATTGCGGACCCATTCATTTCTATGGGACAGCATGATGTGCTGCCCGGATCCGGAATTGTGGGTCCGCAATTCCGATCCAGAAAATTATAGAACATGTCCTTTTCTTGTTCGCAATTGCGGACAAGAAAAGGCATTTTCTATTAAGTGCCGGTGATGTGCGCACCGCAAAATGCGGAACGCACATCGCCGATGTCCGTGTTTTGTGGATCCGCAAAACACACATGGACGTGTGAATGCACCCTAACTCAATTGAAAAACAAAACTGAAATCTTTTAGGTAGAGGGAAGAAAAAAATATAACCATAAAATAATATTGTTGCATAAGTGTGCACACCCTTAAACTAATACTTTGTTGAAGCACCTTTTGATTTTATTACAGCACTCAGTCTTTTTGGGTATGAGTCTATCAGCATGGCACATTTTGACTTGGCAAGATTTGCCCACTCTTTGCAAAAACACTCCAAAGCTGTCAGATTGCGAGGGCATCTCCTGGGCACAGCCCTCTTCAGATCACCCCACAGATTTTCAATCTGATTCAGGTCTGGGCTCTGGCTGGGCCATTCCAAAACTGTAATCTTCTCCTGGTGAAGCCATTCCTTTGTTGATTTAGATGTATGCTTTGGGTCGTTGTCATGCTGAAGGATGAAGTTCCTCTTCATGTTCAGCTTTCTAGCAGAAGCCTGAAGGTTTTGTGCCAATATTGACTGGTATTTGGAACTGTTCATAATTCCCTCTTTAACTAAGGCCCCAGTTCCAGATGAAGAAGAACAGCCCCTTGGCATGATGCTGCCACCACCATGCTTCACTGTGGGGATGGGGTTCTTTTGGTGATGCGCAGTGTTGTTTTTGTGCCAAACATATCTTTTGGAATTATGGACAAAAAGTTCAACCTTGGTTTTATCAGACCATAACACCTTTTCCCACATGCTTTTGGGAGACTTCCAATCTCAAATGGATTTTCTGCGACTGTCGCGTCGCAGCATGTCGCAGTGCGACACCATAGTCTGCCATTATAAAAATTGTCGCACGACATTAGTGCAACAAAATGTCGCGCGACAAATGTCGTCGTGTAGACCTTAACCACTTGCCGCAACTGTAGCGCCGAAAGGAGTCATCGCGGCGGCTCCCCCAGGCTACGCTAACGCCGATTGGCGTCATCTCGCGTGAGCCGAGATTTCCTGTGAACGCGCGCACGCTCACAGGAACGGAAGGTAAGAGAGTGGATCTCCAGCCTGCCAGCGGCGATCGTTCGCTGGCAGGCTGGAGATGTGGTTTTTTTTAACCCCTGAAAGGTATATCAGACGCTGTTTTGATAACAGCGTCTAATATACCTGCTACCTGGTCCTCTGGTGGTCCCCTTTGTTTGGATCGACCACCAGAGGACACAGGTAGCTCAGTAATATGTTGCACCAAGCACCACTACACTACACCCCCCCCCCCTGTCACTTATTAACCCCTTATTCACCCTTGATCACCCCATATAGACTCCCTGATCACCCCCCTGTCATTGATTACCCCCCTGTCATTGATTACCCCCCTGTAAAGCTCTATTCAGACGTCCGCATGATTTTTACGGATCCACTGATAGATGGATCGGATCCGCAAAACGCACACGGACGTCTTAATGGAGCCTTACAGGGGCGTGATCAATGACTGTGGTGATCACCCCATATAGACTCCCTGATCACCCCCCTGTCATTGATTACCCCCCTGTCATTGATTACCCCCCTGTAAAGCTCTATTCAGACGTCCGCATGATTTTTACGGATCCACTGATAGATGGATCGGATCCGCAAAACGCACACGGACGTCTTAATGGAGCCTTACAGGGGCGTGATCAATGACTGTGGTGATCACCCCATATAGACTCCCTGATCACCCCCCTGTCATTGATTACCCCCCTGTAAAGCTCCTTTCAGATGTCCACATGATTTTTACGGATCCACTGATAGATGGATCGGATCCGCAAAACGCATACGGACGTCTGAATGGAGCCTTACAGGGGCGTGATCAATGATTGTGGTGATCACCCCATATAGACTCCCTGATCACCCCCCTGTCATTGATTACCCCCCTGTCATTGATCACCCCCCTGTAAAGCTCCATTCAGACGTCCGCATGATTTTTACGGATCCACTGATAGATGGATCGGATCCGCAAAACACATACAGGCGTCTCCCTGGAGCCTTCCAGGGGGGGTGATCACCCCATATAGACTCCCTGATCACCCCCCCTGTCATTGATCACCCCCCTGTCATTGATCACCCCCCCTGTCAGGCTGCATTCAGATGTCCGTATGATTTTTACGGATACATGGATCGGATCCGCAAAACACATACGGACATCTGAATGGAGCCTTCTAGGGAGGTGATCAATGACAGGGGGGTGATCACCCCATATAGACTCCCTGATCACCCCCCTGTCATTGATCACCCCCCTGTAAGGCTCCATTCAGACATTTTTTTGGCCCAAGTTAGCGGAAATTATTTTTTTTTTCTTACAAAGTCTCATATTCCACTAACTTGTGTCAAAAAATAAAATCTCACATGAACTCACCATACCCCTCACGGAATCCAAATGCGTAAAAATTTTTAGACATTTATATTCCAGACTTCTTCTCACGCTTTAGGGCCCCTAGAATGCCAGGGCAGTATAAATACCCCACATGTGACCCCATTTCGGAAAGAAGACACCCCAAGGTATTCCGTGAGGGGCATATTGAGTCCATGAACGATTGAAATTTTTGTCCCAAGTTAGCGGAAAGGGAGACTTTGTGAGAAAAAAATAAATAAAATCAATTTCCGCTAACTTGTGCCAAAAAAAAAAAATTCTATTAACTCGCCATGCCCGTCATTGAATACCTTGGGGTGTCTTCTTTCCAAAATGGGGTCACATGTGGGGTATTTATACTGCCCTGGCATTCTAGGGGCCCTAAAGCGTGAGAAGAAGTCTGGGATCCAAATGTCTAAAAATGCCCTCATAAAAGGAATGTGGGCCCCTTTGCGCATCTAGGCTGCAAAAAAGTGTCACACATCTGGTATCGCCGTACTCAGGAGAAGTTGGGCAATGTGTTTTGGGGTGTCATTTTACATATACCCATGCTGGGTGAGATAAATATCTTGGTCAAATGCCAACTTTGTATAAAAAAAAATGGGAAAAGTTGTCTTTTGCTGAGATATTTCTCTCACCCAGCATGAGTATATGTAAAAAGACACCCCAAAACACATTGCCCAACTTCTCCTGAATACGGCGATACCACATGTGTGACACTTTTTTGCAGCCTAGGTGGGAAAAGGGGCCCACATTCCAAAGAGCACCTTTAGGATTTCACAGGTCATTTACCTACTTACCACACATTAGGGCCCCTGGAAAATGCCAGGCCAGTATAACTACCCCACAAGTGACCCCATTTTGGAAAGAAGACACCCCAAGGTATTCCGTGAGGGGCATGGCGAGTTCCTAGAATTTTATATTTTTTGTCACAAGTTAGTGGAAAATGATGATTTTTTTTTTTTTTTTTCTTACAAAGTCTCATATTCCACTAACTTGTGACAAAAAATAAAAACTTCCATGAACTCACTATGCCCATCACGAAATACCTGGGGGTGTCTTCTTTCCAAAATGGGGTCACTTGTTGGGTAGTTATAGTGCCCTGGCATTCTAGGGGCCCAAATGTGTGGTAAGAAGTTTGAAATCAAAATGTGTAAAAAATGACCAGTGAAATCCGAAAGGTGCTCTTTGGAATATGGGCCCCTTTGCCCACCTAGGCTGCAAAAAAGTGTCACACATCTGGTATCTCCGTACTCAGGAGAAGTTGGGGAATGTGTTTTGGGGTGTCATTTTACATATACCCATGCTGGGTGAGAGAAATATCTTGGCAAAAGACAACTTTTCCCATTTTTTTTATACAAAGTTGGCATTTGACCAAGATATGTATCTCACCCAGCATGGGTATATGTAAAATGACACCCCAAAACACATTCCCCAACTTCTCCTGAGTACGGCGATACCACATGTGTGGCACTTTTTTGCAGCCTAGGTGGGCAAAGGGGCCCATATTCCAAAGAGCACCTTTCGGATTTCACTGGTCATTTTTTACAGAATTTGATTTCAAACTCCTTACCACACATTTGGGCCCCTAGAATGCCAGGGCAGTATAACTACCCCACAAGTGACCCCATTTTGGAAAGAAGACACCCCAAGGTATTCGCTGATGGGCATAGTGAGTTCATGGAAGTTTTTATTTTTTGTCACAAGTTAGTGGAATATGAGACTTTGTAAGAAAAAAAAAAAAATCATCATTTTCCGCTAACTTGTGACAACAAATAAAAAGTTCTATGAACTCACTATGCCCATCAGCGAATACCTTAGGGTGTCTACTTTCCGAAATGGGGTCATTTGTGGGGTGTTTGTACTGTCTGGGCATTGTAGAACCTCAGGAAACATGACAGGTGCTCAGAAAGTCAGAGCTGCTTTAAAAAGCGGAAATTCACATTTTTGTACCATAGTTTGTAAACGCTATAACTTTTACCCAAACCATTTTTTTTTTTTACCCAAACATTTTTTTTTTATCAAAGACATGTAGAACAATAAATTTAGAGAAAAATTTATATATGGATGTCGTTTTTTTTGCAAAATTTTGCAACTGAAAGTGAAAAATGTCATTTTTTTGCAAAAAAATCGTTAAATTTCGATTAATAACAAAAAAAGTAAAAATGTCAGCAGCAATGAAATACCACCAAATGAAAGCTCTATTAGTGAGAAGAAAAGGAGGTAAAATTCATTTGGGTGGTAAGTTGCATGACCGAGCAATAAACCGCTAAAGTTGTGGAGTGCCGATTTGTAAAAAAGGGCCTGGTCTTTAGGGGGGTATAAACCTGTGGTCCTTAAGTGGTTAAACATGCGTTTTTTTTTTTTTTTTTTTTTTTTTTCAAAAATGAAATCATTGTGTAAAACTTACATTAAAAAAAATAGTATACATATTGGGTATCGCCGCGTCAGTCACAACCTGCTCTATAAAAATATCACATGATCTAACCTGTCAGATGAATGTTGTAAATAAAAAAATAAAAACTGTGCCAAAACAGCTATTTCTTGTTACCTTGCCTCACAAAAAGTGTAATATAGAGCAACCAAAAATCATATGTACCCTAAACTAGTACCAACAAAACTTCCACCCTATCCCGTAGTTTCTAAAATGGGGTCACTTTTTGGGGGAGTTTCTACTCTAGGGATGCATCAGGGGGGCTTCAAATGGGACATGGTGTCAAAAAACCAGTCCAGCAAAATCTGTATTCCAAAAACCGTATGGCATTCCTTTCCTTCTGCGCCCTGACGTGTGCCCGTACAGCAGTTTACGACCACATATGGGTTTTTCTGTAAACTACAGAATCGGGGCCATAAATGAGTTTTGTTTGGCTGTTAACCCTTGCTTTGTAACTGGAAAAAAAATAAAAATTAAAATGGAAAATCTGCCAAAAAAGCAAAATTTTGAAATTGTATCTCTATTTTCCATTATTTCTTGTGGAATACCTGAAGCGTTAACTACGTTTGTAAAATCCGTTTTGAATACCTTGAGGGGTGTAGTTTCAAACTTTCTAGAATGGGGTCATTTTTGGGTGGTTTCTATTATGTAAGCCTCACAAAGTGACTTCAGACCTGAACTGGTCATTAAAAAGTTGGTTTTTGAAAATTTCTGAGAAACTTCAAGATTTACTTCTAAGCCTTGTAACGTCCCCCAAAAATAAAATGTCATTCCCAAAATGATCCTAACATGAAGTAGACATATGGGAAATGTAAAGTAATGACTATTTTTGTAGGTATTATTATGTATTATAGAAGTAGAGAAAGTGAAACTTGGAAATTTTAAAAATTTTTGGCAAATTTAGTATTTTTTTTATAAATAAAAATTTAATTTTTTTGACTCAATTTTACCAGTGTCATGAAGTACAATATGTGACGAAAAAACGATCTCAGAATGGCCTGGATAAGTCAAAGCGTTTTAAAGTTATCACCAGATAAATTGACACTGGTCAGATTTGCAAAAAATTGCCTGGTCCTGAAGGTGAAAATGAGCCCGGTCCTTAAGGAGTTAACAGAGACCTCCACAGTTCCCTGCTCCCTTAACAGTGACCTCACACTACCCTGCCCCCTTAAGGACTCATGCACACGACAGTATTTTGCGTTCAGTATACTGGCTGTTTTTGTAGTTCAGTATGCGGTACGTATACTGAACCATTCATTTCAATGGTTCAGCAAAAAATACTGAAGTGTCTCCGTGTGCATTCCGTTTCAGTATTTCAGTATTTCCGTACCGTGAAAAGATAGAACATGTCCTATTCTTGTCCGCAAATCACGGTGCTTGGCTCCATTCAAGTCAATGGGTCCGCAAAAAAAACGGAACACATACGGAAATGCATCCGTATGTCTTCCGTTTCCGTTCCGTTTTTTGCTGAACCCTCTATTGAAAATGTTATGCCCAGCCCAATTTCATCTATGTAATTACTGTATACTGTATATGCCATACGGAAAAACGAAACAGAAACACAACGGACACAAAAAACGGAACAACGGATCCGTGAAAAACGGACCGCAAAACACTGAAAAAGCCATACGGTCGTGTGCATGAGGCCTAACAGTAACATCCACAGTAAACGCCCCTTTAACTGTGACCTCCACAGCAGCTGCCCTTTTAATACTGGCCCCTTCCCGCTTACCAGTGACCTTCACAGCACCCTGCACCTTTAAGGCTAGGGCTGCATGACTACATGTGTCGCACCAATGTCTCAACAATCTTTATAATGATAGTCTATGGTGTTGGACTGCGACATACTGTGACACGACAGTTGTTTCGCGTCACAGTCGCAGTGCAACAACATAGACTATCATCATAAAAAATTGTCGTGCGACATTAAGGTCGCAGTGTAGTTGTGCCCTACGTGTCGTGAGACTTATTGTCGTCCTGTAGCCTTAGCCTAAAGCTGACCTACAGCAGTGAAGAAAAATGGCTGGGTTGTTATGGAAACCTGGAGTAAAACTGTGTGTATGTGGAGTCTAAGGACCTGCGAGCTTCTATTGGCTGATGAGGGACATGTGACCGTGTGTATGGCAGTTGGGATATGAAGAGATTTAGAGATTTGACTTAAAGGGGTTGTCTCACTTCAGCAAATGGCATTTATCATGTAGAGAGAGACCTACTAAAACTAGTGAGGCAAGGTGTATACATGTAACGTGTGCGCTGCCTTAGTGTATGGATTGCATCACTGTTTTTTTTACAGATCTTGAGTTACATCTTGCATCGTACTCCAGAGCTGCACTCACTGTTCTGCTCCTGGAGTTATTTTTTTTGTTTACATCCATTGGATAAATATCTGTCCTGGTCTGGTGGAGGACTGGTGCAGAGGTGCACGGCTTCTCATGAGCCTGTGTGTAATCCCGTGACCCTCTCAGACCGGTGTCCTCTGGATATAAAGAACGATCGACCTCAAACAGATGGTTGAAAACCCTGGTTAAAAAACATTTAGCCTTTTTTTGCTGAAACTTTATTATATCCTTAAATTCTTATTAAAATGATTTAAATCCTATGTCTGTGCCGTGTCTGCAAGGAGGTGTGAGGGAAGCTGAGAGTTGCTGGTGGCGATCAGGGAGCATCTGTACACCTCAAAATTCACAGCGACCGTATCTGGGGAGAGAATTGTCACTTGCCGAAAATGTGTCCAGCCGTAAAATGTGCAAATAAATTCCCTAATTCTTCTTGCATTCCCCTTGGCCTTTGTAGGGACCCCTCTAGGCGTGGATAGAGCTCCTCAGTAACACGGCCGTAGATGATGTGCTATTTTAGGTTTGGATTATTGTAATTATTTTATGTCCGAAAGTGAGCAGATAAATGGGAGCTGCCGGAGAAGCAGCAGACGCTCCTCAAAATCAATACGTTTCCATTGTTTCCACTGGCCCCTGTGGACCCATAGTTAGAAGTGACCCAGTTACCGCTCCTCTGGACTAGTAGATGACAATGGGCTTAGTTATGCGCTCCTGTATAGGAGGCTGCACAGTGGTGGATGACTCTGTATACACTAAATATCATTGGGGTCAATTTATGATTTTTTTTTTTTTTTTTTTTATGATTTGATGTTTATGGTTAACCCATCCGTAGCCTCACGTTCATCAGATGTAGCCCCCAAACCGTGTCCTGTGCATCAATATCTTTTCCCTATTTTTGACTATTCTAGCCTATCCAGAGACATCCTATAAAGAAACCTATACTGCAGTGTATATTTTTGAACATAAGTCCCTATGAGTGACACACGCCACAGTGGTGTATATCGGAGGTGTATGTTAAGTAATCCTCCCAGTATATACCTCCGACTAGAGTTGTTGTGATACAAAATTTTTGATTCGGTTTCGATACCATAAAAAAGTATTGTGATACTCGATACCACGTGAAAAAAATAAACCAAAAAAGCCACGTGCATTCCGCATTTTAAAAAATGGCGAATCGCGCAGTTTTGAAAAAATAAAAATTCTGTTCCGGCGTTCACCGCATAGATTTTTTTAATTTATATTTTAATAGTTTGGACTTTTCTGACGTGGCGATATGTAATGTTTATTTATTGTTTATACGTTTTTATATGTGAAATTGGGAAAGGGGGTGATTTTATACCTTTTTTTTACACTTTTTATTTAATAACTATTTCCCCCTTAGGGGCCAGAACCTAGAATTTTTTTTCATCCCTTGTCCTATTCACCCTGATAGAGCTCTATCAGGGTGAATAGGACCTCACACTGTCCCTGCTGCTCTGTGCTCTGTGCACACAGCATCAGGGATGTGCCGCACCTGAGGGGTTAACTGCCGCTGATCGCAGCTCCCCGTCAGGGTCAGGGTGCCAGCAATGCGATTTCTGCTGCCGGCACCCGCCTCCTGTATTATGTGTTAAAGACGTGGGTCCAGACTTTAAGTATTAGGCTACACAGAGCGGCGCCCAGCGATGTCCCAGCACTTACCATTATTCCTGGGTGCCTGGGTATTCCTGGGTGCCGCTCCGTTCGCCCGCTGTGCCCCATTACGGTCTTCTCTCCTGCTCCACATGCTAATTACTATCGGAGCAATGGGGAGGAGACATCAGCTTCTCTAGTGGGCGTTCCTTCTCCCTGGCTGTAGCACTGTCCAATCGCAGCGCAGGGAGAAGCTGATGTCTCCTCCCCATTGCTCCGATAGTAATTAGCATGTGGAGCAGGAGAGAAGACCGTAATTGGGGCACAGTGGGCGAACAGAGCGATGCCCAGGACTAATAGTAAGTGCTGGGACATCTCTGGGCGCCGCTCTGTGTAGGAAAAGTCCTATAATTGGTGGCGCAGTGCGCCCGCCCCTCTCTCCGTTCATTGGTGGCAGCGGCAGCACAGGGGAAAGGAGAGACTGCTTCCTTCTCCCCTGTGCTGCTGAGGGAACATGAGCGCGCCGACAGCAGCGTGCTTATGTTCAGAGTTACTAGACTGCACAGCAGCGCAGCCCAGTATCGAAAAAAATTGAAATCCCGGTATCGTGTATCGATTGGGTATCGAAATTTCGATACCCGCAACAACCCTACCTCCGACATGCAGTGTGAAAGCTCCCAGAGCCACACTGATTATAGCTCAGCAATACTGGCCATGATCTCCTCCTCCTCTTCACACATCACAATGGTGTCCTGCCGCGATTCTTCCCTACAGTAACACTCCGGCTGCGAGACTGTGGCAAAAAGCTTTCACCATTGTATGAGACCAGATGTGTGAAGCTCCATCTGCGTCAAAAGATGGAGCGACCCGACCCAGGACATAAAAGAAAATCCTTATATTTCAGTGCTCATTCTAGTGCCGTTATATAACATTAATATCTATATTTTATTTTCCCAGATGCTGAGGGAGGTGGTTTGTAAAACTCTTCTCAAACATGGCATTCAGGAGGGGCACCTGTGCTACGCGGCCTGCCTTCAGCGTCTCTTTGACATCTCCAAGTTCTTCCTAAAGGTAAGTGGGTTGTTCAGGATGGTCTCTGTGCATATGTATGTTTGAGCCCAAATTTGGGAGGAGGGTCGAAGATCCCCCACATTCATAAGTATTTAAACTGCAAGTATAGTTAGTCTGTGGGAGGCTCGGTCATTCCCTGGATTTGTAGAAGGTAAACTCAATTGAACCACAGCAAGAGTCTACTAGAACTTGAAACCATGGTCTCCTTGAAGGTCAGGCTTATGAAATGAATAGTTCTTAAGTAAGATCCTCTAAAATAATCATTTGAGGGTCACTGTAATTTTTTTTATGTATTTCTTTTATCTTTATTGTTCCTATATCCCGTTCTGGGCTGTGGTCACATGACCATGTCCATGCACCTATTATTTCCTGTGATGTTCTGTCCATGGGGCGGGGCAGTGATAGGGGAGTGTCTTAAGTAACCAGCTGAGTGGGAGGAGCAATAAATTAAAGGGGCGGTGTTATGGGTGGTGCTGTGGCAGAGAAAGGAGCAGTGCATTATGGGTTTGGTTGGATACAGAAACAGGAAGTGCTACATACAGGATGGAAACAAACCAGACGGACTGGTTTACATGGTGAAAACGGGTCAGGAGAGTCCAAACTGAAAAGAAAGGGGGGGAAAAACAACTATATGCATGTATCTGATTTAAAAAAATAGTAATCCTGGAAAATCCCTTTAAGCTTTTCTGTAAATCCTGAGTCTCTGATTTAATGTGTACGAGACAAACAAGCTGAATATGCCACAGAATGTCTCCTTGTTTAAGGCACTGTAGGTGAATCAGCAAGTGCTGGGGCAGTTCTGTTGTGCAGTTATTAACGTCAGTTTCCTATAATATACAGTTGCAAGAAAAAGTATGTGAACCCTTTGGAATTATATGTATTTCTGCACAAATTGGTTATAAAATGTGATCTGATCTTCATCTAAGTCACAACAATAGACAATCAGTCTGCTTAAACTAATAAAACACAAATTAAATGCTACCATGTTTTTATTGAACACACCATGTAAACATTCACAGTGCAGGTGGAAAAAGTATGTGAACCCCTAGACTAATGACATGTCCGAGAGCTAATTGGAGTGAGGTGTCAGCCAACTGGAGTCCAATCAATGAGATGAGATTGGAGGTGTTGGTTACAGCTGCCCTGCCCTATAAAAAACACACACCAGTTCTGGGTTTGCTTTTCACAAGAAGCATTGCCTGATGTGAATGATGCCTCGCACAAAAGAGCTCTCAGAAGACCTAAGATTAAGAATTGTTGACTGCTGCTACTCTCCCTAGGAGTGGCCGTCCTGTAAAGATGACTGCAAGAGCACAGCGCAGACTGCTCAATGAAGTGAAGAAGAATCCTAGAGTGTCAGCTAAAGACTTACAATAGTCTCTGGCATATGCTAACATCCCTGTTAGCGAATCTACGATACGTAAAACACTAAACAAGAATGGATTTCATGGGAGGATACCACAGAGGAAGCCGCTGCTGTCCAAAAAAGACATTGCTGCACGTAACGTTCCTTAATCGGCGCAGGCGTACTGAGTGAAGGACGCGCGCTTGCCAGCTCCTTCCTCAGTGCGCCTGCGCCGATTATGTCACACTACACCCGGAAGAGAAGACTGTCGATTATCGGTGATGCCGGCAGTCTTCTCTTCCGGGTGTAGTGTGACGTAATCGCCGCAGGCGCACTGAGGAAGGAGCTGGCAAGCGCGCGTCCTTCACTCAGTACGCCTGCGCCGATCGAGGAACGTTACGGCGCGGGAATTCAGCAGCAGATGGTGCCACCGGGAGGAGGAGAGCGCTCGCTGGCCCTGTCTATCAAGAGGAGATGGGGCGCGTCTAGAAGCAGCAGATGCGGCGGCTACCAGCAAGTACACGCCCAACTTGCTGGTAGTGAAGAAATTTGCATATGATAAAAGTATGATTTTTACAAGAAATAAGCCACAGACAAAGGTAGGACATGTATGATTGCACTCAGCTGACATTAGCAAATGGCTAATGTCGGCTAATGAAAATTGCACAATAGGGGTGACAGAAGCCCTTTAAGGCCATCTGTCCACCAGCTGAAGCTCAACAGAAGATGGGTGTTGCAACAGGACAACGACCCAAAGCATAGAAGAAAATAAACAACAGAATGGCTTAAACAGAAGAAAATACACCTTCTGGAGTGGCCCAGTCAGAGTCCTGACCTCAACCCGATTGGGATGCTGTGGCATAACCTCAAGAAAGCGATTCACACCAGACATCCCAAGAATATTGCTGAACTGAAACGGTTCTGTAAAGAGGAATGGTCAAGAATTACTCCTGACCTTTGTGCACGTCTGATCTGCAACTACAGGAAACGTTTGGGTGAAGTTATTGCTGCCAAAGGAGGTTTAACCAGTTATTGAATCCAAGGGTTCACATACTTTTTCCACCTGCACTGTGAATGTTTACATGATGTGTTCAATAAAAACATGGTGACATTTAATTCTTTGTGTGTTATTAGTTTAAGCAGACTGAGATTGTCTATTGTTGTGACTCAGATGAAGATCAGATCACATTTTATGACCAAGTTGTTCAGAAATCCATATCATTCCAAAGGGTTCACATACTTTTTCTCGCAACTGTATTTATAGCATTTGGAGTTCTGTTTTGCACAGGGAGTGTATGGAGCGAGATCGGGAGCCGAGCCGCTCATGGCAGACGCCCAACTGCAACCTCTAGGAACGGAGAAAGTAACAGCATCTGGGAGCTCCCAGTACATCCTGGCAGAAAAAAATTATAATATTTAGATCGTTGTATTCAGAAAGTTGTATGTACTCGATGATATCCAGAAAAACTACAGCTCACGCAGGCTCTCTGCCGGCTCCATCTACGGAAAATTAAAATGGTTATGTCTTTTGGAACATGGGAATGAAAAAGTTGATGCCAATATGGGCTTGGTCCTTAGTGGGTTAAATCATGAAGGCTGGCTGCAGCAGGGCATTTACTGCATACTGTTTATTCCGTGAGCACACTAATAAAGCAGGATGTCAGGGACCAGCAATGCCCGACCCTCCAGCTGTTGTGGAACTACAACTCCCAGCTTGCTCCATTCACTTGCATGGGAGTTCCAAGAACAGCTGAGCAAGTGTGCATGCCGGAAGTTGTAGTTTTACCACGGCTGGAGCGCCCTTGCCATTTGCAGTGAGCTCCCTCTAGTGGTGACAGCAGGCAGGTGTTTTATTATTTGTGCATGCCAGAAGTTTGGAAGAGAAACCTGTGCCCGCTATGAATAGGGGTTAAGAGATGAATTGATAATGAAATTTGCCCTCCTCTGTACCTTAATCTCTGCCACTTTCCTCTGTTAGGATCTAAAGACTTCAAGAGGCCTTCATGACGAGATGAAGAAAGCTGCGAGTAACAATGTTAAGCAGGTGAGCGGCTCTGCAGCGTGCACACAGTGATGGGAAGCCTCGGTGGTCAGCCATCTAAATATTAAGCGCAGATGACTGGTTCTCATGTATCATCATGTTCTGGAGAAACGACTGTGCACAGTCAGAACTGACACCAGCGTGGGCAGCAGATGCTCACGGAAGTATCTAAAAAGTTTTTCTGCTATCTTACATCTGCATCTTTGATAACCAAGATGGCTGCCATCACCGTTCCAATGAGAATTTTCACCTAGGTCGCCGGAAAGGGCGTTCTGACAACCTGTGTGGTTGATGTGGTAAGGGATCAGACAACTTTTCAATAAACCAACAAAGGCAAGGATTCATTTTACCTAGGGACGATTTTCACACTGAACAAATGCAAACAAAACCTGAATTATAACCGAAAAATATCAGTCACACTTACAGTATATACCCGTGTACAGACATCTGGCACAGTATGAAAAGGCCACCAACATGTTCCACTCATCGATGCCTTTGTGACTAAATTACAGGAGCAAAAGTACAGGATCTGCAGCGTTCATACATGTCGCTCTATATGCACATAGCGTCTTCCTAACCATGATGGCGGTAAATATCCCCGAGTCCTCGTTAGGGGCAGGGGGTGATCAGATCTGCAATTGATCATTTCAGGGGCGATCACTGGTGCCTTACAGCGCTGGGGTCCTTGGTGCAGAGTCTGACCAAGAGCAGCAGTTGTACGTTCTCCCTGGTGTCTGTGCCGCTTTCCTCCCACACTCCGAAAATGTATTTGAGATAAATTGGCTTCCTATGTAATTAAACCTAGTGGATCTTGTGGCTGAGCGCCTATAGGGCAGCCACTGACCCCTTCTCTAAATCTATCCCTGCCCTTGGATGCTACAAGTGCATTACATGTTTGTCGTTCCCTCCGGTAGAAACAAAACTGGAAGCTTTGATAGTAACGGACTATGAGGGGCGATGACGTGAAGAAAAGTTCCTGTCGCCCTCTCCTGGGCTCACTGGAGTACGGGGGAAGAGACGGTATTGGTAACGCGCTTTGATCCTACTCCCCTCTAACAGCTCTTCCCCTGATCGCTGAGGATCCCAGCAGCAGCTTATCTGAATGTCCAAAGGGGGGATCCCTTTAACTTCTAATCTGTTTGCAGTCCAGTTTTACATTCTGTTTTATCCGGTCTTCACAGCCAGAGCTGCATTTAGAATCCTGCTTTCTACATTGTGTTTAGCAGAGATCACACTGACTGTGAAAGGGCAGACGGCTAAAGAGCGGATCATCTCCTCTAGTAAATCCTCCGGATATTTGACATTTACCTTTTTAAAATCTTTGGAGTAACGTAATAATTGTATTACAATGTCAGAATCCCGATTTTATTATTCATGAGCCAATCCCGGCCTTATGTCGGAGTCATCGCCCCGTGTCGCGCACAGTCCTCGCTGTTCTTGTCACATGGATTCCCTATGCTCGGTCATGCGGGGGAGCGGTCAATGATCTGTCAGGGATGACCCGGGGGAAATGGACCGGTACATTCACAGTTCTCCACATCCACTGAAAGAGCGGGTTGAAGAGTAAACATTTGGTAACTTATTTCTTGCCCTTTGGAGAATTTTCTGCTTTTGTGACATTAAGCCAGATTATACAGTAACATCCAGCTACTTACTACTGATGATTAGGCTAAATAGCTGTCCCATCCCTGCAGCCGTCCTGACGCTCACGGGCGCCTCCTGTCCCTTCATATGTCGGATTAAGGATGTAGAAATCATGGTTTATTTAGTCTTTGTGATACAATCTCTTTTATATACAGCAGCCCACCTGCCACCGTCAAGAGCGTCCCTTGACTGTATACGCAGTGTCAGATGGCGGGGGAGAAAGCATCACCTTGTTCAGTATTCTATTCAGTGTTATCAATGGTGTTTCCTCAGGATAGGCCATAGATATCCGATTGGCAGGGGCCCACACCCCACTGATGAGCTCCGTCCGAGCTTGTAACTGCAGCACTGCTCTGGTCAGTCGGGGAATGGGTGTTGGACCCCTGCTAATCACAAATCAATTGCCTATTTTGGTGAAAGCCCATCTATTAAAGGGGTTGTCCGAGACTTTTTTTTTACTGATGACTATTCTCTGGATAGGTCATCAGTATCTGATCGGTGGGGTCTGACACCTGGGACCCCACTGAAGAGCTATTTGAGAAGGCACCAGTGCTCGCAGTAGTGCCACGGCCTTCTCTCAGCTCACCAAGCACAGCGCCATCCATTGTATTGTGGCTGTGCTTGGTATCGCAGCTCAGCCCCATTCACTTCAATGGGGCTGAGCTGTACCAAGGCCATGTGACCAAATGTAATGTCACATGGCCTTGGCAAAGCTGCGAGAAGGCCATGGCAATACCACGAGCGCCAATGCTTTCTCAAACTGCTGATTGGCGGGGTTCCCTGGTGTCAGACCCCCACAGATCAGACACTGGTGACATACCCAGAGGATAGGTTATCAGTTAAAAAATCTCAGAAAACCCCTTTAAATAGCATTTTTCATCATGATCAACCCTGTTGCACCAGGCATACTGCCTAGTAGGGTTGATAATGGTGACTAATCTTACTTTTACTTAAAGGGGTTGTCCACATTTTACTATTGATGACCTATCCTCGGGGACGAGATCATCAATATCAGATCGTTGGGGTTTAACTCCTCTGTTTGAAGAGAAGGCAGTGCTCATACCAGCGCTGCCTTCTCTGCTCTGTTTACCTGCTCACCACAGCAATTGCAGCGGCGAGCAGATGTAATTACAAGTATAGGGACGCCATACTTGGAATTACACTGCTCACCATTGCAATTCCTGCAGCGAGCAGTTAAACATAGCAGGGAAGGCAGCACTGGTATGAGCACTGCCTTCTCTTCAAACAGCTGATTGGTGGGGGTCCTGGGAGTCAGATCAGCAGGGATCTGATATTGATGACTTATCCTTAGGATAGGTCATCAATAGTAAAAAGGTGGACAGCACCTTTAAATGTGGTTGAGGTGAGATTGACAGGGACAGGCATCGTCCCTGCTTGTGGCCCTGAAATCTCACGTATGCATTGGTGGCAGTATTATTGGCATATGTCCAGGGAAGATCTCAGAGTGGGCACAGTGGCAAGAGATCAGCTGTGCATGCGCAAAATAGCAGGGCCAGGCATCGGAGCAGTGAGGGTGCCTGTCCCCGTCAATCTCGCCAAGAGGAGGAGAGGCGAACTTGAAACAGTGCTCAGAGCACCTCATTTACATATAACTAAGGCCTCATGCACACGACAGTATTTTTTCACGGTCCGCAAAATGGGGTTCCGTTGGTCCGTGATCCGTTACCGTTTTTTCGTCCGTGTGTCTTCCTTGATTTTTGGAGGATCCACGGACATGAAAAGTGGAAAAAAAAAAAGTCAAGTTTGCATTGAAAATAATAGGGAAAACGGACACGGATCACGGACGCGGATGACAATCTTGTGTGCATCCGTGATTTTTCACGGCCCCATTGACTTGAATGGGTCCGCGAACCGTTGACCGTGAAAAAAATAGGACAGGTCATATTTTTTTCACGGCCAGGAAACACGGATCACGGATGCAGCTGCCAAACGGTGCATTTTCCGATTTTTCCACGGACCCATTGAAAGTCATTGGAGCTGCGAAAAAAACAAAAACGGAAAACAACCACGGACGCGGATGCACACAACGGTCGTGTGCATGAGGGCTTAAAGTAAGAATTCCTCTGCATTGGTAATACCGATTGCAGAGTAATGGCTCATTCTAGTCACCACAATCGGCTCCACCTGGCAGTATGCCTGGTTTAGTAGGGTTGATTATGGTGACAGACTCTTTAAAATTCCAAAATTTTACATTTTGTGAGAGAACCCCTTTTGTTTTTTTCTTATGCTCTTAAGTTCCTAAATTTTGTAGATTCTCACTTCTTCTTCTTTTTTTTTTTTTTTTTTTTTTTCTTCCTTCTTTAGGTTATCCAATGGGAACTGGACAAGCTGAAGAAAAAGTAGCCACCTGATGATGTGTGATATATTTATTTGTGTGATTGTAGATTGACTTTTCCTTTATTAATAAACCGTTCACCTTCTCTTGCTTCGTTCTCCGCTCCTTCCCGTATATCATTCTGCCCTAACAATCCCTGCATTGTTTGCTGCTCGTGAAAAGATTCCTACTTCTCCTGGCCTTGTGTTTTGTTAACCAAGATATCATCGGTTTACTTTGGAGAGATATGAGCTGTGAGTTAACCCTTTACAAGTAAACACAAGATACAATGTCTCCCAGGTCTATAGAGATCACAGTATAAGAAGTTCACCAGTCCCCAAAATAAAAATACATACTGTGTTTTTTTACTACTATAGGACACACCTGACCATAAGACGCCCATCAGGTTTAGACCACAGGAAATTGGAAAATAAATATTTTCTACTCCTTTAAACTTTCCTGATAGGTTAAAGGGGTATATTCTGCTTTGGTTAACGTTATCCCATATCCACAGGATAGGGGGCTAACTATCAGATTGGTGGGGGTCCTACTGCTGGGGACCCTTACCGATCACGGACAATTGTCGGGAAGGAAGCATTCTTTCCTGACAATTGCCTGCTCGTCAGAAGATGAGGCGTAGTGATCGCTGATGCCATCACTCGTCCCCGTACAGAATCATTGTTTGCCCATGTTGCAGAATACGCTTTATTATTTTTTTTCTGCGCGGAAAGACCACAGCAGAGTACAGTACCAGCAACGTGTATGAGATTAATAAGATTTTAATGCACACTTTGCAGATTGCTTCCTTGCTGAAATTGATTTCCAGATCCACAGCATGTCAATTAGGTTTGTGGTTTTAGCTGCGAATTTCACCCTTCTCCAATGACTGGTGAGATCTGCGGCAAAACCGCATCTAATCCACATCAAAATCTGTAATTAGAAATGCATGGAAATTCGTGCGGATCTTGTGTGGTCACCCACATCGTGTGCAGGCGACCTTAGACGGCATGATCTGTTGCCTAAAAATTATGATTTAGGTGTCCACAGACAATCCTATTGCCCAATGAGCAGGCACCAGTACAACGGCAGATTATGGCTGACGAGCATGCTTGCCAACACTCATTACTAATAATCTGCCCGAACCTCCAGCAGTGTAAAGGGGCCTTGAGTCAGGGCTTTAATGTATTTCCCTGCTGCCGGGGGAGGTGTTTTTCACAGTCCACTCCATGATCGCTCAGCCTCCTCTCCTGCCTGCACTGACCACCCAGACTGGACTCGGGCAGGGCGAGAGTGAAGTGTGCAGGAGCGCAGCTCTCACTCATCCAGCACCTTGACTGTGGACTGTAAGACATATAGCCAGCAGGAACACTGTCAGCAATTTATATTACAGTAGTTCTTCTGTGGGATAATACTTGATAGCCTATCCTTCATTTGCTATGCACATCAAGTTCACCTTGAGCACCCATGAATGGTTCTGTCTGACAGAGGTACTCCTTTACTACCACTGTACCACATGATAACCCGTCTGTGTGGTGCATATCCCTGTAAACCTTTTCCTGCGAGACTGTGATTTACTAACGTGATTGTGCCTGGGCCTTGTTGTGAAATACACTGGTACTTAGCGTATCTAGTTTTCAAAAAATACACTGCCCCTAACTCGCCACGGAGGCCCGGCTTGAGGTGCGACAGAATTGTGATGAAATTTCACCTCTGTTGCAAAGTTAGAGAAAAGTGCCTGTCCCTGCACCAGATTTACCGGCCAGCCGGAGCCACTGCGATAAATGTGGCACAACAATAGATGGTCTAGAGCAGTGATGGCGAATATTCTACAGACCGAGTGCCCAAAGTGTAACCCAAAACCCACATATTTATCGCAAAGAGCCAACACGGCAATTTAACCTGAATACTACAGTCCAATATTGTATATCTTCCGTGTACTGTATTTTCCTGCGTCTAAGACTAAGACTACTTTTTAACACATGAAAAACTTCTCAAAAGTCGTCTTATACGCCGGTATACAGCGTGCTGAAACTTACTTCCTAGCCGGACTGGAGGCTAGCTGAGCCACCGTGCGCTGCATCCCGGCCAGCCGCTCCTGAAGCAGCCCCCTCTCCCTGCCCTCAGTGGTTTTCTCGTGCCGGCAGTATCACATTGCGTACTACCGCTCAGATCGTCTTGAAGACGGGGAGGGCTCGGCAGGCAGGGAGAGCTGACCCACCCAATCCAAGCAGGCTTTGTATGCAGTGTGCACAGAAAATACCGGTACATCGCTTGCCGTGATTGGCTGGTTGTTGTAAACTGGGTTGGGTTGGCGATTCTGGGGGAAGCAGGAGCATCTGCACTTCTGCCAATTCTAATGTTGGAACGGCGGATCTCTAATGAAGTTTGGTGTGCATATCATCTGTGGTGAAAAAACAGAGTATCTGGGGAGCAAATACATGTGGTGGTGAATACAGTACAGCACCAGTATATGTACATACAGTACAGCACCAGTATCTGTACTGGTTCATACAGTACAGCACCAGTATATGTACATACAGTACAGCACCAGTATCTGTACCGGTTCATACAATACAGCACCAGTATCTGTACTGGTTCATACAGCACCAGTATCTGTACCGGTTCATACAGTACAGCACCAGTATCTGTACCGGTTCATACAGTACAGCACCAGTATCTGTACCGGTTCATACAATACAGCACCAGTACGTGTACCGGTTCATACAGTACAGCACCAGTATACACAGTACAGTATACAAATGGCTAACAGTCAAGACCCCATCATGGCTCTACCAGCAAGAAGAAAGAAATATGAAGCCAGTTTCAAACTTAAAGTTGTAAACTTTGCCATGGAACATAATAACTGCGCTGCTGCAAGACAATATGGAGTAACAGAAAAGATGGTTCAGGACTGGAAAGCAAATGAAAAAGCATTAAAGAATTACCATTGTGGTTCTCCAAAAAATGTTTGGAGGCACCAGAGACATTGACATTTTTGTTTTATTACATGTTCTCGAAGACCCTTTTGAAGTTTTCTTTTAGTACTACCAATATACTGTAGCTGACCTGTTATAAATTGAATCACAGAGAGGATAATTTATATTACTTTTATTTTTTTTAAAAGTTGCCAAGGGGTAAGTGTGCATTAAGAAGAGGCACCCCACATTGGCCAGAACTCAAAAAGACAAAAATTGCTCCACAATTACCTGCAGGTCTTGATGCCAAAGTAAATAGCGTTGGAGGGTTAGTCTTATACAGCGAGTATAGCCCAAACCCTATATTTTAACTGGAAAATACGGTACTTAATCATTTAGCTATAATAGCCTGCCTGCATTCAGTGCGCTGCCTGCGCTGTTCATAGTGCGCCCTGCGCTGAGGAATGGCAGGAAAAGTCTAAAGCATACTGGCACGCATTAGACTATTTCTAGGGTGCGGGTGCCCACAGAGAGGGGCTCTGAGTGCCGCCTCTGGCACCTGTGCCATAGGTTCACCACCACTGGTCTAGAGGATTAGTAAGTCTTCCCCAGAGTTGTGTTGTGTAAGGGGAGCCGCTTTCATACCTGGCCCATCACAGGGGCACTGTTATTGCTGGTAGTGTAATCTCAGATATTAGAATAGAGTGGTTTAATTGGAGACCTTAAGTAGTCACTGTACTTTAAATAAACTTTACATAAAGTGAATAGTATAAGCCAAGGATCCCCAACCTGCGGCTCTCCAGATATTGCAAACTACAACTCCCAGCATGCCCTAATAGCTGTAGGCGGGGAAATGTAGTTTTGCAACTGCTGGAGGTCCGCAGGTTGGGCATCCCTGGTTTAAGCGATTCAAGAAACTTTGTAATATATCTTATCAGGAGTGAGCTGCAATGGGAAAGAGACACACACACATGCTTGCAATAAGTCTTCCGGTGAGGGGAGGCATGAGGAGGTACAAGCTGCTAGACGCAGGGCTGGCCAACCTGTGGCTCTCCAGCTGTTGTAAAACTACAACTCCCACCATGCCCTGCTGTAGGCAGACTGGACATGCTTGGAGTTGTAGTTTTGCAACAGCTGGAGAGCCATCCCTGTGCTAGAGGGAGGAAAAAAACATTTTGCTCTAAGATTTGCTACGGAGTCGGCTGGGTGATCAAATTTAATCTGATTCATTTGACCCTTTAGTGGCTGAAGATTTGTTTTTTAAAACCCTGTTTTTCTTTTTCTTCCGGTGCGCTGTGTAGTCTCTTCAGTCCCTGCTGCTTGCTCGGACTGCAGTGACTGAAGAGACCCCTCGCAGTGCAAGAGGGTGCAGAGCTCCGCAATGGAGGGGAGAAGTGGTGGAGAAGGAGTTTTCTCCTCTTCTACCTCCACTAATAGAACAGCCTGGCCATGCTGGGAGTTGTAGTTCTCTCCTCTTATACCTCTTCCCTGTAAAGTCTTCTGAGTCACCTGCCCCGTGCTGAACTAGGTTTGGATATTATAGGTTTGAAAATTGCTGGTAATCTGAGCTATCGTCTTTGCATACTGTACCTTTCTATGAGGTCTCTGGATCATTTTTGGGCAGATTTCCTTTTTAATAGTTGATAGAACGGTCCGTATTTCAGGGATACTCGTTTTTTGGACGGGTTACAAAGAGTATCCCGAAGACCTATCCTGCCCTGCTTTGCACCAACATTCCACTGGTTTGAATTACAGTTGTGTAATACTCCGTTCCCCCTGCGATGGCGCTGCAGCACAGTTGATCACTTACTGCCAACTTTCCCCACAGATCAGAGGTGATGACGGAGAGTCCCAACCGGAGGGCACTTTAGTGTATTGTAAATGGACCTTTTAAGGGCGGGTTCGCATTGGCGTTATTGAATTCCGTTATAGCTTTATTTATAACAGCGTTTTAACTGAATATAATGGAAATGGAGGACAGAATGCAAAATGGAAGCCTTAAAGAGGCATTCTGTTTTGCTCCATCCTAATACACTGCTCAAAAAAATAAAGGGAACACAAAAATAACACATCCTAGATCTGAATTAATTAAATATTCTTCTGAAATACTTTGTTCTTTACATAGTTGAATGTGCTGACAACAAAATCACACAAAAATAAAAAATGGAAATCAAATTTTTCAACCCATGGAGGTCTGGATTTGGAGTCACACTCAAAATTAAAGTGGAAAAACACACTACAGGCTGATCCAACTTTGATGCAATGTCCTTAAAACAAGTCAAAATGAGGCTCAGTAGTGTGTGTGGTCTCCACGTGCCTGTATGACCTCCCTACAACGCCTGTGCATGCTCCTGATGAGGTGGCGGACGGTCTCCTGAGGGATCTCCTCCTAGACCTGGACTAAAGCATCTGCCAACTCCTGGACAGTCTGTGGTGCAATGTGACGTTGGTGGATAGAGCGAGAAATGATGTCCCAGATGTGCTCAATTGGATTCAGGTCTGGGGAACGGGCGGGCCAGTCCATAGCATCAATGCCTTAGTCTTGCAGGAACTGCTGACACACTCCAGCCACATGAGGTCTAGCATTGTCTTGCATTAGGAGGAACCCAGGGCCAACCGCATCAGCATATGGTCTCACAAGGGTTCTGAGGATCTCATCTCGGTACCTAATGGCAGTCAGGCTACCTCTGGCGAGCACATGGAGGGCTGTGCGGCCCTCCAAATAAATGCCACCCCACACCATTACTGACCCAATGCCAAACCGGTCATGCTGGAGGATGTTGCAGGCAGCAGAACTTTCTCCACGGCGTCTCCAGACTCTGTCACGTCTGTCACATGTGCTCAGTGTGAACCTGCTTTCATCTGTGAAGAGCACAGGGCGCCAGTGGCCAATTTGCCAATCTTGGTGTTCTCTGGCAAATGCCAAACATCCTGCACGGTGTTGGGCTGTAAGCACAACCCCCACCTGTGGACGTCGGGCCCTCATATCACCCTCATAGAGTCTGTTTCTGACCGTTTGAGCAGACACATGCACATTTGTAGCCTGCTGGAGGTCATTTTGCAGGGCTCTGGCAGTGCTCCTCCTGTTCCTCCTTGCACAAAGGCGGAGGTAGCGGTCCTGCTGCTGGGTTGTTACCCTCCTACGGCTTCCTCCACGTCGCCTGATGTACTGGCCTGTCTCCTGGTAGCGCCTCCATGCTCTGGACACTACGCTGACAGACACAGCAAACCTTCTTGCCACAGCTCGCATTGATGTGCCATCCTGGATAAGCTGCACTACCTGAGCCACTTGTGTGGGTTGTAGACTCCGTCTCATGCTACCACTAGAGTGAAAGCACCGCCAGCATTCAAAAGTGACCAAAACATCAGCCAGGAAGCATAGGAACTGAGAAATGGTCTGTGGTCACCACCTGCAGAACCACTCCTTTATTGGGGGTGTCTTGCTAATTGCCTATAATTTCCACCTGTTGTCTATCCCATTTGCACAACAGCATGTGAAATTGATTGTCACTCAGTGTTGCTTCCTAAGTGGACAGTTTGATTTCACAGAAGTGTGATTGACTTGGAGTTACATTGTGTTGTTTAAGTGTTCCCTTTATTTTTTTGAGCAGTGTACATGTCTATGGGGACAAACAACGGTTCCATTATACATGATGGAGGAAATAGTCCTCTCGACGGGACTAACAAGTAGAGATTGTTGACAGCAGAGAGCCCCTTTAGATACCTCAGGCACCCAAAATGCTAAAATTCTCCCTGATTTTACCCCAATAGGAAAATGTTTTTTTGTTTTTTTTTAACATCTGCACATTTTAATAAGCAATTTTTTATTTCTCTGTCTGTCTCGGCAGTAATTCTATCTGGATTCCTATTCTCCTGTCCTTCTAGAATGGGTCTCCCGTCATCTCGAGGCGAGTTTTCTTGTTGAGGGCGATACTTAAAGGATCAACATAAATGATTCATCTGGAGATTAGGAGCCACAATGGCTGCGCTCGCAGTCTGTACAATATTCTACAAATAAGAATCCACCGGAACATCGGCTCAGTCACGGAGGATCATGCCGCGCTCTGTGCGTCCTATTGTCTTTTAAAGGGATTTTCCATCTTGGGACATATGGAGGTAATAGAAATAGGGGTGGGGTGTGTAATCACTGTGGCAAGCCACTGAAAATAGCCAGAGACAGTTAGGGCACAGATACCAGTGATCTCAATGGGCATGCTGTTTCCGTTGATGCCATATACTTGCAATGAAGCAGCAAGATGCAAGCTCGACTTCTAGCTGTAGTCATGGGACCCGGGGTGTCCTGAACCGGTGATACAGCCTCCGATGAAATCATCTGGCTTTAGTACCATTTTAACCTCTCTGCTACCCTAAAACACTAGGAAGCTTGTGTTAACCCCCTCAGTACCCTAGACCACTATAAGGGTTGGCATTGACTACTACACTATCCTTTAAAGTGAAGCTTTCTTTAACAACTTCACTGCCCTGCAACCCCATGAGAACTGGCATTAACCACTATGCCATTTTATCCTCTCAGTTACCCTAAAACACCAAACAAAAGGCATTATCCAGTCTACTACCCAAGACCACCAGGGAACCAATCAGTAAAGGGGTCCTCTCACTTCAGCACATGGCATTTATCATGTAGAGAAAGTTAATACAAGCCACTTACTAATGTATTGTGATTGTCCATATTGCCTCCTTTGCTGGCTGGATTCATTTTTCCATCACCTTGTACACTGCTCATATCCAGGGGTTTACGGCTAGGGGTGAGCGAATCCACTTCGGATGAAACGTCACGTGGTCGCTGCAGCGGTGACTTGGCTGCCGTGCGTCACATGACCCAATGACCTTAAGCATTGGAGACATGTCACCGCTGCAGCAGCCACATGACCCAAGTCAAACCAGAAGTGGTCGCAGGGAAACCTGAGAGTTGCAGTGGCTTTGGGGGGGGGGGGGGGGGGGGTGGAGGAATCAGAATCCGGTGGCAGGGATCAGGTAAGCCCTTCCACAGGTCCGGTCACACTGGCGGATTTGCCCTAGAGACCCGCAGGGGTGAACAACCCCTTTAAGAGAGTTGCTTTTTCTTTTAATGTGAGAAAAGAACTGTGCTTTCATTCCTAGAACCGGCAAGTGGCCATAAAGACAAGACTTGCGTTCTCCATGTTGGCTGGAGCATCTGGACCTCATGATTACAGAAGCTTCTGTGTAGCGCAGGGAGACCGAGGTTGGGGGGAGAATCTAAGCTTCTCGTGCCAATAACTGTAATTAAAGTATTTCAGGAGCGTTGTGTGTAAAGTGCAGGAAATGTACGGCCTGGAGAAAACGCACAAATGTTCATTTTTATACTTTTTATTTACAATAATTGTCAGCAAAAGTGTTTTATTTATCAATAAATTTACAACCAAGAAATCCAATAAATGCCTAAGAGCATTAAAATCTACTAGAATAATTAGTTAAATTCATCTTCTATGAGGAGAAGTACCGAGGCGCTGTGTCCTGTGGGCGCAGAGGTCCCTCGGGGGCTCCCTCCTTGCAGAACACGGCAATTACTGTGAGAAAAGGAATTCTTTTCCGACCACACACGGCGGCTGGATGTTATGTGAGGCCTCCTGCGCACCAACCATAACGGATTGCGTCAGGATCTGTTCAGGAAAAAACTTGCACGTAAATTCAGTCAGTTCTTTCTGCGATTGCGTTCAGTGTTTCAGTTTTTTCCACGCGGGTGCAATCAGTTTTAGATACGTTTTTTAACGCGCTTGGAAAAGAAACTGAAGAATAACAATCTACATCTCCTGGCAACCATCGGTGATAAACGTATTGCATATACGGATGTCTTCCGTTTTTTCACACAAGCCTCATTCATTTCTATGGGGCCAGGGCTGTGTAAAAAAAAAACAAAAAAAAACAAAAAAAAAAAAACGCTGAATATAGAACGTGCTGCAATTTTTCCTGAAATGAGGTGTGAAAAATGTATTAAAATGAATGGGTCAGGATTCTATGCATTTGCTTAACGCATCGCACCCGTGTGAGAGAGGCCTAAGGCAAATATGTTACAACCGAAGTCACTTCGGTCAAAAATTCGGATTAATGCTGTATGGAGATTTTGAGTATTTATTTATTTTTAATTTTTTTACGGATAGGATGCGGCCCCCATTCATTTCAATGGGTCCACAAAAAATGCAGACAGCACACTGTGTGCTGTCCGCATCCGTATGTCCGTTCCGTAGCGCCGCAAAAAAGACGAGGATAGGCATTATTACAATAGATCCGCAAGAAAAAAAAAAAAAAACAGCATCCATATTTTTTGCGGATCGAAAAATACATGCGGTCGTGTGCATGAGCTCTTAGAATGTATGGGCTCCGATGAGCCGAAGTTAGTTATTCACGAAGTTGCGCGAGACTTCGTTGAATAATTTCAGTAATTGAAGCCAAGTTCGTTTTTTTTCAAATTTTAAAGTGGTTTTCCGAAGTGGTTTAACAAAGTCACACACAACTTCGCGAATACCTAACATCGGCGCTCATCGGAGCCCATACATTCTAACACTGTACGGAGATGGATCTCCGTACAGTATGATTCCGAAGTTTTGAACGAAGCGACTTCGGATGTAACTTCCAAAGCTCGCTTCACTCCTCACTAGTTACACCCAGCTTTCCCAGACTCCTCAATGACGCGGCAGATTGAATAGCTGAGTGCCTGTTATGGCACCTATCGGCCATCCAGAGCTGTAACGGTGGCCATGCTGGTTGTCACCGAGCTGTCCTAGACACCAATATAGTGAAGAATTTGATAGCGATGGGCGTGAGAGGACTTTCTGGTGATTTCTATGTATGCGCTGGCTAATAAGTCTGATTGGGGTAATTTGCCAGGAAGTGTTATGGAGGTACACACAACATTATTACTACTGGTGAATACAGAACTTAAAGGGATTGCCTAGGATTTACATATTCAATTATCAATATGAGATCGGGGGGGGGGATCAGCTATTTCAGGAAGCTGCATCACTTACCGGAGCACAGCGCCGCCCATTGAATAGTGGCTATGTTTGGTATTGCAGTTCAGCCTAATTCACTTGAATGAGGCCGAGCTGCTCCTAGGCCACGTGATCGACAAACGTGACATCACATGCCCACAGCGCTTTGTGATGACCTTCATACAGCTGATTGGCGGGGTCCCGACAGTCGGACACTCACCGATCAGATATTGACAACCTATTCTAAAGATAGGCCATCAATATCTAAATCCTGGAAAACTCCTTTAAAGAGGACCTGCCAGCTCACTTGAAATATCTTGTATTACCCATGAAATAACAACGTTACAGCATCTTTTCTTAGACATCTGTGTTATTCTGTTCCTCTGTTATTCCTCCCGAAAATGTGTGTGTGAAATTAAAATTGAGCATTATTATTCTCCTTGTGGTTGAGGTGTGTCTCTTCATAGTCTGTCAGCAATCGTTGGACAGTGTCTTAGGGAAACTCTCCATCCAACAACCAGTTGGCAATTTATTCCTACAGTTCCAGGAGGAATAACAGAGGAATTGCATAACTCACAAATCTAAGAAAAGATGCTTCAGAATTGTTACCTCATGGAGAATAAAACAGTAGGAGAGGTCCTCCGAGTAGGAGATGTCCACCAAGTTCAACCACCTTTCTTGGGCAGCTCCCCCTAAGTTGGCCAGAGGGGGAAGCCACATTTCTTCTAGTATGCAGTAATGTATTGCACCTACTGAGTAGGCGACAATGTAATACGTGGAGGTGCCACGTCCTCCAGAAGACAATACTTAGTGTTAACAATCCACAATGCATTTCTTGCTGTTCTTCTGGGCAGGTTTTTATTTTAATTTTTTTTTTTTGCATGTGAGGGCCCAGTGGGTTTCTTTTCTGTTCAGTATATTATATTGTATGACACTGTTATGGTGGCACTATGGCTGGCAATGTAATGGCGGCACTGTGACATGAAGAAAAGTCAGTACCGGTAGTCAGGATTTTCCGTTAGCCGACATGTCACATGACCATAGAGGAGTTAGCGGTCACGCTCACATGGCAGAGACCCTGATACATCTAGAGAACCAGCAGCAGAGGTGGTGTATGATGACTGAAATCTGTTATGTTCCTCTATTATGCCTATAGGAAATAAAGGGATTTAAATTACCGTAATTTATTGAGCAATTCCCGTGGATTGACTATACCGTGTCTAATTGAAGGTCATATTATTTTCTATAAGAACTCGTTAGTGCTAATGTACTGCAGATATTCATTTTAGTGTCTCAGGCCAGAATCTTAATGGACTTGGTGACAACTTTCATGAGCCAGAACTAGCCTCTGTGCAGTTGTCAGCACCCTGGCTCCACTTCTCTTGGCCATTTATACAAAGTGCTAGCAGTTGACATCAAAGAGCGAGAAAGCTTCCGCCAGGGTAACAATAATGTGAAACCTGCTCCATCTTGAGGCATCGCAATAAGGACATCTTGAACATTTACTGCACTTTCTTCCAGAAACAGCGCCACCTCTGGCTATGGGCTGTGTGTGGTATTACAGTATAGCCGAGCTGCAATACAAGGCACAGCCTGTAAACAGAAGCGGGGCGCTGTTTCTGTAAGAGAGCAGCCATGTTTTTGTCTTGTTGGTCTTCTATTGTGGTGGCATCGCTAGATCCTTCTGATCAGATAGGTCCTTCAGAATAAGGTCCCTTCCTCTACGTGGCTGTCCTCCCGGTCCAGTAGTTTATTTGTTGCAGGCAGTTTTCTGTAGTCCAACTAGTAAATCAGAGTATTTATTCCAAAATTCCAGATAGACACTAATGATTAGGATTATTACAAGGAGCAGTGGCCCTCATCTACACCCCGGACCGTAGAGTTCCTCCCCATCCAAGAAATTATTAGAATCTAGATCCGTCTGATTTAGAGGGCCCCAGATCACTCGTATCCTCCTCGGTTTCAGGATTCTCTCAAATCAAGTACCTTTCAAAATCGTAAAGAGTAGCTTCTGATTAGTCTTCCATGAAGCCGTAGTCCGCTGGTGAAGGTCTACTTCTGTAGTGAAGTGTTCTCAAAACTGTCCTCAGGCCACTAATCCTAGTCTGGTGATCTTAGCGGAGAGGAAGGAATGAATGATGAAGACGATGGGCTTCGGACAGCACTGAAGATCCAACTGCTGTTGAGAAAAGAGAAATATTGTAAGTCGAGCGCTTTATTTTCAGTTCAGGGATGAAGAAGGGGCAGAAAGGCGGCCACTCCGGTCTCCCCTGCCTCGGAAGCCACATCACCATGAATCCACACAGAGTGCCAGCTGTAGAAGCCGCTGCTAGAGGCCATCGATTAGCCTAAGGAATCAGGTGGCCGTTGTCCTTTCTGGTGACTTTAAAAGTTTTTTCCAGGACTTAACATATTGACGATCTATTCAGTATGAGATTCCTGGGGGTCCGACATCCCAGTGGATCGGCATTAAGCATCAGACAGCAGGCGCTAGAATTAAACGTGTTTAAACAGAGCAGCTCGGTATACCGTGGAGTGGCCATTTTCAGATACTGCACCTCAGCTTCCATTTACTTGAGCATCATCTGCAGTACCTGAGAATGACTGTGTGTGGCGCTGTGGTGTTCCAGTTTTGTACACTGTTTACTTCCGAAACCTAATGGCTGATCCATGGGTGTTCCAGGAGTCGGACCACCGCGACCACCCCGTGGATAGGTCATCAATATGTTGGTCCCAAAAAAAAAAAACTTTAAAGGGTTATTCCCATCTCAGACAATGGGGACATATCGCTAGGATATGTCCCCATTGTTTGATAGGTGCAGGTCCCACCTCTGGGACCCGCACTTATCTCGTAAAAAAGAGCCTCGAAAGTCATGGAGGGCGCACCGTGCATGCGTGGCCGCCCTCCATTTATTTCTATAGGACCGCCGAAAATAGCCGAGCGCTGACTCGGCTATTTCTGTCGGCCCCATAGAAATTAATGGGAATGCACCGCGCAAGCACGGGCACAGCTCCCAATTATTTCTCGGCTCAGCAATTTCCGCGGCCCCATAGAAAAGAATGGAGGGCGGCCATGCATGCACGGTGCGCCCTCCATGACTTTCAAAGCTCTGTTTACAAGATAGAGGTGGGACCCGCACCTGTCAGACAATGGGGGCATATCCTAGCGCTATGCCCCCATTGTCCGAGATGGAGATCCCTATGGAAAAGTATGGGGCAAGGCACACTGCAGACATCAGATTATTTTTTTTACATTTTTGATAGGGTCACTTCCAACTTTATTCTCCGTAGAAATCACGGGAGACTCTACTGCTGTCCTTAAAGGGGTTCTCGCTTAAAAAAACAAAAACGGCAGCCTTCTGACCTGTTTTGATGGTCTGCGCAGTACTTAGCCCTCCATCGCTGGAACTACACAGCACATTAACCTTGTAGTGGAGGGAGCTCGTCACTACAGCGCCGCTCCCATTGACTACAAGGTTGATGGAGCCAACAGGTAGAAACAGATCACAAGCAGGAGTCAGAGAAGACAGGCTGAAGCTGCACCATACAGGACACACTGAGATGTGTTACATAATGAAACAATGTATAACTTTTGAATATAATTTGCATTAGAATTCCTTTATATTTTTTATGACCTATGCTTGCTCTCAGTGAATGGAAACTTTCTTGTATACATGAAAATGCTGGAAACCTGCTGAGATCCATGTTCATCTCATAAAACTACATATCTTATTGACGAAGGTGGGTTTCAAAGCCTCTAGCAATGAATGTTTCCATTCACTTGCAGCAAGAAGAGATCTTGGAAATGTTGATGAATCAAAAAACAAGATATCACTATGGTCACCTATCACCATTTGTGTGGTCTGTGCATGTCCCCGTATCCCACGTGACACCAGTCCTGTCTATAATATAACGGTTATGGTCATACTTACTATGTCTCCATCTTTGCCTCCAAATTCTAAAAACAGCATTTTAACTCCGTCATCTGAGGACATTTTTAGTTTTTCATATGGAAATTGTGCTAATATCTTAGTAAAAGTACCATCTGGCGCCTGAGTGGTGATGGAGAATCCGTGCTCGAAATTTATCACCAGCCGACATTCTTGGTTCTTGTAAGTACAAGCTGAAACGGAGAGAAAGCAGTCATTAGGCTAAATACTATATATTCAGTGTAAAACCGCGGCTGATTACTGCTGTCAGCTTAGATCACTCTCCAATGACCACAACTCCATTCATGCGTCTGCCACTTTCTCCGAATTCCAGATTTTCTGGATCAATTGGATGTAAGATGGTTGTCAGAATGTGATGCACACTCTGTAATATAATAATACAATCCTATGCAGTTTAAGTTTAACGATACAGAGCACCAAACATAAACTTACATGATCAAATTCTGTTTACCTGCAGCCGCCACTAGGGGGAACTTATTACATAATGTGTTACTATTAAAATCAATGTACAGTCGTGGCCAAAAGTTTTGAGAATTACATAAATATTGGAAATTGGAAAAGTTGCTGCTTAAGTTTTTATAATAGCAATTTGCATATACTCCAGAATGTTATGAAGAGTGATCAGATGAATTGCATAGTCCTTCTTTGCCATGAAAATTTACTTAATCCCAAAAAAACCTTTCCACTGCATTTCATTGCTGTCATTAAAGGACCTGCTGAGATCATTTCAGTAATCGTCTTGTTAACTCAGGTGAGAATGTTGACGAGCACAAGGCTGGAGATCATTATGTCAGGCTGATTAGGTTAAAATGGCAGACTTGACATGTTAAAAGGAGGGTGATGCTTGAAATCATTGTTCTTCCATTGTTAACCATGGTGACCTGCAAAGAAACGCGTGCAGCCATCATTGCGTTGCATAAAAATGGCTTCACAGGCAAGGATATTGTGGCTACTAAGATTGCACCTCAATCAACAATTTATAGGATCATCAAGAACTTCAAGGAAAGAGGTTCAATTCTTGTTAAGAAGGCTTCAGGGCGTCCAAGAAAGTCCAGCAAGCGCCAGGATAGTCTCCAGCTGCGGGATCGGAGTGCCACCAGTGCAGAGCTTGCTCAGGAATGGCAGCAGGCAGGTGTGAGCGCATCTGCACGCACAGTGAGGCGAAGACTTTTGGAAGATGGCCTGGTGTCAAGAAGGGCAGCAAAGAAGCCACTTCTCTCAAAAAAAAACATCAAGGACAGATTGATCTTCTGCAGAAAGTATGGTGAATAGACTGCTGAGGACTGGGGCAAAGTCATATTCTCCGATGAAGCCTCTTTCCGATTGTTTGGGGCATCTGGAAAAATGCTTGTCCGGAGAAGAAAAGGTGAGCGCTACCATCAGTCCTGTGTCATGCCAACAGTAAAGCAATCTGAGACAATTCATGTGTGGGGTTGCTTCTCATCCAAGGGAGTGGGCTCACTCACAATTTTTCCCAAAAACACAGTCATGAATAAAGAATGGTACCAAAACACCCTCCAACAGCAACTTCTTCCAACAATCCAACAACAGTTTGGTGAAGAACAATGCATTTTCCAGCACGATGGAGCACCGTGCCATAAGGCAAAAGTGATAACTAAGTGTCTCTGGGACCAAAACGTTGACATTTTAGGTCCATGGCCTGGAAACTCCCCAGATCTTAATCCCATTGAGAACTTGTGGTCAATCCTCAAGAGGCGGGTGGACAAGCAAAAACCCACTAATTCTGACAAACTCCAAGAAGTGATTATGAAAGAATGGGTTGCTATCAGTCAGGAATTGGCCCAGAAGTTGATTGAGAGCATGCCCAGTCGAATTGCAGAGGTCCTGAAAAAGAAGGGCCAACACTGCAAATACTGACTCTTTGCATAAATGTCATGTAATTGTCGATAAAAGCCTTTAAAAACGTATGAAGTGTGTGTAATTATATTTCACTACATCACAGAAACAACTGAAACAAAGATCTAAAAGCAGTTTAGCAGCAAACTTTGTGAAAACTAATATTTGTGTCATTCTCAAAACTTTTGGCCACGACTGTACATTGAGCAGTAAGCTCCCCCTTGTGGTGGCTACTGGCAGTCATCATTTTACATTTAATGGGGTATTAATGTCACGGTCTTTGTTGTTCGCCATGACACATTAGCCGTACATGCTGGTTGCCTGGGGCAACACCTTGTCGCAGCATGTATGGGCTTTGCTCTCCTTCTCCTGGTTCCTCCCCTGTCTGGTGCTGTAGGGGTTAACTTCCTGGCTGGGTGTGGCCACTTGGTGTTTATCTTGCCTGTGGTTTCCAGGCTGGAGTCAGTTGTACTCCAGCCTTAGTTGGTGCTGGAGCTTTGCTCCTGTCCTGGGTGTTTTATCTGCCCAGTCCTTAAGGGCCACAAAGTGGGACATTGATGTCACCAGATTGTCATCCCTTATGTATCATCCATGTTCCCTACCTTACCTGTGTTGATGTTTGGTGTGGGTTTATGTTCAGAGTGTGGTGTACATCTTGTTGAAGTTTCATGTCTGGTCTTTTGGTGTTGTTCGTCCAGCATGTATGCAAGGTGTTTCCCTGTGTGTTGTGCCTCCAGTGAGAGGGCTCCTGGGTTCCTTGGAGGAGGAACCACATTGATCATCTGCCTGCGAAGTGGACTCCAGGGTTTCCCGGAGGGGGAACCACTAGTCAGTAGCAGTTGTTGTTTCATCCAGTTGCTGTGGCAGGTAAGTGCTGTTGTTCCAGTGTGTGTTGTTTGCACTGGGTGCTTACCTGCCAATCTGGTTTATGCTACTCTCTGCTCCTTTCTTGTTGCTAGGCCTGCTGGAGACTCCGGTTCATCCGTGTTGTGGATGAACAGGTCACCTCAGAGCCCTGACATTATTAGCAGGGATTAGGGTTAGTAAGGCCCTAGGTTCCAGGTATGAGCCCTCCCACCATTACGGTTCGCTCATACAGTTAAGAGGTCAGGGCTAGGATTAGGGATGTGTTAGAAGGTGTCCTGTTCCCTTTATTCCTGTTTCCAGGCCTAGTGGCATATCCCGCTATCCTACATTGTACAGTGTGGAGTTCCCCCCACTCCCCACCGTGACAATTAATTATCCCACATCAATCTTGAGAATGAAGGGGACACAGCACCACATGTTTGAATAGGGCTGTGCTGCAGATCCCTGCACGGTGATTGGCCAGGGCATCATTCACAGAAACCTAGAGATGGAGATGTAGGTCTAGAACAGCGCTGTGTTACTTTCATGCTTAAAAGGTAACTAACTTTTCAAAAAGTTTTTGATATGTCATAGGGACATATCAAAAGTTTAGATTGGTGGGGGTCTGAACGCTGAGGCCCCCACCAATCTCTAGAACACGGGGAGAGAAATACGGACATAGTGCGCCCCCTCTCCTCGCTGCAGAGGATGGAATCGGGACGAGCCTGTAGAATTCTATGTAGCCTGTCTGGTGCAGTGAGTGCGCGATATGCGCAGACTACTCTACCCCAGTTCTAGACATTGGTGGGGGTCTGACTACTGAGACCCCAAACAGTCTCTATGACATATAGAAAAGTTTATTGAAAAATTAGTGACCCTTTAAGATTGGTAGGATCATCAGTCATCATATGTAGTGATGAGCGAACTTCGTGTTTTGAAGTTTGGTTTCGGGTTTTCTGGCGATTCCGTTATCACAGAATATAACTGAATTCTGTGAGTGAAAGCACCACGGAAGCCTTTAAGAGGCATTCTGTCATAATAAAAGTCTATGGGCAGCATAATGGATCCATCTGGTTTCCACTATGGAGGAGTCCAGTCCTGCATAACGGAAACTGGGCGGATCCAAACGAGTGTAGTTTTAAGCAAATCGACTTCGGACAAAGCATCCGAAGTTGATTTGCTCATCCCTACTCATCACTAATCATATGGGCTCATGCACACAACCGTATTTTTTTGTCCGCATCCGATCCACTTTTTTTGCTGATCGGATGCCGACCCATTCATTTCAATAGGGCTGCAAAAAATGCGGACAACAAACCGTGTGCTGGCAGAATCTGTATGTCCGTTCCACCTTCCCGCAAAAAGATAGAACATGTCCTGTTGTCCATTTTGAGGACAAGAATAGGCTTTTTTTAAACATAGGGCGGGACGCGTGGAATGAGAAAATGCGTGACGCCCACGGCTGGTATTCATGTTTTGCGAATCTGTTTTTCAAGGATGGCAAAACGGATACTGTTGTGTGCATGAGGCCTAAAGCTATGGCATACCCTTGTGATAAATCATTACATTTTAAAGTGGGAATACCCCTTTAAGTTTATGTCTGTGCAGGAGATTTGGTGCACTGTATCACACAAACTGAGCTCTGACCTAAGATTAATTACAAGGGTTCTCCACTTTGGACAATCCCTACTAGTTAGTTAGAAGTTTCTCCTGACAATCAGCTGATCACATACTGCCTTCCTGCTGGGACCCTCAGCGATCAGCTCTGATCTGGCAGTAAGTGTTCAGTTTCCCTGCAGCGCCACCACAGGAGAAATTAAGCATTGCACCTTATGCATTTGTATCAATGGGTTTTCTGTGTAATACAGGACAGGACAGAGAGAGAGAGACTATACCGTATTTTTCACCCTATAAGACGCACTTTCCCCCCCCCCAAAAGTGGGGGAAAAATAGCAGTGTGTCTTATGGGGCGAATGCTGCATTTTGCTGAACTGTCAATGATACGGGTGTATCAGCTGAGAGGGAGGAGGGGCTGGGGGCCGGCATCTGGTTTTATAATGACAGCGGGGCCCGTGCAGTGACTGTATTCTACTACACGGGCCCCGCTCACTGTATATACCGTAATCTTATCTATAATTGTAGGCATTGTTAATATATACAAATTCAGGGTAATCATCGCCTGTATTACTTACAACAAGCGCTCGGTAGCAGAGAGGAGGGAGGAGGCAGGCCGGGAGGACGGGCAGCGTGAGTCACTACGTCACGCGCTTGCGCCGCCCACTTTATGAATGAAGCAGGCGGCGTGGGGTGCATGACGTAGTGACTCATGCTGCCAGCGCCCGTCCTCCCGGCCTGCCTCCTCCCTCCTCTCTGCTACCGAGCGCTTGTTGTAAGTAATACAGGCGCTGATTACCCTGAATTTGTATATATTAACAATGCCTACAATTATAGATAAGATTACGGTATATACAGTGAGCGGGGCCCGTGTAGTAGAATACAGTCACTGCACGGGCCCCTCTGTCTTTATAAAACCAGATGCGACCCCCACCCCCTGTATTGGGGGTCATTCACACTACAGGGACACTGTTATGGAGGGGATCTGTGGATGACACATATATGTGTCATCCACAGATCCCCCCCATAACAGTGTCATCCACAGATCCCCATAACAGTGCCATCCAGAGACCCCAATAAGAGCCATCCAGAGATCCCCATAACAGTGTCACCCACAGATCCCCCATAACAGTGTCACCGACAGATTCCCCATAACAGTGTCACCCACAGATCCCCATAACAGTGTCACCCACAGATCCCCCATAACAGGGTCACCCACAGATCCCCCATAACAGTGTCACCCACAGATCCCCCATAAGTTTCACCCACAGATCCCACATAACAGTGTCCTCAACAGATCCCCCATAATAGTGTCATCCACAGACCACCATTAGTTCAAAACCCACCAAAAGCACACCTTTTTGTTCAAAATATTTTTTTTCTGATTTTCCTCCTCAAAAACCTAGGTGCGTCTTATGGGCATGTGCGTCTTATAGGGCGAAAAATACGGTAATCACTCTCTACTCTGACCCGGGGATGAGGATCCTGAAGAGAGGACCCCCCCACCCCACCCCTCTAGTAAATCACAGTTCACTAATAATAATAATATATGAAAATAAATTTTCTAAACTATACAATCCCATTTGTTCAGGGGTGCATGCCATAACACTCCCCCAATTATAAAAACATGGTTGATTACTTTCAGACACCTCACCCTCCTCTTCATGGGTTGTATTTGGAATTGCAGTTCAGCTCCAATGGGTTTTGGATACACATACGGGTTGCATAAATCTAGTCACTACTCCCCTGTTATAGGGCTCATGCGCACAAACGTATTTTATTTCTGCATCTGATACACATTTTGTGCGGGTCAGATGGGGACCCATTCACTTCAATGGGGCTGTCAGCATCCGTGTGTCCATTCCATGGCACTTGCATAAAGATAGAACATGTCCTATTCTTGTCCGTTTTCTGGACAAGAATAAGACAGTTCTATAGAGGCCAAGATGTTCCGTTCCGCAAAATGCAGAACACACAGGGCTGGTATTTGTGTTTTGCGGACCGCAAAACAAGCTACGGTCTTGTACATGAGGCCTTACTCTGAGGCACTCATGTATAGATCTGGTACTTACGGGTGGTGATCTCCTTAATGAACTCTGCTGCGTTGTGACATCCCTGGACGATCTGTCTTGTCCACAATGAGAGGTCTCTACTGGTTTCCACTCTGAACAAATGGGTTTCAATCCCTTGCCTGGAACCGGTCCTTGTGGCAAAAGAAAATTCTGTTCCTAGTAGTGCAGAACTTTTCCCCGGCCCAGAATGGACTAACCTGCAAGAAACAAGAGCAAATGGATTACCATGGTGAAGTCTGATCTGCAAAGGTGGAAGACTTGAAAAAAAAATAAAAAATTCAAAGAATGAACATCTGTTCATTCATCGTTGTATCCTGAAGAGCCTGGACCATTATTAAAAATCTGTAATAAAGCCCCCAGCTTACCATGTGCGGTTTCTGTCTTGTGTATAGAGGAGCCTTTGGGCTCCATCATGCACAGGACCCAGATGTAACTGCTACCTTTGCACCCTCTATAGTGCTTGGGGATATGCCCCCTTCATCACCACAACATGGACACAGCCATATATGGAGTCATCCAGAGTGAAAGCAAGTGACTCCTAGAAGCACTGACTATATATGGACACACAGCCATATATGGAGTCATCCAGAGTGAAAGCAAGTGACTACTAGAAGCACTGACTCCATATATGGACACACACCCATATATGGAGTCATCCAGAGTGAGAACAAGTGACTCCTAGAAGCACTGACTCCATATATGGACACACATCCATATATGGAGTCATCCAGAGTGAAAGCAAGTGACTACTAGAAGCACTGACTCCATATATGGACACACAGCCATATATGGAGTCATCCAGAGTGAAAGCAAGTGACTCCTAGAAGCACTGACTCTATATATGGACACACAGCCATATATGGAGTCATCCAGAGTGAAAGAAAGTGACTCCTAGAAGCACTGACTATATATGGACACACAGCCATATATGGACTCATCCAGAGTGAAAGCAAGTGACTCCTAGAAGCACTGACTCCATATACGGACACACAGCCATATATGGAGTCATCCAGAGTGAAAGCAAGTGACTCCTAGAAGCACTGACTCCATATATGGACACACAGCCATATATGGAGTCATCCAGAGTGAAAACAAGTGACTCCTAGAAGCACTGACTATATATAGACACACAGCCATATATGGAGTCATCCAGAGTGAAAGCAAGTGACTCCTAGAAGCACTGACTATATATGGACACACAGCCATATATGGAGTCATCCAGAGTGAAAGCAAGTGACTCCTAGAAGCACTGACTCCATATATGGACACACAGCCATATATGGAGTCATCCAGAGTGAAAGCAAGTGACTCCTAGAAGCACTGACTCCATATATGGACACACAGCCATATTTGGAGTCATCCAGAGTGAAAGCAAGTGACTCCTAGAAGCACTGACTCCATATATGGACACACAGCCACAGAAAGGGAGGAGTGGTGACCCCTAACTCACCTAGCACTGGCACCTGGCTGACCTGACGTCCCTGCTAACCCGTACGCCGATTTATGTGCATCATCCCTGGCCTACCCTGAAAGAATAGATTAGAAAATCTGGAAGGAAGGTCTATATCTGACAACAAGGGAAGCAGAAAGGGAGAATATATAGTAGCTGGGAGTGGCTGACAGAGAACAGCTGAAAGGAAAAGCTACAGATTCCTAAATGGGACAAAAATGATTGCAAACCAAAGCAGGAAAACCTGGACCAGAATCCATTCCCACCACTAGGTCATGGAGCGATCCCCTGAATCCGAGCGAGTAGCTACCCGCTGCAACCTTCTGACCCCAGGCACAACAGGGTCAGTGATAGGTCGTGACACCAACACAGCCTCCTGCCACAAATACCAGCTGGGCCAACGGGTTACCAGTCAAGTGGCAACCCTAACAGCCCCCCAGGCTTTATTGTATCTGTGGCATGGAGTGTGGTCAGGTTCTTTTTCTACATGATGGTGTGAAGGGGGGTATGGTTAGGTATGGACACAACCCCTTTAATGTTGTGTTTTTAGCCATCATTCTGTGATTATTAGATGTTTCTGTCCATGCAGATGACTCACATTTCACGCATCGTACCCCTCTGCAGATTATTATAAATAAGCTTGCATCTACTATTGTTTGGCAGGTATTGTGCTCAATGTACGGCTAAAACCTCCACCACCCACAAATGACACGCATTTTCTTCTCTAACAGCCATTACCACGGGAGTGTATCATCTTTACCTGAAGCCTGACATTAAATACACCCAGCGCCAAAACAACCTGCAATTATTAATTTGCGCTTGTAATGCAGGATGTTCTTGGCCATGATTAGCCCGAGTCGTGACAGTGTTTGTGGCACGGAGAAAAATAGAAGAGCCCTCGTCAGCTATAGGGTTAATCTCCGTTACATCTACTTCCAACCACTGATTCCTTACAATTCACAAGCAAAGAAAAAAAAAATAATGACCGCAAAAGGGAAATTTAACAAAAATATACAGACTTGACATGTTTTACTTTAAAAAATTTTTGCAGAATTTTGCAGCCTTGCAAATTAAGTACAGAGGCATGAAAAAAGGGAATTTCAAAGTATAAAATACCTTTAACCTCCTAAAGACCTGCAAGTTTTGGTCATTAATGACCGCACACAGTGGTTCAACCTTTTTATTTGGTTGGTAACCAAAATATCTTTTACATTGTTTCTTTTCATGATGACATATATAATGCCACAGTGTTTTCAGACCATTTCTATATTCTATAAATACACTGCTCAAAAAAATAAAGGGAACACAAAAATAACACATCCTAGATCTGAATTAATTAAATATTCTTCTGAAATACTTTGTTCTTTACATAGTTGAATGTGCTGACAACAAAATCACACAAAAATAAAAAAATGGAAATCAAATTTTTCAACCCATGGAGGTCTGGATTTGGAGTCACACTCAAAATTAAAGTGGAAAAACACAGGCTGATCCAACTTTGATGTAATGTCCTTAAAACAAGTCAAAATGAGGCTCAGTAGTGTGTGTGGCCTCCACGTGCCTGTATGACCTCCCTACAACGCCTGTGCATGCTCCTGATGAGGTGGCGGACGGTCTCCTGAGGGATCTCCTCCCAGACCTGGACTAAAGCATCTGCCAACTCCTGGACAGTCTGTGGTGCAACGTGACGTTGGTGGATAGAGCGAGACATGATGTCCCAGATGTGCTCAATTGGATTCAGGTCTGGGGAACGGGCGGGCCAGTCCATAGCATCAATGCCTTCGTCTTGCAGGAACTGCTGACACACTCCAGCCACATGAGGTCTAGCATTGTCTTGCATTAGGAGGAACCCAGGGCCAACCGCACCAGCATATGGTCTCACAAGGGGTCTGAGGATCTCATCTCGGTACCTAATGGCAGTCAGGCTACCTCTGGCAAGCACATGGAGGGCTGTGCGTCCCTCCAAAGAAATGCCACCCCACACCATTACTGACCCAATGCCAAACTGGTCATGCTGGAGGATGTTGCAGGCAGCAGAACGTTCTCCACGGCGTCTCAAGACTCTGTCACGTCTGTCACATGTGCTCAGCGTGAACCTGCTTTCATCTGTGAAGAGCACAGGGCACCAGTGGCGAATTTGCCAATCTTGGTGTTCTATGGCAAATGCCAAACGTCCTGCACGGTGTTGGGCTGTAAGCACAACCCCCACCTGTGGACGTCGGGCCCTTATATCACACTCATGGAGTCTGTTTCTGACCGTTTGAGCAGACACATGCAGACACATGCACATTTGTGGCCTGCTGGAGGTCATTTTGCATGGCTCTCGCAGTGCTCCTCCTGTTCCTACTTGCACAAAGGCAGAGGTAGCGGTCCTGCTGCTGGGCTGTTGCCCTCCTACGGCCTCCTCCACGTCTCCTGATGTACTGGCCTGTCTCCTGGTAGCGCCTCCATGCTCTGGACACTACATTGACAGACACCGCAAACCTTCTTGCCACAGCTCGCATTGATGTGCCATTTTGGATAAGCTGCACTACCTGAGCCACTTGTGTGGGTTGTAGACTCCGTCTCATGCTACCACTAGAGTGAAAGCACCGCCAGCATTCAAAAGTGACCAAAACATCAGCCAAGAAGCATAGGAACTGAGAAGTGGTCTGTGGTCACTACCTGCAGAACCACTCCTTTATTGGGGGTGTCTTGCTAATTGCCTATAATTTCCACCTGTTGTCTATCCGATTTGCACAACAGCATGTGAAATTGATTGTCACTCAGTGTTGCTTCCTAAGTGGACAGTTTGATTTCACAGAAGTGTGATTGACTTGGAGCTACATTGTGTTGTTTAAGTGTTCCCTTTATTTTTTTGAGCAGTGTATATAAAGATATAAATACCTTCACATTGGAATAGAGTGATAAAATGGTTCTCCATTTTCTTTCGGTTATATACAGTGGCATGCAAAAGTTTAGGCACCCCTGGTCAAAATTTCTGTTACTGTGAACAGTTAAGCAAGTTGAAGTTCAAATGATCTCCAAAAGACAGAAAGTTAAAGATGAAACACACTTTTCAACATTTTAAGCAATATTATTTTAGTTTTGTACAATTTTAGATTGAAAAAAAGGAAAGGAGTACCTTGCAAAATTTGGAAACCCAAGGAGATTTAAGCATTCAGATAACTTTGACCGAGGTCTCAGACATTAAATAGCCTGGTAGGGATAAGGCTTGTTCACAGTCATCGTTATGATGATCATTTACAGGTGATACAAATTTCAAAGCTTTATAAATACCCAGTCTCAAACTTTTCCCAAAAAACAGCAGCCATGGGTTATTCTAAGGAGCTGCCTAACAGTCTGAAAATGAAAATGGTGGAGGACTACAAAGCAGGAGAAGCCTATAAGAAGTAGGCAAAGCATTTTCAGATTGCCATTTCCTCTGTTTAAAATGTAATTAAGAAATGGCAGTTACCAGGAACAATGGAGGTCAAGAGATGGTCTGGAAGACCAAAAAAAATTTCAGAGACCGCTGCTGGTAAGATTGCTAGAATAGCAAACCAGAAACCCAGCTTGACTGCAAAATACATTCAGGAAGATTTAGCAGCCTGGAGTTGTGGTACTATGTTCTACTGTTCATGGACACCTGCATAAATATGGCCATCATGGAAGAGTCATCAGAAGAAAACCTCTCCTGCGTCCTCACCACAAAATTCAGCTTCAGAGGTTTGCAAAAGAACATCTAAACAAGTTTGATGCATTTTGGAAACAAGTCCTGTGGACCGATGTGGTTAAAATAGAGTTCTTTGGCCAAAATGAGCAAAGGTATGTTTGGAGAAAATGGGGTACAGAATTTCATGAAAAGAACACCTTTCCAACCATTGAGCATGGGGGTGGATCAATCATGCTTTGGGGTTGTGTTGTAGCTAATGGGGCTGGGAATATTTCACGGGTAGGGGAAAGAATGGATTCAATGAAATTTCAGCAAATTCTGAAAGCAAACACAACACCAACTGTAAAAAAGCTGAAGCTGAAAAGAGGATGGCTTCTACAAAAAGATAATGAATGATCCTAAACACACCTCAAATCCACAACAGAATACCTCAAAAGGTGGAAGCTGAAGGTTTTACCATGGTCATCACAGTCCTCTGATCTGAACCTCAAAAGAGCAGTGCATACAACACAGCCCAGGAATGTCACAGAACTGGAAGACTTTTGCAAGGAAGAAAGGATGAAAATCCCTCAAACAAAAATTTGTCTGGCTTCAAAAAGCATTTTCAAGCTGTGATACTTGCCAAAGGGGGTGTTACTAGGCATTAACTATGCTGGGTGCCCAAAGTTTTGCTTCAGGTCCTGTTCCTTTTTTGTTATTTTGAAAATGTAAAAGATGAAAATAAAAAAGTTTTTGCTTAAAATACAAAGGAAATGTGTCATCTTAAACTTTATGCCTTTTAGGAATCATTTCATCTTCAAGTTACTTAATTGTTCACAGTAATCATAATTTTGACCAGGGGTGCCCAAACTGTTGCGTGCCACTGTAGGTAAAGTTCTGGTGATTGAATTGGGCTATGGTTTGATTTCAGTTGGTGTTTTTTTTCCCGTTTTTTTAAACTAAATTTTGCATACTTATTTCTGCCATATTAAGAGAGGTGATATCAGATTTATTATGGAGTCCATGCAAGCCTTAAATACAGGAGACAAAGTGCTCCTGTGGTGACATTAGTCAGATCTGATCTGAGTCTGCTAAAGAGCTCTGTCATGCAGTGGGTCCCCAGCAATCACGCCATCGGTCAAGTGATCGCCATTCACCATTTGCCGATATCAGCTGATGCCTATTGATTCCCATCTGGAATATTTATGGTATGGCACATCAATAGGATATGCCCCAAAAGTCTAATAAGTGTGAGTCCCACATCTGGGACCTGCACCTATCTCAAGAATGGAGAGCAAGTCATGCATGCAAGCTCACCCCTCCATGCACTGTTATGGGACTTCCGAAAATGGCTCGGCTACTTTTGGAAGCGCCATTGCAGTCGACTGGGCAGTGGGAGTGCATGAGCGGTTTGTTCTCCATTCACTCTATGGGACTTCTGAAAATAGCAAAGCCCACTCACTCAGATATTGTTCCCACAGCTGTGAATGGAGAGGACACTATGCATGTCATCAAACCTAAGATATTCCTGAGAGACCTAGGTCAATAGGCTCCGTCATGCAGCACATCCATCACGCTGCAGTGCTGGAAGTTGTTAGCATTGCATATTAGGAGAAGCATTTTACTTCAATAACTATATACATGTATTGAGGCCATTGGGATATGCCGTATAAGAATCCCTGAGGTTGGGGGGTTGGACTGGTTCCCATCAAGAGCAAGTGGTATTACTGAGCTGGTTTTGGGTTCCCTGGCCTGAAGTGTGGGAAATATGATAGGTCTTGGCCCATGTTATAGGCTTGGCAACAACCTACGCCTTTTCTTGAGACAGAAATATACAGGCATCATCAAGATCTATATATTTGTAACGGCTGAAGATACTGGCTATGTGTCACACAGTCTCCTCGTCCCGTTTATTAGACACATCGTATTCGTATCCACTTCCAGGTGTAATCTGGATTCCTCATTCACAGTTTTGACCACACATTGGGAACCAGGACCGAGGAAGTGTAACTGCGTTGTATTCGGTTTCGCTTCAGTGTTTTAAATTTCTTATGATACCAAAAACTCATGATACCAAAACTCTTTATTTTTAGAGCTGAACTCTAGTATATGTAATTACTGCCCAGCATAGTGTACAAATTACAGTAAAAATGAGCAGTCTCTCTGCCCTACCCATTGGTTAAAATTTGTTGGCTTATTTCTAGTTTTGATCCTCACAATTTCCAACATTTGCATAGAAACATATAGAAACATAGAATGTGTCGGCAGATAAGAACCATTTGGCCCATCTAGTCTGCCCAATTTGCAGATAATTTACATGGACACTATGCTACTGAATGTTACTGTCAACGTGGACCAATGCGCAGTCGCGTACATAGAGAAGTCAGGGCCCCATAGCAAGGATCAGACCAGGCCCCCTCAGGGTAGAAGGGTTTCTGCCTAAACCCTTTTCAATGACCCTTGGGACATTTTTCCACTGCTTTGTTTGCTAAAAGTTGTTCCTTTAGAGGGTAGAGTCCTGACCAAGTCTTCACCTCCAGTAGAAGAGGAGATAATCCCAACTAAGACTGGGGCACCTCTTGCCCTGGGCCCCATAGCAGTCACATGGTCTGCCGTTATGGTAGTTACGCCCCTGCCAACGCGGTAACATTAAAAACTATGAAGGCTATTAGTTTGATAAGAATTTAGCTATAATGAGTGTCGGGAGTTCAGAGATGGGGGCTACAGCACCCGACATCAGATGGGACTCAGTCTAAAACAGAAAGTGACCTGCAGATAGACTGAGACTTAATTCTGCAGGACATAAGCTGCTGAAAATTCTTAATAAAAACCAACTGAAACATTATTTTTAGACCAAAATGAGTAAAATGCAATCGTAAAATCGTTAAATATGGCATAGCCACCAGGTTTCTGCTGTTTTAAGCTAATTTCTGCAAACGATGAAAACGGCGATCACAAACATTTATCCCCTAAGATGCTGTGGTCAAAAACACGGGAGCATGAGATCAGGGAAGGCGTTCCTTAGTAGTAATAGGCCTGAGCCTGTACAAGGCTTCCAGGCCTATTACTGGTATATTCCAATGCAGTTGGCAGCACTGTATCGGAATATACTGAATTTTCTATTCAGTAATTAATTACATTTTATTATTGAATAGAAATGGCAATCTGGTTTTCTTGGGGGCCTAAAAAAAAGTAAAAAAATGTTTTAACAATATAAAAAATAATATATATATATATATATATATATATATATATATAAAAATACGAGTCCCCCCCATCCCCAAGATTAAAATAAAAATAAACATCATAGGCACTGCGGTATCCAAAAATGCTCGTACTATTAAAATATAAAAATAGTTATCCCATAAGATTAGTGGTGTAACGAAAAAAAACTAAATGGCCAAGTCACCATTTTTTCGTTGTTTCACTTCCCCAATTTTTTTTATAAAAAGTGATTAAAAAGTCATATACATCCCAACATTGTATCAGTAAAAACTACAGATCATCCTGCAAAAAAACAAGCCCCCACTAAGCGCCGTAGATGTCAATATAAAAAATTGATGGGGTTCAGAATATGGCAATAAAAAGTTTTTTTACCCAGTATTAAAACACAAGAAAAACGATACAAATTTGGTATTGTTTCAATTGTATTTATCCTGAGAATGAAGGAAACAGGTCAGTTTTACCACATAGGAAAAGCGGTAAAAAATAAAACCCATAGAATTGTAGTGGAATTGTTTTTTTTCTCCAGCTTTTCACTACATTGTATTCAACAGTAAATGGTGCCATTGGAAAGTACAACTTGTCCTGTAACAAAAAGAAGCCCTCATACAGAAGATGAGAACGTTATGTCTCCAGGAAGGCAGGGAAGAAAAAAGAAAACGGAAAATCACCCAGTCCTCTAAGGGTTAATAATGTTCAGAGACAGAACAATCTTAGGGGGAAAACATTATATGTGCAGAACAAGAGTGACTTTCCTTGTACAGATAGTCAGAATGAGCACATTTTCAAGGGCACAGTTTTAAAACTTAGTAATAACCTTGAACATAAATGACAGTAAAAACATGTAAAATAGAATAAAGCCTATTCTGAGCGATGACACATTGTTACATGTTGTCACATTGTCATATTGTTCCTCAATCAAATAAGCAGAGTGTTGCACTGGTCCTCTAGAGCGGGGTCTCCAACATCATGCAGCTCTTCATGCCCCGACAGCCAAAGGTCAAAGATTTGACGAATTTGATCTTTTCCTGTACAAGTGCCCAGGGCTGATGTTTCCTAGGGCCCCACGATCAGTGTGGGGGGGAAACCACTTCACTCTCCTACACCACCAGGAACTTTACCATCAGCCCTTTCACTATCCTAAACCATTAGGGATGCTGATATTAACTTACTGGGCCACTAGGGCTTTAAAGGGGTCAAGCGAGATGCACAGCAATTCCACGCGGCCGCCACTTCCGTGATCATGTGCCGTACTTTGGGCACGTGACCTCAGCCTGGGGTTACAAACTGCAGTGCGCTTTGGCAGGTTGTAATCCCCCAATGTACGGCACGATCCCAGAAGTAGTGGTTGCCTGGGATCATGGCACGTCTCGGATAACCCCTTTAAAGAGGACCTATCACCACTAAATGCAAAGCAACTGGAAAGTAGCGTGTTATAGATCAGGAGGAGCTGAGCAGATTGATATAAACTTTTATGGGGAAAGGATTCAGTAAAACCTGTATTTTATACGTTTATATCTTTGCTTTTTTTCCACCTCCTGTGAACAGCTATCGGTACAGGAAGGAGGAGTTATACTTATACAATCACTGATGACACCTCCCTCCTGTACAGATAGCTGTTCACAGGAGGTGGAAAAAAACTAAGAAATGATTGTACAAAACACAGGTTTTACTGAATCCTTTCCCAAAAAGCTCCTCGTGCTCTATAACATGACGCCTGCTTATGACATTGCCTTTTGTGGTGATAGGACCTCTTTATCTATCAACCTCTTCACCACCCTAGACCCCCAGGGATGGTAAAATAAAACCCTTCAAACCAAAAAGGAAGTCTCTGCCCTAGACAGCTAAGGATGTTATCATAAATCTCTTCAAAACCTAAAACCATCTTTAACCCGTTTGCCATACCTATACTAAAAGCAGCTACAGTAGGTATTAAGTACTGTATGGTGCTATAATTTAGGAATTGAATTGCAATATTATGTGGCAGCTATGTGGCAGCATTATGTGACCTCTTTATGGTAGTATGCGGATACTGCATATTATTTAGGGACTAATGGAGGTCTTATGTTTACAGCATATGGCAGTATTATCATGACACTATGAAGACCGCACAGCAGTATTTATTATTTGGGCACAGAATGGCATAGGGGGGTGGGCCTCTGTGGAGGTCACTGTTAAGGGGGCGGCGTACCGTGGAGATCAATGTTAAGGGGATGGGGTGCTGTGGAGGTCACTGTTAAAGGGGAGGGGTGCTGTGGGGCGTCAATGTTAAGGGGGTGGGCACTGTAGAGGTCTCTATTAAGGGGGTGCACCGCTGTGGAGGTCAATGTTAAGGGGGTGGGCACTGTAGAGGTCTCTATTAAGGGGGCGCACCGCTGTGGAGGTCAATGTTAAGGGGGTGGGGCACTGAAGATGCCACTGTTAAGGGGAACACTGTGGATATCTTTTAATCAACCCCTGCTAGTATAATATGTAAATGTTACTGAAAGAGTTGAATGAAAACTTCAGCTCTGCTATATCTGTAGAACAGAATTGGTCAGTACATCGTGCATGGTAGAAACCAATACACACGTGGCACGCCATGGCACCGCAGCATTCTATAAACATACGGTATATGATCCGTATATCAACTAGTACCACATCTAACATAAAAATATGAGGTGCTTAGCAAATATATTCTGATCGAAAAGTGTCTGTGTCCATGCAGAACAGCAAGGTGACCTCCATATGGATAGGTACCTATCTCCATGCCATTCATGGGCATCTAAAATTCGAGAAGATTGGAACCCACTGTGACTACTACAATTGTTACCTCTCCATGTCCCGCTCTCCTTGAATTTTAGATGCCTATGAACTGCATAGATATAGGTTTACAGTTAGGTTCCTATCCATATTGAGGTCACTTTGCTGTCGGTGAATAGGCAAAATATATTTGCTAAGCACCTCATGTTTTTGTACTATATCATACTAGTGGGATCATATACTGTACATTTATAGAATGCTGCTGTGCCAGGCCTTGTATCTGCTATATCTGGACTCTTCAGTTTATCACCTTCTTGGACAATCCTTCTGCTTGGCTGGCACGGAGATTGTTGTCTTACATATTAATATATCATCAGCCCGGGAATGACAGATGTGTCACTACTGTGAGTGCAGCTCCTGACCTCACAGGTCTTCTCACGTTGTGCAAATTAATGTACAAAGGACCGTGAAATGTGTTAAGTGTCTGGTTCACCTCTGCAGAAATCAGATCAAGGAACTATTTCCAGCTCTGCCATTATGGAGGTGTTAGGGCCTGTTCACATCTCGTTTTTGCTGTATGTCAAGTGGATACGTTTAGACATATATTAAAAAATGCGTACACAAACGTATGCAATTTTGTGGTTATCTATCCTTTTTTCCCTTACGCCCATGACAGCACCCTTAAAGAGACCGCCTTCATCCAGGACAGGAAACAGGAGCTTTTGTGGAGAGTTCTTAAGGAGGGGCTCTGCTCCTGTACCACCAGTTCCTGTTTCCTGTCCTATGGATAGGACGTCTATGTGGAGAGCTAGGATCAGGCTGCAGGAGCCCCTGAGGTGCAACATTTATAGCGGTTACCTGGTGCGGCATAAGACTCCACTAGGAGCCGCCTGCTAAGTCTGGGGCCAATCCTTCTGGGTCCTGGATGTGTTTTGTCGGGCCGGTGTTCCTGGGCAGTCCCAGCATAACCGTGAGGTGATGCTGGCAAGCTGGATCCTCCTGGCGGTGTTCAGGAGGTCCGGGGCCTTTTCTATGCCTTCCTCCTGGCCTGGAGCAACTTACAGAGGCAGGGGATAGGCTTAGAGTTTTCTCGGCGTGCTCTGCGTCCCACAACTTCCGGTATTTGGAACACATATGAAGGAGCTACAGTGAAGGAGCAATCCGGAAGTGTGCTGTATGCAAGAAAAAACTCGCTCCTTTCTGGTCTAAGTTGTTATGTCAGCATTGTGTGAACAAGGTGGTAGAGGAGGAATCCCCATCACTACTTCAGAGTATCAAAGATATTGTCAAATCTGAAGTCTCAGATTCAATAAAATGTTTAAAAAGTGCCTCGGGCAAGCAGGGTCACTCTAATATAGTATCCGATTCAGAGTCTTCAGACGAGAATAAGGAAAGAGAAATCCTAGAAGATTCAAACTCTTCCTCAAATGAAGAATCCCCCTGAGGATACAGATTCTCTGCTCAAGGCTATTAGAATATGAAGGTGGATGAATGTAGGGAACGAAAATCTATTCAAGATATAATGTTTGGTGACCTGGGGCACAAAAGATCAAGAGTCTTTCCGTTAAAAGAAAATATAAAATATTGAATTCAGAAAGAGTGGAAAAACCTGACAAGAAGTTTTTTATCCCTAGAAATGTTAAAAGAAAATATCCTTTTGATGAGGGCGAGTCCTCCTGCTGGGAAAGGCCTTCTAAATTGGACGCCCCAATCGCCAAAATTTCTAAAAGGTCTGCTTTGCCTTTTGAGGACCTCGGTGCCTTGAAAGATCCGATGGACAGACGGGCAGAGGTATACCTTAAAAAAGTATGGGAGGCCTCTATGCAGGCATTTAAACCAAATATTGCTACTACCTCTACTGCCAGGTCGTTAAAGTTATGGCTGCAAGAGTTAGAATCACATATCCAGAATAAAACCTCCAGAGACCAGTTGCAAGGGGTGTTTCCTACCATCTTTAAAGCGGTGGACTTCATTTCGGATGCTTCTGCGGATGCATTAAGATTAAATGCCAGGTCAGCAGCTCTATCTATTTCTGCTAGCAGGGCCATTTGGCTTAAGGGGTGGTCTGGTGACACGGGTTCAAAAAATAAGCTTTGCGCTATTCCGTGCCAGGGAGATTTCCTTTTTGGGTCGGTTTTGGACGACCTTTTAGAAAAGGCCTTTGACAACAAAAAAGGCTTTCCTGTTTCCAGACCCCCTAAAAGACAACAGAGGTAGAAGGGATATGGAATTCCTCTTTAATACCCAGTCTACTTCAGGGCCCAAGGCTGGTCAACAATGACAGTTACTGTGCCATAAGGGGAAGACTTTCTCGCTTTTCTCGGGCTTGGGAAAAAATCTTGACAAGCCCTTGGATTATTGGTATTATAAAAGATGGGTTTTCGTCTAGAGTTTATATCTCCCCCACCGGAAAGATAAAAAATTACAAATCTGGTTCCAAATTCTGTAAGAGACTTAGCACTAAGACAAGAAGTTTTTTCCCTTTTAAAGAAAAAGGTTCTTGTTCCTGTTCCATACTCAGAGAAGGGGAGGGGTTTTTATTCGCCCCTTTTTCTCGTACCCAAGGCAGACTGATCATTCAGAATTGACAGTCTGCAATAAAACATCTCTTCAAAGACTATGTCATGTCTACCATAGACATAAAGGATGCCTATTATCACATCCCAATTCAAGCAGATTTTCAAAAATATCTCAGAGTGGCGGTGTCTATGGAAGGACGGGTTCGTCATTTACAATACAGAGCACTTTCGTTTGGAATATCTCAGGCCCCCAGGCTCTTTACGAAACTGATGGCAGAGGTTATGGCCCACATAAGGGAAAGACATTCTGGTTATTCCTTATTTGGAAGATCTTCTAGTGGTGGCAGAATCCGAAGACCTTCTAACCTCTCGTCTTCTAGAACTAATAGAAATTCTAGCAAGGCTAGGGTGGCAGATAAACTGGGAAAAGTCAAACCTGACCCCTTCCCAAAAATGTGTGTTTCTAGGACTGATTCTGTATTCTGTAAAGCTACGTTGCATCCTCCCTCAGCGCAAGATACCCCAAATAAGAGGAGACGTGCAGTCCCTGGTAGCCTCAAAAAATCGAACTATCAGGCAAGGGATGGCAGTATTAGGCAGAATGACCTCCACGATACCTGCTGTCAGTTGGGCCCTGTTATACTCCAGGACGTTTCAGTGGCAGATTCTGAAAGAGTGGCAGGGATCATTGTCCCCGTTGGATGCCCCACTTCCTCTCACCCCTCAGGTGATACAATCCTTAACCTGGTGGCTGGAAACTTCAAATCTGACTCAGGGCCTCTCTTGGGATCTACAGGAGCAAATAACCATCACCACAGATGCCAGTCCGACTGGGTGAGGGGCCTTTTGTCAGTGGGGGGTTCGGCAGGGGGTGTGGAGTTCAACAGAGAGTCAGGATTCCCAGAATATGAGGGAGTTGAGAGCAGTTCTGTTGGCCTTAAGAGAATTCCTACCTAAAATATGAGGAAAGGGAGTAAAAAATCTTCTCAGACAGCACCACTGTGGTATCCTACCTAAACAGGCAAGGAGGGACAAAGTCAAAAATCTTATGTTCTTAGCCGCAGACATTTTTTCTCTAATCATTCCTTATGTTCCTTTCATCAAGGCAGTACACTTAAAGGGAACAGAAGACAAGGTGGCGGATTATCTAAGCAGATACCATTTGGATCAGGGAGAATTGTGTTTAAACCAAGAAGTCTTCAGTCAGATAGTTCAGCTGTGGGGCCAACCTCAAGTAGACCTTTTTGCAACCAGACAGAACAAAAAATGCAACCTATTCTTTTCTCTAAATCCTAAAGATTTTCCGTCAGGGATAGACGCCTTCTCCCTTCCATGGCCGGATCAGCTTCTGTATGCCTTTCCTCCTCTAAGACTTCTTCCGATGGTATTACAGAAGCTGAGGCAGGAACAGACGAGGCTCATTCTAATTGCCCCTTTCTGGCCAAGGAGAACGTGGTTCACTTGGTTGAGGAAGCTATCTCTTGCAGATCCCTGGATTCTTCCGGACAGGCAGAATCTGTCGTTTCAGGGTCCTGTCTTCCATCCAGAAGTGAGAAACCTTTATCTAACAGTCTGGTATTTGAAGGGGAAATCCTAGAGCGTAGGGGTCTATCTAAGGAAGTTATATCTACCCTTTTATTATTTAGGAAAGAAGTACCCTCTTTACCTCAGAGTATGGAAGACCTTCTTAAATTTTTCTAAAGTCCCAGTAGATCCCTTGAGTTCTCCTCCTATTTCCAAAATGTTGGATTTTTTACAAAAGGGTCTTGATAAGAACCTAAGACTTAGCACCCTTAAGGTTCAGATTTTTTCCCTGTGTGTGGGTGAGATTTCTGCCTTTTCAGACTCTCCTCCTTATACTAACATCCTGGAGGACTGAGTGCTCATTAAACCAGATCCTTCTTTTCTACCTAAAGTGGTCTCCTTGTTTCATAGGACCCAAGACATTGTTCTTCCATCCTTGTGTCAATCCCCAAAGAATGAGAAAGAGGCTCCATTGTCTAGAAATTAAAAGATGCCTGTCTGAATATCTGAAAGCCACTGGTCAATGGAGTAAATCCTCTAGACTTTTGGTACAGTTTGGTGGAAGAAACAAAGGTAATAAAGTTTCTTCTAGAACTCTATCCATATGTACACTGCGTGCAGAATTATTAGGCAAATGAGTATTTTGACCACATCATCCTCTTTATGCATGTTGTCTTACTCCAAGCTGTATAGGCTCGAAAGCCTACTACCAATTAAGCATATTAGGTGATGTGCATCTCTGTAATGAGAAGGGGTGTGGTCTAATGACATCAACACCCTATATCAGGTGTGCATAATTATTAGGCAACTTCCTTTCCTTTGGCAAAATGGGTCAAAAGAAGGACTTGACAGGCTCAGAAAAGTCAAAAATAGTGAGATATCTTGCAGAAGGATGCAGCACTCTTAAAATTGCAAAGCTTCTGAAGCGTGATCATCGAACAATCAAGCGTTTCATTCAAAATAGTCAACAGGGTCGCAAGAAGCGTGTGGAAAAACCAAGGCGCAAAATAACTGCCCATGAACTGAGAAAAGTCAAGCGTGCAGCTGCCAAGATGCCACTTGCCACCAGTTTGGCCATATTTCAGAGCTGCAACATCACTGGAGTGCCCAAAAGCACAAGGTGTGCAATACTCAGAGACATGGCCAAGGTAAGAAAGGCTGAAAGACGACCACCACTGAACAAGACACACAAGCTGAAACGTCAAGACTGGGCCAAGAAATATCTCAAGACTGATTTTTCTAAGGTTTTATGGACTGATGAAATGAGAGTGAGTCTTGATGGGCCAGATGGATGGGCCCGTGGCTGGATTGGTAAAGGGCAGAGAGCTCCAGTCCGACTCAGACGCCAGCAAGGTGGAGGTGGAGTACTGGTTTGGGCTGGTATCATCAAAGATGAGCTTGTGGGGCCTTTTCGGGTTGAGGATGGAGTCAAGCTCAACTCCCAGTCCTACTGCCAGTTTCTGGAAGACACCTTCTTCAAGCAGTGGTACAGGAAGAAGTCTGCATCCTTCAAGAAAAACATGATTTTCATGCAGGACAATGCTCCATCACACGCGTCCAAGTACTCCACAGCGTGGCTGGCAAGAAAGGGTATAAAAGAAGAAAGTCTAATGACATGGCCTCCTTGTTCACCTGATCTGAACCCCATTGAGAACCTGTGGTCCATCATCAAATGTGAGAGGGAAAACAAGGAGGGAAAACAGTACACCTCTCTGAACAGTGTCTGGGAGGCTGTGGTTGCTGCTGCAAGCAATGTTGATGGTGAACAGATCAAAACACTGACAGAATCCATGGATGGCAGGCTTTTGAGTGTCCTTGCAAAGAAAGGTGGCTATATTGGTCACTGATTTGTTTTTGTTTTGTTTTTGAATGTCAGAAATGTATATTTGTGAATGTTGAGATGTTATATTGGTTTCACTGGTAAAAATAAATAATTGAAATGGGAATATATTAGTTTTTTGTTAAGTTGCCTAATAATTATGCACAGTAATAGTCACCTGCACACACAGATATCCCCCTAAAATAGCTAAAACTAAAAACAAACTAAAAACTACTTCCAAAAATATTCAGCTTTGATATTAATGAGTTTTTTGGGTTCATTGAGAACATGGTTGTTGTTCAATAATAAAATTAATCCTCAAAAATACAACTTGCCTAATAATTCTGCACTCCCTGTATAGTGGGGGCTATCGCTTTAGCCTATTCCTCAGCGGGGGAAACTCCCCCTTTGGGTTTTGGTGCTCACTCAACCAGATCCATTTCTACTTCTTAAGCAGAAAGGGCTGATGCATTTCTAGAACTGATTTGTAGGCCTGCTACCTGAAAGTCTCCATGTAGTTTTTTTTCATCACTGCAGGTTAGATTTAAACTCTAAGGACTGTTTATCTTTCGGCAGGAAGGTCTTGCAGGCAGTAGTCTTCCCCCTAAGCTAGTTACTATTCTAGTCGTCTCTCAAGGGTGCTGTCATGGGCGTAAGGGAAATTCAGGATTACACTTACCGGTAATCGTTTTTCCATGAGCCCATGACAGCACCCGGGATTTATTCCCACCCTGTTTTAAGCTTGTAAATAATGCATATAAAAAAAAAATTATAATATATACAGTACAGACCAAAAGTTTGAACACACCTTCTCATTCAAAGAGTTTTCTTTATTTTCATGACTATGAAAATTGTAGATTCACACTGAAGGCATCAAAACTATGAATTAACACATGTGGAATTATATACATAACAAACAAGTGTGAAACAACTGAAAATATGTCATATTCTAGGTTCTTCAAAGTAGCCACCTTTTGCTTTGATTACTGCTTTGCACACTCTTGGCATTCTCTTGATGAGCTTCAAGAGGTAAATGGTTTTCACTTCACAGGTGTGCCCTGTCAGGTTTAATAAGTGGGATTTATTGCCTTATAAATGGGGTTGGGACCATCAGTTGCGTTGAGGAGAAGTCAGGTGGATACACAGCTGATAGTTCTCCTGAATAGACCGTTAGAATTGGTATTATGGAAAGAAAAACGAGTGGCCATCATTACTTTAAGAAATGAAGGTCAGTCAGTCAGCCGAAAAATTGGAAAACTTTGAAATTAAGGGCTATTTAACCATGAAGGAGAGTGATGGGGTGCTGCGCCAGATGACCTGGCCTCCACAGTCACCGGACCTGAACCCAATCGAGATGGTTTGGGGTGAGCTGGACCGCAGAGTGAAGGCAAAAGGGCCATCAAGTGCTAAGCATCTCTGGGAACTCCTTCAAGACTGTTGGAAGACCATTTCAGGGGACTACCTCTTGAAGCTCATCAAGAGAATGCCAAGAGTGTGCAAAGCAGTAATCAAAGCAAAAGGTGGCTACTTTGAAGAACCTAGAATATGACATATTTTCAGTTGTTTCACACTTGTTTGTTATGTATATAATTCAACATGTGTTAATTCATAGTTTTGATGCCTTCATAGTCATGAAAATAAAGAAAACTCTTTGAATGAGAAGGTGTGTCCAAACTTTTGGTCTGTACTGTATGTATATATATATATAATAAATAAAATGTGTAAAAAAAAAAAGTTTGATGTGTTTTAGGACAAGTTCTCGCAATTAACTGGTGGTATAGGGGCAGAACCCCTCCTTAAGAGCTCTCCACGAAAGTTCCTGTTTCCTGTCCTCGATGGAGGCAGTCTCTCAAGAGTGCTGTCATGGGCTCATGGAAAAACGATTACCAGTAAGTGTAATCCTGAATTTTTTATGTTTAATGGATGTGCATACGTTTCAAAACGTTTTTGTGTCCATTTTATTTTTACTAAAAACATATGCGTTTTTGTAAAAAAAAATGTTTTGAAGTGTATCAAAGGAAGTATGAAGTATCTGGATAAAAGGGATACATTTAATGGATGAAAGTGTATTGTGTTACGTTTCCAGTCATTTCCTATTCACTGCAATGTAAAAAATAAAAAAAAGTATACATTTCTATAATTTTTTTTTGGCAGAACAGAAAAGTGTGGTATTGCTACGTCATTCGATCCTGCAAAAAAAAAAAAAAAACAACGTAGAGAAATGTAAACAGTGATAAACAGAATCAAAAATGTGCACTTGTGAACTAAATTGGCCTAATTATACTCTATGGGCATGTCAAGCACTACATCTCAATATGTTTTTTTCTGTTTACAAACATATCCGCTTGACGTACAATAAACAGCCCTATAAAAGACAACAGTGTTCAAAAGGTGCATCTGTCAATCAGACACACGTCAGTGTAAATGTCCTCCTGCACATGATGAGGAAGCCACAACATCTGAGAAGGTCTGAAGGTTCAAGTTCTGGGTCTTTGGGAGTCCTATCTGCAAATACACTTTCATTTTTTTATGTTTTTAAGAAAGCAGGGTGATCACTTTCTTGGGCTTGTGGAATCACTGTGTACACACAATACTTATCCTTAGTGATGGACGAACATCGGCTGGGGCGGTTCGCGAACGCGCGTTCGCGATCAAATGTTCGTGAACTGCGCGTTCGCGATGGGACCCATTGACTTTAATGGCAGGTGTACCTGAAAAATCTTCAGGTCATATTTGCAGCCACCAAATACTTACTAGAAGTGCACAAATAGTCGCACAACATGGACAATGACATACCAAAGGGGGATCATTGCCAAAAATTGCCACGAAAAATATGTATTTTAATCAGGGGCCATTTTTATGCGTCTTAAAGGGAAACTCAAAAAAAAATGTGCCTTGCTGGAGCCTAGAAAGATTTTATTTTAGGCCACAGGAGTACAGGCCCCAAAAATTAGGCATTCACCTGACAGAAAAGGACTTTTATGCCACTGTATATACATAAGATAGGGATCATTTTTTGTTCTGTGAGGTGGCGGATATGTGTGGGCTGGCATGAGGAAATTCAATAACACGTCGTTGTCACGGGTGTTGAATTCCTCCGAGATTCATGCCTCATTCATTTTTAGAAATGTGAGGTAGTCCACACTGTTGTGGGCTAGGCGAGTGCGCTTATCGGCCACGATCCCCCCTGCTGCGCTGAACGTTCTTTTCGGACAGGACACTCAATGAGGGGCAAGCCAAGAGTTCCATGGCAAATTGTGCCAGCTCTGGCCACAGGTCAAGCCTGTACACCCAGTAGTCCAGGGGTTCCTCACTTCTCAGAGCGTCCGCATCGGCCATTAACCCGATGTAGTCGGACACCTGTCGGTCTAGGCGTACCCTGAGGCTGGATCCGGAGGGCAGCTGTCGATGGGTTGGCTGCAAGAATGATCTCATATCCAAAGTGACCAACACATCTTCAAACCGCCCTCTTCTTACAGGTGCGGTAGGATTGGTACCCGCACCTGTTTCGCTGTGGGTGGAAATTCCTCTGCCAGTGCCCGCAACAGCAGAATGCAGCATCTCTCGCAGCAAGGCCTGAAAATGTTGCATTCTGCCAGCCCTCTGTGATGCTGGTAACATGTCTGCCATTTTGTGTTTGTACTGGGGGTCTAAGTACGTTGCCACCCAGTACTGGTCCTTGCCCTTTATGCTTTTTATACGGGGGTCCCTCTTCAAACACTGGAGCATGAAGGCCCCCATTTGCACTAAATTGGAAGCGGTGTAGCTCCCTGGCTCCTGCTCATCGCCCAGGAAAATTGTCGTCCTCGGTCTCCTCCCCCCCACAGCCACGGACAAAACCAGGGATCCCAGAAAAGTTTAAAGTCCCTCTCAAACCCTGCTCTTCTTGCTCCTCCTCCCCCCAGCCACCATCCTCCTCTGACTCCTCTTCTGACTCCTGCTGACTTGCCTCATATGGAGTAGCCCCCCCTGGAAATTCATTCAGCATTGCGATTTCCTCATCTTCCAGCTCCTGCTCCTCGACGGCTTTATCAATGACACGACGCAATGCACGCTCCAGAAAGAAGGTGTAAGGTACGATGTCACTGATGATGCCCTGGCTGCGACTGACCAGTTTGGTGATCTCATCAACTGGCCGCTGAAGTCTGCATGCATCGCGCATGAGCAACCACTAGTGCGGTGAAAAGAAACCAAGCTGCCCAGAACCTGTCCTGCTGCAGAGTTCGTACAGGTAGTGGTTAAGAGCACGTTGCTGCTTGAGTAGCCTATCAAGCATATACAAGGTGGAGTTCCAGTGCGTCGGGCTGTCACAAATCAGACGTCTGACGGGCAAGTGGTGTCGCCGCTGAACGTCATCAAGGCGAGCCATGGCCGTGTAAGATCTTCTAAAATGACCAGAGATTTTCCTGGCCTGCCGCAAGACGTCCTGAACCCTGGGGTATTTGGCAACGAATCGCTGCACGACTAAGTTCAGGACGTGTGCCATGCACGGCACGTGTGTCATTTTGCCCTGTTTCAGCGCGCTCTGCAGATTGGCAACGTTGTCGCACACCACTTTACCAACTGTCAAATTGAGCGGGGTTAGCCACTGATCGGCCTATGACCGCAGAGCTGAAAGCAGTGAAGGACCGGTGTGGCTCTTGGCTTCCAGGCCCAACAGCCGCAGCACAGCATGGCAAAGTCTCACCTGGCACGTCGAATAGGTTCTGGGGAGCTTAGGGGGTGCAGCGGAAGAGGCGGTAGCAGTGGAAAAGGAGGAGTCAGCCAAGGAGGAGACAGAGGATGGAGTAGGAAGAGGAGAAGAAAAGGCAGGCCTGCATGCAATCCTTGGCGGTAACACCAAATCCACACGGGAGCCACGGGTTACATGCTTGATGGCTGTCAGAAGGTTCACCCAGTGGGCAGTAAAAGTAATGTATCTTCCCTGCCCATGTTTGCTAGACCACGTGTCTATGGTCAGATGTATCTTGGAATAGACACGGTGTGCCAGAGATATATTCATTTGCCGAACGTGGCCATATAGCTCCAGGATGCCGTTCTGGGAGAAATATTTCCTTCCGGGGACCTTCCATTGCGGTGTGCCAATGGGCACTAATTTTCTAAAGGCCTCCAAGTCCACCAGTTTATATGGCAGTAGTTGGCAGGCTAGCAGTTCCCACAAGCCAGCAGCCAGCCGTTGGGGAAGAGGGTTATCCTGCGTCATCAACTTTTTACGCTCGAACATTTGGGCCACGGAAGCCTGCCTTCTGCCAGATGAACACGACGACGGTGGAAGGTGGAGTGGAGGACAAATGGGAGGAGAGAGGAGAAGGAGAAGAGGCAGGACGTGGAGCATCGGGAGTATGGCTTTGTGGGTTCTGACGGCGTTGCACCCACTGGGCTCGGTGATGGGAGGCCAGGTGCCTTCTTAAGGCGGTCGTCCCTAGGTGAGTGTTGGGCTTACTGCGACTTACGCGTTGACTGCACAGGCTGCAGATGGTAACACTATTGTCAGCAGCTGACACGTAAAAAAAAAGCCCACACTGCGGAGCCATGTGCTGGCGTCCTGGGAGCTCCAGAAGTTACCGTGCATGGTGGATAGCTCGCTCCAGATACATTTGCAGTCTGCTTTTTGCCTACTGCGCCCTGCGAGCTCTGCCTGCTTCTCCTCCTTCTCCGTCTCTCCCTCCGAACTCCGCTCCTCTCCCTCTCTTGTGGGCACCCACATGATGTCCATCGACACGTCATCATAGTCACCTTCACCACCACTGACATTTGAGATCTTGGAGTAGGCAGCAACAGCGGGGACCTCACTCCTTGGGCTGATCTGGGTACTGTCGTCAGACAGCTGGGTGGCGGCCGTTGGTACCTCCTCTTCCTCATCCGATGTCAAGAATGGCTGCGCATCGGTAAGGTCCGGGAATGGATGGGAAAATTATTCCTCTGACTCGAGTGGAGGGGCTATGTAGGTGGTGGTGGTGGTGGTGTATTTGGGGGTGCACACAGTAGAGAGTGAGGAGGGTGCAGAAGTGGAAGGCTGAGTGAGCCACTTAACCAACTCTGGTGCACCCCTTGAAGTAAACACACGCGCCTTCTCCAACTTCCCACTTAGGCCCTGGCCTGGTGCACCTGCCCGACCCCTACCACCCCTGCGGAACAGCCTGCCTCTTCCTCTGCCTGTCATTTTCAAAATGACCCTGTGCCTAAGTCCCTAGAGAAGATCAGTATTTGTGGAAGCAGGTATATCACAGGCCACAATCAATATTTGGTGGAAGCAGGTATATCAAGCCCCTTAATCAGTATTTTGTGGAAGCAGGTATATCAAACCCCTTAATCAGTATTTTGTGGAAGCAGGTATATTGCAGGCCTCAATCAATATTTGGTGGAAACAGGTTTATCAAACCCCTTAATCAGTATTTTGTGGAAGCAGGTATATCGCACCCCTCAATCAATATTTGGTGGAAACAGGTTTATCAAACCCCTTAATCAGTATTTTGTGGAAGCAGGTATATCGCACCCCTCAATCAATATTTGGTGGAAACAGGTTTATCAAACCCCTTAATCAGTATTTTGCGGAAGCAGGTATATCGCACCCCTCAATCAACATTTGGTGGAAACAGGTATATCAAACCCCTTAATCTGTATTTTGTGGAAGCAGGTATATCACAGGCCTCGATCAATATTTGGTAGAAACAGGTATATCGTACCCCTTAATCAGTATTTTGTGGAAGCAGGTATATCGCACCCCTCAATCAGTATTTGGTGGAAACAGGTATATCGAGCCCCTTAATCTGTATTTTGTGGAAGCAGGTATATCGCACCCATCAATCAATATTATGTAGAAACAGGTATATCAAACCCCTTAATCAGTATTTTGTGGAAGCAGGTATATCGCACCCCTCAATCAGTATTTGGTGGAAGCAGGTATATCGAGCCCCTTAATCGGTATTTTGTGGAAGCAGTTATATCGAGCCCCTTAATCGGTATTTTGTGGAAGCAGGTATATCGAGCCCCTTAATCTGTATTTTGTGGAAGCAGGTATATCGCACCCATCAATCAATATTTTGTAGAAACAGGTATATCACGCCCCTCAATTATTTTTTTTGCCACAACAGTTATATTACACCACCCTGTTTATTTGGGGCAACAGGCATATCGCAGCCCTCAATCAGTATTTTGTGGAAGAAGGTATATCACACTCCTCAATCCGTTTTTTTGGGGGCAACAGGTATATCACACCCGTTGCAATTAGTTGTTCCAATAGCGTTTGTCCCTCTATATAGCTGCAGTATCGCAGTAGAACCGCACCCCACACACAACTGCTGCACAATACAAATGCACTATAATATACTTTCTATATCAAACCCCTCAGTATATTACACCTATCGATAGCACACCTATACCAGTCCTTAAAAGGACTTTTGTGGCCCTATTAGCTAGCGTTTGGTGTCCGTAATAGCCTGTCCCTGCTCCACAAAGCAACCTCTCCCTACACTGGCAAAACACAGAATGTAAAATGGCTGTCGGATCGGGTTCTTTTATAAGGTAGGGGGTATGTCCATGTGCTGAAACATCTCGATTGGCTGTCCTGTCCCACCTGATGGATGTGTCATGGGTCAAAGTTCGGCACAATGCAAAAGAATATTGCGCCGGCGGATATCGCCATATGTTCGCATGTTCGGCGAATAGCGAACGCGCAAAGTTCACTGCGAAACGCCCGGCGGGCGAACCACAAGGGCATCTCTATTTATCCTGCACCGATCCTGAGTTACATCCTGTATTATACTACAGAGCTGCACTCACTATTCTGCTGGTGGAGTCACTTTGTACATACATTACATTACTTCGTAATGTAAAGAGGGTTTGCAAATGAACTCTTAACAACAAGCTCTTCCTCTAATGCTACCAGATGTAATAAAGTGTAATGCCTTGTCTTGCTGGATTGTAACCCTCAGACAACCCCTGTGGTACCTGGTTGCGATGAGGGGGTAGCTGTGCAGAGGGCTGTACCAGGCTTCCTTCATTCGGGGCATGCTGTCATACATTAGGAGATCTTTCTCTGTGATGACAATTAAGACTGGCTTCCAGTGTTTCTCGTTTTCTCCTGGTACCTGAAAGAGACAGAAAATAATAATCAGAAGAAGCTGTGGCTGACTCTGTTCTGGTCAATTGGCGTCTTTTACAGCAGCTCATCCTACTGCTCCTGGGTAAGCCGCAGTTTTCCGTATTGCCTTCACAGGGTTACTGGGTGAAACGCCTTAGACGCACCTCTGTTTCTCACTGAAAGGACTGCAGTGTAGGGCAACTTATTTTTCAGGCAATTCTCCATGAGAGCAATAAGTATCGCTGAACTGATGAGGGACAAGAACCCCAAAACAGATGCCTACAGATGGTATCTCTGGTTTTGTTGGTAGGGTCTATGTTGCATACTTTTCCCCATGGAGCATTACCTGAAAAATTATACCCATCTTTCCCGTTCCTACACCATGTCCTCCAGGTTATTATTCTGAAGCCACCCGATTTTATCAGCAAACGCCCCTTCCTTCCCTCTGCCTCAGACCAATTTTGCATGAATGTTCTCTTTTGTATGGAAATCCCGGATCTGAAAATTTCTGTAATTATAGATCATTTTAGATCTGTGTTTTTTTTTAGCATCTTGGAATGCAAGAATCAAACAATGTGTATTAGGCCACACAGCACTCGTATCCATTGACTTTAATGTCTGTTTTCACACATCAGTGGTTTCCCACGGAAGCATGCTCTATTTTTGTCTGTGATTCCATTGCCCTCACACACACATTACAGTCTACGAGTCTGTGAAAACCATGGACACAACGTGGACGACATCTGTGTTTTCAAGGACCATGGTAGGAGATATTCCGGAAACTAATTTTCATTCTAGCAGTGTATGTGGAATATGCATGACACGCAGAGGGCACAAAACGGACACATGGACCAAACACAGATCCTTCACGGACATCTTCATGGATGTCAACGGACATGTGAATGAGGCCTTATGGTGAAATTAGAGGGATTTTGAATGATGTGGTTTTTAAAGGGGGTTTGTCATTAGAAATGTCGCGATTAAAACTGTCCCATCTTCCTTGGTCCCATCCTTGAGAAAATTGATGTTTTATAATATGCAAATTAGCCCCTAGGAGCAACGAGAGCTGTTGCACCTCGTTGCTCCCACTGCCCTTCATGACGCGCCCCACCACTGACAGGGGTCAGGCAGTGAAGACGTACTCATGCCTGGCCCTGAAGTCTCTTTGTAGCTCCTTCAGCGCACGCGCTGTACAGGAGTGGAGACACCTCGGAAGATGGGACCAAGACAATAATGCTCAACGGTCAAGTGCACATGTCTCAGGTGAGACTGTTTTATCTGGACATATCTGATGACCGAACCCAATTCCTATGTAAGACCTCATGCGCACAGGTACGTTAGCCTATGGTGTCTCCATGCGGCACTGTATTCTCCTTCAGAGGCAATGCTGTAGATCTAGGGAAGACTATCTCCAAGGTAGGAAAAGATCTCTATATGCCTTTGTATAAAATCAGCCCTATAGGATCCTAGGGGCATCACATTACTGATCCTGACAACACAAATCTACAATACATTGCTGCACATGCGCCTAATAAAAAGTGAGCATAGGAATAAGCACCAGCCTCTCTGGTGACTGGGACCACGCTAGCACACATAGGAGGGCGCTTTTTTCTATAGTGTGCAAGCACGGCCACCACTGATGGATTGCAGGGTGGATGTAATCATGGATACGAACAGTGTATAATGTGATGGGAAAATAATTCCAGCCAGCAAAGGAAACAATATGGACAATCACAATACATCAGTAAGTGCCTGGTATTAACGTTCTCTACATGATAAGTGCCATTTACTGAAGTGAGAGACAACCCCTTTAAGCCTCATCCTTATCAGTAAGATAAGAACTGAGCTATAATGAGTGTTTAGGAGGTCAGAGAGCAGAGATAAGGAGTCCGTCAGCTCCTGGTCTGACGGAAAAGTCAGAAAATCCAAAGGGTGCTACTAGAGCATCTCAGCTATGTACTGAAAAAAGGACACCATATTTTTAATAAAGACCAATAAAAAAAATAATTAGCTCAAAATGAATACAATGCAATAATAATATAAAAAATTGCCCCCAATGGTGTACATAGCCTTTAAAGTGAACAGACATATTCCCAAAGTCAAGTTACTCCGACCTGCCCTGGTGTCAAAAGACAGATCGAGGCTATAACCTGACGATGGGACAAGGCGGCTGGCACAGAGCTCCCTGCGCAGACGCTGCTCCCAGGCACATCCTGATTGCTGTCTGTAACACAGAACAAGATCTTCAGTTTCACTGGTAATTTCCAGGACGGGTACACCCTGTGACTAAATCACCCCGAGAAACTGCCAAATTCTCCCACACAAGAGGAAAGTGACTTGGGCTGTGTACAACCACAAACAGAACATGTGACACGTCTGTACCGTACTGCGGTGCTTCATGTACCCGGGACGTATAGAACTGCTCAAACCCAGGATTTCTAAAAGAGCGGAAGATTCCATCTATATGAGAAATGTATACGTGTCTGTACACGGACGTGCAGCTATAGGGCAGGGATGGCCAACCTGCGGCTACAATTCCCCCCATGCCCTGCTGTAGGTTGATAGCTGTAGGCAGTCTGGGCATGCTGGGAGTTTTGGAACACCTGGAGAGCCGCAGGTTGGCCATCCCTGCTATAGGGGATGCAGAGGGAGCAGTCACACCTGGAGCGTGGTTCCTGACAGGGGCCCAAGACTCCACTGCCAAATAAGAGGACATCAGTATAATGAGTGGTATGTGGGGGGCCTTAGTCTTATGCCAATGGGAACCCTTTTAACAAAAATGGATTTTGACACATAGCACCCCTTCAACTCCTGACCATCTGACTTGCTGTCATCACACAGGTGAAAAGCAGGGGGAGAAATCTTAATGTCATATCATTAGGATATGCCATTAATGTCAGATAGGTCCAGGTCCCACCTCTGGGATCCGCTCCTATCTCCAGAATGGGGCCCCAAAGTGAACAGAGAGAGGCCCCATATACACAGCTATTCTCCGCTCACCAGAAATTCCGAAAATAGCTGAGTGCCAGCTTGATTATTTACCATAGTCCCATAGCGGTAATTGGAGAGGTGGTCGCGCTTGCGCAGTGTGCTTTCCATTCACTGCCATGGGACTTTTGGGAGCTCTCATAGATATGGATTGAGAGCACACGATGCGCTCTCCTTCACTTCGGGGGCCCCGTTCTGGAGATAGGAGTGGGTCTCACAGGTGGACCCTGCACCTATCTGACACTGATGGTATAGCCTTGCGATATGCCATCAGTGTCCCACCCAGATGAGCCAACTCCTTTAAGGATTCCTTTACAAACAGTTTTGGTCCTGGCTACAAAAATTGCCAGATCAGTATTTTTTACAGCAGTTTTTGAGGTGTTTTAGTACTTGGTGTTTTCTATATGCCTAGGTTTCTGTTTTTTTTTGTTCCGAGAAATGTATGGGCCTTCCTGTGTATTGTCACTTCCTCTGTAGAGCTGTATTCACAAAAATAAACACACAAAAAAAAAGCCATGCAAAAAACACCATAAAAACACCAAGACATGGCATAGTTAAAAAAGGAGGAAAAAAAATGGAGGTCTATGTAAGAAAAATGCCATGTCTAGCGTATGCTGTGATTTGGAAAAAAAACATCACTGATCCAAAAAATGCATCTTAGGGGTGAAAAAACTGCCGAAAAAATGTTTGTCCTTTGTTTAATATTTCCCATAGACTTCCATGAAAATGTGGAAATGGCATTTTTTATCTATGTAAAAAAAAACTAAACGCAAAAAAACAAAACCTATGTGGGACACCAGCTTAAATGTCTCAGGGGCAGTTTCACAATGACAACCTTTTACATCATCGGGGGAGTTTCTTTCCCTGCACAAGAGCAGCGTATGATGTCACAAAGGCCACTTCAAGACATGCATGTAACACAGATGCCCCAAGCCCAATTTTCCTGATCCAAGAAGCAGAACCATGACAGAATGCAGCACAATCGCACCTCTTAACGCCTTTTCACACGGTGCCAATGCCCCGGCAATTATCAGGAACAAACCAAGCACCCCCGATAATTACCTAATCATTGAGTAAAGGTGAGAGCTGCATTTGCAGTGATCATCTCCTCCTCTGTTTGGGGGCAAATGATTCCTACTTCGATCATTCATCCCCTTAGAGACTCATTATTTACACAGGGCAAGGTGCTGCCGGCAAAAGGTGATTTTTTGTGCCCGATGAATGAGTGTTTGCTTGGTTTGCTTTCCAAGGGGCAATTACTGGGAACCAGCATCCTTATGAACACTCATCCTGATAGCTGCCCTTAGCCTTGGCCCCTGTAAGAAGGCCTTTTTTCTGGACAGGCCTTCCATATGCATTAGGTAAGAGAAGTGATAACCAGAACTTGAAACTCCTGGTCCCCAATGCAAAACTGTTTGTGGCAGCCTGCACTCTGTGAACGGAGGCAGCAGAGGGACTGTCATGGGGGCCATTGATTATGCCATTAAGATCCCTGTCTTATATACACACTAGAGTCAGTACATGGAGTCTGGGAGGCCCATGATGCCCTTGTCGGATTCAAAACTCTTGCTATCCATCTAATGCAAAATCTTGGCATTTACATTAGGGCTCATGCACACGGCCGTAGTCGCAAAACACGGATACTGGCCGCATGCCTTCCGCATTTTGAGGAATGGAACGTCCGGCCCATAATAGAACAGTCCAATCCTTGGACAAGAATAGGACATGTTCTATATTTTTGCGGATGCCACAGAACGGACATATCTAACACCCCAGAGTGATGTTACCACTCTTGCACCCTGCTACTGTCTTTATTGCTCTAAAAAAAACGTCATGTTATGTATTTCTGTCCAAGTCCTATACACTGTGCATTCCTAATCTGTTTGCAACTGTGATGTTCATGTAATTTGCCTAGTTCACCAGCAGGTGGAAGCAAACAAGGCAGAGCCATAGTTACATAGAGTGGAACCTTCTTTTCCATTCTAACCCCCCCCCCCCCCTCTGTGGTGTGGTGGGCGTGTCCCACTTGCTGCAGGAAGGGTGGAGTTCTAGTTAGAGTTAGTTCCAGCTTACCCCCTGCTAAGGGAGGTTGTGCGGGGCGACGTCCCTGCTGGACGTGCCCAAGCCAGTTAGAGCACCTTCAGTTCTGCTGGATATGGAGGCCACAGCTTAAAGCCTCAGAAGCCAGGAAGTACAGTTCCCTTGTACTACTTAAGAGACAGACTACCAAGAGAGAAGTTGTAGCATCCAGAGGAAGCTAAGTTATACAGCTACCCTGTTAGTACAGCAGAGCCAGAGAGCAACAGATGTAGCAGTGATGAGTTTGACTGGCAGAGTTTAACCTCTTAGGGACACAGCCTTATTTCACCTTAAGGACCAGGCCATTTTTTGCAAATCTGACCAGTGTCACTTTAAGTGGTGATAACTTTAAAACACTTTGACTCATCCAGGCCATTCTGAGATTGTTTTTTCGTCACATATTGTACTTCATGACACTGGTAAAATGAAGTAAAAAAAAACATTTTTATTTATAAAAAAATACCAAATTTACCAAAAGTTTCAATTTCTCTACTTCAATAATACATAGTAATACCTACAAAAATAGTTATTACTTTACATTCCCCATATGTCTACTTCATGTTTGGATCAATTTGGGAATGATATTTTATTTTTGGGGGATGTTACAAGGCTTAGAAGTTTAGAAGCAAATCTTGAAATTTTTCAGAAATTTACAAAAACCCACTTTTTAGGGATTAGTTCAGGTCTGAAGTCACTTTGTGAGGCATACATAATAGAAACCACCCCATTCTAGAAACTACACCCCTCATGGTATTCCAAACTGATTTTACAAACGTCGTAAACCCTTTAGGTGTTCCACAAGAGTTAATGCCAAATGGTGATAAAATTTCATAATTTAGATTTTTTGGCAAATTTTCCATTTTAATCCATTTTTTCCAGTAACAAAGCAAGGGTTAACAGCCAAACAAAATGCTATATTTATTGCCCCGATTCTGTAGTTTGCAGAAACACCCCATATGTGGCCGTAAACTACTGTACTGGCACACAGTAGGACGTAGAGGGAAAGGTGCGCCGTATGGTTTTTGGAAGCCAGATTTTGCTGGACTGTTTTTTTTGACACCATGTCCCATTTGAAGCCCCCCTGATGCACCCCTAGAGTAGAAACTCCATAAAAGTGACCCCATCTAAGAAACTACACCCCTCAAGGTATTCAAAACTGACTTTACAAACTTTGTTAACCCTTTAGGTGTTCCACAAGATTTAATGGAAAATAGAGATACAATTTCAAAATTTCACTTTTTTGGCACATTTTCCATTTTAATAATTTTTTTCCAGTTACAAAGCAAGGGTTAACACTTAACAGCCAAACAAAACTCAATATTTATGGCTCTGATTCTGTAGTTTACAGAAACACCCCATATGTGGTCGTAAACCGCTGTACGGGCACACAGCAGGGTGCAGAAGGAAAGGAATGCCATACGGTTTCGGAAGGCAGATTTTGCTGGATCGTTTTTTTGGACACCATGTCCCATTTTAAGCCCCCCTGATGCACCCCTAGAGTAGAAACTCGAAAAAAGTGACCCCATTTTAGAAACTACGGGATAGGGTGGCAGTATTGTTGGTACTAGTTTAGGGTACATATGATTTTTGGTTGCTCTATATTACACTTTTTGTGAGGCAAGGTAACAAGAAATAGCTGTTTTGGCACCGTTTTTATTTTTTGTTATTTACATTCATTCATTCATCTGACAGGTTAGATCTTGTGATATTTTTACCAGGTTGTCACGGATGCGGTGATACCTAATAAGTATACTATTTTTTTTATTTATGTAAGTTTTACACAATGATTTCATTTTTGAAACAAAAAAAATCATGTTTTAGTGTCTCCATAGTCCGAGAGCTATAGTTTTTTCAGTTTTTGGGCAAATATCTTGGGTAGGGTATGATTTTTGTGGGATTAGATAACGGTTTGATTGGCACTATTTTGGGGTGCGTATGACTTTTAGATCGCTTGCTATTACACTTTTTTAGATGTAAGGTGACAAAAAATAGCTTTTTTTACACTTTTTTTTTTTTTTTTAACGGTATTTACCTGAGGGGTTAGGTCATGTGATATTTTTATAGAGCAGGTTATTATGGACGCGGCGATACCTAATATGTATACTTTTTTTTATTTATGTAAGTTTTACACAATTATTTCATTTTTGAAACAAAAAAAATCATGTTTTAGTGTCTCCATAGTCTGAGAGCCATAGTTCTTTCAGTTTTTGGGCAAATATCTTGGGTAGGGTCTAATTTTTTGCGGGATGAGGTGACGGTTTGATTGGTACTATTTTGGCGTACATACGACTTTTTTGATCACTTTTATTACCTTTTTTGGGAAGTAAGGTGGGCAAAATTTCAATTTCATCATAGTTTTTTATTTTTTATTTTGATGGCGTTCACCGTTCGGGTAAAGTAACATGAGCGTTCTATAGGTCAGGTCGTTACGGACGCGGTGATATCAAACATGTGTAGGGAATTTTTTTTTTCATTTTTAATCAGTGATAAATGTGTTTTTTTATTTTTACTTTTTTATTTTTACTTTTTTTTTACTTTTTTTTGACCCAGACCCACTTGGTTCTTGAAGATCTAGTGGGTCTTATGTCTGTATAATACAGTACAGTACACTATATAGTGTACTGTACTGTATTTTCACTTTGCAAAGTCTGATAAGACTTCTGCCTTTAGCAGAAGTCTAATCAGCACCATGGACATCCTCTGATCAGTACCATGGACAGCCGGACGCCTGTGAAGGCATCCAGTTGCCATGGTACCCATCACCCATCACATGGTACCCATCACTGAAAAGGCACAGCAGCCCCCGATGGGAGAGGGAGGGAGCTCTCTCCCTCTTAACCTTTTCCATACAGCGGTCCCTACGGACCGCGGCATGGAAGGGCTTAACCGCATGGCATCTGTGCCAGCACAGATGTCAGGCGTTTCGAGCAGAGTGTCAGCAATGTGCTGACACTCTGCAAACCGCTCGGCCATCCTGAGAGAGGGGGCGGGCGGATGATCGCATGCCTGCCCGCCACCCCATGCACCGCCCGCCCCGCCCGCCCTCCCTGCCGCACTCCCCGCACCCCCCGCCGGCAGATAACAAAGAGGGCAGCAGGGGGGGTTAAACATTAAAATAAAACATATTTGAAGTTTCTGATCCCGGCGGTCACAGACTGCGGGGATCAGAAACTTCCGAAACCGCAGCAAACTGCAGGTCTGAATTGACCTGCGGTTTGCTGCGATCGCTGACATGGGGGGGTCACAGGACCCCCCGGCGCATCTAGCCAAGGTGCCTGCTCAATGATTTGAGCAGGCACCGGGTTCTGATCACCGCCCGCCGGGCGGCGGTAAACGGAACCATACATGACGTACCGGTTCGTCATGTGTCCTTAAGTACCAGGACAACATGACGTACCAGTACGTCATGTGTCCTGAAGAGGTTAAATGCTAAAGCCTGCTGGAACCAAGACAAAGTCTGTAACCCGTTTGGAGAAACGTTTATTTTTTGCCAAGTAAAGTTGTTATTGAACTTCATCACAAGGTCTGGACTCAATTTATTCTTCATCCCCCCATATTTTCTGTTTCGGAAGACAACGCCTGGGGTCTAATGTATCCAGGTAGGAGCACTGTGACACATACAAAACAGTAAGGGACATTGTAGAGTACTCGGCCATTACTACACCTGGGTACCACCACCAACACCATTTGTCCCGTTGTTGCTTCACTGCAACTGGCGTCACAAATATTTCTTAAAGGGACCTTTCGCCGCTGTCGGACGTCGCACATACGGATGCTGACAGCACCTGGTGTGCTGTCCGCATCTTTTGCAGCCCCATTGAAGCTAATGGGTCCACACCTGACCCACAAAAAAATGAAGATCGGATGCAGACAAAAAATACGTTTGTGTGCATGAGCCCATAATCAGCTGAATCCCCTTCGGTTTTCCACATTCCTTATCTGCTTATTTATATCCTTTGCAGTTCAAACCAAGTTGTCAGGAACTGTAGTTTTTTCTGCCACCAAGCTTTCAGCGCTGCCACTTGAAGTACACCAGTGTCCCCGCTATAATCGCCAGGCAGGTACTAATTATATTTGTTGTATTACACAAGCCAGTGAGTGTAATTGCATGCTTCGGGATGAAAATGAATCAGGCAGGGAAATCACATTCACATTAGCAGCACAAAGAACCCGCAGAATGAAGGGAAGGCAGGCGTGGAGTATTTTTATTTATTTTTTTGGTAGTTAACGGAGAATTTTTCATAAAGCGTTTCTTTTGATTAGAATTTGTGCCGATTATACATTATTCGCAGGTCCTGAGACTGGAGTTGAACCGGTGACTGAAAATGCGTGCTGAGAGGGTTCTTACGCCAACCAGTCAACCCCCCACCTGGACAACCTATCGGTGAGGTTAGAAGCCGAGACATTTCAGGTTCCTGGTTCATTGTCCAATCTGTTTATACCTGAACTCATGTCCTGCTTCTTAACCCTCGGCAGTGGCGCACATAGAGAGGTAAGGGCCCCATAGCAAGGATCAAACCAGGCCCTCCACACAGGACAGAAGGGTCTCCACCTAAACCCTTTTCAATGACCCTCGTTTGCTAAAAATTGTTCCTTTAAAGGGTAGAGTCCTGACCAAGGTTTCACCTCCAGTAGAAGAGGAGATAATCCCAACTAAGACTGGGCCCCCTCTTGTCCTGGGCCTCATAGCAGTCGCATGGTCTGCCGCTATGGTAGTTACGCTCCTGACTCTCGGTATATCAACCATGGCAGTAAACATGTGCCGGTTAAGTAACTGGTAACTGATGCATGCACACTGCATATCACTATGCCTCTGCCCACAGTGGGCAGTGTACTGCGCATGCTCGGCCCAGAGGCGCCGGATTTTGGCTGCAGGAAAGAATGAGGTCACAAGGATACAGGGCTGGCCAGAGGATACAGAGGGGAGGAGTTAGGCACGAGTAATGGCGGGGGGGGGAGCCTGGGCACCTGCAGCAAACGTGCCGCCCCTGGGCACTTGCGATCGCTCATTTGCATATCTTTAAAACTTTGTTTTTGGTGCTTTGGAGACAAACGAAACAGGGTCATGTACGGTATTTGTGTCCCACAGACTCCCTTTATTTCTGTCAAAAAGCAAGTAAAGATATTTTTTGTAAAAAATCTGTTTTATTTAATTTTTTTTTCATATCCTGAATTTTACTCCCATGGATTAATGGGGGAAGGGGGGAAAGAGTGACAACTACTCGTAATACATTTCTTTCTTTGAAAAGTGGTTGTCATTTTGACATAGAAATTAATGGATTTCTGGTTAAAAAAAATAATAATCTAATATCCTATTCGGTTCTAAATTTTGAGTTGAGGGGTGAGGGGTGTCCCACGTTCAGCTACAAAGAGCATCTCTTGCTCTGGAGGACCAAGTCCATTCATGCACTACAAAGACAATGTTGACAATAATGTTGCAATGAGAATTGTGTAATACTTTTTCCCACCTGTGGGGGCACTGCAGGAAAACTAGACTCTAGCTGCCAAGCTCCTTTTATCATCAGTTAGGCACTGTTCACCAGTTACAGAGCAACAACAGCCTTCACATCCTGTTCCTAATGCAAATATCCGCACAAAGAGTACCCATGCATGGCACGGAGCCCACACAACGTGGAGGCGGCTCATGTTTTCCTCTATGACGAATGTGACACAGTGAAGGGTATGGTCTGGGCGGAAAGGTATTTTCCTCCCATCGTGTGCTGCTGGGCTGATTTGCAGCCAGGTGGGGTCAAACACCGGACTGGATTTTAAGTGCCGGTCCGGGTTTGTGAACGAACACTAAGACTGAAAAATGTTGCTTTGTTTTTGCCTTGTGTGTGAATAAACACTGAAGTTTAGTTTTACAAACTGTTTTTTTGCCTCTGTTCTGCGTCCGCTTACCCTGCCTACCAGAGCGAATCCTCACACGTCACAACCTGTTTGGTGACCTCCAAGGTGTCAGGCTGACTCGTTCTAGAGAACGGCTGCCTACTCTACGTGTAGGTGACTGGTTCTCCGTCATAAGAGAATGGCTGTACTTTCATGAACTGAAAATAAGCTCTAGCCAAACCGAAAGTTCATCCACACTGCTTTATGAGTCACTTTCCCGTAGCATTGTGGGAAATCCCTGTCACCCATCTCATCTACCACAACAAAAATGATGGTGACCACATTTTTCCAAGCAGAGCGGTAGAAGATGTGGAATAAACAGTGAGCAGCAGCTAATGGCCACAAGTATCATCTAGTCTCCACTATTTATATCACCGTTCAAAAAATATAAAAAATCCTGGCCCCCGTCCAAGTCCTCCAAATATTAGAAATCCCCTAGGAACTAGACCCTGAGGATGGCAGGAGCTCAGTGAAGGCATCTCAGCTATCATAACACAACTACTCCTCCAGATACCATGTGTCGTGTTGTCCGGAGCGGAGGACAGGTGTTTCCTTTAGATGACTGACAAAGCCTGATCATCGAGTCGACTCTCAGGAAGTGACTACAAACCAAAACAATTTCAACTCATCTCGTTTCTAAAATCGGCAACTGAAAACCTTTTGGTCCATTAAATTTTTACATTTTGAAATAATGAATAACCCTTGATATCAATGATCACCTAAGGCCACACTTTCTGTCACACCACTAATGCAGTTTACTTAACCTTCTACAGACCCTGCCAATTGTGGCCTTGGGGACCTGAAAAATGTACAATTTTTATTATTTATTTTTACTTGATCCATTTTTAGTTTACAGTCCTTATTTTTTGACTATTATATGCTGGTGTATAGCTATATAACTATACTTTATTAGAAAAGGCAATATATTCAGACAGCCCTGGGGTCCTGTATCGAGACCAGCGCTGTCTGCCCATATATGGTATGAGCGGCTCATGACATCACAAGGATGTCCTTAATGTCATCTACCTTGTAACAGCCATGAAATCCAACTGTCCCTCTCTTTTTTACAGGATTGTCCCAGACCTGAAAGGCTTGCTGCAGAAAGAGGATTTTTAGAGCCTTTGTGGTTAGCGCATGACAGGCCTTAAGAATGTCTCATGAAGTTGGGTGGTATAGTTAAACAGCTTTGATCAGAGAAACCTTAAAGGGGTTTTCAGACATTTTCGAACTGATGACCTATCTGGAGGCTAAGTCATCAGTATCTGATCAGTGGGGGTTCTATACCCAGGATACCCTTCAATCAGCTGTTTGAGAAGGCACTAGCACTCGCAGTAGCGCCTCGGCTTTCTCACAGCTTTCCCTAGTCCATGTGACATCACGTTCATCGGTCACATGGCCTAGACGCAACTCAGCCCCATTGAAGCGCTGCGATACCAAGCATAGCCACTATTAAATGGACAGCGCTGTGCTTGTTGAGAGAAGAGCACAGCGCTACTCCGAGCACCGGTGTCTTCTCAAACAGTTGATCGGTGGGGATCCCGGGTGTCCGTCCCCCACCAATCAGATACTAATGACCTATAGTCATCAGTTCAAAAATCTGGGAAAACCCTTTTAAAGGCATTGTACAATTTAGGAAGAAACCAGACAACCCTCGGGATCTGCCATGACTAAGGATGCGGTACACGTCGGAAATGCTTGGGAGATTTTTTGTTGGTAGTAATCTTTTTTGACTTTTGATGCTGCACAAGTTCTCAATCTTTTTGAATTCTCATTGCCCATTGAAGCAGAACGGGGTCCATGCTTCCATGTCTATCAAGGCTGAATACGCACCAGTGAGCTGACTTGTCTGCTATAAACACTTGGGATCTGCCTGCAATAAGTAACTGGTAGGTACCTGACAGATCCTGCAAGCCTGTCTGGTTTTCCTGGCCAGACTCTATTTACCAGGCTGCAGCGGTAACGTTACATCGCCAACACATGACCACCATAACCAATCACTAGCCTCAATGACGAGGCCAGCGATTGGCTACAGTGTTCAAATGTTGTTGATGTGATGTAAATAGAGCCCGGCCGGGACAGCCATGGCCATGGCTACAGGACCTGGCGTGATGACGTTTTCACTGTGTGGCCCATCAAAGTGGAGAGGGCGTGGCAGTTGCAGAGAGAGCAGAGCCTCTAGGAGTAATGGCAAAGCCCCCGTTGCTCCTAGAGGATCATTTGCATATAATAAAACATCATTTTCTCAGCAATGAGGACACATATGAACATGGGACCAACACAGATGGCTTCAGCTGCCAAGTGCACATGTAACAGGTCAGCCAGTGACATAGGTACAAAACTGCTGACAGATGCCCTTTAACCACTTCAGCCCCCAGTGCTTAAACACCCTGAAAGACCAGGCCACTTTTTACACTTCTGACCTACACTACTTTCACCGTTTATTGCTCGGTCATGCAACTTACCACCCAAATGAATTTTACCTCCTTTTCTTCTCACTAATAGAGCTTTCATTTGGTGGTATTTCATTGCTGCTGACATTTTTACTTTTTTTGTTATTAATCGAAATTTAACGATTTTTTTGCAAAAAAATGACATTTTTCACTTTCAGTAGTAAAATTTTGCAAAAAAAAACGACATCCATATAGAAATTTTGCTCTAAAATTATAGTTCTACATGTCTTTGATAAAAAAAAATGTTTGGGTAAAAAAAAAAATGGTTTGGGTAAAAGTTATAGCGTTTACAAACTATGGTACAAAAATGTGAATTTCCGCTTTTTGAAGCAGCTCTGACTTTCTGAGCACCTGTCATGTTTCCTGAGGTTCTACAATGCCCAGACAGTACAAACACCCCACAAATGACCCCATTTCTGAAAGTACACACCCTAAGGTATTCGCTGATGGGCATAGTGAGTTCATAGAACTTTTTATTTTTTGTCACAAGTTAGCGGAAAATTATGATTTATTTTTTTTTTTTCTTACAAAGTCTCATATTCCACTAACTTGTGACAAAAAATAAAAAGTTCTATGAACTCACTATGCCCATCAGCGAATACCTTGGGGTCTCTTCTTTCCAAAATGGGGTCACTTGTGGGGTAGTTATACTGCCCTGGCATTCTAGGGGCCCAAATGTGTGGTAAGGAGTTTGAAATCAAATTCTGTAAAAAATGACCTGTGAAATCCGAAAGGTGCTCTTTGGAATATGGGCCCCTTTGCCCACCTAGGCTGCAAAAAAGTGTCACACATCTGGTATCTCCGTACTCAGGAGAAGGTGGGGAATGTGTTTTGGGGTGTCATTTTATATATACCCATGCTGGGTGAGAGAAATATCTTGGCAAAAGACAACTTTTCCCATTTTTTTATACAAAGTTGTCATTTGACCAAGATATTTATCTCACCCAGCATGGGTATATGTAAAAAGACACCCCAAAACACATTCCTCAACTTCTCCTGAGTACGGGGATACTAGATGTGTGACACCTTTTTGCAGCCTAGGTGGGCAAAGGGGCCCATATTCCAAAGAGCACCTTTCGGATTTCACTCCTCATTTTTTACAGAATTTGATTTCAAACTCCTTACCACACATTTGGGCCCCTAGAATACCAGGGCAGTATAACTACCCCACAAGTGACCCCATTTTGGAAAGAAGACACCCCAAGGTATTCCGTGAGGGGCATGGCGAGTTCCTAGAATTTTTTATTTTTTGTCACAAGTTAGTGGAAAATGATGATTTTTTTTTTTATTTTTTTTTTCATACAAAGTCTCATATTCCACAAACTTGTGACAAAAAATAAAAAGTTCCATGAACTCACTATGCCCATCAGCGAATACCTTGGGGTCTCTTCTTTCCAAAATGGGGTCACTTGTGGGGTAGTTATACTGCCCTGGCATTCTAGGGGCCCAAATGTGTGGTAAGTAGGTAAATGACCTGTGAAATCCGAAAGGTGCTCTTTGGAATGTGGGCCCCTTTGCCCACCTAGGCTGCAAAAAAGTGTCACACATCTGGTATCTCTGTATTCAGGAGAAGTTGAGGAATGTGTTTTGGGGTGTCTTTTTACATATACCCATGCTGGGTGAGATAAATATCTTGGTCAAATGCCAACTTTGTATAAAAAAAATGGGAAAAGTTGTCTTTTGCCAAGATATTTCTCTCACCCAGCATGGGTATATGTAAAATGACACCCCAAAACACATTCCCCAACTTCTCCCGATTACGGAGATACCAGATGTGTGACACTTTTTTGCAGCCTAGGTGGGCAAAGGGGCCCATATTCAAAAGAGCACCTTTCGGATTTCACAGGTCATTTTTTACAGAATTTGATTTCAAACTCCTTACCACACATTTGGGCCCCTAGAATGCCAGGGCAGTATAACTACCCCACAAGTGACCCCATTTTGGAAAGAAGAGACCCCAAGGTATTCGCTGATGGGCATAGTGAGTTCATGGAACTTTTTATTTTTTGTCACAAGTTAGTGGAATATGAGACTTTGTATGAAAAAAATAAAAAAATAAAAAATAAGCATTTTCCACTAACTTGTGACAAAAAATAAAAAATTCTAGGAACTCGCCATGCCCCTCACGGAATACCTTGGGGTGTCTTCTTTCCAAAATGGGGTCACTTGTGGGGTAGTTATACTGCCCTGGCATTTTCCAGGGGCCCTAATGTGTGGTAAGTAGGTAAATGACCTGTGAAATCCTAAAGGTGCTCTTTGGAATATGGGCCCCTTTGCCCACCTAGGCTGCAAAAAAGTGTCACACATGTGGTATCGCCGTATTCAGGAGAAGTTGGGGAATGTGTTTTGGGGTGTCATTTTACATATACCCATGCTGGGTGAGAGAAATATCTTGGCAAAAGACAACTTTTCCCATTTTTTTATACAAAGTTGGCATTTGACCAAGATATTTCTCTCACCCAGCATGGGTATATGTAAAATGACACCCCAAAACACATTCCCCAACTTCTCCTGAGTACGGCGATACCAGATGTGTGACACTTTTTTGCAGCCTAGATGCGCAAAGGTGCCCAAATTCCTTTTAGGAGGGCATTTTTAGACATTTGGATACCAGACTTCTTCTCACGCTTTGGGGCCCCTAGAATGCCAGAGCAGTATAAATACCCCACATGTGACCCCATTTTGGAAAGAAGACACCCCAAGGTATTCAATGAGGGGCATGGCGAGTTCATAGAAATTTTTTTTTTTTGGCAAAAGTTAGCGGAAATTGATATTTTTAATTTTTTTCTCACAAAGTCTCCCGTTCCGCTAACTTGGGACAAAAAATTCTATCTTTCATGGACTCAATATGCCCCTCACGGAATACCTGGGGGTGTCTTCTTTCCGAAATGGGGTCACATGTGGGGTATTTATACTGCCCTGGCATTCTAGGGGCCCTAAAGCGTGAGAAGAAGTCTGGAATATAAATGTCTAAAAAATTTTACGCATTTGGATTCCGTGAGGGGTATGGTGAGTTCATGTGAGATTTTATTTTTTGACACAAGTTAGTGGAATATGAGACTTTGTAAGAAAAAAAAAAAAAAATTCTGCTAACTTGGGCCAAAAAAATATCTGAATGGAGCCTTACAGAGGGGTGATCAATGACAGGGGGGTTGATCAATGACAGGGGGGTTGATCAATGACAGGGGGGTTGATCAATGACAGGGGGGTTGATCAATGACAGGGGGGTTGATCAATGACAGGGGGGTTGATCAGGGAGTCTATATGGGGTGATCACCACAGTCATTGATCACGCCCCTGTAAGGCTTCATTCAGACGTCCGGATGCGTTTTGCGGATCCGATCCATCTATCAGTGCATCCGTAAAAATCATGCGGACATCTGAATGAAGCCTTACAGGGGGGTAATCAATGACAGGGGGGTGATCAATGACAGGGGGGTGATCAGGGAGTCTATATGGGGTGATCACCACAGTCATTGATCATGCCCCTGTAAGGCTTCATTCAGACGTCCGGATGCGTTTTGCGGATCCGATCCATCTATCAGTGGATCCGTAAAAATCATGCGGACATCTGAATGGAGCTTTACAGGGGGGTGATCAATGACAGGGGGGTGATCAGGGAGTCTATATGGGGTGATCACCACAGTCATTGATCATGCCCCTGTAAGGCTTCATTCAGACGTCCGGATGCGTTTTGCGGATCGGATCCATCTATCAGTGCATCCGTAAAAATCATGCGGACATCTGAATGGAGCTTTACAGGGGGGTGATCAGGGAGTCTATATGGGGTGATCACCACAGTCATTGATCATGCCCCTGTAAGGCTTCATTCAGACGTCCGGATGCGTTTTGAGGATCGGATCCATCTATCAGTGCATCCGTAAAAATCATGCGGACATCTGAATGGAGCTTTACAGGGGGGTGATCAGGGAGTCTATATGGGGTGATCACCACAGTCATTGATCACGCCCCTGTAAGGCTTCATTCAGACGTCCGGATGCGTTTTGCGGATCCGATCTATCTATCAGTGGATCCGTAAAAATCATGCGGACGTCTGAATGGAGCTTTACAGGGGGGTAATCAATGACAGGGGGGTAATCAATGACAGGGGGGTGATCAGGGAGTCTATATGGGGTGATAACCACAGTCATTGATCATGCCCCTGTAAGGCTTCATTCAGACGTCCGGATGCGTTTTGCGGATCCGATCCATCTATCAGTGGATCCGTAAAAATCATGCGGACATCTGAATGGAGCTTTACAGGGGGGTAATCAATGACAGGGGGGTGATCAATGACAGGGGGGTGATCAGGGAGTCTATATGGGGTGATCAGGGGTGATCAGGGGCTAATAAGGGGTTAATAAGTGACGGGGGGGGGGTGTAGTGTAGTGTAGTGGTGCTTGGTGGGACTTTACTGAGCTACCTGTGTCCTCTGGTGGTCGATCCAAACAAAGGGGACCACCAGAGGACCAGGTAGCAGGTATATTAGACGCTGTTATCAAAACAGCGTCTAATATACCTGTTAGGGGTTAAAAAAAACACATCTCCAGCCTGCCAGCGAACGATCGCCGCTGGCAGGCTGGAGATCAACTCTCTTACCTTCCGTTCCTGTGAGCGCGCGCGCCTGTGTGCGCGCGTTCACAGGAAATCTCGCCCATCGCGAGATGACGCATATATGCGTGACTCTGCGCAGGGCTGCCACCTCCGGAACGCGATCCTGCGTTAGGCGGTCCGGAGGTGGTTAAGATATGTTTCAGGGGATTGGGGGGTAAAGCTGCTATACAGTAAACTGCTACTGCATACTAACACAGGTTTGTTTTATTTCTCTTACTCAGGCACTGTCAGAAGTGGAAGTGTCAAGTTTTCAAGATGTTTAGAGATGAGGCTTTCTTTGGGCTTTCCTGGACAGATTGTATGGAGCTTAAATACAGTTGTGTTCAAAATAATAGCAGTGTGTTTAAAAAAGTGACTAAAGCTCAAAATCCTTCTAATAGCTTTTATTTCCAATGTTTGAAGATTCTGCTTTCCTTTGAATCACTTAACTAATATTTAGTTGTATAACCGCTGTTTCTGAGAACTTCTGTACATCTGTGTTTCATGGAGTCAACCAACTTCTAGCCCCTGTGATCAGGTATTCCAGGTCAGGATGATTGGACTACATTCCACAGTTCTTCTCTATTTATTGGTTCTGCCTCAGAAACTGCATTTTTGATGTCACCCCACAAGTTTTCTATTGGATTAAGATCCGGGGATTGGTTGGTCTGGAACCAAGATGTTGCACGTTTACTGGTGTGTTTGGGGTCGTTGTCTTGTAGGAACACCCTCTTCAGCATAATGCAGCATGACCTCTTCAAGTATTCTGATGTATTCAAACTGATCCATGATCCCTGGTATGCGATAAATAGGCCCAACACCGTAGTATGAGACACATCCCCATATCATGATGCTTGTCCACCATGCTTCACTGTCTTCAGTGTACTGTGGCTTGAATTCAGTGTTTGGGGGTCGTCTGACAAACTGTCTCCGGCCACTAGACCCAAAAAGAACAATCTTACTTTCATCAGTCCACAAAATGCCTCTTTAGGCCGGTCAATGTGCTCTTTGGCAAATTGTAACCTCTTCAGCACATGTCTGGGACTTTGCGGGGGCTTCTTGCAGATAGCTTGGCTTCACATAGGCGTCTTCTAATTGTAACAGTACTCACAGGTAACTTTAGACCTTCTTTGATCTTCCTGGAGCTGATTGTTGGCTGAGTCCTTGCCATTTTGGCTATTCTTCTATCCATTTGAATGGTAGTTTTCGCTTTCTTCCACGTCTTTCAGGTTTTGGTTGCCATTTTAAAGCATTTGCGATCATTTTAGCTGAGCAGCCTATTATTTTCTGCACTTCTTCACATGTTCTCCCCTCTCCAATCAACTTTTTAATCAAGGTACGCTGTTCTTCTGAACAATGTCTGGAGCAACCCATCTTCCTCAGAAGTTCAGAGAGAAATGCACTGTAACCAGCATGTACAACATTTGCTGCCTTCATTCCTTAAATAAGGGCAATAATTGCCACCTGTTTTTCAAAGAATGAATGACCTCACTCATTGAACTCCACACTGCTATTATTTTGAACATGCCCCTTTCAATAAGTGATTTAATTACAGAGAATCATCAGCATGCATGTCATGACTGTTGGGTCTGTTGGGTTTCTATTACTCTACTACATCTGCTAGTAAATTATTTGCCATGTAGAAATAGCTTTTCACAGTTTTTCACCAGGAGAAATATGTTCTTCTACCCTCATGGCTGGTGGGGATGAGAAGTGACAATTGCTATGAGATAAAATCACGGTCACTAAAGTCACTATTTTAGAATAAATTATCTTACCGGTCAGGTGGCTACAAAATATACAAAAAAAATTAAGGGAGATATTATTTTTGGGCAGCACCTTGTTGTTAGAAGGGTTCCCCGGTGATAAGCTGATGGCAGGGTGTCTTGCAGCTGGGATCAGTTTCAGTCTTTAGGGGAAAACCTAGCAGCAAGTCAATCAACTGTCATCATTTCCCTGCAGCACCCCCACTGGGGAAATAAAGCATTACACAGTCCCAACTGAAATCAATCAGCTGATCTGTGTAACACATGGGTGTGATGGGTCCTCCAGAGCCGACCTTGGTGTTTCAATATTTTGGAAGTGATGTGGGGGGCCTTCATTTTACTTAGTATCAATTGCAGTCAGAGCAACAGGGGAAGGTTCCTAATGCCTCCAAGGAGAGTGAGAAAAATAGATGCCTCCATTTTCCTTATTAATATTTCACATTTGAAACTGTAGCAACCCACTTAGAGAATATTCTAACAAGCGTTATATCTCAGCAGTCATGCTGGAGCTCCCCATCTTTGGCTTTACTGTCCCTATTCATTAGCCTAATCCCTGCTGCTAAATGAAAGATCTGCACATGTGGCGCAGCATCGAGACGTCCTCCCGCCACATCAGAGACCCGGGTAACAGCACATATTCATTTTACTTGTTCTTCTGCAGAGATTCTTTCATTTCCTTCAATTTACTTTTACAAACAAACAAGTTTTATTACAACCACAATGTCCAAATATAGAAAAACTGAAATAGTCCCTTTTTCTTCGGCTAACCGCAGCCCTGTTCAAAATAACACACACTTTCTAGCATCCCACTCGCAGGGAGAATTCACGCGCCACATTTCTGTGGTCGCTTTGTCTTATTGTTTAAGAATGAGATCTGTACTGCTGGCAGATGCTTTATATTGCGGGAATGCCCTGGGACTCTGGTTACAAGATGTAGCAGAGCTGAGTTTCTCATTAAAATGTTTGGGGGCTGCAACTGCTGTTTGTCATGATGATATACTTAGCATTAAAGGGGTAAACGTATCAACTTTTTGATATTGTTATGGCGGCGGTCCGCATCCAGGCTTGAGTGTGCGCCCTCTGGCTCTTAAAGGGAACCTGTCACCGGGATTTTGTGTATAGAGCTGAGGACATGGGTTGCTAGATGGCCGCTAGCACATCCGCAATATCCAGTCCCCATAGCTCTGTGTGCTTTTATTGTGTAAAAAAAAACAATTTGATACATATGCAAATTAATCTGAGATGTGTCCTGTACGTGAGATGAGTCCAGCGTGAAGGAGCCCCGCATCCTCAGAATCTCCTCCTTGCTCGCCGACATCAGAAAGCTAGAGCTCTGTAATCTCGCGATGCGCGAGCTAGCGCATGCGCAGTTCGTTCCCTGAGGCTGATGCCAGCACAGGGAAGGAACATTGCCTCCAGTGCTCCCACATAATTAAGGGTCCCACTTTCTATCACCCACATAATGGACGGCCATTCCCCATAGAGGGTTTTTTCACCTGTGAATCCACTAATGTGGTTTATTTAATAAAATGTCCTTGTGGCTTGTTATATTTTGGGGAGACGACACAAACAATTCGGGATCGCATTGGAAAACACAAATCAACAATTAGAACAAAAAACCTTATGTTACCCATCCCGGTGCAAACATAGTATAGCCCAGCTTAGATTCCAGATACTTGAACAGATTAAAAGACCAAGGAGAGGTGGAGATATTGTGAGATTATTACGACGTCGAGAGGCCTACTGGATCCATACGTTGGACACTTTGTATCCGAGGGGCCTAAACAGGGACTATGAGATCAGGCATATTTGAGAGGTGATTCATTCATAAGATTTATGATCTCATTACTATTATTATTTTTTTCAGACATCCACAGTCCATTGAAGGACCCCACATCTGACAAGATGGTATTTTGATACACATTTACTTAGGTTATTTCGATTCATTTGTTCTCATTGCCCTTCTACATATATTGCTGAGTTAATTGTATCTAGTGATTGTTTGATTAGTTTCCGCCCTCGTGACGTCATGAGAGGCGGTACCTTGTATCATTTCTCTATATATACCTGTATCCTTTGAGTTCATTCTTACCTGTTGATGAAGGCATGCTTGCCGAAACGCGTCCTGGGTGTAGGACATATCGACTTGATTTGATTTGATGCATTAAAAAAACATCATACTATCAAGCCACGACTGCTGGGATTTCTTCTATACTAATCTTAACTCACAAGTCCGGCGATGCACAGGTAAGTCCTTACCTGTGCCGGGATCCGGTCTGAAACAAATGCAGTCACCAGGAGCAGGCAGTTCCGAGAACTGCCTGCTCCCGGTGACTGCATTTGTTTCAGACCGGATCCCGGCACAGGCACAGGTAGGGACTTACCTGTGCATTGCTGGACTTGTGAGTTAAGATGGCAGCCCGCATGTGTTCGCGGGCGAACACGGCAAACTGGCCATCACTGCTCACTAGTGTCCTGCAAATGTGTGATGTTTCTATGTCTGTCTGATTGTGTACCGACTTCTTCCTGTTTCCTTGCTAGCAAGGCTACTTTCACACTAGCGTTTTTCTTTTCCGGCATAGAGTTCCGTCACAGGGGCTCTATACCGGAAAAGAACTGATCAGGCATATCCCAATGCATTTTGAATGGAGAGTAATCCGTTCAGGATGCATCAGGATGTCTTCAGTTCAGTCATTTTGACTGATCAGGCAAAAGAGAAAACCGCAGCATGCTACGGTTTTATCTCCGGCGAAAAAAACTGAAGACTTGCCTGAATGCCGGATCCGGCATTTTTTTCCATAGGAATGTATTAGTGCCGGATCCAGCATTCAAAATACCGGAATGCCGGATCCGTCCTTCCGATATGCGCATGCGCAGACTGAAAAAAATGAGAAAAAAATAAATACCTGATCCGTTTTGCCTGATGACACCGGAAAAACGGATCCGGTATTGCAATGCATTTTTCTGCCTGATCAGGCATTTTTCAGTCTGAAAAATGCCTGATCAGTCAGAAAAAATGACATGCGTTTGCATACAGTTTGCCTGATCAGGCAGGCAGTTCAGGCAACGGAACTGCCTGCCGGAATCAAACAACGCAAGTGTGACAGTACCTGTCTGGATTTTTCTGGTTTGTCCAGCCCGAGTCTTAGTTTGTTTGCCGTAATAAAATCTGTAGATTCACTAATAAATGATAAATAAATTTGCTTTATCATTAACTAGAGTAATTTATTGCCTGAAAAGAAAATGCTTTAAAAACATTTTATTTAGATATATTCACTTAAAAATGTGGCTAACCGCCAAGATACTTAGATCAGGCTGAGTGTAGGGGGGTGGTTATTGTTTCTAAATTTGTTTACACCACAATTCCCTCCTGTCACCCTTATAATGCTGCTATCCCAAGTGGGGATATGTGGAGGCACAAATTATCTTCAGTATGTTGTATAAATAAATACTATGTATCACCACATCTCATAATTCTCCCCATTTATCATATGGGTAACAGATACAATTTGTAGAACTAGGCTGGAGATGATTTAGAGGCTCAATGAATGCTATTATCTCTGTGGCTCTTATCCAGCCTACAGCATCTCTTCCCTTATATCCCCAACACCTCCAGACAAGCGATCTTTCACTTTCACATGTATCCTTATAACCCCATTGTGTCTGCTCAACGCGTTTCTATGCCCCTGAGTTGCTACTGGCATGTCATCAGGAGCAGAAGAGAAAGTACAAGGTTTTAATGAACGCTGCATACCCATATACTTGGCGTTCAGCAGCGCTCAAAAACAGAAAGAAGACGCTGCACGCCACTGATGGCAAGCGTGCAGCATTGATACTGTGTAAGCCTGCGGCGCTGTAGGGGCTATAGCGCAGCCGCAAATAGCCAGTCTTTATATAGACCAAGCCACGCTCACTGGGCAGGGCTGTAGCGACGGGGAACAAGCAGAGTGGTGAGGAGTATTAAGTCCTCTAATTCCCCTGTCTTCTGTCAATAGCTATATGCTCCAGTGGATATCTATTATTATGGCATTACATAGCCAATATGTTTAGATTGATTTGGTAATCCTATATAGGTATCTACATTGATTGCCATAGTCAGATCTGTGCCACAATCTCAATCTTGATTTAGTTCATTTGGTGAAGTCTGTTTTATGGGTTGTCTGGATTGTGTGTCCAAGTGCATGAAGTCCATACGTCTGGGTTCCTGATCTGTCCATCTGCCAGTGCTCCGTGTCTTATCTTTTACCAGTAATTGGTGTTTGCCTTGGATTCGCCTGTATTCTGCCTGATTCTAAAATATGCCATACCTGTGTCTCTAGTGGTTTCACCAATGTCTCTGACCACAGTAGTTCAGCTCCCAAGTACAAACGGACCATCCCAGGAGGGATCGGTCTGGTCACTAGCCAGTAGAAAAGTCTACATTCCTGTACAGGGGTTAAAGGGTGAATACCCGGGAGGTGCCAGAATAATGCCCTTGTACTTTTGCCCAACTTCAAACCTGTTACTTTGCCCAGAGGTTCCACAACTACTGTCCATACACATGTCCATGACAGACTGTAATAGTCCTTCCAGAGTCTCCCTCTAGACACACTATGTAATCTACCCAAAATAACCCATAGGAATGCAAATACTCTCAATATACTTTCTGCAGTTCCTAATTGCAGGGTGCAAATCCTTCAATGGATGCCCAGTCTCAGAAGTGTGGTGGGCGCCATTAGTACTTAATCCGTTCCACAAGCAGTAAAGTCTATTGCCATAAACGTGCGTTTACCTTACTGTCTCTGTCCAGATAGGCCTTTAAAATGGTTCTCTACCTTCTGTATGAATTCAATGCTCCCTTTCTCTCAGAGGAACAGTCCTTAGTAGAGTTGCTTTCTGGCAGTTTTCCACTCTCAGGAATGGTGTCTTCCTTAATAAGGCATTTATTTAGTCCTACTTGGCAGAACACACCAAAGCAAGCTCAGTTGGCTAGGATCTCTCTACTCAGGCTCCCGCCAGACACATGGGTGGGGTGCTACTAGACTCACAGGCTTTTGCAGCCAGACTTGCCCTGGCAACCAACTGAAGAACTGCCATATTAACTACTTCCTACCTATATATAGCATTTTAGCATTCACAGGGCACAAATCATCACCATAGGAAACATTTTAACTCTTTGGCAGTGAATCATAATATTAAAGGGTCACTAGCTTTTCACAAGACTTTTCATATGTAATAGAGATATTTCAAAAGTTTAGATGGGTGGCATACACATATTGCGTTCTCTCTCCTTGCTGCTGAGGACATAATCGAGATGGGCCTATAGATTTCTATGGAGACCATCTCATGCAATGAGGTGACAAGAGCACAGTATGCATGCGCTTCTCTCCCCTCATTCTTGGGCGCTCAAACCCCCACAATCTAAACTTTTAATATGTCTCTATGCCATATAAAAAGTTTTGTGAAACGTTAGTGACCCTTTAACCCTTTCAGCAGTGATCCACTGGGTCACTGCACATGTGCCATTTTTAGGTGCTAAATACACATTCACACACAGTTTGCACAATGGCTATGCTTTTTGTACAATGGTAACTGTGAAGGAAGAGTCATGTTTGGGCTTCCCTTAAGTCTCTTTCAGCCATAGTATTCCTTGTTTCTGTCACACTTCGGTGTGGGAGGATGACACCACACTAAGCGCAAGAGGGAAGGGGGGAACAGGGAATCAGGCCTGAGAACTAGGGAAGGAAGATGGACACCTCCTAGTAACACCCTAAGCAAAATCCTGACTTACTACCAGTATGAACAGACCCCAGAGGTAGGTGTGTTCATACACAGGAATACCTAGAGTCCTAGCTCACCCTATAGGACCCTGGTACTAATGGCAGGGACAAGACTACCTGTTCCATTTAAGGACGAACAGGAGTCTCCTTCAGACCTAATTCAAACAATAGGGAAAAGCAACACACAGGACCCAAACAAAGTACAAAAGAGAAAGGAAAAAGACTTAACTTCAATGAGGCAAAGGAAGCACCAGGAACTCCGCCGAGATCCACACACCAGCAAACCACAAATTTAGCTGAAGCTATAAACCGCACTGCAAGGTGGGAGAAGCAGCTATACATAAGGAAGGTTAAATGACCACAAACGCAACACCTGGAGGCAAGGGGTGTTGCCATACCCTGAAACAACACAGACACCAATTGATCCATAGATCCACAAAGAAAACATGTCAGATCAAACCACGTGTTGCCAGACTCACCGATCTCCTGTCACGGGAACATCAGAGACAGTTTCAGCTGCACAGCTAGATGCATTTCACTTACAAGCAGGGGTGTCTTCCTTCTGTTGAATGTGCCAGTACTGTATGCAGTGACCGGAGTTCCCTTACTTCCCACTATGTTTGTTTGTTTCTAAGGATCTTGTCTGACAACAGGCAGTGGACTGCATGTTAGGTGAAAGTGAGACCCCTAGTAGCCATGACTTTTCATCTTTTTTTTAGGTGGATGCAGGTATATTTTTTAAATGAAATGATTTAAAAATGTTCTATTTACACCATTCTCTATTACATGAAATGATATTGTGTAAAAAGTACAGTGTTTCTTTAGAGTAAAAGTATCTATAGGAATAGTCATTTGCATCATTTTGACAAGTTTTGCACAATTTGCCCCATTCTTGCCATCATGTAAAATGATGCATTTTATAATTATTGATAAATCTCCAATTTGTAGAGGAAGACCTTCATATCATCGACCGAATCCCTTGCATGATCGTCATCCTTAGTTGTTGTTGTTTTTTTTCTCTCCCTCTCTGGAATAGGGTGGATTGGTTTGGGTAATATATTTTGATATTATTGTTTTGTTTGTGAATCTGATATATTGTATGTTGAGAATGAATAATAAAAATGCTAAAAAATTAAAAAGATGCATTTTATAATTATTGATAAATCTCCCATTTGTAGAGGATGACCTTCATATCATCGACCGCATCCCTTACATGATTGTCATTCTTTCAGGAACAGACACACACAAAAGACCAGAGGATATGGAGTTTTCTGTGTTGGGCAGTGCTGCCCCTTTTGTAGCTTCTCTGTCTGGCGGACGAGTGAATAGACTGGATCGCAGTGGGTGGCTGAAAGCACTCCGAGGGTGGTGGGGGGAATAGGTGAAGAAAACAAAAGATTTTCATTTCACAATGTCAGCTTTAATCGACATCAAGCTGGAACGTGTACATCATCATCTGGAGGAAACGTCTCATCCTCTGGTGTCCTATTTACTTGCAGTGAAGTAATCTGGCCTTCCAACGATGGAATTAAAGCGAACCTGTCACCATGAAAGTGCAGAGCAATCTGTAGGCAGCTTGTTATAAAGCAGGAGGAGCTGAGCAGATTGATGTGCCAGGTCCAACACCTATCTGTTTTTGGAAGGGACCACAGTGCTTGGAAGAACACTGTGGCCTCTTCCTCGGCATGTGTCGTCATCTCCATTGGTTACATGGCCCTTGCGTGAATGGGGCTGAGCTGCAATACCAAGCACAGCCCCTTTACAATGTACGTTGCTGAGCTTTGTATACTATTTAGAGGCAGCAGCATTCATCCAAAAGCTCTGGCCAGTTCAAACAGCTGGTCAGCGGTCCTTCTCTCACCAAGCTTATATTAGTGACCTATCCTCAGGATAGGTTATCAATGTTTAATTCCCGGAAAACCTCTTTAATATTCTTCTAGTACAGCTTAATACATAGCTCACCGACTTGCAGCACCACAGTTATAAAAGAAAGCTGCTCCAAGTGATAACACAAACTGGAGCGGCATAAGCAGGGTAGGGTTCTCTCTTAGACCCCATAGAGCTTTCAGACTTCAGTGAAGAGATAAGGATGTTTTGGAGTATATCAAGTTTGTCTTTGGATCACCATAGAGGTGGCCTTCTCAAACACTTCTGGTACATCTTAAAAAATGCCACAGACCATGTGACTACCAGTAATAAAAGACAATTGCTCCAACAGTGATGACCCAGGTTTCCAAATTGGGCCAGCACAGACAAGGTCGTTTTCTCCTCTCAACCCTACAGGACTTTGATACTTCAGAGACAATGGTATTTTGGAGTAGATTAAGTCTTGCTTGGGATCCTCATGGAGGTATGCTGATCTTCTCAAACGTAAAAGGATCTTTAAGACATTTACTGCCACATATGGTAGGGGTCCTTTGGCACGAGTAGGTTTCTACCCCTTAGTGACAGCCGATTGCGAGTATGGGCCCAAATGATCGTTACTATGACAGTTTGTCTCCATACAACTTTGATGTCTTGGCAGCACGTCTATTTACACAGGTCAATGTGCTCCTTACAAATACTGTCTTTTGGTGCTGCATGAAACAAATTGGTTGGGTGTCAGCCAAACACGATGCCATCAATTTTATGGAAGTATCAGCAGCTTGTAATTTTTAGAGTCTCATGATGAGTGTTGAGCGAATTGAACTGTCCAGAGTGGACTTTGATGTTAATTTCAGGGAAAATTCGATTTGCTGCAAAGCCAAACTTCCTTGTGCTTCTTGGAAATAAATCGATTTTCCCTAAAATGGGGTAAAAATAAAAGAAATCATACTCACTTCATCCGCTTGAGCGCGCAGAGCCCGCCAACTCCATCTTGATTGAAGATCCCGCACTAAATCTCATGTGCGGTGACGTATGATGTCACCATGCTAGCCGACTTGATGACATCATCACGCACCGCGTGAGATTTCGTGCAGGATCTTCAATCGAGATGGCAGCGGCGGGCTCTTCGCGATCAAATGGATGAGGTAAGTATGATTTTATTTTTTGTTTTATTATAGACCTTAATATTAATTTCCGATGCCGCGATCAGCGATGAACGTGGCATCTGAAGGGTTTAATGACGGGGTACAGCGCAATCGCTGTTCCCTGTCATTGCAGCCACTACTTACAAAGAAATGCGCTTCATGACAAAGTAAATCACAAAGCAAATATTTTTGTAAAATTCGGAGAAGCAGCCCAATCAATTTTTCAAGAACTTTGCTCATCTGTACTCATGATAATGATGGAGGGTTTCATCAAAGTCAATCACTGTCTTTTGGTGCCCCATAAAAACATGTTGGTTGGGTGACAGCCATGGACAACATGGTGTCAACAATTTTGTAGGAGCATCAGCAGCTTATCATTTTTAGGGTCTCTTCCATGATGATGTTTGGAGAGTTTCATCATATAGTCTATAAATTTAATATGTATGGCAACTTAAGAACTTTAACTTAGTCAGCCAACTAGTGCATAGGTGGCATATCGAAGGAGAAGCCATAGGTGGAGCTCATCATGACTGAGTATAAGTAATTACTTTCTCACTATGGCTCATGTGATCAACCAAGTATACTTTTGAATAAAGTGCTGGACACTGACCGACTGTATGTAGCTGGAATGACTCTAAGACCTTTTGGCTTCTCATCTCATGACTGGATGAGGTTCATGTATTTGCTCGATCTAAATCAATTTTTGAGCTGGATATCTTGAGAAGTTTGTGAGTACAGACATCCTGTGTAGAGAATGTGACAAAATGAAGACGTGACGTACACCCTGAGTGCTTTTCACAATACGCTCTAACTAATTCTATGACAAAACATTTAAATGACCTCAGAAGGGAACGCAGAGAGTACGTAAATAGAACGAGGAGCTCCTCCATGGTTAACTCCTTGGGTTCCGAGCTACGATTTTTTTTCAAATTTTTTAAATGTTTGGTGAATGATGCACGTTGGCCGGCATGGGGTTAATTCTGTGTGGCAGATGAGGTGTTTTGTAAGCATGGGTCAGCATCTTGGCTGCAGATCTGTCATCCATCAGGGAAATAATAAGACATCTAGCGCTGGGCCTCATTAAGAAGCGGAAAAGAGTTAAACCCCTTTGAAAGTCTCGGCTATTAATTTATTTCCAGGCCGTTATTAAGCTACTCAGACAATGGGGAGTTACTGCCCGAGCACACAGTTACGAGGCCGTAATTACCTTTCCAGGGTTTTTCTTTCACTCATTAACGCTCCATAATGATGGTAAGACTTCCTGAGCGGAATTAATGCACTGAGGATGGAGGAGAATACAGAAGTGCTCCCACCCACCTGTCAATCCACAGCCATATCCTCCACAGCTGAATCGCCTCTTACTGGGGGCCACTAGATCAGGGCTAGATACTCTCTACAAGGCAGTCCTCCAGAGCAACATCACCATACTCTCTGTAAGGGGTCCTCCAGAGCAACATCACCATACTCTCTGTAAGGGGTCCTCCAGAGCAACATCACCATACTCTCTGTAAGGGGTCCTCCAGAATGACATCACCATACTCTCTGTAAGGGGTCCTCCAGATCAACATCACCATACTCTCTGTAAGGGGTCCTCCAGAATGACATCACCATACTCTCTGTAAGGGGTCCTCCAGAATGACATCACCATACTCTCTGTAAGGGGTCCTCCAGATCAACATCACCATACTCTCTGTAAGGGGTCCTCCAGAATGACATCACCATACTCTCTGTAAGGGGTCCTCCAGATCAACATCACCATACTCTCTGTAAGGGGTCCTCCAGAGCAACATCACCATACTCTCTGTAAGGGGTCCTCCAGAATGACATCACCATACTCTCTGTAAGGGGTCCTCCAGAATGACATCACCATACTCTCTGTAAGGGGTCCTCCAGAGCAACATCACCATACTCTCTGTAAGGGGTCCTCCAGAATGACATCACCATACTCTCTGTAAGGGGTCCTCCAGATCAACATCACCATACTCTCTGTAAGGGGTCTTCCAGAGCAACATCACCATACTCTCTGTAAGGGGTCCTCCAGAATGACATCACCATACTCTCTGTAAGGGGTCGTCCATAATGATATCACCAGACTCTCTGTAAGGGGTCCTCCAGAATGACATCACTATACTCTCTGTAAGGGGTCTTCCAGAGCAACATCACCATACTCTCTGTAAGGGGTCCTCCAGAATGACATCACCATACTCTCTGTAAGGGGTCCTCCAGATCAACATCACCATACTCTCTGTAAGGGGTCCTCCAGAGCAACATCACCATACTCTCTGTAAGGGGTCCTCCAGAATGACATCACCATACTCTTTGTAAGGGGTCCTCCAGAATGACATCACCATACTCTTTGTAAGGGGTCCTCCAGAATGACATCACCAGACTCTCTGTAAGGGGTCCTTCAGAAAAACATCACCAGAATCTCTCTAAAATGATGGACAGTAAATAGCCTCTCTTAAAGGGGTCCTCTAGAATGATATAAAAAGACTCACTTGAAGGGGTCTCCTAGAATGATATAAAAAGACTCAATTAGGCTAGTTTCACACTTGTGGCAGAGTGATCCTGCCGGACCCGTCAAAACGTATGCCAACTGATGGCATTTGTAAGACTGATCAGGATCCTGATCCGTCTTACAAATGCATTTCCTATGGAAAGAAATGCCGCATCCGGCATTCAGGCAAAAGTTCCGTTTTTTTGGCCGAATATAAAACCGTAGCATGCTGCGGTATTATCTCTGTCCTGTTCAGTCAAAAAGACTGAACTGAAGACATCCTGATGCATCCTGAACGGATTTCTCTCTATTCAGAATGCATGGGGATAAAACTGATCAGTTATTTTCCGGTATTGAGCCCCTAGGATGGAACTCTATGCTGGAAAAGAAAAACGCCAAGTATGAAAGTGCCCTTAAAGAGTCCCCTAGAAATATATAAAAATACTCTCTGAAAAGGGTCCTCTAAAATGACATAAAGTGCTCACTTAAAGGGGTCCTCTAGAATGATATGAATAGACTAACTTAAAGGGATCCTCTAGAATGATATAGACTATTTTTTTAAATAGTCCTCTAGAGTGATAGAATTTTTTAAAACAGACCTCTGAATATGAAAACCTAGACCTAGAATATGAAAATGCTCACTTAAAAAGGTCCTCTAGACTTATAAATAATCTCACTATAAGGGGTCTTCTGGAATGATATAGACTTTCTTAAAGCAGTCCTCTAGTATGATATGAAAAGACTCTTTAAAAGGGGTCCTCTAAAATAATATCAAAAGACCCTCTTAACGGGATAATCTAGAATGTTATAAATAAACCCACTTAAAGGAGTACTCTAGAATGATACAGGCGTTCTAATAGGAGAATGATATAGACTTTCCTAAAGCAATCCTCTAGAATGATATGAAGACTCTTCTAAAGGGGTCCTCTAAAATTATGTAAATATAGACAAAATGTCTGAGCACCTCTACAACTATAGTATAGACCAGGGATCAGCAACCTCCGGCACTCCAGCTGTTCTAAGACTACAACTCCCAGAATTCTCTTTTCACTTCTATGGGAGTTAAAAAACATCCAAGCAAGTGTGCATGCTGGGAGTTGTAGTTTCACAGCAGCTGGAGTGCCGAAGATTGCTGACCACTGGTATAAACTGTGTTGAAGTATAACCATACTCACTAACTAAAAATAAATGCAGTTAAAGGGTTTCTATCACTTCGTTTCACCTATTTAGCTTTCAGACACTAGCGATCCGCTAGTGTCTGCTTTATCTAACCATCCTAATATAAGAGCTTATTGTCCTGCCGTTTAGCTAAAAAAATAACTTATATAGATATGCAAATGAGCCTCTAGGTGCTATGGGGGCGTGATTAGCACCTAGAGGCTCCGTCTACCTTAACAAACTGCCGCCGCCCAGCGCGTCCCTCCAGCCCGCCCATCTCCTCCGGAATGCGATGCTCCTCGTATTCGGCGCATGCGCAGTGAATGTCTGATCGCTTCCCTGCTCAGACATTCACTGCGCATGCGCCGAATACGAGGAGCATCGCATTCCGGAGGAGATGGGCGGGCTGGAGGGACGCGCTGGGCGGCGGCAGTTTGTTAAGGTAGACGGAGCCTCTAGGTGCTAATCACGCCCCCATAGCACCTAGAGGCTCATTTGCATATCTATATAAGTTATTTCTTTAGCTAAACGGCAGGACAATAAGCTCTTATATTAGGATGGTTAGATAAAGCAGACACTAGCGGATCGCTAGTGTCTGAAAGCTAAATAGGTGAAACGAAGTGATAGAAACCCTTTAAGGGGGGTTTCTTGGATTTAAAGGTATGGGCCACTTTTACATACATTTATATAAAAGCTATAGATAGTAATCTTTCATACATACAGGTATACCTGATTATAGTACTGTACCCCAGCTGTGAAGGTGAAGGCCCCCAGTATCAGTGACATAAACCCAGCAAACTGGAATTGTCCATATCCCTAGGATGTAAACGACTTGGCAAAATGACCACTTCCTTGGGCTGTTCCTTGATTCCTCCTCCACAGTACAGGCACATAAGGGAAACTGGAGGCATCTGGCACATTCGCAGATACAGGCAGCAGAATCTCCTGTATCAGCACATGCGCCATTGTTACTGCGCCATTGTGGAGGAAGCAAGGAACAGCCAAAGGAACGGTTATGCAAACAAGTAATATGACCACCGCGATCTTGCAACCTATCGGGGGCCAAAAAGTTCAAACTCGGCTTCATCAGACCAGAGACTCTTGTTTCTCACAGTCTGCGAGTCCTTTATGTGTTTTTGTTTTTTTTGCAAACTCTAGACGGCTTTCATGTGCCTTTTACTGAGGAGAGGCTTCTTTTTGGCCACTCTGCTATAAAGCCCAGATTGTTAGTATGCTGTAGTGATGGTTGACCTTCTGGAAGTTTTTCCCATCTGCACACAGGATCATTGAAGCTCAGCCAGAGTGACCATTGGGTTCTTGGTCATCTCTCTTATGAAAGCTCTTCTCCATTTGATGAGTTAGTTTCATGGGGCAACCAGCCCTAGGAAGAATCCTCGTTGTTCTAGACTTCTTTCATTTAAGAATTATAGAGGCCACTGCATCCTTGGGAACTGTCAGTGCAGCAGACATTTTTTGTACCTTTTCCAGATCTGTGCCTCTACACAATCCTGTGTCTGAGCTTTACAGGCTGTTCTTTCCTCCTCATGGCTTGGTTTTTGCTCTGACAGGCATGGTCAGCTGTGAGACATTATATAGACAGGGGTGTGCCTTTCAAAATCATGTCCAATCAACTGAATTTACCACAGGTGTACTCAAATAAAGGTGTAGAAACAGCTCAAAGATGATCCAGAGGAATGGGAGGCCCCCAGAGCAAAATTTCAAGTGTCATAGCCAAGGATCTGAATAGTTATGTTCAAGCAAAATATAAATTTTTCCTTTTTAATAAATTTGTTAAACTTTGCTATGATAGGATATTGAGTGCAGATTGATGAGGGAAAACATGTTTTTTTTTTTTTTTTTTTACTTTAGCACAAGGTCGAAAGATAACAAAATTTGAAAAAAATCTAAGGATCTGAAGACTTTCCAAATGCACTGTACATGCTGTTGGGATTCGTGTGTGAAGGGGGTCGTCGATGACAGATTTCACAGGATTCAGCAGTTTAAAGCTCAATACCGTTTATTTTCCATCCAAGTTATACGGTCACTTAAATTAATCCATGGCACCAAAATAGAACTTAAACCACTAAACAAAAGTCCTTGCCTGTGTGGGAGCTAACTAAACAGTGGGTTTTTTCTCACCTATGCTCTCAGCAGAAGGGCCTATTCAGACAGCCAAATATGTTTTGCGGTCCACAAATTGCGGGTCCGCAAAACATGGATACCGTCCCGTGTGCGTTCCGCATTTTGCAAAATGCACATGGCCAGTCCTATGATAGAAATGCCTATTTTTGTCCACAATTGCGGACAAGAATAGGACATGCTCTATCTTTTTTTGCTGGGCCGCGGAACGGAAGTGCTGTCGGCATCTTTTGCTCCCCTATTGAAATAAAACTGCAGAATGGACCCATAAATATGGTTGTGTGAATGGTCCCTAACAAGAAGATTTAGGCTTTACACAGGAAACAGGTCATGAAGCTACAGGCTTCTGACATTTAATTATTTATTCCCCCAGTAGTAACACCTGAATTTGCCTCAGGCTTGGGAAAACTGTTGTACTGGAGTGGGGAGGGAATGGCACATCCCACTACCAACACCTATGTACTTGCTATTCCATAAAAATCCAGGCCCATAAACACTTAAAAGAAAGGTGCCTCAGCATAGCACACTTTGCTTAAACCACCCCGCTTTCCTGAATTCTTTAACTTCACCAGTCAGGGCATTTTGAGTGAAATATACACCCCCTGCAGTACTTTACCAGCCACCATGCTACAATGTATGCTCATGGTGATCCCCTAGACTGCAAGTCAATGGTGGATAAGTAACCTGCAGTGGAGCCAGGCATTAAATTCACAGTAATAGAAAGAGTTCTATAAGGACGTGACTTCAATAGAGAAATGCAACCTTCCCCGAAGGATCCATCAGAACTGCGATTGTGTAATGTATATTTAGGAACCAAAGTGGATCAGTGACACTGTAGAGCGCTAGAGGAGCAGAGCTGTTTGTGTCAACCCATGTATTTTTTCAAACCAAGTTTTCCAGGGAGTGCACTTATACATCCTGACAATATGCTGACGGCGGTAACGAGATTGTATATCCTAATGAGCATATTATCCAAATGCCTGAGGGAACTGGGCTCATCATCTTGATATTGCCCTATAATTATGGTTTATTTGAGAGTTTCATTTTCAATTGGTAGAAGTTCTCTATTGAGAAACCAGGATTATTCTACAGTTAGCAATATCAAATACAGGTCTGATCACACCCTTTTAACTGGTATCATGTGTAGAAAATTGACCTCCAATGTGTGAAAGTAATTGGAAGGGAGGCTGCATTATTTGGTGGTGGAATCGTTTTTGGATTCCATTTTGAAATTCAGTTTATTTGCTGCTCCAAAGCAGACCCTCTGCCCTCGCTTGGCTAATTAGAGCAGTGGAGCAGGCACGAAATTGTCAGGGCTGGGCTAAAAGTCTGGCCTATCAATCTAGCAGTGGGTGGGCACTTCTTCACCTGTGGTGGGGCTGGCCATTAGATTCATTCCCTCATCTTTAGTCAGGGCTGGACTGTCCTACCAGAGTACCAGAGCCGGTTGGGCAAGCTCTGGCAGAAAATGGGTCCCTAATTAAAAATAGAGCCCCTAAGGTCTAGCAGAAGATAATTTGGAGCTGAGCTGACCTTGGAAACAACAGGCCGTCAATATCCTATTAAACCTTACTGGTGAAAAGTCCTGAATGTGCAAAGATAACAAAAATTACTTAAAAGTGAACGTGCATACGTCTTATATACAGAGACAAGACATTAAGCCCGTTACAATAACGGGCGCTAGAACAGTAGTGCATAAACATTAGTAGGAACAGTCTATATTAAATGGCAAGGGAACCTGACCGCACTGACTGGTGGCTGAGACTGGTGGCTGTGGCTGGTGGCCAAGACTGGAGGCTGTGGCTGAGACTGCTGGCACTGGCTGGTGGCCAAGACTGGAGGCTGTGGCTGAGACTACTGGCTGTGACTGAGACTGCTGGCACTGACTGGTGGCTGTGGCTGGTGGCCGAGACTGGCGGCTGTGGCTGAGACTACTGGCACTGACTGGTGGCTGTGGCTGAGACTGGCGGCTGTGGCTGAGACTACTGGCACTGACTGGTGGCTGTGGCTGAGACTGCCAGCACTGACTGGTGGCTGTGGCTGAGACTGCTAGCACTGACTGGTGGCTGTGGCTGAGACTGCTAGCACTGACTGGTGGCTGTGGCTGAGACTGCTAGCTGTGGCTGAGACTGCTGGCACTGACTGGTGGCTGCGGCTGGTGGCCGAGACTGGTGGCTGTGGCTGAGATTGCTGGCTGTTGCTTGTGGCTGAGACTGCTGGCACTGAGTGCTGGCTGTGGCTGAGACTGCTGACTAGTGGCTGTGACTGCTGACTGGTGGCTGTGGCTGAAACTGCTGGCCTTGATCGCTTGGTATTACACTTTTTGTTATGTAAGATGATAAAAAATGGCTTTTTTGGCACATGTTTTATTATTTTTTTATGGCGTTCACAAGACGGGTTGGATCACATACTATTTTTATAGAGCAGGTTGTTACGGACAAAGCAATGCCAAATATGTGCATTTTTTCATGTTAGTTTACACAATAAAAGCATTTTTGAAAAAAAAAACATGTTTTTGTGTTTCTATTTTCTGAAAGCCATATTTTTTTTATTTTTTGGGCGATTGTCTTATGTACGTTCTTATTTCTTGCGGGATGAGATGATGTTTTGATTGGTACCATTATGGGGCACATATGACTTTTTGATTGCTTGGTATTACACTTTTTGTGATGTAAGGTGATAAAAAATTGTTGTTTTTTGCAACATTTTTTTTTTTATGGTGTTCACCAGATGGGTTGGATCACATACTATTTTTATAGAGCACGTCGTTACGGACATGGCGATACCTACTATGTGCATTTTTTTAACTTTATTTAATTCAATAAAAACATGTTTGAAAAAAATATTTGTTTTTGTGTCTCCATTTTCTGAAAGCCATATATATATATATTTTTTGGGACGATTGGCTTATGTAGGGGCTCATTTTTTGTGGGATGAGGTCACGGTTTAATTGGTGCTAATTTTGGACACATATGACTTTTTTGATAATTTTTTATACGATTATTTGGGAAGTGTGGTGGCCGAAATTGCAATTCCATCATAGTTTTTCTTTTTTTCATGGCGTTCACCATGCGGTAAAAGTAACATGATCCTTTTATAGATCAGGTCCTTACGGACGCGGCAATACCAAACATGTTTAGTGTTTTTTGTTTTTTACATTTTTAACCAATTATGTGTGGATATAGGAAGGTTATTTTTTATTATTAATTTTTTTTAAACTTTTTTAACTTTTTTAAAATATTTTTTGGACCCAGACCAACTTGGTTCTTGAAGATCCAGTGGGTCTGATGGCTTACAATACACTGCAGTACACTGCAGTGTATTGAACTCATACTAAGCCTGATCAGGCTCCTGCCTTTAGCAAGAGTCTGGTCAGGCTAGATATACGACAGAAAGCCGGATGCCTGTGAAGACGTCTGGTTGCCATGGTAACCATCGGGACGCTGCCACAGCGCAGAGGCCTGATGGGGGAGGGAGCTCCCTCCCTCAGTTTACCCTTCAAGCATCGGCCGCTGCCACAGTGGAGCGGCCCGATGGTTAGTCCCTCCATACAGTGGTCCCTAAGGACCGTTTCAAGCAGTGTGTTAGCTGGACATTACAGCTAACACTCTGCCTGCTACCGGGGGGTGGGGGGGGGGGCGGGGGTGCTGCGCGCTCTGCATCTTAAAAAGGGAGGGGGGAATAACCCTTCAAGCATCGGGCCGCTGCCAGGGCAGAGCAGCGGCGGCCCGATGGTTAGCCCCTCCATACAGAGGTCCCTAAGGACCACGGCATGGAAGGGGTTAAACGGCCGACATCGGTGCCAGCACTGATGTCGGCCATTTCAAGCAGAGTGTAAACTGGACATTACAGCTAACACTCTGCCCGCTGCCATCCTGAAAAGGGGGGGGATGCTGCGCGCTCTGCTTCTCCTGACCTGAGAGAGGAGCGGATGGTGGCGGGGGAGCTGTGGGCTCGGAGGTATCCATGGGCAGTCAGGCTGCAGGGAAAAGTGTGTGCAGCGCTGTGTCCGTGTGGAGCGCTATGTCCTGATTGGACGCCGCGCTGCGCATGCGCATTTAAGGCTACTTTCACACTCGAGTTTGGTGCGGATCCGTCATGGATCTGCACAGACGGATCCGTTCAGATAATACAACCGTCTGCATCCGTTCAGAACAGATCCGTTTGTATTATCTTTAGCATAGCCAAGACGGATCCGTCTTCAACACCATTGAAAGTCAATGGAGGACGGATCCGTTTTCTATTGTGCCAGATTGTGCCAGAGAAAACGTATCCGTCCCCATTGACTTACATTGTGTGTCAGAACGGATCCGTTTGGCTCAGTTTCGTCAGACGGACACCAAAACGCTGCAGGCAGCGTTTGTGTGTCGGCTCCCAAAGCGGAATGGAGACGGAACGGAGGCAAACTGATGCATTCTGAGCGGATCCTTTTCCATTCAGAATGCATTAGGTCAAAACTGATCCGTTTTGGACCGCTTGTGAGAGCCCTGAACGGATCTCACAAACGGAAAGCCAAAACGCCAGTGTGAAAGTAGCCTAACATCGGCACACACGCACAGACACAGCACAGGCACAGAGGGCTTTTATTAGTATAGATGATGGGCCCTAAGAATCATTTCCTCTGGGGAAATTGAGTACAACTCTAGTCTTTATTAATTCCAGGCTCTCGTCTTGGATCGGTATTTATTCTAGGGTGTGGTCTGTGGTCTCTATTTGTTTAGGAGCTCTGGTCTGGGGTCTGTATTACTTTACAAGTTCTGGTTTGGGGTCTCTATTAGTTTAGGAGATCTGGTCTGGGGCCTCTATTTGTTTAGGAGGTCTCATCTGGGTTCTGTATTTATTCTGGGGTCTGGGCTGTGATCTCCATTTGTTTAGGAGATCTGGTCTGTGGTCTGTATTAAGTTAGGGGGTCTGGTCTGGGGTCTGTGTTCGTATAGGGGGTCTGGTCTGTGGTCTTAATTTAGGAGATCTGGTCTGGGATCTGTATTAGTTTAGAGGGTCTGGTCTGGGGTCTATATTAGTTTAGGAGATCTGGTCTGGGGTCTGTATTAGTTTAGGGTCTCTGGTCCCTATTAGTTTAGGAGTTCTGGTCTGAGGTCTCTATTAGTTTAGGAGATCTGGCCTGGGGTCTCTATTTGTTTAGGGGGTCTCATATGGGTTCTGTATTTATTCTGGGGTTTGGGCTGTGGTCTCTCTTTGTTTAGGAGATCTGGCATGTAATCTGTATTAGGTTAGGGGGTCTGGTCTGTGGTCTCTTTTTGTTTAAGAGATCTGGTCTGGGGTCTATATTAGTTGAGGAGATCTGGTCTGGGGTCTGTATTAGTTTAGGAGGTCTGATCTAGGGTCTGTATTGGTTTAGGAGATCTTGTCTGGGGTCTCTATTATTTAGGGGGTCTAGTTTGGGGTCTGAATTCATTTTAGGATATGATGCAGTGAGTCATATCCACTATCAGTGATTCAAATGCCTAAGGTTGGGGATGCCCTATATATATGTGGAAAATGTTTGTGTGGCCACTTTATACAGAGTTTCTTTGAGTCTCCCTGATGTCACATCTCAAAAGTTAGCAAGTATGGTTTTGATAAATCTCCCTCAGGTGTGTCGAGAACCCAACCAAAAAACTGATAGTGGTGGCTGAACATGGTTCTATGGACATTCTGTATACTTTGGAGGCTGATATAAAGTGAATGAACATAAATACTGTGGCTCCCCCATAGCAAACAGCTGATCAGACCAGTGGAGGGCATGACATGGTGACACCAGCCACCAACTGAGAAGTAATGTGACAAGCCATCAAGACATGTCCCACAGCCTTAACATTGTGCACGCAGTACCCCAGAATAGGGAACTCACAATTATTTTTTTTTGTTGTATAATGTTATTATGTACATTATTTTACACAGTCAAGTCAGGTTATTCTGACCACCAGCTAATCTCAGGAGTAATACCGATGTGCAGCACGGACAGCAGCTAGGCAGGCTGGGATTGCCTCAATAAAGTCCTGGTAGGTTGTCACAGGTATCTGGAGCCATGCTGACTGCAGTGCATCCCACAGCTGCTGGAGGGGACACAGGGGAGGATCCATAGAGTGAACACGACCATCAAGGTGGTCCCACACCAGCTTGTGATCTCCAGTAATGGTTGCAGGGTGTTTTTCTCTGATGTTTCTTGTCTGACACGTCAATGTCCATCACTTCCATATACAGTATATAGTAGTTATATTATTGTACATAGGAGCAGTATTATAGTAGTTATATTCTTGTACATAGGAGCAGTATTATAGTAGTTATATTCTTGTACATAGGAGCAGTATTATAGTTGTTATATTCTTATATATAGGAGGCAGTATTATAGTAGTTATATTCTTGTACATAGGAGGCAGTATTATAGTAGTTATATTCTTGTACATAGGAGGCAGTATTATAATAGTTATATTATTGTACATAGGAGGCAGTATTATAGGAGTTATATTCTTGTATACAGGAGGCAGTATTATAGTAGTTATATTATTGTACATAGGAGCAGTATTATAGTAGTTATATTCTTGTACATAGGAGGCAGTATTATAGTAGTTATATTCTTGTACATAGGAGGCAGTATTATAGTAGTTATATTCTTGTACATAGGAGCAGTATTATAGTAGTTATATTCTTGTACATAGGAGCAGTATTATAGTAGTTATATTCTTGTACATAGGAGCAGTATTATAGTAGTTATATTCTTGTACATAGGAGGCAGTATTATAGTAGTTATATTATTGTACATAGGAGGCAGTATTATAGTAGTTATATTCTTGCACATAGGAGACAGTATTATAGTAGTTATATTCATGTACATAGGGGCAGTATTATAGTAGTTATATTCTTGCACAAAGGAGCAGTATTATAGTAGTTATATTCTTGTACATAGGAGGCAGTATTATAGTAGTTATATTATTGTACATAGGAGCAGTATTATAGTAGTTATATTATTGTACATAGGAGCAGTATTATAGTAGTTATATTCTTGTACATAGGAGCAGTATTATAGTAGTTATATTCTTGTACATAGGAGGCAGTATTATAGTAGTTATATTCCTGTACATAGGAGCAGTATTATAGTAGTTATATTCTTGTACATAGGAGCAGTATTATAGTAGTTATATTATTGTACATAGGAGCAGTATTATAGTAGTTATATTCTTGTACATAGTGTCACGAGGGTGTCGAGGACCACGCCTGACTCCGTTATACCCGGGGTCAGGAAGTCGCAGCGGTTGGCTGCACGCTCTATTTAAGATAGGACTGTTTTCCTTATGGTAGCTTTCTGGGTTTGCTTAGCAAACCCTTTTGGCTCACTCAGGGATCCGTAGCTCCTTCTCCTCAGCTGTTCCTTGTCCAGCACTCCCAGACCTCCTTATATTTCTCTCTCACACTTCTCTGGTTGCCAGATATAGAGCTTCCTGCCTGGACATCTATTCTGACCCTCTGGAGCTGTGTTGCTGCGTTCGCTGGTAGTTGGTCCAGTACGCTACCCTCCAGATCCCTGTTGGACCTTTTTGGTTTATTGTGGTCGCCCACCTGGGTGTATGTGTTTGTATGTTTTGTCTGTCCTCTCCCTGGTGTTTCCCTCTTAGTGATAGTGGTGTGGACTAGCGATCCCACCGGCCTGTTCACTATCCAGGGCTCATATTAGGGAAAGCCAGGGTTTAGGCACGCGATCGCCGCACGGGTGAGGAACCCGTCTAGGGACGTCAGGGCAGTCAGGTGCCAGCCGCAAGGTGAGTTAGGGGTCACCACCTTTCCCTCTCCCTTGGGCAGGGCTTTCCCTGTTTTCCTCCCTGTGCGTGCCGTCGGTCATTACATTATCTCTGGCCATTATTTTGTGTAGGTAAAGAAAAAAAAAAACAAAAAAAAACTTTTTTTACCTACTTAGAATCCAGTATGGATCAAATTGCTGCTCTGTCCAAACAATTTCATGGCCTGTCTTTGGAGGTGGTAGGATTGAAGGCGTCGGTCCTCCAGCAACAGCAGCAATTACAACTGACTGCAAGCCCAGCGGTTGCTACTGGTAACCAGGTTGTTGCGGAACCCAAGGTCCCTCTCCCTGACAGATTTTCTGGGGGAAGGGACAAGTTTTTGACATTCCGTGAGGCCTGTAAGTTATATTTTAAACTGCGCCCTTACTCCTCTGGTAATGAAGATCAGCGGGTGGGGGTTGTTATTTCCCTGCTGCAGGGGGATCCGCAGTCCTGGGCGTTCTCTTTACCTACTGATTCCCAGGCTCTTCGGTCAGTGGATGAGTTTTTTGGGGCCTTGGGTCTCATATATGATGACCCTGACCGAGTCGCCCTGGCTGAATCAAGATTACGGAGACTCTTACAAGGAGAGCGGCCGGTAGAGGAGTATTGCTCTGAATTCCGTAGGTGGGCTACGGATACCCAATGGAACGACCCGGCTCTCAGGAGTCAGTTCTGCTCTGGGTTATCCGAAAGGGTTAAGGATGCGCTTGCATTATATGAGACCCCCTTTTCCCTTGATGCGGTTATGTCCCTTTCTATCCGAATAGATAGACGCCTTAGGGTCAGGTTGAAAAAACCGGAGCAATTGGTAACCCCTCCCAAGCAGCAGTTAGTCTGTACGGACTTAGACGAGCCTATGCAGCTAGGAGGAACTACTCGTCAGGTCCGTCCTCCTGAGGCTCGCCGTAGGCGTGGGGTTTGTTTTTTTTGTGGGGAGAGGGGTCATTTCATTAATGTCTGTCCTTCTTTCCTCAGAAACAAAAGACCGTCGGAAAAACTACTAACCCCAGGCTGTGTGGAGGATGTCAGCCGGGGGGTATACGTTTCCTCCATACGTACATCGCAATTTGTGTTGCCAGCGGTTATTGTTTTTGGTGATAAGACGGAGACTATTTCTTTCTTTCTAGACAGTGGAGCAGGGGTAAATTTGATAGATGCCCATTTTGCCCGCACTTTGGGTTTGTCTCTCTGTACTTTACAGAGACCCATTCCCATATTCGCTATTGATTCTGCTCCCCTGTCTCAGAGAAACCTCACGCACATGGTTCATAATTTACACCTTCGGGTAGGGGACCACCATAACGAGATGCTTTCAGGTTATGTTCTGGAGGGGCTTCCCACTCCGGTAGTGCTGGCTCTTCCCTGGTTGGTAGCGCACAATCCAGTGGTGGATTGGCAGGCCAGGGAGATATTGGAGTGGAGTGAGCAGTGCAGAGAAAATTGCTTAAATAGCAATTGCTTAGTCGCCTCCATAACTACCCTACCTACATTTATTTCAGACTTTGAGGATGTTTTTTCTGAAAAGGGTTGTCAGAAGTTACCACCTCATCGTCCTTATGATTGCCCGGTTAACCTTATTCCCGGCGCAAAATTACCCAAGACCAGGTTATATAATCTTTCGGGTCCAGAGAGACAAGCCATGAAAGATTATATCTCCGAGAGCTTGGCTAAGGGACACATCAGACCCTCTTCTTCACCCGTGGCTGCAGGGTTTTTCTTCGTTAAAAAGAAAGATGGGGGCCTGCGTCCTTGCTTAGATTTTTGCGAATTAAATCAGATAACCATCCGAGACCCATACCCTCTTCCTCTCATTCCTGACCTGTTTAATCAGATTGCGGGTGCTAGGTGGTTCTCCAAACTTGATCTTAGGGGTGCCTACAATCTGATTCGTATTAAGGAGGGGGATGAGTGGAAGACAGCGTTTAACACCCCTGAGGGGCATTATGAAAATCTAGTTATGCCTTTCGGTCTGACCAATGCTCCTGCCGTCTTTCAACATTTCGTTAATTACATTTTTAGTCATCTAATCGGCAGGTTTGTGGTAATATACCTAGATGATATTTTAATTTATTCGTCCGATCTGAAAACACATGAGGTGCATGTCAGACAAGTACTGCAGGTCCTACGGACGAATGAATTATATGCTAAAATTGAAAAATGTGTCTTCGCCGTTCAGGAGATACAATTCCTGGGTTATTTTTTATCTGCGTCAGGTTTCCGTATGGATCCTAGGAAGGTCCAGGCAATTTTAGATTGGGATCTTCCTGAGAACCTCAAAGCACTACAACGGTTCTTGGGCTTCGCGAATTTCTATAGGAAATTCATTAAAAATTATTCACTTATTGTAAAACCCCTTACTGACATGACTAGGAAGGGGACTGATTTTTCTAAATGGTCTGACGCCGCTAAAGTTGCTTTTTCCTCTCTAAAAGAGAGGTTTACCTCAGCACCTGTACTGGTCCAACCTGATGTCTCTCAGCCTTTTATTGTTGAAGTCGATGCGTCAGAGTGGGGGCCATGCTGTCTCAGGGTCCGTCTCCTGGCAAATGGCGTCCTTGTGCTTTCTTTTCTAAAAAACTATCTGCAGCAGAAAAGAACTACGATATTGGCAATAGGGAACTATTAGCTATTAAACTTGCATTTGAGGAGTGGCGTCATTTCTTAGAGGGGGCAGTCCACCCCGTCACTGTAATTACGGACCACAAAAATCTTCTGTACCTCGAATCAGCTAAGCGTCTCACCCCTAGACAGGCTAGGTGGTCGCTATTTTTTACCAGGTTTAACTTTGTGATTACCTATCGTCCTGGGGCAAAGAACACCAAGGCTGATGCACTATCTCGTTGTTTCCCTGGAGGGGGTAATGTGAGTGATCCGGTACCCATTCTTCAAAGAGGAGTGGTTGTTTCTGCGGTACACTCTGTTTTGGAGGGGAAGGTGTTAGAGGCCCAGGGGGACGCCCCGGTCTCTTGCCCCTCAGAGAAATTGTTTGTACCGTTGAACTTACGTTTCAAATTATTAAAGGAACATCATAATTCGGCACTTGCTGGGCACCCGGGTAGTAAAGCAACCTTGGAACTATTGTCTCGTCGTTTTTGGTGGCCAAGGTTGCGTCAGGATGTATTGGATTTTGTGTCTTCTTGTTCTACCTGTGCGCGCGCAAAAGTTTCACATACACGTCCTGCAGGGTCTCTATTACCACTCGTCATTCCCAATAGACCGTGGACACATCTGTCAATGGATTTTATCACTGACTTACCTTTGTCTGCGGGTAAAACAGTTATCTTGGTAGTAGTGGACAGGTTTAGCAAAATGGTACACTTCATTGCGTTACCCGCACTTCCTAATGCTAAGACTCTTGCTCAGGTATTCGTCAGTGAAATCGTGAAGCTTCACGGGGTCCCCTCCGATGTTGTTTCGGATCGGGGTACCCAGTTTATTTCTAAATTTTGGAAAGCTTTTTGTTCTCGTTTGGGGGTACACTTGTCCTTTTCCTCTGCTTTCCATCCTCAGTCGAATGGACAGACTGAGCGTACCAACCAAAACCTTGAGACATATCTAAGATGTTTTGTGTCTGATTCGTGGAAAATATTTTTTCATAGGCGTAGTCAATCACTGGTTATACCGATTGCGGTATCCACTGCAATCTGTGCTCTATTCCCAAGAAATCGTATAAACATAGGCACGTAGTATTGAAATCCAATAGTTCATCAAATGCCCAACCCGGGTTTCGCCACTTGCTTCATCAGGGGCAACAAGCCAGTGTCGAAACCCGGGTTGGGCGTGTGATGAACTGTTGAATCTTAATACTACGTGCCTATGCTTATATGATTTCTTGGGAATAGAGCAGAGATTGCAGTGGATCCCGCAATCGGTATAACCAGTGATTGACTACGTCTATGAAAAAATATTCTCCACGAATCAGTGATTGTACTGTCTCTGAACTATATGTGAACGGAACCCACATCACTTGGAACCTCCAGCGCTCACAGTACGATTACAATCTGGACATTTTTATTTCTGTTTTTATTTGTTGTTTTTTTTAATATTTTTTTCTTTTCATTTTATTATTTATAGAGTCTCCATAACATGCCTCACGTTTTTGTGAACCGGACCTATGTGCAATAATAAGGTGCCATATAGGTATCTTGCAGCTTTATCTGTGCGGACATTATATGCACTTTGTGTCCCTTTAATTAGTTCCTGGATACTTCTGACATTCTGGTTTACCTTCCTGAATACAGAATATGATACGTGCTCTGGCTCTGTCACTTGCCAGGGATATACATGTGATATATCCAGACAATATTTTCTTCACCGGTAAATCCTTCCTGTTGTTTAGTCTGGAGGCTGCAGGAAGTTCAGGGGGAGTCAGATAATAGTTAGCATGATGAGGTAAGGAGCTCGTACTCGTCATCCTGTTATTCTGTTGATCCGATGAAAAACACAAACAAACTAAAAAAAAATAAAGATCAAAGCAGTGATTGGGTTCTCACCTTGTGTCCCACAGTTCCTCAATGCCTATCTCCATACTATAAACCTAATGAAATATGTCACCCAGGGTGACTGGGAAAGCTCGCTGACATACTGGCCGCTCTCCTTTCCGGGAGTTGCATCATTTCAGTGCTATGCTTACACGTAAAGCTACAGCTAGATGTCTACTGTACTTGAGTCATTAGCTAGGTCCATTGTTATTTGAGTGATTTTGTACATATATTAGATCATTTATCCTGTACTGATCCTGTGGAGTTGCCACCTTTCCCGAGAAAGAATACCGCCCAAGTTCGCATGGATAAAAGGCGACGTGGTTTGGGGTGTGGCAGGGCTTAAAAGGAGGTACAGAGAATTCCCATTGTATACTATTGTAGCCAGAGTCGGACTGGGGTTCCTTGGGCCCACCAGAGGAAATTATTCTCAGGGCCCAACCCTTATATCATCAACAAAGTCTAATAGGTTTTGTTTCAAAGAAATAGACCCTAGTGGTAAGTGATTGGTTCCAAAGGCAGCTCCAAATAGGATATTTTTTCTCCTGGGGCCTATCATGGTATCAGAGCCTGCGCCCACTGAAGGATCCTCTGTTGGGCCAGTACAAAGCTGATTGCAGCCTATGGGATCAAAAATTGAACAATCACGTGTTTAAGTCCCCTAGGGAGACTAAAAAATAATTTTAAAAGTTTTGCAGCGGTTTTCTGTCCGGTATGGGGACGCAACCAAATGGAATGGAATGCATTTTGGAGCATTCAGTTCCGTTCAGTACAGTTTTGTCCCCATTGACAATGAATGGGGGCAAAAACGGAACGTTTTTCTCTGCTACTGAGATCCTCTGAAAAAGTTAAAGTTAAGGCTCTTGGAAGGTGACAAAGAAAAGATGAGAACGAAGAAATGAAAATGTATTATACATCAGTCATTTCACCAATGAGATGGGTTTGTGTAATAAACAAATGATGAATCACCCATAGTAACATAGTAACATAGAAGAAAATGAATTGGATGGTCCAGCTTGTATTCGTGGTAATCCAAAAGCTTTATTCAGTATTCAATAAAATCCAGGTACAGGAGTGCAGGTCTACATGTTTCGGGCACAATACAATCTTAGCCCTTACTCATGACAATTTCCAGTACACTGAAAGAGGTTTTTATAGAGAGGAGGGAGGGACTGACTTCCTCACCTGAGGTAATCAGGCTGAGGTTCAGCCACTCCCGTCCACAAATCAACACTTGATTAAAAACATACCATAAATTTATGTGGTTCATAAAAACATATATTCAGAGAAATAACAATGACATATTCAGAGAAATAGTAATAAAGGAGCGGAATGAGGAAAATAAGAAACGGAAGAATAATGTATGATCGATAAATTGAGGATCAATATTGTAGGATGAGGTCAAGTTTTTTGTTGAGACCATGGGGTTGGCGACTTTCTAACTGGAAAATCCAGTAAGATTCTCTATTTAAAAGTTTGCGTTTTCTGTCGCCACCTCTTAAAGGTTTTTTGACTTTTTCAATACCTTGTGCTGACAAATATGAGACATCCCCACCATGCACTGTGGCAAAGTGGAGACTTGCCGCAGATACATTGCGATTTGCATGGTGCGGTATGTCTGATATATGTTTTCTAATGCGCGTTTTTATGGCATTTGTTGTGCATCCTATATATTGTAGCTTGCATTTGGTGCATGTTATGGTATTCAATTTACCGTCCAACACAGTACTGACAACATTGAATTTTTAGATCTCAGACTCAGGGGGGACTCCGCCACAGCCTCCATATGTACCAGCACACACAGAAAGCAAACAGCTGGTAACACACTATTGCATGCCAAATCATGCCACCCCATACACACCATCAGAAATATACCCAAGGGAGAACTAATTAGAGCCAAGAGAAACTGCAGTGACGAGTCAGCTTACAAAACAGAGGCAGAAAACATTACCAAAAGACTGACACATAGGGCTTATTCACAAAAAATGCTGGATAAATGCAACAGAGAAGTATCTAACATAGATAGGAACTCATTACTTAGTACAAATGCAAAAAAACTTAATCACAACACTAGAGAGACATTGAATCAGGAAAGAAAAAATATTTTTGTAACACAATATAGTAAAGAATACACTCAAATCTGTAATATTGTAAAAAAACACTTTCCAGTTCTGGCATGCGACAAAGCATGGGCAGCAATGGCACAAAAAGGTGTAAAATGTGCAGCCAAAAAAGCACCTACCATTGCCAGCTCAGTAAGCCCCTCCCTCTTTAAAAATGATAAACTCCGCTCTACTCAGAGTACATGGTTATCTACAAAAGGGAACTACAAATGTGGTCATTCCATCTGTATCTGTTGCAAATATATGAAAATTAGCCAGAATTTTGAATCCACTGTTAACGGTCAGGTTTTTAAAATACATTCTTTTCTCAATTGTAATACCACCTTTGCCATTTACTGCATAACATGCACCAAATGCAAGCTACAATATATAGGATGCACAACAAATGCCATAAAAACGCGCATTAGAAAACATATATCAGACATACCGCACCATGCAAATCGCAATGTATCTGCGGCAAGTCTCCACTTTGCCACAGTGCATGGTGGGGATGTCTCATATTTGTCAGCACAAGGTATTGAAAAAGTCAAAAAACCTTTAAGAGGTGGCGACAGAAAACGCAAACTTTTAAATAGAGAATCTTACTGGATTTTCCAGTTAGAAAGTCGCCAACCCCATGGTCTCAACAAAAAACTTGACCTCATCCTACAATATTGATCCTCAATTTATCGATCATACATTATTCTTCCGTTTCTTATTTTCCTCATTCCGCTCCTTTATTACTATTTCTCTGAATATGTCATTGTTATTTCTCTGAATATATGTTTTTATGAACCACATAAATTTATGGTATGTTTTTAATCAAGTGTTGATTTGTGGACGGGAGTGGCTGAACCTCAGCCTGATTACCTCAGGTGAGGAAGTCAGTCCCTCCCTCCTCTCTATAAAAACCTCTTTCAGTGTACTGGAAATTGTCATGAGTAAGGGCTAAGATTGTATTGTGCCCGAAACATGTAGACCTGCACTCCTGTACCTGGATTTTATTGAATACTGAATAAAGCTTTTGGATTACCACGAATACAAGCTGGACCATCCAATTCATTTTCTTCATACTTATATTTCTCCTACTTCGGGTGAAGGAGCCGGTCCGTGCTATACCAGTGGAATCCCTGGCAGGTGAGAGCTGCTCAAACCTCTGATTTTTACATTAACATAGTAACATAGTACATAAGGCTGAAAAAAGACATCTGTCCATCCAGTTCGGCCTGTTATCCTGCAAGTTGATCCAGAGGAAGGCAAAAAAAAAACCTGTGAGGTAGAAGAACAATTTTTTTTGTTTTCCATTAAATATTATATAATAATAATAATAATATTTAATAATAAAGGGAGTCTGTCACCTAATCTGAGCCTTTTAGACCGCTCAGATCAGGTTATAGACTCCTGTGCCCTCATTACAATGGTACCTTTATTTGTTCTGTCCCTCACCGAGATCTTCAAAAAAAAAGACTTTTTAAACTTATGCTAATGAGGTTCGGCAAGTGCCCAGAAAACCACACCTCTTTCACCCCTCTGGCCCGCCCTTGTTTCCTATTATTCCCTCCTCCTCCACAACCAGGATCTTGTGCCTGCGCTGCACGCGCAGTCCAACTACCTGTTCCTCTGCCTATAATGGGCACAGCAGTGCGCAGGCGGCGGACAAGTGTAGAGCGGCGCAGGCGCGAGATCTTGGATGGAGAGGAGAAGGTAATCATAGGAAACAAGGGCGGGCCAGAGGGGTGAAAGAGGTGTGGTTTTCTGGGCACATCCCCGAGGGGCTTGGGCGCTTGCTGCAGTAACGCCGCCCCTGGGCAAACCTCATTAGCATAAGTTTAAAAAGTCTTTTTTTTTAAGATCTCGGCGAGGGACAGAACAAATAAAGGTACCATTGTAATGAGGGCACAGGAGTCTATAACCTGATCGGAGCGGTCTAAAATGCTCAGATTAAGTGACAGACTCCCTTTAAATTACACTGGCTGATTCTCGGGCCAATGTTCAAGAACAACTTTTCCTACAAATGCTCGTCCTGATATCTCGCCTGTGTGATGGTACAGCCGATCACCCGATGGATAGGCAAATTCTTAAAGGGGTTGGCCACCATACGCATAAAAAATAAATAAATGGCCCCAGATAATAACTAAAGCCAAGAGATATTAGTATAATGAGAGATATACTGTGTACGTATAATTTTTCTAATGTGTTCAGCATAGCATATTCCCATAGATGAGAGGCTGTGTGGGCGGAGCAGCTGCAAAGCGAAAGTAAAAATCCCAGCATGCATCATAGCAAAGCGTCTTCAGAGGAGTGGTCACATGACATCCCTGTCCAACTTTGATATGTGACCATAGTAACAACAGCACCTCAGGTGCATAATGGAAAAACAAGAAAAGGGGCGGGAGCGTGGGAAAATTCCTGGTGAAGGTGACGGTGAAAAGGGAACAAGATGGGGTAAGCCCTCCTATTTATTAACTCTAGGGGAGGGGCAGGGGGAAACCATCTAGACTTTACCAGAAGGGGAGGGGAAAGGGGGAAGTAACCAGCAACACAAAACAGGCAGCAGCAGTGACTAAAGGAAAAAACACCCCTGTGGGCCAAACCACCATGCCTCGGCAGGAAGACATGATAATTTAACCCATGGGCTACCAACCCAGTCTCTGCAGTCAAAAACGCAGCCGTTAACTAAGAAGCTCCCAAAAAGTGACCCCAATTTGGAAACTACGGGAAAAGGTGACAGTTTTATAGATTTTATTCTGGGTTACATATGAATTTTTAATCGTTCTATATTACATTTTTTGGCCGTTCTGCCACAGTTTTTATTTTTTGTTTTTTGCAACGTTCATCTGACAGGTTAGATCATGTTCTATTTTTATAGAGCAGATTGTTATGGATGCGATGATATCAAATTTGTCTACTTACTTTGTTTGTTTGTTTGTTTCAGTTTTACATAATAAAGCATGTTTGAAAAAAAATCATGTTTTTGTATCTCCATTTTCTGAAAGCCATATTTTTTTATTTTTTGGGCGATTGTCTTAGGTTGGGTGATATTTTTTGCGAGATGAGGTGGCAGTTTGATTGGTACTATTTTGGGGTGCATATGACTTTTTGATCGCTTGGTATTTCACTTTTTGTGATGTAAGGTGATAAAAAATGGCTTTTTTGCCTTTTTTTTTTATGGTGTTCACCTGAGAGGTTAGGTCATGTGATATTTTTATACAGCAGGTTGTTACGGACACGGTAATGCCTAATATGTCTACTTTTTTTTACTTATTTCACTTTAACACAATAAAAGCATTTTAGAAAAAAACAAACATGTTTTTGTGTCTCCATTTTCTGAAAGACATATTTTTTCAGTTTTTGGGCGATTGTTTCATGTAGGGGCTAATTTTTAGTGAGATGAGGTGATGGTTTGATTGGTACCATTTTGGGGTACATACGACTTTTTTGATCACTTTCAATACCTTTTTTGGGAAGTGAGGTGGGAAAATTTAAATTCCATCATAGTTTTTCTCTTTTTTTTTATGGCATTCACCGTGCGGGGAATGTAACGTGATCCTTTTATAGATCAGGTTGTAACGGATGCGATTATACCAAACATGTGTAGTGTATTTTATTTTATTTTTTTATCAATTATAAATGTGTGGCTATAAGAATGTTTTTTTTTTTTTTTACTTTTTTTTTTTTTTACCCAGACCCACTTGGTTCTTGAAGATCCAGTGGGTCTGATGGTTTACAATACAATGCAGTACACTGTATAGTGTACTGCAGTGCATTGTCACTCACAGTAAGCCTGATCAGGCTCCTGCCAAGGCAAGCCGGATGCCTGTGAAGGCGCCCAGTTGCCATGGTAACCATCGGGACGCTGCCACAGCAGCTCAGCGCCCAATGGGGGAGGGAGGTCCCTACCTCTGTTAACCCATCAAGCATCGGGCCTCTGCCACAGCACTGCAGCAGCCCGATGGGAGAGGGAGGGAGCTCCCTCCATCTCTTAATGCCTTCCATACAGCGGTCCCTATGGACCGCAGCATGGCAGGGGTTAAACGGCTGACATCGGTGCCAACATTGATGTCGGCCGTTTCAAGCAGAGTGTGAGCTGTATATTATAGCTGACACTCTGCTAACGCTCCGGCCATCCTGAAATAGATCGGGGCGGGAACCGGAAGGGGGATCAGTGGGGGGGGGGGGATATTATATATATATATATATTAGGGCTGCGCATCTTCACTCGTCTCACGATTCGATGCGATTACGATTATCAAGTCCACGATTCGATTCGATTTGGCGATGCATCACGATGCATCAAGATTATTACCCAAGTCCCCTTGTTTTTCAATTTTACATCAAAAAATTAATTCAATCAGTCAGAAATTGCACAAAAATATTTATTTGTATCTGCTATTTAAACAAATCATACCAAGTTCCCTGCATATCATATAGCAAAGTCTGAATGAACAAAACAGTGCAGCAGACAACAGTATTTATTTAAAACAGTACTGTCAGTGTCTCTGTAACATTAAACTGTTGTGCTGGCCTGGCTGGTGCAGTTAGTTTATAAGTTTTACAATAGTTTTACCATATAATATATATTATATATTATATAATATTAAACAGTACCTACAAAAAAAGGAGCACTTCAGTTCCTGACTGTAAAACATCACAGTGAGTCAGTGAACCTATAATAAACACAGTCAGTGACTGTGTTATAGGTTCACTCACTGTGATGTTTGCCAGTCAGGAACTGTCTGTCACACAGTGTGTTCAAGTTGTCTGTGTTGCAGAACTTCCTGGTTCACCGTGATTGTTTTGGCAGCAGGAGCAGCACCACCACCAGCACCACCACCACCACCAGCACCAGCACCAGCACCACCAGCACCAGCACCACCACCACCAGCACCAGCACCACCACCAGCACCACCACCAGCACCACCACCAGCACCACCACCAGCACCAGATGGGTAGTACGTCTAGATCAGTGCTATAAGCTCTCAGAGTTGTCACTTTACAGAAAACGTTACCTGCACTGAGCACTCAGCAAGCACTCTACCACGATACATCAACTGAAGCCAAGCCATGCCACCATTAGAGGAAGCTGGAAAATCCTTGACAGAATACATTTTCAACTGAATCTGAAAACCTTGGACAAATCTTTATGGGATCACAAACACACACCACAGAATACCAGAAAAAAAATAAACACACATCCTCCTCACTGAATCATAATGGTAAAGGGCAGGCCACAGGACGGGCAATGTGGCACAGCCACCATAGTCAGACATGATGTCAGAAGGTCGGTGTGTGTTTTTTTGGTTTGTGTGAATGTGTATTTGTGTGATCCAATAAAGATTTACTCCAGGTTTTTTAAGTTTCAATTTATTCTTTCAATGATTTGCCTTCCTCTGGTGGCTTGGCGGCGTCAGTTGTCTTTAATCAAATAAATACACTTTTAGAATATTTGGCTGAGGTTTTAAGTTGAGCCCCCCTAAAAATTGACATTCAAAAGATAGACAGTACATCAAGTTAGAAAATTCAATGGAATGGACACATTTTTGAAGATTGTGTCCGACACAATCTTAAAAAATAATACCATTCTCCCCAGTGCTAGAAATTGAAAAGCTTGTCGTCACACAGTGACTTAACAGAAAATTTTACCTGCACTCTACCACGCATAGTCGCATACACCAACTGAAGCCAAGCCACGCCACCATTAGAGGAAGCTGGAAAATCCTTGACCGAAAAAATTGGCAACTGAATCTGAAAACCTTGGACAAATCTTTATGGGATCACAAACAGTAACCACAGAATACCAAAAAAAAAAGAAAACACACACATGACACTGGATAATGATTGGTAAAGGGCAGGCCACAGCAGGTCAGACAGACGAGCAGGCAGTTATCAGGAAAGAAATGTTTGTTCCCAATAATTGTTTGCAAGGTTGGCCTGTGGTAAGAGGCCTTAAAGGGCCTTGCGCGGTGTGCTTCCCATTTATTTCTACTGCATTTCCGAAACAGTCAAGCATGCCGCTGGGGCCATTTTCAGTGTTCCCATAGAAATGAATGGAGGGCAGCTGCGCATATGCAGTCCACTCACCTTCACTTTGCAGGCTCCGTTCTGGAGATAGGTGTGGGACCCACACCTATCAGACATTGGTGGCATATCCTAGCGATATGCCACCAATCTATGAGATGGGCCAGCTGCCTCGGCTATTTTTGGAACTCCCATTGAGGTGAATGGAGGGTAGCTGCGCATGTGCAGCAGTTTTCCTATCACTTCAGGGGCCCCGTTCTGGAGATATGAGTAGGTCTCAGATGTGGGACTTACAGCTATCTGACGTTTGTAGCATATGCTAGTGATATGCCATATATGTTGACAGCATAGAGATCATAAAAATGCCTATTAATTACTTCAATGGCCTCAAGCAGGCAAAATACTTGGCAAGTGGGGTCCTCGCCTTATCTCCACTTTCAGCTGTACCCTAACTTAAAGGGGTTGTCTCATCTGAGACAATGGGGGCATATCGTTAGGATATGTCCCCATTGTCTGATAGGTGCGGGACCCGCACCTATCTCCTAAACGGAGCCCTGCAAAGTGGTGGCTGGAGAACTCTGGGTGCGGCCACCACCAAGCGCTCTCCCCATAGAAGTGAATGGGAGTGCAACGCACATGACCGGCCACCGCTCCTATTCACTTCTATGGGCCCAACGGAAATAGCCAAGCCAGCGCTTAGGTGTTTTCGGTGGCCTCATAGAAAATGAATGGAGGACAGCTGTGCATGCGCAGTGCGCCCTCCACCACTTTCAGGGCAAGTCCCAGTGGTGGGACCCACACCTATCAGACAATGGGGGCATGTTCTAGTGATGAGATGAGACAACCCCTTTAAGGGGCAAGGCTATAGGTTGCCTGGTCTCACTGCAGACAGTGTTAGTGGGACTTTTCTGCCCAGCTTCCCACAGATATAGCACTATAGGCCCCACCACTTTTTTCAAACCTTCATTTACACTAGCACTGGCGGTAGGATAAGGCTAAAGTGTGACACCATCAGTGACAGATGTCTTGATATTTTTTTCTACTTTTTACTTTTTTGGTTGCAATATGCTACTGAATATTATGGTATGGGGTAGCATTTCTATTCATAACCCTTTAATCTAATGGTGAAAAAAAATGATAAAAAAAACCTATTCACAGCTCGGATTTATGAAAATGTTAAAGGGGTTCTCTGGGAGTTGAATATTGATGACCTATCCATCAGATCAGATCGTCAGGGATGCGATTCCTGGCTCCACCATCAAATCAGCTATTTGAGGATGCCGCAGTGCTCCTGTGATTGCCGCAACCTCCTTACAGCTTACGGAGCACAGCACCGTACATTGTATAGTGGCTGTGCTTGGTATTGCAGCTCAGCCCCATGGGACTGAGATGATCTCGTCGATCTGATATTGATGACCAATCCTGAGGATCCTCTGTTCAGGAACCTCGTCTCACAGTTGCTCTGCAGGATTTGAATGGACATTGCGTAATGCCTCATTTCACCTGTGATGGCGCTGCAGGGAAACTGAACACCTATTTTCCTGATTTTATTACAAGACCCGGAGGCTTCGTATTGCTATTCTCCTTCTTTACTTCTGACCAATAGCAGCAAAGAAAATAGAAAAATATTGAAACATGTCATCAGCCCCTCCCCACAGTCTCTCTATAACAGGCCACACCGCCTGCAAAACCTCCTCTTTCTTTGCTGCTGACCGCAGATAAGTAGTGGGATTTGCTGTTTTTGTCATTGTGATTCATATATATATATATGTATATAGATTTTGTTTGCTTTATCTGTGCCTTGGTTTTTTCCCCCCTTTTGGGGCAAGTTGGGGGGGTTTATTGATTTATTTATACTGTTTTTGCTTAGTCTGGGGCTATTTCATAGCTCCTCACCTGCTTTGCGTTCAGAAGGTTCAATTTACACCTTTTTCATATATCCCCTCTCATCCCCCTTGTGCGCTTTGCCCACCTTCCTGGGCCTTCCTTTCTGCTCCCCCTCCCTTATCGGACGGCTCTTTTTCCCGCCGCTTACCTCAGTGCGGCTGCGGCAGCTCTCCTTGCCTTTCTTGTTAGTGCGGCCGAGATCTCGCGAGATCTCGGGCGCTTCCGCTTCCGCCTGTGACGTCATCGCTCCTCGGAGCTCCGGCAGCATCGGCCCGTCCTCGGCTCTTTTCTATCTCCCCTACAGGTTTTTCCACAGCGTTTTTTCTTCTTTCTGGCCTGGGGCAAATCCCCTTGCCAGCTACTCAGCCCCACATTATATATATCTTAGTTTTTCCTCATCAGCAGCTCGGCCAGTTATAATAAAAACTTACAACATGCCCAAAAAAGTGCATAGTGGCCAGGGCCCTGCAGAGGAGGATTTTCCTCTTGCGGAATTAACCCCTGCGGGGGAAGATGATCATGCCCCGATCCCTGGTGATCAGGGATCGGATTTTCAGGCGTCCATATCTAACGCCATAGCTGCAGCCATGGGATCTATGACTTCTGTCATATCCCATCCGGCTACCTCACAAACCCCGCAGCCCGCCATGGTGTCCTCACCCACCGGGCCAGGGATTTCTGCCTCCAGAAAAAGAGCTAATAAAGGTGATGATGTTTCCACCAATGTTGGCGCGCTTGGTCCGCGCAAGAGAGCCTGTACGCGTCAGGCAGAACGCACGCGCAATTGGAAAAGTGCTAGAGCACTGCAAGATTTGGATTCCGACTCTGAAGTCGGATCCGAGGAGGAGGCTATGGATGACGCCTTTGAGGAGGCAGAGGAGGACCCATCAGGGGTCATAGATGATAACCCCCTACCCGGGTGTAGCTCCCTTATGTCCGTTGCAGAAGGTAGGCCTGCATCTTTAACGGACCCCTCTGGGGAACCCTTGTTCGACCCAGATTCGCTCCACCACCCCCGCTCGGCTGAGTGGTTACCGTTGGAGCACGTCTCCAAATATTTGGAGGCTAGAGTGCGCTGTCCTCTTTCCAAAGAGGCTCGCAATAAGCTTAGGGCAGAATGCCCCAGACCTGTCATCCCTAACAGGGTATGCGAGACTCCTACTGTCGATCCCAAGAGGACGCAGTTCCTCGCAAAATCCGGCTGGAACCCGCGTAGGGGTCTGGAGTCGGCATTAAGGTCCTGTCAGGATAAACTCCTGGACATCTTTGGACCATTAGCAAAAAATTTTGACTTAGCGGAGGTAGCTAATGCAGACAATAAACAGGTTGACCCTGTTGAATTGCGGGAATGGGTACAACGTGCCATTTGCATAGCAGGTAACGTAAATACGTCCCTGGCTATAGAAAGGCGAAAAGCCATACTTTTCAAAATAGAGCCCAAGCTATCCAACTTAGCTCTTACGGAGGCCGGTAAAGAGGCCCAGGGCCTATTATTTGGAGAACCTTTTATCAAGGACCTTGGGAGATTTGTAGGGGCTTTCACTGCCCTAGACAAGGCCCAAAGCTCTATGAAAAGAGTATTTCACGGTAGGGTCTCTACCAGGGCCGGCAGCTTTAGGGGCCGCCTGTCCGGCCGTGCCCAGTTTCAGTCCCGTGGTTCGGGCCGAGGCTCCTTTTCTCAGAGAGCTACCTTCCAGGAGCATAGACGGGACTCGTCATCCTTCTTCCCTTCACGAGGAAGTTCCTGGCGTCCAAGAGGATATAGAGGAAATCCTAATTCCAGACGTCCCTACGGTGAGTCTACCAACTCGTTCCAATTTTTTAAGTGTTTGTGTAGGGGGCAGATTACGCCTTTTTTCTCCAGCTTGGTCCCGTATCACCTCAGACCAATGGGTCCTATCCACGGTCAGGGGTTTCCACATCGAGCTGACGTCCTCCCCGCTGTCCATCCCACATCCACATCCTGTGGTGCTGTCAGCGGAAAGCCGCATACTGGTCGATTCAGAACTGTCGGATCTTGTCCGCAAAGGAGCCATAGAACCGGCTCCTGTATCCCCTTGCGTGGTGATCAGCAATATATTTCTGGTGGCAAAGAAGGGGGGCCAACTTCGGCCCGTTATCAATCTACGCGCCCTCAACGCATTTGTCAGATACCGCCATTTCAAGATGGAGGGCATCCATCTCTTGCGGGACCTTCTACAGATGGGCGATTGGATAGTCAAGTTGGACTTGAAGGACGCTTATCTTACTGTCCCGGTGGAGGACGCGTCCAGAAATCTTCTCTGTTTTTTCTTGGCAGGACAGGATTTGGCGGTTCACGTGCCTCCCATTCGGCCTCTCTTCAGCTCCCTGGTGCTTTACCAAGCTGATGCGCCCGGCTATGGCATGGTTACGCAGTCGAGGAGTTCGTCTCATCGTATATCTGGACGACATTCTGATCATGGCTCAGGATCGATCGGTACTGCTGAATCATCTGCATTGGACCATGGATCTTCTGGCGGATCTGGGTTTCCTCATCAATCAGGAGAAATCTTGCTTCATCCCATCGCGCGAGATGGAGTTCTTGGGTTTTCTGGTGAATTCCACGGCGGGAACACTCAGCCTACCTCCGGCCAAGGTTCGATCAATTCGGAAGGAATTGTGCAAAGCCAGGTCATCTGCCCAGATCCCTTTACGCCAACTAGCCAGGATCATAGGTCTGTTGGCCTCTTCTATCCAGGCGGTTTTTCCGGCTCCACTTCACTATCGGGCCCTTCAGCGCCTGAAGATTTCCCACCTACGGGCGGGAGTTTCCTACGCGGATTAGATCTCTTTGGACAAGGAGACCAAGGAGGAGCTTTCCTGGTGGATCCTCAATCTGCAGGCTTGGAATGGCAAGGCTATCTTCGGCCATCGTTCGGATTTCGTGGTGGATTCGGATGCCAGCCTGTCAGGGGTGCTCATTGCGAAGGGATTACAACTGGAGGCGGTTGGTCAGAGGCCGAGGCAGGATTCCATATCAACGCGCTGGAGCTGTTGGCTGGATCGTTCGCGATCAAGAGCTTCACGAGGGACACGGCCAGATCCTGCATCCAATTACGCATGGACAATGTGTCAGCGGTGAGATACATCAACAGCATGGGCGGAACCCGTTCCACCATCTTGTCCCGTTTGGCGAGGGATTTCTGGGACTACTGCCTAGACAAGGAGTTGGTTGTTTTGGCGGAATATCTTCCAGGGGTCCAGAACATTCATGCGGATTGGAGTTCTCTGTATCTTTCCGATTCCAGCGACTGGCAGTTAGATCCAACGGTGTTCCGTTCCTTAATGTCAGTTTGGGGTCCTTTTTGCATCGACCTCTTTGCTTCCCGTCTGAACTCGCAACTAGACCGCTTTTACAGCTGGCGCCCGGACCCAGAAGCCGAAGCGGTGGACGCGTTTCTGCAGGATTGGTCCAGAGGTCTGCTTTACGCATTTCCTCCATTCCAGCTGATTCCCAGGACCCTGATTCAAGTACGACGATATTCGGCGGATTTGGTACTACTGGTCCCGTTTTGGAACTCCCAGTCCTGGTTTCCCCACCTTCTGGAGATGTTGATAGAGATCCCGTACCTGCTCCCGACATCTCAGACTCTCCTCCGAGGTCCGAATCACCAACTACACCCTCTTCTCCTGGACGGATCCCTGCGCCTGTTGGCGTGTCGGATTTCAGGGGACCCTGGGAGGTCCCAGAAGTTTCGGGCACAGCTAGAGTCCTTTTGGAAAATGCATGGGCCCCAGGCACCAGAAGATCTTACAGATCAGCCTGGGGATCTTGGGCTCGCTGGTGCGTGGCTAGGAACTTGGATCCCGTATCGGCACCTGTAGCGGAGATCTTACATTTCTTATCTTCTTTGTTTGACCAGGGCAAGGCTTACCGCACAATCAGCCTGTTCAGGTCGGCTATTTCTGCCTCCCATCAAGGTTTTGATGGTACTCCTGCGGGGCAACATCCTTTTGTATGTCGTCTCCTGCGCGGTTCTCGGATGTCTCATCCTCCTAGGCCTAGATTTTCTGCCACTTGGGATGTGTCTTGTGTCCTTTCCTTTTTATCTTCTTGGCCTCAGAATGCGGACCTTTCCCTACGGCAACTGTCGGCGAAGCTAGTCACTCTTTTTTGTCTTATATCCTGCAAGCGGGTTTCAGACGTCCGGGCTTTGGACTATGATGCACGCTCGGACACCCCGGAGGGGGTCTCCTTTGACATCTCTAGGAGGACTAAGACCCACATACGATCGGTCGCTTATCCTGCTTTCCCGGCATCGCCTTCTCTTTGTCCCGTAGCGTGCCTCAAAGAATATGAAGCGCGTACGTCTCTTCATCGGTCACGAGAGTGTCCGCAGCTTTTCCTTTCTACCATTCGTCCTTTCGCCCTAGTGACCACTCCCACGCTGGCTAGGTGGATGAAGTGGATCATGGAGCTGGCGGGCGTGGACACTTCTATATTTTCGGCACATTCCGCTAGGGGGGCATCTGCTACCTCTTTGGCGGTTTCTGGTGCCAGACTGGAAGACATTTTGAAATTGGCGGACTGGTCCAGAGTATCCACGTTTAGGGAATTTTATTTTCGGCCAGGTCCTCACGTTTTCTCAGCAATTATTGAGAATTTGTCTTAACTTTGAACTTGCAATACGAAGCCTCCGGGTCTTGTAATAAAATCAGATGATTTTCCTATTTCATGACGTAAAGTCATGATTTTATTAAAGACACGGAGGCGAGTATTGCCCACCCTATGTTTTTTCCCTCCCTATGGGGTTTTTAAAATTGACATGATTTTGACTGTGTATCATTTGCATATTGCTTTAACTCTATGAGTTTTTTCCTGAGTAGGTTTGTCGCAACCATTTGTTTTTTGTGATTACAATGTCACAATTTGCTTCTATCATGGTTCTGTTTTCACCTTTTTTCAGGTTGAGGTCGGCCTACTAGGCGGTATCCTGTGGTCTACATCTTGTTTCGGAGGGTCGGCAGTTTGGTTCCAGCTGACCGTGTGAGGTGGACAGCTCCAGGAGATTCTTCAGAGTGGTTCCTGTTGTTCCAGTTCGCTTCCGGATGGATGGCGCTTTTGTTTCCAGGCTGTTCCGGTTCCTGGTTGGCGATTCTGTTGGACTGTTCGGTTTGGACTTACAAAGAAAGAGGAGGTTTTGCAGGCGGTGTGGCCTGTTATAGAGAGACTGTGGGGAGGGGCTGATGACATGTTTCAATATTTTTCTATTTTCTTTGCTGCTATTGGTCAGAAGTAAAGAAGGAGAATAGCAATACTCGCCTCCGTGTCTTTAATAAAATCATGACTTTACGTCATGAAATAGGAAAATCATCTGATTATACAAGCTTCTGGTGCTCTTCAAACACTGAACACAAATAGACCGGCTGCTTTTGACCTTTTATCGAATAGATACATATTAGTCACCTTTCTGTAGGTGCAAACTGGGAGTTTGCTGTGAGTCAGACATTGCGCTCCTGTAATTTGCCCACTGGCTCCTGGTATTGCCCATACGGCACAGGTAGGTGAGTGTTAGGTCCCGAGCTACATGAGAAACCTTGGCGCGGTGCTCGGGCTCAGACATGTCCTCCACAGTAGGATATGTTGGCTAACCTCTCAATTTTAACATCAGGATGAGGGTCTAGTCAGACCGCAGAGTGCGCCTGTCTTTACAAATGTTATTGTTATTGTCTTTCTGTAGGTGGCAGAAAAATGAAGACGCCTAAATTATATAGAATGGTTTAAATGCAAATGCCGGGACAATCGAAAAACAAATGTGGTTTGTACCGTTCAAAAAGTCGTAATATCTTTGTTTTTGTTTTTTTTTCATTTTTGGAAATATTTTTGACCGGAGACTACTTCTCAGCAAACATAGCTACCAACATTCCTGTTCATTGTGGGACTGTCCCATGAACCACCCTACAAAAAGGGTGTGGCCTCAAAAAATTAGCATAACAAGATAACTTTTCTATGGCGTGTTGAGGACATTTTCGGAAATGGTATTCATATGCTTGAAGGTACAGTATGTAGTATATAGGACAAATCTGAAAATGTGTTCAATATGTTTTTTGTAGTAAATGACTTAAAGGGATCATCCCATTGTTAATGTAAACAATGAAAATCAGACATCATATAGTACATGACAGTCTCTTACTAACAAATCTACACCCAGCCCTGTACCTCACATGGATCCAGGGTTCTCCCCATTCATTATCCTATAAATTTATTTCATGCTGGCAGCTCAGGGGTGTGCCCTTTCTCAGGGAGGGGGGTATCCTTTCTCCTGCAGCTCTCTCCCTGTAACTGTCACAGCTTCGAAGATCTGGGTGGTGGCAGCTAAAAGATAGAACTGAGCATGTGCGACCACCTCAGCAAGGTGGACAGAGAAATAAGAAAAAGAACAAACAGCAGGTGGCGCTATAAAGATACATTTGATTGAATAACTCAGTGGCTATAATAAATTTTTAATTACATGCAATTACAAAAGTATTCATATCCAGGTGCTGGTTTGGAAAATGTAGAATATCTTTGATGGGAAACCCCCTTTAAACCCCTCTGTTTGGCAAGGAGAGACAAGCTGCTTTCTTTCTTTCATTTATTTATTTTTTGTTCATCAGCACTGTGCACATGGGTGCTGTCCAAAACGGAATTAGGCTACTTTCACACTTGCGTCGTTAATTCCGGTATTGAGATCTGGCAGAGGACCTCAATACCCATTTTGATTTTGCACATCAGTATGCATCCGTTCCGTTAGGATGCGCTTGCATGAAATCAAAACAGAAAAAACGGATCCGTCACTGAATACACTGAAAGTCAATGGGTGACAGATCTGTTTTTTTAGGCTCCTAAAAAAAACTGATCCGTCCCCATTGACTTACATTTGTTTTCAGTGCCGGATCCGTTTTTCTCCTTTTTATGACCACACACAAAACTGCAGCTTGCACCGGTTTTGTGTCCGGTTAGAAAACGGAATGCTGACGGAACGTAAACTTTTTTTTCTGGTATTGAAATCCTCTGCTGGATCTCAATACCGGAAAACAACAACGGAAGTGTGCAAGTAGCCTTATTCGGATTGTCCAGGATTGGAAAAAGAAGTCTCCTCTTTTTTTCCCAGAAACAGCACCTTCCTTATGCATAGACTATGCCTGCTATTGGCAGTTCAGGCCTAATCACTTGGGTCAGCTGCAATACGAGGCAGGACCTGTGGACATGGTTGGCGCCATTTCCTGGGAAAAAAAGCAGGCCCTTGAAACTTCTCTCCAGGACAGAACAATTTTAGACCAGACTGTCTTATGACCTAGGAAAGCTGAATTTCTGCAGGTGTGACCCAACAAGGAGCCATATACTTCACCATGCGCCTGCACCGAAAAATCGTGGGTAACAAAAATCTCCACACAATAACTCTCCATATATATATATATAGAACAAAAATGTCCTCTTTATGGCCCCACGTCTGGCCCTGACTATCCATGATGCAATCTGACAGACTATATTCAAGCCTTCCTAGACCTTTCATTTGGCCGAGGAGATCTCCATAACCATTGTCTACGCCACTAAACCCCATGTTCAATGTGAATCTTAAAGGGGCTGTCTAGGATTAGAAAGACATGGCTGCTTTCCTACAAAAAAACAATGCCACACCTGTGCACAGGTAGCGTGTGGTACTGCAGCTCAACTCCCCTGAAGTCTGTAGAGCAAACAGCAAAACCAGACAACGTATGGACAGGTGTGGCTCGGTTTTTCGAAGAAGGCATGTTCTTCTAATCCTAAACAGCCCCAGTGGAGGAGAATAATTTCATTCAGTGGCCTCAAGGGTGTTTTTAGAACTACAGTAAATCCTAACTACAGTATAATAGACCCAGGCGTCCCTAGATGGTACAGTCAGATCCATAAATATTGGGACATTGACACAATTCTAACATTTTTGGCTCTATACACCACCACAATGGATTTGAAATGAAACGAACAAGATGTGCTTTAACGGCAGACTGTCAGCTTTAATTTGAGGGTATTTACATCCAAATCAGGTGAACGGTGTAGGAATTACAACAGTTTGCATATGTGCCTCCTACTTGTTAAGGGGCCAAAAGTAATGGGACAGAATAATAATCATCAGTCAAACTTTCACTTTTTAATACTTGGTTGCAAATCCTTTGCGGTCAATTACAGCCTGAAGTCTGGAACGCATAGACCTCACCAGACGCTGGGTTTCATCCCTGGTGATGCTCTGCCAGGCCTCTACTGCAACTGTCTTCAGTTCCTGCTTGTTCTTGGGACATTTTCCCTTCAGTTTTGTCTTCAGCAAGTGAAATGCATGCTCAATCGGATTCAGGTCCGGTGATTGACTTGGCCATTGCATAACATTCCACTTCTTTCCCTTAAAAACTCTTTGGTTGCTTTTGCAGTATGCTTTGGGTCATTGTCCATCTGCACTGTGAAGCGAAGTCCAATGAGTTCTGAAGCATTTGGCTGAATGTGAGCAGATAATATTGCCCGAAACACTTCAGAATTCATCCTGCTGCTTTTGTCAGCAGTCACATCATCTATAAATACAAGAGAACCAGTTCCATTGGCAGCCATACATGCCCACGCCATGACACTACCACCACCATGCTTCACTGATGAGGTGGTATGCTTAGGATCATGAGCAGTTCCTTTCCTTCTCCATAATCTTCTCTTCCCATCACTCTGGTACAAGTTGATCTTGGTCTCATCTGTCCATAGGATGTTGTTCCAGAACTGTGAAGGCTTTTTTAGATGTCGTTTGGCAAACTCTAATCTGGCCTTCCTGTTTTTGAGGCTCACCAATGGTTTACATCTTGTGGTGAACCCTCTGTATTCACTCTGGTGAAGTCTTCTCTTGATTGTTAACTTTGACACACATACATCTACCTCTTGGACAGTGTTCTTGATCAGGCCAACTGTTGTGAAGGGTGTTTTCTTTACCAGGGAAAGAATTCTTTGGTCATCCACCACAGTTATTTTCCATGGTCTTCCGGGTCTTTTGGTGTTGCTGAGCTCACCGATGCGTTCCTTCTTTTTAGGAATGTTCCAAACAGTTGTTTTGGCCACGCCTAATGTTTTTGCTATCTCTCTGATGGATTTGTTTTGTTTTTTCAGCCTAATGATGGCTTGCTTCACTGATAGTGACAGCTCTTTGGATCTCATCTTGAGAGTTGACAGCAACAGATTCAAAATGCAAATAGCAGACTGGAAATGACCTCTGGGTCTTTTATCTGCTCATTGTAATTGGGATAATAAGGGAATAACACACACCTGGCCATGGAACAGCTGAGAAGCCAATTGTCCCATTACTTTTGGTTCCTTAACAGGTGGGAGGCACATATGCAAACTGTTGTAATTCCTACACCGTTCACCGGATTATGATGTAAATACCCTCAAATTACAGCTGACAGTCTGCAGTTAAAGCACATCTTGTTCGTTTCATTTCAAATCCATTGTGGTGGTGTATAGAGCCAAAAATGTTAGAATTGTGTCGAAGTCCCAATATTTATGGACCTGACTGTAAATGGGTCAAAGCCCTGTGGTACGAAATGTGAACAGCTTCCACCCAGCACATGACTGTCCCCAATACAACGGAAGATAGTGGTTAAGAGACCACAAAATCTGATATTTTCATTGTGTTCAAGGTCCTAACGCACAGTTATAAGCCTATCTTTATCTGGTTCGTGGTGAAGGTCGGTCACTAACAGCGAGGACCGCTCAGTTGACGGCCAGTCCTGGAGTAATAGTCGCTGCCATTGATACCTTGTGTCACACAATAGAAGTATTTACCTTTTCCGCCAACCAGCCCATATGTCGTATTTCTTGGCTCCCAGAGATCCCGTTTTTGCCCAGCTGATCTTTAACTTCTGTAATTGCCTTGGCCACCAGCTCCATCACTGCTCTGTGGATCGCATTGAACCAGGTCTGCACCGTCGCTGGATCTTTGCTTCTTAACACTACTGTATGCTTGGCATCAGGGGAATGCAGCTCCAGATGTCTGCAAAACAAGAACACCATGAATGTATAGAACAGAGAAAAAAGTTCTACACAATGTAATTCCTTCAGCTCTTTTCTTATGTTCTCTTCTGGAAGGGACCTAAAACAAGAATGTGCAGCATGGAGAGGCAGTATACTGTATAGCACACAGAAGGTCCTACGACCACTACTGTACGTGATCCTATTTCTTAGGCCTCATGCACATGACTGTGCGCATTCTGCGGTCCACAAACTGCAAAATACGCTTATTGACCATGTGCATGCTGCATTTTCCTTCTAGAACTGCCTATTCTAACATGTGTTCTCTAATTTGTGGAATGGCTGCGACGCGTAACATCTGTGTGCTTTCCACATTTTTTGCAGACCCATAGAAATGAATAGGTCCATGTGCGATCCGCAAAAAATATTGTGATCAGACGCGGACCCAAACAATGGCCATGTGCATGAGGCCTTTGCTGAATCAACAGAGGCATGAGTGGTGGATTAATGGGGTTGTCTCTAGAGACGAGTGAAGTTTCCTCATGCTTCTCGGTAATCGATTTAACCTGAAATACTGTAACAAATCCCATCTTGCTTGAGGATCTCGCACAAAATCCCGTGCGCGGTGACGTATGATGGCCTGTCGTGAGCAAATGGATTAGGTAAGTATGATTTTTTATTGTTTTTAATTTGACACTGTTAGGGCGGGTTCACATCAGCGTTATGGATTCCGTTTTTTTCCCCGTTATACCATGGTTATAGCGGAAAATAACGGGATCCATAAGACAGAAGTCAAAACGGAAACCTTTGAGAGGCATTCCGTTTTGATTCTTCATAATACAAGTCTATTACAGCAGAACGGATCCGCCCTGGTCTCCATTATGCAGGAGTCCAGTCCTGCATAACGGAAACCAGACGGATCCATTATGCTGCCCATAGACTTGTAGTATGACGGAATGTAAAACGGAAGCCTTTAAATGGCATTCCGTTATAATAGAAGTCTATGGGAATGATAACGGATCTGTCTGGTGTCCGTTATGCAGAACGTAAAAAAAGGCCTGTCGACAGGACTTTGTTTTCCGTTTTGCATAACGGGAACCAAACGGATCCGTTATCCTTCCCATAGACTTCTATTATGACGGATCAAAACGGAATGCCTCTTAAAGGCTTCCGTTTTGACTTCCATCTTATGAATTACATAAAAAAGCCATAACGGAATACATAACCCTGATGTGAACCCACCCTTATTTATATCAGATGACCCGAGGGGTACAATGACAGGAAGCAGCGCAATCGCAGCTCCCTGTCATTGCACCCACTACTTAAAAAAAAAAAGCGCTTCGTCACAAAGTAATTCGTCATGAACCAAATTTTTTTTTGTGGCGAAGCAGCCGAATCGAACTTTTGAATAATTTCACAAAGAAACGCAGTGATTGCGCCCCAAGCATTGCGCCCCCTCCCCCATCGTTGAACCGTTCAGATGCCGCATTCATCGCTGATCGCGCCATCTGAGAGGACCATTGTGGCTGTCAGGGGTTAAACTGTTAAAGAAATATATATTTTTTTAAATACACACCTTTTGATTGCGAAGAGTCCCTCGCGGCCATCTCGATAGAAGATCAAGCGCGAAATCTTGTGCGGTGCGTGATGACGTCATTATGCTGGCCGGCGTAGTGACATCATACCTCACCGCGCAGGAGATTTCATGCGGAATCTTCAATCACCCTGCAATCCATCAGTGGTTGCCGTGCTTGTATATTATAGGAAAAAGCGCAGGCGTCTCTGGTGGCCAGGACCATGGGAGCGCACATAGGCTGGTTCTTTTTCTTATAGTGTGCAAGCAAGACCACCACTGATGGATTACAGGGTGTATGTAACCATGAAAACGAGCAGTGTATATTGTGAGGGAAAAATTAATCCAGCCAGAAAAGGAAGCAATATGGACAATCACAATACATTAGTTAGTGCCTTGTATTAACTTTCTCTACATGATAAATGCTATTTGCTGAAGTGAGACAACACCTTTAAGCAGTGGCGTGCCAAGGGGGTGGAGGGAGTGGGGGGGGAGGCGGTGCGCCCCGGGTGCCGGCTCTGAAGGGGGTGCCAGCAGGCCCAGAAGCGCTGACACCCGTGACCCAGTCCCACATACTGCGGCAGGGCAGGGAGCGGAGCGCATAGTTCCCTGCCCCGCCGCCGATCACCGCAATAGGCTTAAGGCCTAGTAGGCCTGAAGCCTATGCGGTAGTAAATTCCTGGCGCAGGCGCGCGTGATGACGTCATCGCGCGCCCCTGTGCTGGGACTCAGCAGCACAGTGCCGGGACTCTGCAATCAAGTGCAGGTAAGTATTTAGCTTTTAGGGTTTCTTTCTTTCTTTTTTCTTTTATGTGGCAACTTTGGGGGACATGAGGGGGCCGGGGTGCACAGAGGACGTGTGGGGGCAAACTTTTATTTTATATTATAATGTGGCAACTTTGGGGGACATGAGGGGGCCGGGGTGCACACAGGACAGAGGACATGTGGGGGCAAACTTTTATTTTATAATGTGGCAACTTTGGGGGACATGAGGGGGGTGCACACAGGAGGACGTGGGAGGAATATGGTGGGATACTGTGTGACACAGTGGGGGGGCAATTTATTATGGGAGGGATGGCAATGTGGGGGACACTGCAGTGTGGGGGACACTACTGTGTGAGGGGCAGTGTGGGGGGACACTACTGTGTGGGGGGCAGCATGGGGGGACACTACTGTGTGGGGGCAGCGTGGGGGGACACTACTGTGTGGGGGGACTACTGTGTGGGGGGCAGTATGGGGGAAATTACTGTGTGGTGGACACTACTGTGTGGGGGGCAGTATGGGGGAAATTACTGTGTGGGGGCAGCGTGGGGGCCTTGCTATTAAGGAGGCACTGTAGGGGCCATTCTATTATTTCTGGGGACACTATACAGGAATTATTACCTGGAGCACAATATAGGGTGTTATTATTACTGGGGGCACTCTAGGGGACATTATAGCTGCTGTAGACACTATAGGGACATTTGGGGTAATTTATCAAACTGGTGTAAAGTAGAACTGGCTTAGTTGCCCATAGCAACCAATCAGATTCCACCTTTCATATTTGACAGCTCTTTTGGAAATCCAGTTCTACTTTACACCAGTTTGATAAATGACCCCAATTATGTCTATTAGGGTCACAATTTTTTCAGCAGCATAGTACCTGGGGCATTGGGGGGCACAACGGGCACAGTATTGGGGGTGACAGCAGGATGACACTGTGGGGACACCAGGATGGGGAGGTTGATGTCTGTGTTACAAACTCTGTAGAGACGAGGTGCGGCTGAAAGAATTTCTCATGGCGGTCTAACGGAGGAGAAGAGGAAAGAGAAGGTCTACATGACAGGAGATATCCCTAAGGGGTAAGAGGTATGTGGTCAAGTATTGGGGGGTGCCCGAGAAATGACCCGCCCCGGGTGCCAAACACCCTGGGCACGCCACAGCCTTTAAGGCTTCAAACTGAGAAGCCCCCAACCACAAGAAGAAAAAAGATGACAAGTATCCTATAGTGTGCTGGTCTAATGGACAAGCGTCTAATTCCCAGCATGCACTTCCGCACACCAATCAAAAAGTCAAGTCTTCTTGAGTCAATATAGCGGTTTAAACTCCTTATCTAGCTGACCATACCCATACAAACCTGCTGATCAGTACGTATGGAGGCCTCCCCTCTCAGATTTCAGATGCCCTATCTCTTTGTTCTTGGGTACATAATCCACTGTGGCTTCCTCCCCATTCCCGACACATACATGTTCATGTATGAATGTGTATGGAGGGGTCAGGAGACATAGCTGTCAATATAAAGAAAGCATATCTAATGTGTATGGCCAGCCTTGGATTGGTGCATCCTGGTCTTAGCCAATTGTGTTCTCAATAAGGAGAGCAAACTCATTCCCTGCCAGAAGTCTTTGATGACAGCCTATACCCGTAAGACTTCTTGAGGTCTATACATTTTTTTTTATTCTGGGTCTGAATTGGTTTAGGCTCTGATTTGGGATCTGAATTTAGTTGTGTTGCTATAGAGCAGGAATCAGCAACCTCCGTCACTCCAGCTGTTCTGAAACTACAACTCCCAAAATGCTCCATTCACTTCTATAGGAGTTGCAAGAGCAGCTGAGCCTGTGTGTATGCTGGGAGTTGTAGTTTCACAGCAGCTGGAGTGCTGGAGGTTGGGGAGAGGCTCAGAAAGTGAGGGGCCAAAGATGTTTGCAGCAAACTCTACAGTCATCAGGAGAAGTCGCCATGGCAGTTCGGGCTGGATGGAAAAGAAAAGGAAAGAGAGTGTCTACGATCAGATGCATATGGGATAAATAGAAGAGATAGATAGATTGATATGAGACAGATAGATAGATCGAGCAAAGCTCTATTTTAATTTATTTAAAATGAAAAAAAATAAAAAAATACGGTATCCCATCAATTATACAGTAAGTCCTTGATTTGACCTACATTATAGCACCCAGTTACCACCCAGCTTTCCTAGTTATGCATCTGCCAAGTGGTCACGTACATTCATATACTCATTCAGAAAGATATTCCAATTTGCACAGTAAACAGTCTGGAAGGTTTTTTTCCTGGAGATATGGCAAGGAGTGAGTGATTTCTTCACAAATGAAGCCTATATCATCAGGCTCAGTAAGCGGCCCACACCATTAGCTCGGTGCCCTCTGAATACCACTGATAAGGTTTTCTTAGACCTATTACGGCAGCTCAGGCTTCTATTCCTGGAGCTCATCAGGAAGACTCGATTCCTCTGCAAGTGCTTGTTCTGTATGAATATCCGAGCTCATCTGGGGCTGGCGGTCGGGGCGGACAGAGGCGTGCAGCCCGGCCTTCTTGGCGTGACTTTAGGAAAACATTATAAAATCGTCTCCATCCATTGCTAGAAAGTTACAATGTATCAGTATTTCTGTTCGTCATCGTTGCCTGAGTTATTTCTGGTGTATTTGAGGACAATCACTTGGCAACAAGGAAACACAAGTTCATGTCTTATTCCCGCTCACTCGCTCCGACACATCAGGAGGTAATATAGTTCAGATGTTTCCCGGAGGGGGCAAGCCAGTCTTACATGGCAAACTGGTAACCGCAAAGAGATGACTGAGAAGGTTAATCATTGAGCTGGAGCGCCGGAGGTTGCTGATCCCTGTTGTAGGGAAAGGTTTGTGCAGAGTCAGTGGCATAAAAAGGGTCAGGAGGTGGTGGAATATGTACCACTAGGGGGCACCAACATGCCACTTTACCTTCACTGGGGTATTTACCATTTGTGGGTGAAGGAAAACTATAGGCGTCCATACATCTTAGTCTATTACATCGTTTGTAGGGATAAAAAAAAAAAAAAGCCCTCCATCCATCCAATACGGCCTGTTATCCTGCATGTTGACATTTTAACTATCTCCAAGCTATGTGGCTAAGATAGGAAGTCCGATGGAGTATATAAGTAAGGTATCTATGGAAGTCGGATTGATTCCCTGATGAAGAACAGCACACTGTTCGAAGCTCGTTGGCAATTTGGCACTCACAACCATCAGTAGCTCTAATAGTGACGTCACGTGAACTATACGGAGCGGTGCTACTGGCCGGGGCGCGCTCCATGCTATAGAGACCTGACCGATATCCCCTGAATTAAAACCCACAGAGAAGGATAAAGAGAATATTAGCCACGGATACAGTATCAACAGCAAGGTAATCTTGGATTTGGATTGACATGTGTTAGTGGCTGCCTGTAATGGGGGAATCAGTGTATTTATCGGAGAGGAGGTGCACGGTATCCCATATACTATTTATACTGTAATATTATAACACTCCAGAAATACATCCAGGCCCCTCTTGAACTCTTTTAGTGAACTCCCCATCACCACCTCCTCAGGCAGAGAGTTCCATAGTCTCACTGCTCTTACCGTAAAGAATCCTCTTCTATGTTTGTGTACAAACCTTCTTTCCTCCAGACGCAGAGGATGTCCCCTCGTCACAGTCACAGTCCTGGGGATAAATAGCTGATGGGAGTGATCTCTGTACTGACCCCTGATATATTTATACATAGTAATTAGATCTCCCCTCAGTCATCTTTTTTCTAAAGTAAATAACCCTAATTTTGATCATCTTTCTAGGACCTGTAGTTCCCTCATTCCAGTTATTGTCGGACAAACCTGCGGGACCTATCGACAATCTAATGTGTATTGAGAGCTCCCGAATCAAATTTTTGCAACCAATCCTTTTGTCCTTTTGTTCTCCTGCAAGATAGAGGTGTCTGGCAGCTGCCTTCTCCTCCCTCCCCAGGAAAACACATACATGCTCAGGTGGTATGAGGGGTGGTTGAAGTGAATGATTAAAGGAATATGAGTACCTTGATGGAGTTATCCATGATTCATTTATTGCAAACTGGCAGCTCAGGGAGTGCGCCCTTTCTCTGGAGGTATGTCCTTTCTGCTCCACCTTTTCCTTATTATTGCTCAGGGGGTGCCCTTTCTCGGGGAGCATGTCCTTTCAGCTTCAGCTTTCTCCCTGTAACTGTCACAGCTTCTACCAGTAGATATGGCTGGTTGAAGGATGGAACTGAACATGTGTGACCACCTCAGCAAGGTGGACAGAGAGATGTGAAAAAAAAAACACACACCAGGTGGCACTGTACAGATACAGTTTATTAAATGATTTGGCGACTGTAAGAAATTTTAAATTACATGCAATTACAAAAGGTCAGATGCTGGTTTGAAAAATGTAGAATATTCTTAATTGGACAACTCCTTTAAGGGACAAAATCAACCACCAATAGATTAAGGACAACTGATGGTTCAACTAAAGCTGAACAAACACATTGGATTTAGTCAGTGCTTACAATGGGAAAGACTAGACACGGGGACTTGTCATGTTGGATTTCATAGGCATACACAGGTAGGCCCCATACAATTGTATGGGTTTCGAAAAATACAGTAGCTCTGCAGAAGTTGCAGGTTGTCGGGAACCGGGTCTGTACATTAGACCTTCTGCAGGCTTCAGAGCTGAAATCTCGAAGACTGCACCAATTTTACGCCAACAATTTACATTATGAGTAAGTATTTTTTACTCCTAATGAATTAGGAAAACTGCATGTCCCTCTGTTTTATAGGAATTCAGCTAAGTTTTCAGGGGTATGTCTCTCGACAAACTTGTTGACTGTCTCCAATAACAGCCTAGGATCATTGGGGGGCATTGTTACCTAGTGGGCATGAGATGATGGGTTCCAGCTAGAGATGAACGGATCGATTCATAATAATCATTTCATTTCATCAAGGAGAGTTGTACACCTGCGAGGGGATGTCTCCAAAGCTGAAGACGCCCCCACTGCCACTTGACTGACAGCGCTGCAAATCTCGGACGGCCCTGACAATCTTTCGCCTGTGCGGGCACAGAGGATTTGCTTCCACCACTGCAGCAGCGACCGTGCGTGCGCGAGTACATTTCTTGGTAGAGATGCATGAACATTTCTGCTCCGCAAGCGGAAGCAGAGCCTCTGGGCTTGTACCGCTACTCAGAGAAGTGGTGCAGGTGCAAGAATATCAGGACCGGCTGAGACGTCTGGTCCTGTCAACCAAATGTGTCTTCAGCTTTAAGGACATCGAGTGCAGAACTCTGATGAGATGAATCAATTTGCTCATCTTACTTCGAACCATCTACATGTAGTTTGTAAGTTCTTGACCCGTTTTCGTGGGTTAACTAACTTCCAATAAAATTGACCCAAACGTCTAAGATACAGAATTTATTGGCTTCTTGTAAGTACCGGGAAATAAATTCTTGCGAGGCCTGCTGTGTATGATCGGTCTACTTTTCCTACACCTCTCAGTGTAATTATTGCCAGTGTCGGGATGATTACAATAAACATTTTGCGGTGATATTTTGAGCCACGATGAGTTGCCATTAGCCTTTTACAGTTCATACATCACTTAGACTCACGGCTAAACATTACTAAAGATGGAAACCTGCTGCAGCCCCAGGACAGGCGGACATTCCCCGTGTTGTACCACTCTATAAACAGACTTTAAAGTTCAAATGAGAGAGCCCTTAAGAAAATATTCACTTTATATCAGCCATTAAGATTTCACAAGATGAATGCACTTAGTGTGAGTAAGCATAGTGGGTAAACAGTGGGGGCCTCCTGGAGATGCCGCTTATTAAGCTCTGGAGGTTTTGGATTTATCGTCAGGACTTCATTACAAGGTCACACTCATTTATCAACTTTTTTTATTATCCTTGCAACTTTTTATGTTGTCTACAATGGATCACTGTATTCTATGACCTATCAGAGGATCACAGGTTCTAGTCCGCTACTGGGACTTAAAAAAAAGTTTTAGAAAGTTTTAAAATACAGTGAGGAACAGAAGTATTTGAACACCTGAGAAAATCTGTGTGAATATTTGGTACAGAAGCCTTTGTTTGCAATTACAGAGGTAAAACGTTTCCTGTAGTTCTTGACCAGGTTTGCACACACTGCAGCAGGAATGCTGGCCCACTCCTCCACACAGATCTCCTCTAGATCTGTCAGGTTTCGGGGCTGTCGCTGAGCAACACAGAATGTTTAGCTCCCTTCAAAGATGTTCTATTGGATTTAGGTCTGGAGACTGGCTAGGCCACTCCAGAACCTTGATATGCTTCTTACGGAGCCACTCCTTGGTTATCCTGGCTGTGTGCTTCGGGTCGTTGTCATGTTGGAAGACCCAGCCACGACCCATCTTCAATGCTCTGACTGAGGGAAGGAGGTTGTTGCTCAAAATCTCACAATAAATGGCCCCATTCATCCTCTCCTTAATACAGTGCAGTCGTCCTGTCCCCTTTGCAGAAAAGCACCCCCAAAAGCATGATGTTACCACCGCCATGCTTCACAGTAGGGATGGTGTTCTTGGGATGCAACTCATCCTTCTTTTTCCTCCAAACACGACAAGTGAAGTTTAGACCAAAAAGTTCTACTTTGGTCTCATCTGACCACATGACTTTCTCCCATGCCTCCTCTGGATCATCCAGATGGTCATTGGCAAACTACAGACAGGCCTGCACATGTGATGACTTAAGCAGGGGAACCTTCCGTGCAATGCATGATTTGAAACCATGACGGCGTAGTGTTCTACCGACAGTGACCTTTAAAACTGTGGTCCCAGCTCTCTTCATGTCATTGACCAGCTCCTCCCTTGTAGTTCTGGGCTGATTCCTCACCTTTCTTATCATCAGTGATACCCCACGAGGTGAGATCTTGCATGGAGCCCCAGTCTGAGGGAGACTGACAGTCGTCTTTAGCCTCTTCCATTTTCTAACAATTGCTCTAACAGTTGATCTATTTTCACCAAGCTGCTTGGCAATTGCCCCGTAGCCCTTTCCAGCCTCGTGGAGGTCCACAATTTTGCCTCTGGTGTCATTTGACAGCTCTTTGGTCTTGCCCGTGGTAGTATGAAACACAGAGAGAGAATGCACCAAACGGATATGCCACTGGCTACACTGGCAAGTCATAAATGCAGATATTAAAAGCTGAGACTTTTGCCAATATATTCCTGTCAGGAAAATATCGGAGCCCATCATGCACCACGTCACGGTCACTCAGCATGGCAGAGGGTCCTACCACTGCTCTAACTATGGTGTGAACAAGGTCTGAAGGTGATGTAATCCAGCTCACAGCCAAGCTTCCACACAAACGCCCAGCAAGAAAACTAGTGCAATGTGAACAAAGCCAGACTGTGAGCCACACCCATATCAGACCATGTGATGGAGGTAAACAGGTACAAAAGAGTGTTAGAATGCCAGGTAAAGGCACGCACACTACATATCAAACAAGACAAAAACACGGAAATATAGTGGCAATTCTGGAGGAGCTGCTCAACCCCTAACACTGTGGCGTGTTTTTCATTGGGGAAGCAGCCCCACCGCATGTGGACCGCAGTAATCGACTATCCCCAGCAAAATATGCATACAATGGAGGATGTCGGCGCGGTCCACATGCACCACAAACGGATATGCCACTGGCTATACTGGCAAGTCATAAATGCAGATATTAAAAGCTGAGACTTTCGCCAATATAGCTTGGCTGTGAGCTGGATTACATCACCTTCATGACTTCCCAGTATAGTCAGTAGCATTTCTGTTTGGTGCATTTCCTCTCTGTGTTTCATATGTTTATTTGCTACATTCTGTGTAGTTTGCTTCTTGTGGTGCATGTGGACCGCGTCGACATCCTCCATTGTATGCATATTTTGCTGGGGTTAGTCGATTATTGCGGTCCACACGCGGTCGGGCTGCTCCCCCAATAAAAGACACGCCACAGTGTCAGGGGCTGAGCAGCTCCTCCAGAATTGCCACTTCATTTCTGTGTTTCTGTCTTGCTAGATTTGAGTGTGTTTGGACACTCTGTTGCACCTGGTAACCTCCATCACATGGTCTGGCATAGGTGTGGCTCACAGCCTGGCCTCATTCACATTGTACTACCACAGTATTCATGCTGGGCCTTTGTGTGGAGGCTTGGCTGTGAGCTGAATTATATCACCCCCAGACCGTGTTCACACCATAGTTAGAGTAGCGGCTAGGACCCTTTGCCATGCTGAGTGACCGTGACGTGGTGCATTGATGGGCTCCGATATTTTCCTGACTGGAACATATTGGTGAAAGTCTCAGCTTTTAATACCTGCATGTATGACTTCCCAGTATAGTCAGTAGCATTTCTGTTTGGTGCATTTCCTCTCTGTGTTTCACTTGTTCACACCATAGTTAGAGCAGTGGTAGGACCCTCTGCCATGCTGAGTGACCGTGATGTGGTGCATGATGGGCTCCGATATTTTCCTGATAGGAATATATTGGCGAAAGTCTCAGCTTTTAATATCTGCGTTTATGACTTGCCAGTATAGCCAGTGGCATATCCGTTTGGTGCATTCTCTCTCTGTGTTTCATATGATTATTTCCTACATTTTTGTGTAGGGTGCTTTTGTGGTGCATGTGGACCGCGCCGACATCCTCCATTGTATGCATATTTTGCTGGAGATAGTCGATTACTGCGGTCCACATGCGGTGGGGCTGCTCCCCCAATGAAAAACACGCCACAGTGTTAGGGGTTGAGCAGCTCCTCCAGAATTGCCACTATATTTCCGTGTTTTTGTCTTGCCCATGGTAGTAGTTGGCGTCTGACTGACTGTGGGGTGGACAGGTGTCTTTAAAGAGCTCAGATATGTGCTACTAAGTTAGAATGAGTGGAGTGATTTCCTGAATTTTTTTTATTTATTCTGTCTGTCAGAGTGGGAATGCACCTACAATGTGAATTTCAGACCCCTCCATGATTTCTAAGTGGGAGAACTTGCAAAATCGCAGGGTGTTCAAATACTTCTGTACCTCACTGTATATAAAATCAAATGAAAAAAAAAACTAAAATCTTTATTTTTCCTTTAAAACTCCTTTTTTTAAAATAAAAAATAAATAGACATAATTTGTATTTCCTCATCCGTGATGACCTGTACAATACAACAATCACATTATTCATTCTGTACATGCTAAAAAAACATAAAAAAAGTGATCAAAAAGTCATATGTACCCTAAAATGGCACCAATGACTACTACAACTCCAATAATCAAGACCTCACACAACTCCATTGACTGAAAAATAAAAAGTATTCTGGGTCTTTGAATGCGGAGACACAAAAATAATATAAAAAAAGGTGAAAAACATAGAAATTTGGTATCTTCGTAGTCGTACTGACCCGCGGAGTAAAGTTATGATGTCACTTGTACTGCATAGTGAACACTAGTGTTGAGGGGAGTTGTCAAAAATTTGATTCGGCTGCTTTGCCGAATTGCTTTGTATGTAGCGGGCACAATGACGGGGAATGGCAATTGAGCTGCCCCCCTGTCATTGAATCGCTTAGATGCCACGTACATCGCTGATCGCGGCATCTGAGATTAACATTAAGGGGTTTCAGGGGGTTAATCCGGTACAAAACAAAATATGCATTTGATCGCATAGAGGCCACTGTGACCATCTTGATTGAAGACACTGCGCGAAATGTCGTGCGGTGATGTGATGACATCATCACCCCGGCCGTCGTGGTGACATCATACATTACCAAAAGCGAGATTTTACATTGATCAAGATGTCTGTGACAGCCTCTTTGTGAGCAAATGGATGAGGTGAGTATGTATTTTTTTTCTTCCCATCATTTAAGGGAAAATTGATTTGTTACAATGAGGCGCGAGGAAATTCGGTTTCACAGTGAATAGAATTTTTCCTGAAATTCGAATTAAAGTCAATTCGTTCGACTTTGATTTGCTCATCACTAGTGAACACCATAAAAAGAAAAACCTAAAAAAGTTGCAAAATTGCTGGGGTTTTTTCACACCGCCACCTCCCAAAAATGTATAAAAGTTCTGCAATACATTAGATAACCCCCAAAAAGAAGGCAGGATCCTGCACAAAAACAAGCCCTCGTATTTCTACGTTGGTGGGAAAATAAGAATGTTATCATACATTATTTTTATTATGGCAGATAAGAAGACTCCTCAGTACTACAAAGTGGAAAATAATAAATTCATTTTTCCATTATCAAAGAAAAAAAAGACATAGAAAAAGACATATTTTCCAGGGCGGAAATTATGAGCAGATGTTTTCTGCTCTTACTAGGAAAATGTCCCTGATGGGTTTACTGTATATACAATGCTGAACATGACTTCAGGGACTACATGAACATTATATAGAATTTCCGATCCTCACCTCCCCCAAAAATATGCAAAAATACAAAAGAAAAATAATTTATAAATGTCGAATTACTACTGACATTGCAGTATACTACTTACCAGTGGCGTATGGACTATTCTCCATACATTCACTATATATAATTGACTTATCATTTGTCACCCACCAATAAGCTGCTTGTGGCAGACATTGATGCTGGAAAAAACACAGTGGACAGAGCCTGGTTCCAAAAGTTATGTCCACTGTGTAATGTCCAAGCTGGGTTAATACAGCTCAGCTCCCATTCACCTGAATAAATGTAACCCAGCATGGGCACTGCTCAGTGGATGTAGCTTTCTGCTTCTGGTTCTGACCACTGTGCTTTTTCCTGCGCTGGAGGTTACCATGAACAGCTAATTGATGGGGGTGCTGGATATCGGACTCCCACCAATCGGAGATTGATGACCAAGCGCATAGGTCATCAATATCTAAAACCCAGACAATCCCTTTTAATTATGTCATTAAATAAGTTTGGAATTGCAGGCAGAAAATCCACAGTGTATTAAAGTACCAGCAAAGTGAATGCAAGTGCACAAAATCTCACCCACGCTCGGGAAAAATCTGCACTGGAAACGGATTTGAAGATTTGAAATCTGCAGCATGTCAAATCATGGTGCGGAGTTCCACTGTGGATTGCTCAACATCAGCATTGGATAACAGGAGATCAGGCTCACACAGTCAGCCGGTCATCCAGCTTCCCATGCTCTCCGATACAGAAGGAGCATTTCTGCTTGTATTTATTCCCCCAGTACTGAACCCAGTAGCTATACCTGGGATTACCTTAGACCAGGTGAAAAAGTAGTACTGGAGTAAGGTGGAATGGCAGGTCCCCCTACCAACCTACCCACCATTCTGGAAAAATTCAGCCCAAACATAAAACATTGAGCAGGAGCAGGTCCTACCTCTGGGGCTTGATTCTATCTCAAGAACAGGAGCCCGCCACAAATGTAAATCGAGCAGCTGATACGGGACTTTCTCTGCTAGGGGACTTCTAAAAATTGTTGAGAACTGTCTCGCCTGTAAGTCCACGAATGTAGAAGACACTGCGCATGTTTGAATCGTTCTCCATTATGGCACGGCCCTGTTCTTGAGATAGCTGAAGGTGCCAGAGATATTCTATCAGTATGCCATAAATGTCCAGATGGAACAACCCCTTTAAGATTTTATGGACTGTAATGACCAGGCTGTTTTTAGAAATTTTATGTTTTTACTGATATGGCTGGTTTCACACACTGGCCCAGATCTACTAATCCTAAAGATGGCGTGAGCTTAGACCGGGTGTCTAGACCGGCACCAGATTCATCACAGGGGCTCAGGCTGGATGATAGATCTGGTGCAGGGGTGCACGGATAGATACTTTTCTCTGACTCTATACTATTGGATGACTTTGAGAATTTTGACACCAGAATTGTGGAAATTCTGATGGCACATCTTAGAACTCAACCATTTCCCATAAAGCAACACTTCCTTTCCGTTAAGCCACACCCCTTCTCAAGTATGTCCGAAAAAGTGTAGATATACCAATTTGTGCCACTTTTTAGACAGATTTTTGACACAGACACATTAGCAAATCTGGCCCAGTATTTTTTTGGGAAAGTTTTGTGAGCCAAATCCAGAAGTGGATCCAGCAGGAAGAAGTAAGTCATTGCTTTATCTTTTTCTTTCTTCTTGAATCTAACTTTGTCTTTGGCTCCAAAAACTGTATTAAAAACTGCAGAATTTTTCCAAAAATCCTTAGCACACAAATTCTCCCTGGCATTTTCTTACCACTAAAAAATAAAAAAAACACGATAGAAGCCGCTTAGTTTTTTTTCCAATACTGCGTGCATTTTTTATTGCATTTTTAGTGTTTTATTTTTAACAAATACATATGTGGATGGCTTTTTTTTCCTATAGAGAAGGAGATGGAAACCACCCGAAAAAACATAATTGCTTCAACATGCCAAAAAACACTAGAATTATCTGTATTTCATATTTTCCACAGACTTATAGCTAACATCTGGAGTTGGCGTTTTAATGCAAAAACTACACCAAAAATAAGAGGTGCAAAAAAAAAAAAACTACACCTATGTGTGAATCCAACCTAATAGTTTATTTTCCCAACTATGAGCGACTAACCCATTTCTTTCTGCCACCTCAGGGCTGGCCTGCCTTATATTCACTTTTTCTCACTTTTCAGAACTGTCAAGTTAGCCATAAAAGGGTCTGAAGACATATAACATATTCTGGGGTAGTCCCATGAAAAATATTAAGCAGTTTTGAAAAACAGCCCCTGGATCTGAACACTTTTGCAACTGTGTGTAATTAAAAATCTAGTATAGCCACTGAGTTATTCAATAAAATGTATCTGTATAGCGCCACCTGTTTGTTATTTTTTCTATTTCTCTGTCCACCTCACTGAGGAGGACACACATGCTCAGTTCAATCTTTCATATGCCTCCTCATCATATCACAGGAAAAAAGAAATAGCTGCATGGACACGGTCATGTGATCACAGCCCAGAACGGGAGATAGGAGCAATAAAGGCAAAAGAAATACATTATAAAATTACAGCGACCTTCATAAAGGATTATTTTAAAGGATGCTGATGCAAACCGGAAAACCCCCTCAAGCTAGATAATAGCATAGTTGCCAAAGTTCGCAAATTTATAAGGACTGTCCCTAATTTTCAGAGGCAGTCCTGGCAAATTTGGGCTCTGCTATGCTAAAAATGGGCAGTTCTTATGTAAATCCCACCCATAACTGGATGGTCCTAGATGGCTTTGGGGTGTTCTCTGGTGGGGTTTTTGTAATGCCCCAGAATATTGTACTTGCAAATTGTTTCTTGTTGTATAATGTTCTGATATATTGTATAACCCAGCATAGCTCTGTATGGATCAGTCAGGGTTAACTATCTTGACTCTGCTCTTGTAGAAAGCTAGTTGATGGCATTAGGTCTGCTCCTAGTTCAGTGTAGGATAAAAAGTGAGAGGGGATACATGTGCTCACTCCTTGGAGCTTTGCATCACGAAAGCTATCTATACTTTACATCACTCCAGGAAAAGAGAGAGGAAGAAAGAACTAGAAGATCCAGAATCTGCATGGCCGTGCGTTAGGCCTCTTTTACACAACCGTTTTTTTTTTTTTCTGTTTACGGCCCGCTTTTTGCATTCCGTATACGGAACCATTCATTTCAATGGTTCAGCAAAAAAAAAATGAATATACTCCGTATGCATTCCGTTTCCGTATTTCCGTTCCGTTGAAAGATAGAACATGTCCTATTATTGCCCGCAAATCATGTTCCGTGGCTCCATTCAAGTCAATGGGTCCGCAAAATAAACGAAACAAATACGGAAATGCATCCGTATGTCTTCCATATCCGTTCCGTTTTTGAGGAATCATCTATTGAAAATGTTATGCCCAGCCCAATTTTTTCTATGTAATTACTGTATACTGTATATGCCATACGGAAAAACGGAACGGAAACAAAAAACGGAACAATGGATCCATGAAAAATGGACCGCAAAACACTGAAAAAGCCATACGGTCGTGTGAAAGAGGCCTTCGAGTCAGTCAGTAGTGTATTTAAGGCTGATAAAGAAGGACATTGCTGATACACCTTTCAGACAGTCCTGGCCAAGTTGTCTCTTAATCCTGAGTCCCTGAGCTGGGAATTACAGACAGGTTTACAAGAACCTTACTGCCAGTCTTAGATTCCGCAGAAAGAGACTTTGGAGAGGTAGAGGGAAGAAGTACTACAATCCTCATACTTGCTTATATCCATACATCCCTATCTAGGAAAAGTTGCACTGAATTGTTCGGAACTGTGTTTGATACCATTGGATGTACTACAACTTCCATTCTGAACTTCAGTAAAGAGAGACATCTACTTTCTACAACTAGCCTGGTTACTGACTCCAACACCAGTCACTGCACCTACACATTGTGCCTTGCACCCATACAACACTCATTACACCAAGGGCACCCCAACTACCATAAGGCAGGATCCCCAACATCAGGATGTGCCCCAAGTGAAGAAAGGGTGCGCCCTCCTGTCACTGCCCAGCCTTAGGGAGTATCAGTCTGAGGACTACCACTGTAACAAGGTCCCCAATGCACGGGCACAACTGTGTGGCCGCCGTCTGCGGTGGCGAACCCTTTAACTTGAATGGGGTCCTCGATCCGCATTTTATTTATTTTATGCACTTATATAGCGCTACTATATTTCACATTAGCATGTGAAAATGGGGCTGTCCCAAATGGGGCTTACAATCTAAGCTCCCTATCAGTATGTCTTTGGAGTGTGGAAGGAAACTGGAGAACCTGGAGGAAACCCACACAAACACGGGGAGAACATACAAACTGCATGCAGATGTTGTCCTTGGTCAGATTCGAACCCAGGACCCCACCGCTGCAAGGCACCAGTGCTAACCACTGAGCCACCGTGCTGCCCGCTGCTGTCCGCAGCCAACCGTTGGTACCTCAAAAAAGTAGTGCTTGCACGACATTTCTGTGGTACGGAGGTATTGTTATGGTTATGGTGTGCACATGGCTGGTGCCTGTATATTGCGGACCCGCTGTTTGCGGGCTGCAATACAGGCACGGCCAGGCAACAGCCGTGTGCATGAGCCCTAACTGTTGCCAGAGCCACTACCACTCCCATCCTCCGCCTCTGTCCTCCAGGGCTTGCGGCACTTCCATACCCAAAATATACAAGCTACAGCATTGATAAGTATGTAATAGTTGAGTGAACCTGCAGTTTTTGGTTTGCTTTTTACGATTCCTGACTCCCTCCAGAAAACAGATGTCGGGGGAATGAAGGATCGGATATGTTAGATTACAACATACCCGATTTTTTTGGTACCAAGGGTAATAAGTCCACGGCAAAAGGAGTCTGGCAGCGACCTATTCCGCTCTCCCCAATGGAAAAAACATGGCTGATCGGCCTAGAGGTCTCCCCAGGCTCACACACTACAGCCGGTTAGTCAGTCCCATGCTACTAGGCCACAAGGGCTGCAACAATTCAGCTTTTTCCAACTCATAAGGCTTCCTGCACATGAGCATATTACAACTCTGAGCTGCATGAAACCTACAGACTACTATGGGTCCCTATGGTGCCTCCATAGATCTAAAATTTCATATGTATTTACTCGGCAACTTGGCTAAAACTGAACATTTTCTTTTCCAGCTTCAACATGAAATCCTCATTATTTGCTTTTCTATTGTTTATTTAATGGATTTAATATCATCAAACCCGGCAGACACTTAGTGGCCCCATATGATTATCTGAGGCCTAGACAGCAGCGGTTTCACATCCTTCCCTAGGAAGCCACTAGATCTTGTCTCGTCACTGATGGCGGGATTTCAATTACTGCCCACTCTGTAACATGTCTGAAGCTCTACTGCAGCACATATTGACCCGCTGCCACTGCAAAAGGAATTATTATTTTATTTTTTTATTTAAGCAAGTGGTTTTAACCTCTTCAGGACCAGCTTAAATTGGGCTGAGTGCTCAGCTACTTCCGTGTGGCCTATAGAAGTGAATAGGAGCGGTGGCCGGTCATGGACAGTGCGCTCCCATTCACTTGTATGGGGAGAACGCTTGGTGGTGGCCGGACCGGAGTCCTCTAGCCACCACTTTGGGCCGCTCCGTTCTCTCATAGAAATGAATGGAGGGCAGCTGTGCATGTGCAGTGCGCCCTCCACCACTTTCCGAGCTCCGTTTAGGAGATAGGTGCGGGTCCCAGCGGCGGGACTGCACCTATCAAACAATGGGGCATATCCTAGCGCCCCCATTGTCTCACCCCTTTAAGGACGTGTTTCGACATTGGTTTCTTTAGGGGCCCTGAAGAAGCCAATGGCAAAACGCGTTGGCTTCCAGCCGGTCTGCGGTAGGTATTATATTCGTTTACTATGTGACTCTGCTTTACTTGGTATTACTTTTGTTCTCTATGTGACTTGGTTTCAGTGATTTAGTCATTCACTTGGGTATGAATTTCTTATCTTACATCTTATTTTTTTATTAATTTACATTACATTTTTATATATTACTGACCAATTGTAGACTGTGAGATATTTCTTTTTATCATGATGTCTTCAATAAAATTTGTATTTTATATTATATTTGGTTGGTACATTATTTATAGGAGTTTACATGTCAGGAGAGCGTCACAGGTCCTCTTTAAAGGGGTTGTCTCATTCAACCTCTTTCATATTGGACCCAACCCTAGAGGGGTTCTCGAGAACTTCAAGTTAGGTCAACAATAGCAGACTGGCAGGGTCTGACTCCCGGCAGCTGTGTGCACTAGCTTCGGGACAATAGCAGGCACTGGAAGTATACAGCGCTATCCACTTTGTAGTGGCCACGGCCGGTTACTGCAGCGCTGCTCCTGCTCAAGTAAACAGTGGAGTAACTAGCCATGAAAACTACAGATAGAGCTGTATACTTCCAGTGCCAGCACAGCGAGCCTTGGAGGCACTGGTGCAGAGGATGGGAGTGGCAGGCCCTGATGAAGTGTTATGTCACGGTGTACTCTTTAAGGCCGTTTGTCCCTGGTGATCTGTGTAGTAGAAATTAGGCATTGAAGGATGAGGCAAGAATTAAATGTAACATACTTTTTTTTACTAAGTGCAACATAGAACTTGGAATACATTTGATAGCAGCAGTTTCCATGTGCAGTTCTTTGGCACCAGTAAGGATATGGAGGCAGATTAAATGGCTGCAGTTTAGCACTATGTACTACTGGCCTAGTGGTAGTCTGGTGATGGGTGTCTTAGCCGTAGTCCCTCACCACACAGCAGAGTCTATAGATGCTAAATGTAGCAGTTCACCTTGAGGTCTAGCTTCTCAAGGTTTCACTTGAGGCAGAATAATGATTGATCTCTCTGGAGAATCCTTTCCAGGAGCAGGAGCCCTGACTTGTGCCTCCTCTCTACACTACGTCTTCACAGGAACTCCCCCTTCGGGCAGGAAGCAGGACCAGCCCACTCCTACCAAGAGAGGAGGAACAGGGTGGTTAGCCCTATTCCTGGTTAACCCTTGCCCTCCATATCTTAAATGGTAGATATGGCCACATAATACAATACAAAATACATAATGATATAATATAAAACAATACAAAACTATATACAAAGTTGTAGTACCCACAGGTCTAGGGTACTACACTGGGTTCTGCAAGCAGCTGATTGGTAGATGGCTGGTACTTGATCTGATATTGATGACCTATCCTAAAGATATACATAATTAAATAAATAATAAATAAATAAATAAATCATTAATAATAAGTCCCTCCGACCCTTTTAGACAGAGCTCCCCTTCTATGACCTCAATATCCTCTTATAGAGCATATAGGGTTGTCAGGATGGTGGTGGTTACTAGATACATTTTGGATTATGATACAAAATCAAGTTTTAATTCTGTAGCAAGTGTATAAAACATTTCTCTCCAAACCACTGCGTAAATTACAACTAATTTCTCTTTGGCACCAGAGGGGTTAAGCCGATCGAAAAGCTTAATTCTGCGCGCCCTACAGCCATCGCAGCTATTTATGGCAGCCTGGATTTCCTTAAATGATCTCCAAGTACACAAGGCTTGTTCTGTTGACTGACAGAAAGGTCAGCGCTCTTTGTGTACCACATCTGGACCGCAGCTGCCTCTCAGGAGATGCTCATCGATCTTACAGCTGCCTGTAACAAGCTCCCCGCTGCCAAAAATAGGAAGACGGCTATGTACAAGCTAACGGCCGCTTCCTGTACTCAGTGAAGGAACAGAATCACTGTTTGTAAGTTTTTGCTTCACATAGTTTGGTTTGTATGTGCCATTGCTAAGTGGAGTATATCTGCGGAACGTTACTGTAGGCCCTTCGTTATATTTTATTTGCTTTTTATATAGAGCAAATAGTGCCAGCCCCTTCCTCTCCTTGATGGACAGGTGAGATGACTATACAGGAACTTGGCCCTGGCAATCAGGAAGAAGAGGGAGAGCCTGACAAAGGAAGCAGGAGGAGCAAGGGTGCACCGAGTGGCTTGGGCCCGCCCTCAGTGCACTTTACTTTTAATCTACCGGTATATGCAATTGAGCATTTCTTCTTCTCCAGATTGAAGCAACAGATTGCAAAGTGAAAGTTATCATTACATTCAGCTAATCTAGCCCTAAAAGGCTTTGTGTCTGGTTTATCTGGTGACACATTACCTTTAAGTACCATATTTCCTGCGCCATAAGACACATTTTTCCCCCACAAATGTGGGGGGGAGGGGGGTAAATGGAAGTGTGTATTATGAAGCGAATAATAGTGTACGCTTCCATTATGGGTGTGCTCACTAGTACACTGTAGGACAGGAGAGCGGTGAATACAACATTCCTTAAGCTGGCTGTTACTTACTACTCCCTTTGCTTCTTCTGCCAGCGCCTGTACTGTGACCTGATATCGCACAACAGTGAGGCAGCGGCAGAATACCAGGGAGCGGTGAGTGCAGGAAGGGTGCGCTGGATCTAGGAGTGGCAGTGCCATCTTGAGCAGGAGAGGCAAGTTCATTTATTTATTCTATGTCTGATCTGAGGTCTGAAGGGGTCTATTCTGAGGTCTGATGAGGAATGGCTGTCTGATCTGAGTCTGATCTCTGATGGGGCTCTGATCTGAGGTCTGATGAGCAATAGGGGTCTGATCTGAAGTGCCATGAGGAATGGGGTCTGATTAGGGGATCTGAAATAAGGTCTGATGAGGAATGAGGGTCTGATCTGAAGTGTCATGAGGAATGGGAGTCTGATTTGGGGATCTGATATGAGTTTTTCTTATTTTCCTCCTCTAAAACCTAGGTGCATCTTATGGTGAGGGAAGTATGGTAATATCCAAATAAGCCTGCATTATTTATGAAGGAGCCTCTAACCGGCTTTATTGACCTAATTTTCTAAATAGCTAAATACTTGGAAAGGACTTAAAGGGAACATGTCACCAAATGACCTATTGATTAAATCAAGCTTTTATTTTAAACATTTTTTAACAAATTTTTGGTGATTTAAAAAAAAAAAATCTATGTCCCAATCTATTTTTAAAAAATATACTAAACTCCTGTAGTTTTGGAACTGGCCACTAGAGCTAAAAGTCAAGACTTCCTGTTCTTAGACAGTAGTCACATGGCCCATAGACACAATGGACAGGAAGGGACCTCACTGACATCTATGGGAGAGTTTTTTTTTAGGCATGCTCTGTGACTTGTGCAGAGGTCAGGAGGGGAGCAGATAAGCTGTGATCAGGGACGTAGCTAAAGGCTGATTGACCCTGGTGCAAGAGTTCAGCTTGGGCCCCCCTTTGTGGCCAGGGGCAGGGAAGCACAAAGCCTTTGTGCTGCCTGAGGCAAAAATTGAAACGGCACCCCCCCTCCCCATGCCAAATTCTTGACCTAACACCCTTCCCTCCAGCCAGAGGTGTAACTTGGCCAGCATGCGCTTTCTATAATAGCGGTGTCTTCTTATGTGGTACAAGGGTCTTTGGGCCCCCTCAGGCTTCTGGGCCCAGTAGCGACTGCTACCTCTGCACCCCCTATAGCTACGCCCCTGGCTGTGATATCACCTATTGTGAATGGTGGGTCCTGTGTTATTTATACAGAGGTGTTACCTGTCATTGTAATCCTGCCTGTGATGATAACGAGATGGCTACTGCAAAGTGATCTGTACAGAACAGGAAGTGTCAGCATATTATTAAGTCTAGTGGGCAGTGTGAAAACTGCGCAATTTTATTTTATTTTTTATATAGATAGTGAAATAGAAAATGAAAACAAAGATCAACAAAAATAACAAATTTATGTGCAAAATAAAAACATGATTAACTCCTTCGCTACCAGCGTCGTACATGGGGGTCAGAATATGGTGATGCAAAAAAAAAAAAAAAAAGTTTTTTATCAAAGTTTAAATTTCTTTTTGCACTATTTAGACATAAAAAACCTACACATATGGGGTATCATTGTAATCGTACTGTCCCAGAGAATGAAGGGCAGTTTTGATGTAAACGAAATGCCGTGGGAACAAAACCAGTAAAACGGTGGAGGAATTGCTTTTTTTTTTATTCAACCCCATTTGGAATTTTCTTACCACTTCCCACTACATTTTATGCCATAATTAATGGTGGCATTAGAAAGTACAACCTGTCCCACAAAAAATAAGCCCTCATACAGCTATGTGACCGGAAATTTTAAAAAGTTATGGCTCAAGGAAAACAGGGAAGAAAAATGAAAACGCAAAAACGAAAAAACCTCTGTTATCCTAAGGGTTAATTAATAACAAGAAGGTTATTTTCTAATGACACATTCCCTTTAATTAAAACCAAGAAGCCACAAGAGACGCAACAACATCTTCTTAATGACAGAAAATGACAAATTTCTCATGTAGGTCCCAGACGTAAATTGATATTTTCCTTGATTTTCTGGGCAGATTAACTTTCTTGGTATGATTAGTGTTCCTTCTCGTTACTTGGATTAAAATTAAACTTGTGAAAGAATGCTAAGTAAATCTAAATGGCCTCCGTGGGGCCAGAGACTATTTTATTTAAAAAAAAATAATGGCCACGTGGAGAGAATCGAATATTTTAGCAATGTTAATATAACTCATGCTGCTTCCTCTCCGGGGCCTCTGGTATTATGAAGTAGGTCAAAGTAATTACTAATGAAACAATGTTTACCTCTGCTTTATTATAAAAGTGTCATATGCCAAGGACTGAAGGCAAGAACAGTCCCTGAAAGGTAAAGTAATGGGTAGCATGGCACGGGAGCTACTTCTGTGTGCCAGGAGGGATTGGAAGGTCCTTGCCCTGCTTAGGAATTTTTAATATTAGATGTTGCCAAAAAGATTTATGGGAATAATCTTACTTATAAGATGGTCTGAGCGGTTGGAAGCCTTCATGGCCTGCTGCCAGGAAATTGCATTGAGATATACTGGTGGATGTCTTGATGTCCCACATTTAGATTCAGAATAGTTGGACGGCTTATATGGGGTCATTCACCCCAAAGTCATTGTTGTGTTGACTCTCTGTGTGGAGGAAACCAGCCCCTGGTTCTCCAAAAGGTGCTATGCTGAGACTGAGGTGGTCACTTAGGTTACTCAAATTTCTCTGTAGAGGTCTAATAACTGTGAGAAACAGCTAAAGAACCAACCGGATGGCGCAATTTCACCTACAGAACCCTTTCTTCTCGACTTTGGTTAGAGTTGAGGTACACAGCTGGCCCCAGGACTTGTGTGCCCCTAGCTGGGTACTATTTAGCCAAAGGGGAGTTAGTCCAAATGGGAGTAGTTGGAGATATGGTTGCCATGGGCATGGACAAATGAAAAACCGTCTTGTGAACAGTATCTTAGGGAGATGGGGGGAATAGAAGTGTGGTCAGGAAGTCCAGAACAGGAGATGTAGGTGTAGTCAGTAGATCCAAATGTCTGGTAATGGAGGTTGAGTGGAACCATGTAGATGGTCAGGTGCAGAGGAGGGTGCAGAAGTTGAGTTCGCACCCCGGCCAAGTTGTCTGATGGGGCCCAAAGGCATATGGTAGACGGGTAGACAGGGGGCCTTCTTGCACTGGGGCCCAGGAGCTTCAAGTTATACCTCTATATAAGTTACAATGGAGGGAAGCTCTGGAGCACAGCCAGATGAGCCAAGTAAGTGATACAACATGGAGTGGTTCAGAAGAAGAGCCATATGAGCCAGGTGGAGTACTAGGACTAGCAGATGTACAACAAGCGTAACTGATACTTGCCTACAGTACCGATTCTGTTTGGACATTCCTGCTGGGGAAGGGCCGGGGCTTATGCAAGGCCCATCCAAAAGTGAACATTTTGTGGGCATTCTGGGGTGGCCCAAGGAGCGGGGCTTACATGTCCCAATTGTTAGTTTTTAAATGTTGGAAAGAATTGTAACCAGGGAATAGACACATAACGGGCACTAATGTTAGTGTGTTGACATTTTAATTATGGCACTTTAGATTGGACAAGAGGCTGTTTGCTGTATGTATATACCATCTGGCATATCTCTTTGTTCACCAGGTGAGGCGAGTACATTACATCTGGTAGATCACAGACCAACAGTAGTTTCCAGAAGAGCATAAAAGGGGCCGTTGGCCATCACTTAGGGACCTCCACCACTCATGTCCCTCCAGCAGCAAGTCAGCATACCATCTACAATATACCAGGACTACAGTGTTGTCAAGTTCTATTGACATCAGTGGGTTCTGCCATCATACATCTAATGTGTACCGCAGAGGTGGACAGGCCATAGACCTTACAGGGTCGTTGGCCAGGTACTGTACATAATGATCTGATGCTCTCAGCATCAATAAATGCTAGGAGCAGGTACTTATGCACCTGGCACCTGTCTAGCGACCTCAGGTGCCCTCCTGAACTCAACTGTATCACTCTCCTCAGGATAATGATACAGTTAAATACTGCAGCAGGAAGATTTTGCGCTGCTCTGTGTTATTTGGTTCTGCAAGCAAGGTATTTTGTTCTGCACAAGGCATTGGTGGCCCTGCCTCCTTCTGTTATCCCTACCTTCTTGTGTTGCTCCACCTTCTGTAAATTTGGACCTGCCTACAACATTGGGCCACTTTTAGGTTTCTTTCCAGGGCCACTTTGAGTTCCCAGTCCACCTGGTGTATGGCCGCTGTATGTTTCCATGCAGATTGGCTTAGACACATTTTTCACCACCAACCTTGATCCAGCCCTGCATGAGACGTATTAATGCAAGCTCTTAGATGCAGACAATGGGACGGACTGTGCATTCTGCACATGTGCTATCTCCTCTTCTCCAAAACAGGATTTATGATGCCATACTATGCTGCCACATCCCTTCCCATCTGTTGACACAATTCATTGTCTAATCACGGGTGGGACACAATAACTATGGGTCACTGCTTAAGTAGAGAGCACAAAAAATATTCTACAGTTTTCAAACCAGCACCTGGATCTGAATACTTTTGCATCTAAGGCCTCTTTCACACTTGCGTTGTCCGGATCCGGCGTGTACTCCACTTGCCGGAATTACACTCCGGATCCGGAAAAACGCAAGTGTACTGAAAGCATTTGAAGACGGAACCGTCTTCCAAATGCTTTCAGTGTTACTATGGCACCCAGGACGCTATTAAAGTCCTGGTTGCCATAGTAGGAGCGGGGAGCGGGGGAGCGGTATACTTACAGTCCGTGCGGCTCCCGGGGCGCTCCAGAATGACGTCAGAGCGCCCCATGCGCATGGATGACGTGATCCATGCGATCACGTGATCCATGCGCTTGGGGCGCCCTGACGTCACTCTGGAGCGCCCGGGGAGCCGCACGGACGGTAAGTACACTGCTCCCCCGCTCCCCGCTACACTTACCATGGCTGTCAGGACTTTAGCGTCCCGGCAGCCATGGTAACCATTCAGAAAAAGCTAAATGTCGGCTCCGGCAATGCGCCGAAACGACGTTTAGCTTAAGGCCGGATCCGGATCAATGCCTTCCAATGGGCATTAATTCCGGATCCGGCCTTGCGGCAAGTGTTCCGGATTTTTGGCCGGAGCAAAAAGCGCAGCATGCTGCGGTATTTTCTCCGGCCAACAAACGTTCCGTACCGGAACTGAAGACATCCTGATGCATCCTGAACGGATTACTCTCCATTCAGAATGCATTAGGATAATCCTGATCAGGATTCTTCCGGCATAGAGCCCCGACGACGGAACTCTATGCCGGAAGACAATAACGCAGGTGTGAAAGAGCCCTTATTAGAAATTTTGAATACCCAATGAGTTTTTCAATTAAATGTATCTGTATAGCGCCACCTACTGTTTGTCTTTTTCTTATTTCTTTGTCCTGCTCACTGAGAAGGTCGCACATGCTCAGTTTCATTCTTCAACTGCCTCCTGAGCTGTGATAGGGAGAGCTGAGACACGCCCCCTGAGCTGTGATAGGGAGAGCTGAGACACGCCCCCAGAACTGTGATAGGGAGAGCTGAGACACGCCCCCAGAGCTGTGATAGGGAGAGCTGAGACACGCCCCTGAGCTGCAGCAAAAAGACACTCCCCTTGAGCTGCCAGCTTGATATAAATCTAGCAGAGCAATGAATAGGGAGATCTCTGGATCCATGTGAGGTACAGGGCTGGTTCAAGCTTTGTTAGAAATACATTTTTATATACTATATGATGTCTGATTTTTTACATTAGTCATGGGATAAACCCTTTAAGTCATCCAATCCTACAAGCCATTATGAAATGGGTTGTCTTTTATTGTCTTTGGGTGTGGCCTATATTTGTGGGTGGGATTTATAAAGAAATAAATTCCACTTCAAGTCCTCCTAAAGATGATTCATTAGGCTGCAAAGCTGGTGCGACTTACCAAAAAGAAGCCAGATGAGGATGTAAACAGGCCCACAAAAAAGGTTCCCCAAACAGAGAACCCCTTTAACCTATTCAGCCGATGAACTGTGTGTCTGTGTAACCCTAATGTCTCATCTCATATCGATTTATTATACATGCTTACTTTTTAGTCATTAACACATCATATTTGGCCTTTGGACTCATTGCCTGCCTCTCTTGTCTACAGTGATGTACTGTGTACATTTGATATATTCCTTTGCTGTCCTCATTATCATACAGAAGCATCAAACCTCTGCTGTGCATTGCCTTTTATCATACACAACATATATTTCCTGGATAATAGTGCCCTATACTGACCCTCAATGTAATATACATATGCATATAGCCTTCCCAAGCCCCATGACCACATTGTTTTTATTTACATAAAATTAATATTTCCTGTAACACATTTATCATGATGATGCTAGCTCTAAATGTGTACTAAATGTAGCAGAGCCAGAATTGTTATGTGTAAACTGCATATTTTGGGAATTTTTTCCTTCTCTATCTCTATGTAAATATACATTTTCTCTCTCCATGCCTGCTCAGTGGGCAGGCTTAAACTGGTATGATGTCAGATCCATGCAGTGTGCTCTGAACCAATCAAATGAATTTCCCTGCTGCTTCCTCTCCCCTCTCACAGCATGAAGTCTCAGAGATGCAAAGCTGCAGCTTCATTTCCCTTTTCTACTATTAACTGTTGGTTTCCCGTACCCATCGCTGATCTGTTTCTCCTTGCAGGCACGGGCACCTCGCTGCTCACCCAAACGGTCCCTCTAATTGCCTGGTGGACTGATTCCACTAGCCTTCCTTCTCCTGGTGGTGGTGGTCCTAGCTTCTGGTGTCTTCAGCTTTGGCCTGCATTCCCTCGGGAAGGTCTCCAGGCCTGCTTTAAAGGTCGCGCATGTCTAAAATCTGCCTCAGCTTATGTCTGGCTGCCTCTGAGTATTTAATGCACCTTCCCCAGGGGGAAGGTGCCTGAGCTTTAGATTCCTAGTCCTGTAGTTAGCCAGCGGTGGTGTATTTATTCAATTTGTCTGTCCCTGTATCGAATATCTGCCTGTTTATCGACCCTGTTATTCTGTTTGCCCTAACCTCGGATTTGTCTCTTGAATACGCACAAACTCTGCCTGCCCTGACTTCGCATAAGTCTCTTCAGTACACACAATCTCTGCCTGCCCTGACCTCAGCATGTTTCCTGACTAAGAGTGATGGCTGATTCTTTGGTGCTTAGCACCAGTGTCTCTAACCCCCGCGGGTCAGTAGCCAACTATACCAGGACTATTCCAGGAGGCAGTGGCTTGGTTGGTTCCCTACAGCGAAGTCCAGATCACTGTATAGGGGTTAAAGGATGAATACTAGGGCAACACCCTTAGGTTTAGCCCAAAGCCAAACAGGTTAGTTGGCACAGTGGGTACACACTCACTGTCCGTTAAAAAAACATTACTGACTGAGGAGGTTTAAAAACATATACAGTGAACCTACAGGCAGGAAAAGGGAAAATGCAAGCTGCTAGGAATAGGATGCCTGCAGTCCCATGTAAACTCCTGCAAATGGAGTGGAAATGAACTTTTGCAGAGCACTTGCTTATAACAAAAGTCTCTGCCTTCAATGAGGCTTCACTTCCATACCAGGCACAGTGACATATATGGATGCACAGCCACACACCCATACATGTGACTGTGACTGGTAAGGAAGAGGTCTTCAAACCATAGACATGTAAATATCTGATACATGGGGACCCTTCCATTCCTCCAGGCTACTTAATTAACTCCCATAGAGGTAAATGGAGAAAGTGAGCCTAAGCTTGTTCCTCAAATAAGTGGGGTCTTCACCTACCTTGTGGATACGCCATAAATATCTATGGTTGGAAAGACCCTTTAAAAGTGACAACTCATTTTCTCAACCAGACAAATAACCATAGCAGTTGTCACATCCTTTCCCCCACCCTTACTGGGGGTGGCAATAAGCACCTACTCCAACCTGAAGCCTAATGGGAGTGATCTGCTCCTATTTACCTGCTCTCTGGATCAGGAATGGTCAGGTTCCTTGTCACAAAGCACATCTTGAGTGGAATGGTTTTCCGGTCTCCATAACTGGGCAGGGAAATAGGTGATGGCGGACACTTTGATGAATTTCCCAGCCGTGGGGATTCAGGAGGAGGAGTCTCCCATCCGATTTCTGATACTGGAGATCCTTTCTTCACGTAAGGAGTGGCCTCTCGCATGTACTTTACTGCAAAACACATAAAAGACTACAATTACTATACATCCCCCAACAAGTACTGTATATACAGTAGATGCAGCACCCATACAAACTACCATCCCTATTTTACAAGCTGCTTCTGGCTTAGCCTGGAAAGGCCTTGTCTTTTTTTTTCCTGTGGTGATTTACTTCAAAGGAGTCTTTTCATCTTCTGTATATTATGTATTCTCCATGTAATAAGTAAGAGTCTAGTAATATGATCAAAAGGAACGAGGAATTAGTGACTATGATGGTGAGACGCAAAATAAATCAGACACTGCTATTCTGAGGGAGGTTTGCAATGTCAAGTCTTTGCCAGTCACACTATTAAGGAATATTTATAGTATCTACGGTATCTATCTATAAATAAAAAATTCCATGGCACTTCCAAAAATAAGTAGTGTGTTTATTACACCAGACGCGACGTTTCGGTTCTCTCTATGGAATCTTTTTTTCAAATAGATATCCATCCTTCCATCCATCCATCCATTATCTATTTAATATCTAGATAGATAGATAGAGCAGGGACACGTACGACCCAGCCAACTACCAAGCGATATTTGTCAGCAGCAGCTCCTCACCCAGCATAATGTCCTCAATAAAAGCCAAGCAGGCTTCATGCCAAACCATGGCACCATGGGCCACATCTACACCACAATACAAAGCACGGAAAGATCTATGCCTGTTTTGTGGACTTTAAGACCTTCGACTCAGTGTGGCACCCGGGCTATTCCTGAAACTTCTGGAGAGCCAAGTAGGGCGAAAAAAATATGATGTCATCAGAAGTTCCTTCACTGATAGCAAATGCTGGGAGGGTAAATGGGAGAACGGCTTACAGTATTTCCAGTAGATCTGAACACAGGGCTGCAGCCTCAGTCCAACCCTCTTCAACATCTACATCAATGAGCTGGTGGTGGCTCTGGAGTCCTCATCGGCACCAGGTCTCACCCTCCATGACACTGAAGTGAAATGGCCTTCTGCTGCTATCTCCAGCAGCGACAACCTGGAAATCCTGGAGAAATTCAGCACCATGTGGACTCAGCCCATCATTTCAAAGATGAAATGAAAAGCAGGAATCCTAAAGCAATTCACCTGAACCCAGCCCAAGCAAGCCACTAACCTGTCCAGCCTGACAAAAGGTGCAATCCAGAAGATACACAAGGGCAAAGAGGAATATTTTAGCGTCTGGAGGAAGGACATAAGAACATTACAGAAGCTGAAAATATATGAGAGCCTACAGAGGGTGTACAAACTGGTCCCATATCTGGACAAACTACCCAACCCCAGAGACCAACAGATCCTGAGCCGGTACAGCCTGAGCGCCCACAGTCTGCTCATCGAATGTGGGTGGCACCGACAGAGCTAGATAAATAGACAGATACATAGATAAATATGAGATAGATAAATATGAGATAGATAGATAATGGATGGATGGATAGATAGATAGATAGATAGATAGATAGATAGATAGGTAATGGATGGATAGACAGATAGATAGGTAATGGATGGATAGATAGGTAATGGATGGATAGATAGATATAGAATGGATGGATATATATAGAATGGATAGATAGATAGATAGATAGATAGATAGATAGATAGATAATCCAAAAAACAGCACTCCAACTTCATGAAAAGGTGATGACCCAATTTATTTCCCAGGCAACGTTTCAGCCCACTCCCAATAAAGCCTTTGTCAAGCAAGGCAAAGGCCTCATTGAGAGGGCCGAAACATTGCCTGGGAAATAAATTGGGTCATCACCTTTTCACCTGAAGTTGGAGTGCTGCTTTGTTTTTTGGATTTATTATACAGTGGAAAAGACGCCTGCTTTCCCTGAGGATTTGCACCCTATTCATGCTGTCTAACTGTGCTGCTGCTTTATCTGTGTTTGTAGATAGATAGATAGATAGATAGATAGATATAGAATGAATGAATGGATAGATAGATAGATAGATAGATAGATAGATAGATAGATATAGAATGAATGAATGGATAGATAGATAGATAATGGATAAACAGATATCTACATAATTTCTGTCCTGTGATACCTTTTTATATATTAACTGCTCGCTCATCTATAAAACCATAAATTTGATTCGGCCTCATTACAGGCACAGCTCGACTACCTTGCCCTAGAGAAGGTCCCTTTTGCACAGTACTGTATCTCGCCCCGTTCTTCTGTCTCCGTGTGTTAGTACGAAGGTGTAACCAGCCGTGCACTTTCTCAGGAAGCGGCAATTACCAAATTTATTCTTTGCACAAATTATTCATTTCTAATCATGTAAAATCCTCATTTAAGGCCGACATCGCTGAACTCAAACAAAGGATATATTTTATCTTTCATCATAGACAAGAGAGACTTGCCAAAAGCTGAGTGCAGAAATATCTCCTGTTCCACAGAACATCCATTGTCCAGTGTGTGGATGACATTTCTGCTGGGACCTGAGAACATGATGCCTACCAAGTGTCCCTCTTTTTGACCCAAGTCCCTCTGTCTCTTTTTTCTCCTTAAATGTCCCACTTTTTAACCTTAGAAATAAATATACATTAATAAAGTTATGTTAAAGTTAGTTTAGGCTACTTTCACACTAGCGTTTTAGTTTTCCGGTATTGAGATCCGTCATAGGGGCTCAATACCGGAAAAAAAACGCTTCTGTTTTGTCCCCATTCATTGTCAATGGGGACAAAATGTAACTAAACAGAACGGAGTGCTCCAAAATGTATTCCGTTCCGTTTAGTTGCGTTCCCATACTGCAGAGCAAACCGTAACATGTTGTTGTTTGCTTTCCGTCCTGGGATGCGGAGCAAGACGGATCCGTCATGACCCCCAATGCAAGTCAAAGGGGACAGATCCGTTTTCTCTGACACAATAGAAAACGGATCTGTCCTCCATTGACATTCAATGGAGTTCATGACGGATCCGTCTTGGCAATGTTAAAGATAATACAACCGGTTGTATTATCAGTAACGGAAGCGTTTTTGCTGACCCCTGACGGATCCAGTAAAAATGCTAGTGTGAAAGTCACCTAAACTGCTCCAGAAACTGTCTGGTTCCCACCTGCATATCCCACCTTGACATATGTTTTCATTATTTGGTACAATTTGGATTATTTTTGTGCCCTGTTCCAGGGCAAGAAAAAAGAACTGTCCCAGAGGCTCCACATGCTGTGAAACAGAACTTATACCCACCTTACAGATCCCCCGCTCCAGTTACAACGGTACAAAGGCCCACAAACCTTTTTTTTTCCGTTCAGGGTCCGTTTTTTGCATTCCGTATACGGAACCATTCATTTCAATGGATCTGCAAAAAAACGGAAGGTACTTCGTATGCCTTCCGTTTCCGTATTCCCATTCAAAGATAGAACATGTCTTATTATTGTCCACATAACGGACAAGGACAGGACTGTTCTATTAGGGGCCAGATGTTCCGTTCCGCAAAAAACGGAATTCACACGGATGTCATCCATATTTTTGCTGATCCATTTTATGCGGACCGCAAAATACTGAAAAAGACATAGGGTCGTGTGCAAGAGGCCTTAGACAGTTAATGGGCCTTTCACATGAGGCGCTCATCACATTGCTTATTAATTAATCAGCCAATGAGTGGCAGCATCGATAATACTATATTCACGGATACCATAAATGGTTTGAAATGGACCACTAAATGGGACATTCCATGGATATGCACCAGATATAAGTCTCTTATCTTTGGGGGTCAGTGAGGGTCAGTAAGGCTACTTTCAGATCTGCACTTTGTATTCCAGTTTCGAGATCTGTCAGAGGATCTCAAAACCGGAGCAAAACGCTTCTGTTTTGTCCCCATGCATCGTCAATGAGGTCAAAACAGATCAGGATGTCTTCCGTTCCGGTTTGCTCCGTTTTGTGTCCGGTCTGCGAAGCGAAACAAACTGGATCTAAAAACAAATGTAAACATTGTAAGTCAATGCTACCGGATCTGTTTTCTTATCCATTACCCATTGACTTACATTATTTTTGGTGCCAGATTTGGTTTGTTCAGTTTCAATTTAATACAACCGCATCCAAATGGAACGGATACATCATGATGTATTAAATTGAATGGAAGTGTTATGCTCCGGTTTTGAGATCCTATACCAGATCTCAAAACCGGAATACAAAGGGCAGATGTGAAAGTAGACTAACTGACCCCCACTGACCACTAATATCTATCGGATCTGTCTATCTATCTAGTATCTACAGTGGCATGCAAAAGTTTGGGCACCCCTGATCAAAATTACAGTTAATAGAAACAGTTAAGCAAGTTGAAGATGAAATGATCTCCAAAAGGCAAAAAGTTAAAGATGAATCACACTTTTCAAAATTTTAAGCAACATCAGTGTATTATTTTAGTTTTGTACAATTTTAGATTGAAAAAAGGAAAGGAGTACCTTGCAAAAGTTTGGGAACCCAAGGAGATTTGAGCGTCCAGATAACTTTGACCAAGGTCTCAGACCTTAAATAGCCGGTTAGGGTAAAGACTTGTTCACAATCATTGTTAGGAAAGGCCAGGTGATGCAAATTTAAGCTTTATAACTACCCAGACTCAACCTTGTCCCAAAAACAAAAGCAATGGGTTCTTCTAAGCAGCTTCCTAACACTCTGAAAATGAAAATGGTTGAGGTCCACAAGACAGAAGTAGGCTATAAATAGATAGGAAAGAATTTCCAGGTTGCCATGTCCTCAGTTCAAAATCTAATTAAGAAATGGTGGTAAACAGGAAGAACGGAGGTTAAGAGAAGGTCTGAGAGACCGGGAAAAAGAAGGTCTGGAAGACCAAGAAAAAATTCTGAGACATCAGCTTGTTAGATTGCTAGAAAGGCAAATAAGAACCTCCGCTTGACTGCAAAAGACCTTCAGATACAACATCTAAACAAGCCTGATGCATTTTGGAAACAAGTCCTGTGGACCAATGAGGTCAAAACAGAACTATTTGGCCACAAAGAGCAAAGGTAGGGAAAAAAATACCTCACCAACCATTAAGCATGGATCAGTCATGCTCTGGGGTTGTGTTGCAGCCAGTGGCATGGGGAATATATGACGAGTAGAGGGAAGAATGGATTCAATGAAATTCCAGCAAACATAATACCAACTGTAAAAAAGCTGAAGCTGAAAAGAGGATGTCTTCTACAAATAGATACTGATCCTAAACAGACCTCTAAATCCACAAAAGATCAAAAGATCACAGTTCACAAAATAGCAGTGCATACAACACAGTGCAGGAATCGCACAGAACTGGAAGACTTTTGCAAGGAAGAATGGGTGGAAATCCCTCAGACAAGCATTGGAAGGCTCTTGTCTGGCTACAAAAGGGGGTGCTACTAGGTACTAACCATGCAGGGTGCCTAAAGTTTTGCTTCAGGTCCTTTTCCTTTTTTGTAATTTTGAAAATGTAAAAGATAAAAAATTCTAAAATATATTTTTGCTTAAAATACAAAGGGAATGTGTCCTCTTTAACTTTATGCCTTTTTGAGATAATTTAATCTTTAACTTGCTTAACTGTTCACAGGAGCAATAATTTTGTCCAGGGGTATACAAACTTTTGCATGCCAATGTATAGAGTAAATGACAATAAAGCAAGAATCAGCCCTGTACCCTACATGGATCCAGAGATCTCCCCATTTATTGCTCTGCTGGATTTAGTTCAAGCTGGCAGTTCAGGGTGTGTGTGTGTTTTCTTTCTTAGGGGGTGGGTCCTTTCTGCTGCAGCTCTTTCCCTATCACAGTTCGGGAGCTGTGTCCTTTCAGCTGTTACTTTCTCCCTGTAACTTTCACAGTGGATTCTAACAGTGGATATAGCTGGTTGCAGTTGGAGGATGGAACTGAGCATGTGCGACCACCTTGGCAATGTTACCGAGGGGGACGGAGAAATAAGGAACAGAACAATCAGCACGTGGCACTATACTGGTGGCTATGCTAAATTCTTACATTTATATGCAATTGCAAGGTATTTAGATCCAGGTGCTGGTTTGAAAAAACAGAATATTTTTGTGGGTCAACTCATTTAAGTTTTTATCAGTTTCTTCCATGTGTAAAATTTGGCAAGGGCTACACGGTAACTTTGGTAGCGAGGCCAAGAAATGTGTGCGATCATTTCATCTTCAGCTTGCTTAAATGTTCCCAGTAAGGGCTCATTCAGAAAGCCTACAAAAAGGCTTCCAAGTGTTTCCGTGTCTTCGCACCGCAGACGATAGGACATGGCCGATGCCTGTGTATTGTGGACCCTAACAATAATCTATCTATCTATCTATCTATCTCATATCTATCTTCTATCTATCTATTATCTATCTATCTATCTCATATCTATCTATCTTCTATCTATCGAACTCTCTATCTATTATCTATATATCTATCTCATATCTATCTGTCTATTTATCGATTTCATATCTATCTATATATCTAGCTCTCTATCTATCTCTCTATTATCTATCTATCTCATATCTATCTATCTATCTATCTATCTATCTATTATCTATCGATCTCATATCTATCTATCTTCTACCTATCTAGCTCTCTATCTATCTATCTCATATCCTATCAATCAGTAGCCAATTAGCAGTTGCACCATTCCTCATTGCTGTAGCACCAGTTGGCACACTCTGTATGTCTCTTGCAATGTAGACAAATCTAGGGAGTTTTCAAGGGGGTGAATACTTTTACAAAGCATTTTAGATATGTGATAAAAAAAATCATAGATCTATTTTCCTACCTACAGAGTTAATAATAAAGGTATTAGATTCTTTAAATATTGTATCTCACATTCCATTTTTCGTTGAATTCCTCGTTCTCTAAGTTTAGGTCTATCGTTTTGCTTTTGAACTGTTCCTTGTAGACTATTTTTATATTCCCGTTGTCAAAGGAAGAGGAAAGGAGGCCATTCGGCTTCTCACACGTTAGGGCAGGCTGTGATGATCTAAGCCGTGCTCCATCACATCAACCGTATCACCGGAGCAGCGAAAGGCGGTTCTCGCGGCAGACAGTCAGAGCAGACGTATTACAGGTAGGTCTGTGCCTCACTCCGCTTCTCATTAAAAGCTACAGTAAGTGAGGCTGTTGTCACACACTGGCCCAGATATACTAATCCTGTAGATGGCGGAAGCCTAGACCGGCTGTGTAGACCGGCACCGGATTTATCACAGGGGCTCCGGCTGGTGCAGGGACAGGCACTTTTGGTTGACTGACTTTGAGACACCGAAATTGTGGCAAAATTTTGTCGCAAAATGGTGAATCCTAGACTCTGCCCACTTTCCGACAAGGCTCCACCCCTTTCTGTGAGACCCCACCCCTTTTCTGTGTTCAGCATGTAAGAAAAAAGTTTATAGATGAGCCAATGTGCACCACTCTTTAGAAAGATATTTGGAGCAGAACGTATTTTCTTTCCGCGTCCATTCCATTTTTTTTTTTGCGGACCGTATACTAAATGATTTTTGGAGCAGACACATTTTTGGGGCAGAACATATTTTCTTTCCGTGTCCGCTCCGTTTTTTTTCAGACCGTATACGGAACCATTCATTTCAATGGGTCCACAAAAAAAAAACGGAAGTTACTCCGTGTGCATTCCGTTTTCGTATGTCCGTTCCACACAAAAAACAAAACAAAAAAAAATAGAACCTCCTTACGGGCAAGGCTAGGACTGTTCTAATAGGGGCCAGCTGTTCCATTCCGCAAAATACGGAATGCACACGGACGTCATCCATGTATTTTGCGGATCCATTTTTTTGCGTACTGCAAAATACATACAGTAGTCTGCATGAGCCCTGAGGGCCCCCAAGGCACTTCTGACACATAGAAACAAGACAAGCTAATTAGCAGGCCTCATTACATATTTTGTCCTGGGGCCCAGGAGTATCACGTTTCACCTCTGTAGGCCATATTACTTGTGTCCCAGCTTTTCCAAAAATTTGGTAATGTTCCTTTAAGGCCTCCTGCACACGAACGTGTGAGCCCCGTTGCCGTATTGCGGACCGCATTTGCGGATCCGCAATACACGGGTGCCCTTCCGTGGGCATTCCACATCACGGATGCGGACCCATTTACTTCAATGGGTCCGCAAATCCGGAGATGCAGGATGGTGCGGAACGGAAGCACGGAACGGAACCCTACGGAAGCACTACGGAGTGCTTCTGTGGGGTTTCGTCCCGTACTTCCGTTCCGCAAAAAGCTAGAACATGTCCTATCTTATTGCGGAACGGCCGGATCGCGGACCCATTAAAGTGAATGGGTCCGCGATCCGCTGCAGCTGCCCCACGGACTGTGCTTGTGCATTGCGGCTCGCATTTTGAAGCACGACCACGGGGCGCACACGTTCGTGTGCAAGAGGTCTAAAGGGAATCTTTCACCTGGTTTAGGGGCCACTAAATCACCACCATGCTGTTATACGGCAGGGGTACAGGATTCCAAACCTGCCCATAGCAAACCAATCTGTCCCTGCAAGGAACAGTAAATGAAACTTAAATATACCTGGGAGTCTGGAGAAGAGTCCTGGACTCTTCTCCAGTGGCAATGGTTGCATGCACACTGCGCAGATAAAAATAATACACCTGACTTCACTGAGCATGTGCCTGATGTGCAGTGCATGCGCAGTGAAGCATGGTGTACCACCCTCAGCTTAGACGGTGTAGAGTGCATGCGACCAATGCTGCTGGGGAAGAGTCCCAGACTCTTCTCCTGGTAAGTTCAAGTTTAACTTACTGTGTTTTGCAGGGACGGATGGGTTTGCTGTGGGCAGGTTTGGGACCCTATACCCCTGCTGTGTAACGACATGATGGTCACTTTTTGGGTGACAGGTTCCCTCTAAATGGAATTGCTTTTCAGCTTTTTACAGCACTTTGCTTTCCCCACTGCTGCAAAAAATGAGTGATAAAAATGAGACTTTTCCATTCTCCAGCCTCATAAGTAAACTTTGTGTGATTGCGTGGACCTCAACAGCGGGTCACGGAGACACAATCTATGGCACCACTTGGCTGGCACTGAATGTATCTCGGCACAATGGACTCATTCTTCTAGAAGGCAGACAATTATAAATGGAGGAGAGTTGGCACGACATTACAAAGTCTCCAGAAGAATAAACAAAGCGGAGCCTCTCAATGTATTACCCCAGGGCACCATGTTGAATGACAGGCTCCTCTGTGAACCTCCGCTATCTGCCACAGTCATGTCACTATCACTGTGTACTACCGTACAATGCAATCTACCAACTTCATTCCACAGGTAGCTAACATGTAGCTCGCCAGTGGCGGAGGTACCACAGATCCCAGCGTACCGTGCCAGCCAAAGCCTAGTAAGAAGCAGAGTAGAACACGTCTTGGGTCTGCTGCTCCTCAGAACAGTGAAACGTTCCAAGTGAAAGTTCCCAAATGAGGAGGACATGGAATGATAGCACAATTTATAGATTCAAGGTTCACGGGGTTGGTAGGTTCAAAATTCTCTGCTACACAAAATAAGAGCAAATCTACTGAGATATTCTTACCTACAGGATTCAATATATCACCTATATTCATTATATACGTAGGAGGCAGATTTATAGCAGTTATATTCTTGTACATAGAAGGGAGTATTATAGTAGTTATATTCTTGTACATAGGAGCAGTATTATAGTAGTTATATTCTTGGACATAGGAGCAGTATTATAGTAGTTATATTCTTGTACATAGGAGCAGTATTATAGTAGTTATATTCTTGTACATAGGGAGCAGTATTATAGTAGTTATATTCTTGTACATAAGAGCAGTATTATAGTAGTTATATTCTTGTACATAGGAGAAGTATTATAGTAGTTATATTCTTGTACATAGGGAGCAGTATTATAGTAGTTATATTCTTGTACATAAGAGCAGTATTATAGTAGTTATATTCTTGTACATAGGAGAAGTATTACAGTAGTTATATCCTTGTACATAGGAGCAGTATTATAGTAGTTATATTCTTGTATATAGGAGCAGTATTATAGTAGTTATATTCTTGTACATAGAAGGGAGTATTATAGTAGTTATATTCTTGGACATAGGAGCAGTATTATAGTAGTTATATTCTTGTACATAGGAGCAGTATTATAGTAGTTATATTCCTGTACATAGGAGCAGTATTATAGTAGTTATATTCTTGTACATAGAAGGGAGTATTATAGTAGTTATATTCTTGTACATAGGAGCAGTATTATAGTAGTTATATTCTTGTACATAGGAGAAGTATTATAGTAGTTATATCCTTGTACATAGGAGCAGTATTATAGTAGTTATATTCTTGTATATAGGAGCAGTATTATAGTAGTTATATTCTTGTACATAGAAGGGAGTATTATAGTAGTTATATTCTTGGACATAGGAGCAGTATTATAGTAGTTATATTCTTGTACATAGGAAGCAGTATTATAGTAGTTATATTTTTGTACACAGGAGGCAGTATTATAGTAGTTATATTCTTGTACATAGGAGCAGTATTATAGTAGTTATATTCCTGTACATAGGAGCAGTATTATAGTAGTTATATTCTTGTACATAGAAGGGAGTATTATAGTAGTTATATTCTTGGACATAGGAGCAGTATTATAGTAGTTATATTCTTGTACATAGGAGCAGTATTATAGTAATTATATTATTGTACATAGGAGGCAGTATTATAGTAGTTATATTCTTGTACATAGGAGCCGTATTATAGTAGTTATATTCTTGTACATAGGAGCAGTATTATAGTAGTTATATTCCTGTACATAGGAGCAGTATTATAGTAGTTATATTCTTGTACATAGGAGCAGTATTACAGTAGTTATATTCTTGTACATAGGAGCAGTATTACAGTAGTTATATTCTTGTACATAGGAGCAGTATTACAGTAGTTATATTCTTGTACATAGGAGCAGTATTATAGTAGTTATATTCTTGTACATATGAGCAGTATTATAGTAGTTATATTCTTGTACATAGGAGGCAGTATTATAGTAGTTATATTCTTGTACATAGGAGCAGTATTATAGTAGTTATATTCTTGTACATGGGAGCAGTATTATAGTAGATATATTCTTGGACATAGGAGCAGTATTATAGTAGTTATATTCTTGTACATAGGAGCAGAATTATAGTAGTTATATTCTTGTACATGGGAGCAGTATTATAGTAGATATATTCTTGTACATATGAGGCAGTATTATAGTAGTTATAGTCTTGTACATAGGAGGCAGTATTATAGTAGTTATATTCTTGTACATAGGAGCAGTATTATAGTAGTTATATTCTTGTACATAGGAGCAGAATTATAGTAGTTATATTCTTGTACATAGGAGCAGTATTATAGCAGTTATATTCTTGTACATAGGAGGCAGTATTATAGTAGTTATATTCTTGTACATGGGAGCAGTATTATAGTAGTTATATTCTTGTACAAAGGGGGCAGTATTATAGTAGTTATATTCTTGTATATAGGAGCAGTATTATAGTAGTTATATTCTTGTACATAGGAGCAGTATTATAGTAGTTATATTCTTGTACATAGGAGCAGTATTATAGTAGTTATATTCTTGTACATAGGAGCAGTATTATAGTAGTTATATTCTTGTACATAGGAGCAGTATTATAGTAGTTATATTCTTGTACATAGGAGGCAGTATTATAGCAGTTATATTCTTGTATATAGGAGCAGTATTATAGTAGTTATATTCTTGTACATAGGAGCAGTATTATAGTAGTTATATTCTTGTACATTGGAGCAGTATTATAGTAGTTATATTCTTGTACATAGGAGCAGTATTATAGTAGTTATATTCTTGTACATAGGAGCAGTATTATAGTAGTTATATTCTTGTACATAGGAGCAGTATTATAGTAGTTATATTCTTGTAAATTGGAGCAGTATTATAGTAGTTATATTCTTATACATAGGAGCAGTATTATAGTAGTTATATTCTTGTACATAGGAGCAGTATTATAGTAGTTATATTCTTGTACATAGGAGCAGTATTATAGTAGTTATATTCTTGTACATAGGAGCAGTATTATAATAGTTATATTCTTGTAAATTGGAGCAGTATTATAGTAGTTATATTCTTGTACATAGGAGCAGTATTATAGTAGTTATATTCTTGTAAATAGGAGCAGTATTATAGTAGTTATATTCTTGTAAATAGGAGCAGTATTATTTAGCAGTTATTTTCTTGCATATAGGAGATAGTATAATGGTAGGTATAATATTTTACACAGAAGCCAGTATAGTGGCAGCTATTGTCTTATACTATGTCAAATACATATCTTTTTATTCTGCTTTTCTACCCGAGTTAAATTTTTTGTATCTTGCAGCCCTATGATGGTAGTGTGCTGAAATCCAGTGTTTTCTGCACTGTAAACCACAGGTGCTGCACCGCTTTGTGGAGAGTTTTATAAATGTTTATTCCCATAAAAATAAATATGCCCTGAGGAGTTTTAGTGGTAAATTTAATCAAAATGATCAGCGGGGCTGGAGCTGCAGGAATCAGTGCGGAGCACCGTACCTCGCTGTTCGCAGACTTACTAATAACATGGACGGTGTCATTTACAGTACAGCAGCTGCGCTCTGTGCTCCATCCAGATACCCTGACTGTAGGAGACTTCCACTATAATATCTGGAAACATAAAAAACTACATCCTGCAGAGCATGTCACATGATATGGACAGATGTAGCAGAGCTGACTATATCATTTGGTTGGATTTTCACCTGTCGTTAAGAGTCCATGCGCATTATACTACTGCTTGATACAACCTTCCAGATATCAGATCTCCAGTAAGGCAGCCGGTAGGACCATACAATACCCCCGTTATGAATATCTGTGGCATGAGCGAGTGGATATATCTCCATAATACACTGTCGACCAGTGGTGCCGAGTGTTTGTCGCTGTACAGGATCAGTGCCAAAGACTCTGCCATATGCACCTACTTTATTATAATAATTCACTGTTGTTGTGTAATAAAGAAAGCACATTCACCTCTGCTACATCTGCATTTAAAATACAAATGAGCTCTACTTCTTCTATCACTTTCTGCTATTTTCTTTGTCAGCCAGTTACTCTTGGCTCCTGACCTCTTCATCTATGGCAGTGATAGTGATGTCATTTAGTCACAGAGTCTGACCTCGTTCACATTTCCGTTTTTCCCTAACGTGTGCTGTCCGCATTTTCTGCGGACAGCACACGTACCCATTTATTTCAATGTGTCTGTTCACATTTCAGTATTTTTTTACTGACCGTGGGTCAATAAAAAAAAAAATCACAGGGACGTGCACTACTTTGATCCGTGATGCGGACCAAGCACGCCCATCGAAGTCTATGGGTCCATGAAAGTCACTGACACAACACGGATGGCATCCGTGTTGTGCCTGTGTTTCATCCGTTTTTCACTGAAGACTAATAGGAGATTCTTTGGAAATTAGTTTTCAGCTGAGCAACGTCAGTGAATTACGGATGACCCACGGATGGTAAAAACAGACACACGGACCAACCACGGATCCTTCACGGAGAGCTTTACTGATGAAACACGTACACATACACATTTTTTCATGGACGTGACACTGATACGTAAATGTGAGCGAGGCCTCACCCATAGTGTTGAGCGAACCCGAACTTTGCGAGTTCGGGTACCTGGACCCGAACCCGAACTTTGCCTGAAAAGTTTGGGTTCGAGTTCGGTGTTCGGCCATTTAATAAAGCTTTTGAAAGGCTGGAGGGCAGCCAATCAACAAGCTTCTAAGCTGTGGGCACTTAGAAGCCATCACAGCCATGCTTACTAATGGCATGGCTGTGATTGGCCGGTGCATCATGTGACCTAGCCTCTATACAAGCTGGATCACGTGTAGCACCGCCCATCAGCTCTGAGTAGTGCAGGGACAGGAAGCAGGCAGGCAGGGAGAGTGTTAGGAATCTGGCTATTTGTTTTGTGGGTGCAATACACCAGATTTGCACCCTGACACAGAAATATAATAATACATCTGGCTGTTAATTCTGTGGGTGACCTATAATAATTTGTTGTGGGTGCAATGTACCATCTTTGCACCCCCTGACACAAAAATATAATAGTCAATCCATCTGTTAGTTCAGCCAGTGACATATTCCCATTTTTGGTGTGAGATACACCTGCACTTTATACGTGACAGGGAAATTAATATAGTTAATCCGTCTGTTAGTTCGTAGGATGACATATACCCAGTGGACTTCCGGCAGGCTGTTCCCCTGCCGGACCCTGCTAACAGTAATGTGAAAGTACCCTAAGGCCTTCTGCACACGAACGTGTGCGCCCCGTGGCCGTGCTGCGGCCTGCAAATTGTGGGCCGTAATGCACAAACACAGACCGTGGGGCAGCCACAGCGGATCACGGACCCATTCACTTTAATGGGTCCGCGATCCGCCTGTTCTGCAAAAAGATAGGACATGTTCTATCTTTCGGCGGAACGGAAGTACGGGACGAAACCCCACGGAAGCATTCTGTAGTGCTTCCGTAGGGTTCTGTTCCGTGCTTCCTTTCCGCACCATTACGCATCTCCGGATGTGCGGACTCATCTAAGTGAATGGGTCCGCTTCAGTGATGCGGAGTGCCCACGGAACGGCACCCGTGTATTGTGGATCCGCAAATGCGGTCCGCAATACGGCAACGGGCAGCACACGTTCGTGTGCAGGAGGCCTAACAGAGGATATAGCTGGTGGCAGTTGGAGGGTGGAACTGAGCATGTGTGACCACTTTGGCAATGTTACAGAGGTGGACGGAAAAATAAAGAAAAGAACAATCAACAGGTGGAGCAGTACTGGTGGCTATGCTAAATTCTTACATTTACGTGCAATTACAGTGTATTCAGATCCAGGTGCTGGTTTGGAAAACAGAATATTTTTGTAGGTCAACTTATTTAAGTTTTTATCAATTTCTTGGCTAGGGCTACACAGCAACTTTGGTAGCACGGCCAAAAAATGGGTGCGATTTGTGTTGCAGTGTAAGTTGCAATCAGGTGTGACTCACTTTGAACTCTGTTTTGGAAAAGTCACTTGAGGTTTGTGAATTGCAACAGGTTTGAATTTTTCACCACTGCCATGTCACAGTTGTATCACATCACGTATGGCATTCCATCCCCGTCGCAATCCGCACTTCCAATGTCGCAGTGCCGCCTTATGACCTTGGTGTCGCACAACCTCCAGTGGCCACGTAGCCTCAGCCTGTACTGGCACACAGCTTACACCAGACCCGTCAATGACATTTAGAAGTGACACACACTAATGGAAAGAACAATCTAGCAAATCCTCGACGGCTTTTCATTTGTGACTGTATCACGGAGACAAAAGCAACGAGACCATCTTTAATCTCCAGCAGAGAAGCGACGGGACTTGTCCAAAACAAGGAGATTTTTTCATAAATTTCTGCAGTAAACTAGAGAACAAAAAGGACACAAAGCAGAATAAACCTTATTGTGCAACAAAACTTATTAAACAGGCAAAAAGATCTTCTACCTGTTTTCTGGCAGGTTTACTCAATTTACCGATCCCTCACCGATCCCCTTCCGATGCTTCCCGGGTCCTCTGCCGAATCTCTTCTCAGTGATTGGCTGATTGGACATTTCTTGTGTGTACAGCGGCAGAGCAAGGAAGCTGACAACTAGTGTTGGGGAAATATAAGTCCACGAGATGGACTTTGATCCGAATTTCAGGGAAAATTCGGCGAATTTTCTTGTGCTTCGTGGTGGCAAAGTTTCCTTGAATGGCGGTAAAAAAATATAAATAAATCACAATTACCTCATCCATTTGATTGAGACGAGCCTGCTGCCACCATCTTGATTGAAGATCTCGCACGAAATCCCATGCATGGTGACATATGACGTCATCACGGGCCACGTGAGATTTCGCACTTGATCTTCAATCAAGATGGCGGCCAGCGGATCGTCACGATCAAATGGATGAGGTAAGTATGATAAAAAAATTTTGGGTTTATTTTACACTGTGTTATTACTGTCAGATGCTGTGAGCATGTATGAACGCGGCATCTGAGGGGTACAATGACGGGGAGCGACGCAATCGCCGTTCCCTGTCATTGTACCCACTACTTAAGTAATTCGTCACAAAGGAAATTTTTTTAAAGAATTCGGCAAAGCAACTGAATCCAATTTTACAATACTTCGCTCATCACTACTGACAACCCCTTTAAATAGAACTAAGGCCTCATGCACACAGCCGTTGCCCGTGGCCCATACTGCGCCCCGCAAACAGCAGGTCCGCAATATGCAGGCACCGGCCGCGTGCTCACCGCATAACGGATTTGGACCCATTCACTACGAAGTGCTTTCGTGGGGTTCCTCTCTGCGGCTCCGCACCGCAAAAAAAATAGAACATCCTTTATCCCCTAATTTTTGCTAATCTACCAAATTTATCTGAGGAAGCCGTAGAGGACAGATATAAGGGATGTGACTGCAGGATCAGACTACACAGGGGTTGTTTGTAGTCTGTAACCATGGAGACACACAATTCTATATAGCAGTTGTAGACACAAAACAATATAACATTCCTAATGTTTAAAAAAATAATAATCATATGCAGCGATGCAAAAAACTATTGCTTGCAAAGCTGGTTCTGTTGCTTAGCAGAAAGGGGCATGGATTAGAGGGGTGACTAAAAATGAGCCACATTGCGCCCAAATTTTTGCGGATTTATTATTCCATTTGTGAAAGACAACCAGCGGCAAAATGTTCTTTTCCTTTATTTCGCTCACGCCATGCTTGCACAAACATTTTGCGACTTTTTTCTTTATTACGTCTCTCTCGCCACCTTGAAAGGTGGACAAGGTTAGCAATGTTAATTAAGTATATGGTGCAGTCTGCAACTTCTTAAAAAGTTGCAAAGAAGGTGCACTCTTACTCCAGTATGGCGGGTTGCTTACAAAAACTACAGTAACATCTGTAGACAAAAAGGTTTTGTTTAAAGACACAACTCACTGTTTGAAATTTTGGCGCAAATGGCAATAAGATTGGAAATCTGCCAGAAGGACCTTAATTGCAGACTGCCGGCCATTGAGTCTGCCGAATTGCAGACTGCCGAATTGCGATTACATGGGGTGCAGTTACATTCAGTTCCATTAGTTGCCCCCCTCCAGAATCTGCCTTCCTGCTCAGTGGAATTAAAGGTTTTATACCACTGAAAACAGTGACATAACACGGGGTGCTGTCCGCATCTTTTGCGGCCCCATTGAAATAAATGGATCTGCACCCGTTCCTCAAATTTGCGGAACGGATACGGACCCATCATGCAGACGTGTGAATGGACCCTTAAAGGGGTTCTGCAGTTTGTTTAAACTGATGATCTATCCTCTGGATAGATCATCAGCATCTGATCGACGGGGGTCCAACACCGATCAGCTCCAGGAGCGCCTTGGCCTTCTCACTGTTTACCGCAGGCCCAGTGACGTCACGACTAGTATCAACTGGGCGGGGCTAAGCTCCATTCAAGTGAACCGAGCTTAGCCGCGCCCAGGCCAGTTGATACTAGTCTTGACGTCACTGGGCCTGCGGTAAACATCGAGAAGCCTTCTCAAACAGCTGATCGGTGGGGGTCCCGGGTGTCGGACCCCTGCCGATCCGATGCTGATGATCTATCCAGAGGATAGATCATCAGTTTAAACAAACTGCAGAACCCCTTTAAGTGACTGGATCTGAGCTGTAATACCCAGCACAGACACTAGCCAATGGGCGGCGCTGTGCCTGGTAAGCTGCAAGGAGGCAGCAACACTCACTTGACTGCCATGGCCTCTTCAGACTGCCGATTGGTGCCGGTGGCAGGAGTCAGATCTCCACCAATCAGATATTGATGACCTATCCTGAGGGAAGACCATCAATATTCTGCTCCTGGAAAACCCCTTTAAATGTACATTATTATATATACAATCCACTGTGTCGCTATTCATAAGCCATCGCCTACAGTTGACAAAAACTCTTTATTGTACATTTTTTACATTCTATTACAGGGCCACGGTGACATATATATTGCAGTGCCGGATGACCTTTCACCTGGAAGTGATTCCTGACGGAGCCCAGTGATAAATGACATGGCGGGGAGGAATGCAGACCTTTAGCCCAGAGTCACGTGGGCTCCTGGGTGCAATGAAAGGATAATAATTCCTTCCTAAACCTGTTCAGTCACAACTAGGTCAATGGCTTCACAGTATATTCCTCTTTTATATGAGACAAGAAAAGACACAAGGCTTCCTGGGGCCTTCACATTCTGTATCGTCAGCATCTGGATTATCCTTTATAATCACTCAGGGCACAATGTTATTGCTCGGGGAGCGCTATAATTCACCTTTGGCCACCATTTTAGGGATTTATTAAACTGTCAAAAGAAAAACTGCCTTTGTTGCTAGTAGCAACCTGCAACCAATAACAGCGCAGATTTCATTTTGTAGTCTCCACTTGAAAAATGAAAGCTGCACTGTGATTGGTTGCTATGGACAACAAAGACAGGCTTACTCTTAGACAGTTTCATTAATCTGCCCTGAATTATCCGCTGGGATTATCCACATTTAGGAAAATATGTCTTCTGTCTTTCAAATATATCGCCCTCCTTGTCCACAGCTTGTGCATGGTGTTATAAGGCTACTTTCACACTGGCGTTCGGTGCGGATCCGTCTTGTATCTGCACAGACGGATCCGCACCGATAATGCAAACGCTTGTATCCGTTCATAATGGATCCGTTTGCATTATTCATTAAAAAAAAAATAGTCCAAGTCAAAACGGATCTGTCTTGACTTACATTGAAAGTCAACGGGGGACAGATCCGTTTTCAATTGCATCATATTGTGTCAGTGAAAAACGGATCCGCCCCCATTGACTTACACTGTAAGTCAGGATGGATCTGTTTGGCAACGCATCGTCAGGCGGACATCAAAATGCTGCAAGCTGCGTTTTAGTGACCGCCTAAAAAGCTCAACGGAGACCAAACGCAGCCAAACTGATGCATTCTGAGCAGATCCTTATCCATTCAGAATGCATTGGGGCTGAACTGATCTGTTTTGGGCCACTTGTGAGAGCCCTGAAACGGATCTCACAAGCCGACCCAGAAACGCCAGTGTGAAAGTAGCCTTAAGCTTCAATGGAGCTGAGCTGCAATACCAGACATAGACTTGCTGATGCTGGAAAAAGCAGCCATGTTTTCTAATCCTTGATAACCCTTCGTGTGTACATACATTACTTATTATACTCCAGAGCTGCAATCACTATTCTGCTGGTGCAGTCACTGTGTACATACATTGCATCACTTATGCTGTACTGATCCTCAGTTACATCCTGTATTATACTCCAGAGCTGCGCTCACTATTCTGCTGGTGGAGTCACTGTGTACATACATTACTTATCCTGTACTGATCCTGAATTGCATCCTGTATTATACTCCAGAGCTGCCCTCACTATTCTGCTGGTGGAGTCACTGTGTACATACATTACATTACTTATCCTGTACTGATCCTGAGTTACATCCTGTATTATACTCCAGAGCTGCCCTCACTATTCTGCTGGTGGAGTCACTGTGTACATACATTACTTATCCTGTACTGATCCTGAATTGCATCCTGTATTATACTCCAGAGCTGCCCTCACTATTCTGCTGGTGGAGTCACTGTGTATATACATTACATTACTTATCCTGTACTGATCCTGAGTTACATCCTGTATTATACTCCAGAGCTGCCCTCACTATTCTGCTGGTGCAGTCACTGTGTACATACATTACATTACTTATCCTGTACTGATCCTGAGTTACATCATGTATTATACTCCAGAGCTGCACTCACTATTCTGCTCGTGGAGTCACTGTGTACATACATCACATTACTTATCCTGTACTGATCCTGAATTGCATCCTGTATTATACTCCAGAGCTGCACTCACTATTCTGCTGGTGCAGTCACTGTGTACATACATACATCACATTACTTATCCTGTACTGATCCTGAATTGCATCCTGTATTATACTCCAGAGCTGCACTCACCATTCTCCGCTTCGTCATTGGAAACTATAACAAAGAAGTAGAGCTTTTACCACATCGGATTGCTGTATGGTGCCTGCTATAATGGTACAGTTTCATGCAGCTGAAAACTGTGCCAGTGTGTGGGCATTAAAAGGGGTATTTTGGCTGGTTATCCCTGAAAAGAACGGAGCAGCTGGTCGCACATGGTATTTCCAGTGATAGCCGAGTACAGCGCTCACCTATCTCTGGAACTCCCATAAAAATGAATGGACCGACCACTCCATTCTTTTCAGGGGGGCTGCAGAAGGTGTGGGCCCCCCGTTCTCATGATTGGTGGGGGTCCTAGCGGTAGGACCCGCATCGATTTGATAGTTATCCCCTCATTGCAATTTGGGCGCCGGGGCTGTGCTAAGAAACTAACATTTTTGAAGATGTCATTGAAATAAATTCTAAAATGTCAAAAATTTCACTGTACAATATTTTTTGGCGTCGTTTCCCCAGTTTATTTCCGTGCACACCGCCCCCCCGCCATCAGGTCGACACACAACAAAGCCAAGGTCGTGCTATCGGTTACCTGCGCATAGAAGGCAGTGCTATTAATATAGTGTTACATCATGCAACAAGGGACACTTGAGGCCACACCAATCACATGACCAGGCCAAAAATAAAAAATAAACTATTCCTTAAAGAGGACCTGCCACCTCCCCTGTAACGCAATATCAATTCTAGAGCATATATTATTATGACTGTATGTCGTGCCATTCCTCTATTGTTCCTACTAGAACTTTACAAATACATGTACAACTGGTTGTTATCAGTTGGGTGTGTGTCCCTGCACATTCTGACACTGTCTAATCAGTGCTGCCAGGACCGGACTGTGTAGGGCCCCCCCTACTGGTAACACCAAGTTGTACATGCAGTCATACATTTTTTGGTAGGAATACTAGAGGAATGGTGCACCATGCAGTTATAGGAAGTTATGCTGCAGAATTGTTATTACACGGGGAATGCAAGTAGTTACTAAAACAAACATGTCAGGAGACTTTATACTACAATCCCTCACCTCTGCATTGGGGTCAAACGCACCTATTTTAAAGAGGCTCTGACACCCGGATCAGGCTATATGACGCAGACAAAAACCATACCTTTATTTCTCATGTAGTAGGTCCAGTGTGGCAGAAAAAGCAACTTTTAAAAATATGCAAATGAGGAATTTGAGCACTTGGAGGCGGGCTTATGCCTCCCGAGCACTGCTTCTGCGACGCCCCCGTTCCTTGCTAATGCCGGCCTTCTGCACCTAATCACGCCTCCATTTCCTTTGATTGATGACGCTAGACCTGCCGGTCTAGCACTGAGATCCCGCGCCTGCGCACTCGCTTCCATGATGGTGTGTGCGCACTGGACATACACACAACCCGAGAAGGAAGAAAAGGATCCAGTGCAAACGCGCCCCGGTATGGAAGCGACTGCGCATAAGGAAAAGAACAAACAGCAGGTGGCGCTATACGGATACATTTCATTGAATAACTCTGAGGTTATACTACATTTCTAGTTACGTGCAATTACAGAAGTATTCAGATCCAGGCGCTGGTTTTGAAAAATGTAGAATATGCTTTGTGACTCATGATTAATGTAAAAAATGAAAATCAGACATCATATAATACATGACAGGCTCTTGGAGGGACAAGTGGGTGTCTTCTATGTGGCCGGACCTGTAAAGGGAATCTTACTGACATAGCAGAGCTGGAGAGGGTCCAGAGGAGGGCAACTAAAGTAATAACTGGAATGGGGCAACTACAGTACCCTGAAAGATTATCAAAATTAGGGTTATTCACTTTATAAAAAAGATGACTGAGGGGAGATCTAATTACTATGTATGAATATATCAGGGGTCCGTACAGAGATCTCTCCCATCATCTATTTATCCCCAGGACTGTGACGAGGGGACATCCTCTGCGTCTGGAGGAAAGAAGGTTTGTACACAAACATAGAAGAGGATTCTTTACGGTAAGAGCAGTGAGACTATGGAACTCTCTGCCTGAGGAGGTGGTGATGGTGAGTACAATAAAGGAATTCAAGAGGGGCCTGGATGTATTTCTGGAGTGTAATAATATTACAGGCTATAGCTAGAGAGGGGTCGTTGATCCAGGGAGTTAATCTGATGCCTTATTGGAGTCGGGAAGGAATTTTTCCCCCCTTAAGTGGGGAAAATTGGCTTTTACCTCACAGGTTTTTTTTTGCCTTCCTCTGGATCAACTTGCAGGATGACAGGCCGAACTGGATGGACAAATGTCTTTTTTCGGCCTTATGTACTATGTTACTATGTTACTGACCTGCTTCCTGACTCCTTCTCCTCCCGGACTGCAATGCTCCGTTGCGCTCCCTCGCTGAAAACATCTTATTTGACGCTGCCTGCAGCCAATCGGTGCCTGCTGTGGTTCCTCTTGCATCATGTGACCATTTGTCATGACGCAAGAGGAGCCGGTCACCACCACGGCCAGTGATTGGCTGCAGGCAGCGTCAAACAGGATGTTTTCAGCGAGGGAGCGCAATGGAGCATTGCAGTCCGGGAGGAGAAGGAGCCAGCTCTGGGGAGCAGGTCAGTAGGCTTTCCTTTACAGGTCCGCCCAAGTAGGGTAACTGCATAGATGCACTATTTGGCAAACATTTGCCGCTACATAATAGCTGCTTATAATAAGGTGCTGTATGGTACGGTTATTTGCATACTCAGTCGGGCGGGTTTATCCATCATTTCATCTGCCAGTCTTAAAGGTGTTATCCAGGAGTCCAACAAGGGTCGGACCCCCGCCGATCAGATATTGATGACCTATCCTAACAATAGGTCTTTAATAGTAATGACTGGATAACCCCTTTACGACTGGCAGATGAAATGGCGGTCTTAATAAACCCGCCCCACTGAGTATGCAAATAACCGTACCATACAGCACCTTATTATAAGCATTATTATAAGCCGCTATTATTATGGCGCTTCTTCTTGCAGTTCATGGACCTAAAAAGGCAAATCTACGGCAGCTATGATCCGGCACAGATTTGCGCCACTTTCTGACATAAAGTTCCGCAAAGGGCCCACGGAGGCGTGGTACTTGGAAGGCACTCACCTTGAGTGACAAGGACAAGAGTGGAGGAGGGAGGAGATCCCAGTTTTGCTCAGGTTTAGGCTTCATGCACACGACCGTATACGTTTTTCCGGTTGCCAAACCGCAGATCCCCAGTATACAGATACTGGCCATGTGCATTCCTCATTTTTCGGCAGGAAATGCCTATTCTTGTCTGCAAAACAGACAAGGATAAGACATTTTCTATATTCTGAGGAACCGCCACATGGGACCCATAGAAATGCAGATCCATGGAAATGAATGGGGCCAAATGCGATCCTCAAATGATGCGTATCGGGCTTGGGCCCAAACTACGGTCATGTGCACGATGCCTTAGGAAAACATGTATACTTTCTTTCCAAAATGGCGCCACACCCGAGCATGGGTTCACTGTGATACAGCAGCTCAGTCTCATTAGCTTCAAAGGTGCAAAGCTGCGATACCACATATAACCTGTGGACAGGTGTGGCGCTCTTTGTGGAAGAAAGCAGCCATGTTCTTCTAATCCTGGACACCCCAGGCATGTTGGATGAGAAGGAAACTGAGAAACCAGACTGGAACCCCATAAGATACCGGTGACAACGCACACCTCGTGATTTGGAATGAACGGACAATTTCCATTTTTGGTTCACTTTAAGATTCCCCGTGACATATTACAAGCTCGGCGTAGTTTTTCAGCTTAGCATGGCCCGTCTAGCCATCACTGGGCGGCTCTGACAAATGCACGCGTCTCATAACACCCAAATATTCCACGCTAACAATGATTCAATGTGTAATTATGTCGCAGATTAAAACAAAGTGCCTGAGCGTTGCCATTAATATTCGTGTTCTACCGCAGCAGAAAACGAGATTCATCATTTAATCTAAGGATGTACGGAAAAAAAAACAACAACTGCATGGGAAAGTACTTTCTATACCCAGAAGAACGCGTCTTCCTAGACAATCATAACGATCCTGTAGAATGAATGAAGCGCTGTCATAGTGCGGCACTCCAGAAAGTCCTCTTATACGCACTCATACAGACTCCCTCCCTGCATGGAGGACTTTTTTTTCCCTTTTAAAAAAAAACGGATCTCTGACGGGAATCGCTCAAACGGATGACAACTGACGCAACAGGATCAGTTTTTTTTTACAGGACGGATCAGAAAAACGGAAAGCTAAATGGTGACGTGAACTCAGCCTAATCGGCGGGCAACATCAGCATAAGACAGCACGCTTTATGGCAACCTATACACTGTAAGTGGTCCACCCACAGAATACAGACTGCCACCAGGGGTGGGATTTGGCAGGTCCCCTCAGGTTCCATCAAAGGAACCCAGTCCCTCAGGATAGACACAGTACTGGTGTTTGGAAGAAATGGGTGTGCAGGGAATCGCATAGGTTGGGTGCCCTCTGACTGCTGGAACGGGTTCAGGAAGGGAGTAAGGTAGAGGACAGGACTGGGGGTAGTGGCAATGATGGGGGTAGTTGCACTTACGGTTACAGTCCTCACTATGGCGCTCACTGGGCTGTGCAGTGATGGGAAGGGTACACCTTTTCTTCCCTTCGGGGCACACCTTGATTTTGGGGCTCCTGCGTGGTGGCAGCTGGGGTGCCCTTGGTGGAGGTAAGTTTTGGTAGGTGCATGGCAGAGCTCTCTTACATTTAAGTGTTTATTATATGCTTTTATATTTTGGATCTTGTGACTATGGAATAAACCTTTGCCTAGCAGTCTGCACTATCCACCGTACTATATTCTATCTAGTGATCCTTGTCCCTGGAGCGCTTTGGTGCAGCGCGGCCTAAATCTCTCAAGGGAGCAGTCCTTTCCATCTGGGCTCAGCTGGAAGTCGTGCCTTTTCTCAAGAGTGAAGTGCTGTGATTACGGTGAAAGACATCTGCGCTGACGGTTCTTTTTGGATTAAAATTACAAGGAGACTCAGGACTGCAAAGGAGATCATTCTATCCTGCATTCCTTTGGGTGGTGGGAAGTCCCTGAGGTCTCTGCTCTGTTTTGTGAATGAAACGTTTTTGACCTGGTGATACATGCGTTTTCCTCTCTCACCATTTGTTACTGTGCAATACTGTCGTGGTGAAGGTGTTGGTGCACACAATGATGAGGCCGGTGTGCAATCAGATAGATATGCACTTTTAAACGTAAACACAGTCTTTTCCCAAGGGCTGCGAGTATGGAAGGGTAGGCAATATACCAGTCGCATCTGAGCCGCTCTTTAATCAGCCTGTGCAATCTCTCCAGTCTGGCCTAAGCTGTGCACTTTCTCTATCTTTATATTCACTGTACCCTCAGCGGGGTGTAGTCTCTCCAAATAGATATTCAGTCAGTACTTTAATATAGTAAGGGACCTGAGGCTTATAGTCCCAAACACAATGCAGTGAAGTCCAAAGCAAGCATAGATGTGTTACCTTTACTGACTTGTACTTTTCAGCACTCTCTCTGTATGGCTGGTAAACTTTTTGTTATATCAGCGGTTCTTTTTCTCAGGGCTGGCACATATACTGTTTCTTTGCTGTTTCAAGGCTTACAGCTCAGCTCCTTCCTGATTAATTTCTTACAGTCTACACACAACTAACTAGCTTCTCCACTAGAGGAATGGATGGAGCCAGTCTACACCTGGCAACTGTTACTAAGGGGCTGGGCTGGTCACTTAACTCCCTACTCCCCACATACAACCCTTGAGATAGAGAATGCAATTTGACATCCCATTAACTCCTTAATAACACTGCATTGGCACTTTAAACTGTTAAATTAGTCATGGGTGAGGTCCACTCGTTCTCTACCTTTTAATTGTTCCTGGTTGGTTGTCTCAAATTAGTCCCTCACCCCTATTATTGCTGTCATGGTACAGATTATATAGATTGTTCACCCCCTTAGATGTTCTTCGTCTTCAAGTTCTCCACCCTTCTGACCCCTTTTCTAGCAGTTTGGTGCCTTTCTCATATGCACATTTCCTCAGTTTAAGGTTGGAGTTTTATGAGTCTCAGAGTTTTCAATGCTAAAGTCAAAGATGGTGGTCACTATAACTGAAAAGTGGAAGGTGTACTTGCTCAATGGGATTGTAGTCGCCAGCATACCTGTCTTGTCCCACTCTACTGCATCAATGTAGAGGCACATAATCCCCCTACTTGTATGTCTTATCATGGTCAGCACTGTGGTAGACTTCAATGGAGTCATGGTCAGCACTGTGGTAGGCTTCAGTGCAGCAATGGTCAGCACAGTGGTAGACTTCAGTGGAGTCATGGTAAGCACTGCGGTATACCTCAGTAGAGTCATGGTCAGCACTGTGGTAGACTTCAGTGGAGCCATGGCCAGCACGGCGGTAGACTTCAGTGGAGCAATGGTGAGCACGGTGGTAGAATTCAGTGGAGCCATGGTTATCACTGTGGTAGACTTCAGTGGAGCCACGGTCAGCACTGTGGTAGACTTCAGTGGAGCAACGGTCAGCACTGTGCAGAGTTAAGTTGGACAAAGGCTCTCCTCCTTTTTTTTTTGACTGGTGTCCCACTCCCTGAATAAACATTGGAGTGATAGGGTTATGTCTAATGATGCAGCATCCTGGCACCTTATACTTTTACAATACGTGAAGAGAGATCTGCCAGTTCTTCAGGGAGTCAAAGAGGTCTCCTTTTTTTTGGAAGCCTCCCAGATGCAATTCAAGTAATTTATTGGTAAAGCAAAAACATTTATTCCTCAGTAGTTATAAAGTATTGATACCACTGTCCATGTTATACTCCCCCCCCCCCCACCCCCAGAGGATGGCAACAACCTGTGGTAAGCATAAAGAGCAAAATCAGATTGTTTGGCGTGCCATCTCTGCAATGTAGTCATACCATGTCAACGCATCCGTAAAATAGCCCTGTATTAGGTGTATAAGTTGTATAGACTCTAGATGATATAACAGTATTAGTCAGACATTCCATAGGGGTATGATTTGAGTGTTGCATGAAGAGGTGAAGAGGATAAGGAACTATATTTGCACTACCCCGGGGGGCTACAGCAAATGTCTAATTTGCAACATGTCCATCCATGCTCTTTTTCTGTGTGATGTTTGTAATCCAAGAGCTGAAACGGGAACACCGTTTAGTTATGTTGCCCTGCTCAGTAGTAGGAGATGGCCCTTGTCCTCTGGGTCAGGAACTCGAAAGCAGTCTAGGTGAGAGGAAGCATCTGCACGTGCCTGCGCAGAGGTAAGACCTGATCTAAGGAACCTTTCATCCTTGCGTCCCAACAACTACTACACTCCTCAGAGAAAGAAGTACAGAAAACACAGAATGTTGAGGGCCAATTTAAAGCACTGGTGGGGCAAAGGACAGAAAGGACAGCTGATGGGTGGGGGTCCTGGGAGTCAGACGTCTGCCGATCTGATATTGATAACTGTCACATGCCGGGGGTCCCAGGCAGACCTCTGGGATGTCAGGGAACCGGTTTACAGATAAAACAGAACATGGGAACAGACGTACGAACAGGCGCACTACAAGGAACAGCAGGTGTGGACCCACTGCGCCACTGACTGGCAATACTCTGGAGGGAAGTAACTAAGCAACACCTGGTATTCACTAGAGCCTCAGATGGTGAGGATAGGCTTGGGCCGAAAGTAGTTGCCAGGGGCTACTCCAGAGCATAAACCAAGTCAGTGGGAGCTGGTCCAGACGGACCAGGAGATACCGGCAGGAAGCATAACATACAAGACAGGAACTAGACATGACACAAGGCAAGGTAAAAAGCATGGTCAAGGCATAGCAAGGTACAGGACATGGATGAGGCATGGCATGGAACAAAACTAGAACAAGGCATAGCAAAATACAGGACATGGATGAGGTATGGCATGAAACAAGACATGGACAAGACATAGAGACAGAAAATAGGCATTCCCCCTCTGGGGAACACAGGAACCCTCTTCCAAAAGGCAGGACAGAAACAAGGCAAGGCATAGTACAAGACATGGACAAGGCACGGCATAGAACAAGACATGGACAAGGCAAGGCATAGATCAAAACATGACAAAACACTATACAGGACATGGAACCGGAGCACAGACACTTGATGCAAAACCAGGCGACACCACGCGGAAGGGTAAATGGCAAACCCCCAGGAACAGAAGCGACTTAGCAGCAAAGCATGGACAAGGCATGGCATGGTACAGGACCGGACCAGGGCATGGCATAGTACAGGACAGCCTGAATGAACAGTACTGACCCCCAGATTGCACACAGGAACAGGACAGCCTGAATGAACAGTACTGACCACACTGCATACAGACTGAGCAAGACTCACCCCCAGAAGCACAGCTGACAGGACTATATTGCAGACGAGTGTTCCTCCCGCAGTGAGTCCGCAAAGCAGTTCCCGGCCTGACCTCCCAGCGCTGCCGGGGGAGGGGGGGGGGGAGGGGGGTCACATAGCATTATATTGATTTATGATGCTATGTAACCCTTACAGTTCTGGAATGTATTGGATAACACTGGCATAATGCTGTCAGTGTTAGGCCGAATGAACGGTCCGTGATAACCTGGCCTGGCATCCAGCTGAGAGCAGGAGCGCACGGCGTCATTGGTTGCTATGACACCATGTGCTTCATGCCGCCGCTGTACTACAGTAATACACTTGTATAGATCATAAGCATTCGTCCTTATCCAATACATTTCAGAACTGTAAGGGTTACATAGCATCATAAATCATTGTAATGCTATGTGACCCCGGCAGTGCTGGGAGGTCAGGCCGGGTGCTGCGATGCGGACTCGACTCACTGCGGGAGGAACGCTGGTCTGCAAGTGGCCTAACAAGGCACCTGGAAAGCCACACCCAGGCACAACAGACAGGGGGAGTTAACCCCATCAGAACCGGCAGGATACTGAACCGGGCCACCGGCACCACAGACAAACAGAAGCATCATGGGGAAACAACCCTCCCGTTACTCCGCAGAGATGGAGAGAGTAACCATACACAGGCGGCTCACAACAGACCCCGCAGCCAGCACGCAGCTCCTAGCAACTGGCCTACACAGGAATTTCGGCCTGCAGCCAGTACGCAAGGGCGCATGTAGCCAGTACAAAGGGCGCATGCAGCCAGCCTACACGGAAAAGGTCGCCGTGAACCGCACTGTAACAATAACCTATCCTGAGGATAGGTCATCAATATAAATAAAGTAGACAACTTTAAAGGGATAGTTCCCTGAAAATAATTCCCAATATACTTTCTATAGCAGTTCCTCCTTATTTCTCCTGCTCATTAAATAGGAACCTTCAGTTGTTACTAGTTGAATTAAACCAGCTCCTGGAGTAGCCCGACTGCCTCCCAAAATCTACAGGAATCTGTAGCTGCTGCTACCTATGGACCTAAGGGGATGAGATAATTGCTCTGTAAAAAAACTGGAAACAACTATAAATAAATAAAATAGTTCTGATATTTCTGCAAATACTGAAAAAAACCCATAAAATTCCAAATCTCCCAGCATGTCTGGTATCATGATAATAAATAGGAGCTGCCATACTAATGACTTACAATGAAGCAGAGCCCCTAGTGGCCATATTATAAGTAGACAGGGTAGACGTATACCTGGGATAAAGATGAACTGGATGATATTTTACGCTGTATTTTATGATCAAGACAAGACATCACTCTAGCCCGAGAGATAGACATAACACTCATTATTTGTAGAATAAACTATCACGCCTTTAAGAAAGTTCTCCAGAGTCATAACTAATTGGTAATGTACATCCATACAGCGCATGATGGGAATTATTTCTCTGCAAGCAAAAGCAATAGGGAGCAAAGTAAGTAAACACGTGCACAAAGTAAGAGTAGTCGGAGTAAAAACAGGGGTCGGGAAAAAGAAGGTTCAGTGGGGAAGTTGAAAAGAAACAGACGTAAAAAAGCCGAAGTTTATGCAATCCTCTGGTAGGGCACCATAAAACCGGTGATGGATTCTTTTTGGCCAACATCAAGTGTGTAGTGTCGACAAAGGAAGATAAAAGTGTAGAGGCAGAAGAAGAAGAAGAAGAAGAAAATAATATGTGATGCTGTAAAGAGACAGATGAGAAGGAGAGGAAAAGAAACACAGGATGAGAAGAAGTAACAGCAGGGAAGAAGATGAAAAAGACACAAAAAAAAGTTACAAGAAGAAAAAACTCTGGAGAACATAACAAACAGAGGATGCAAAGGAAACCTATATATGAAGGAAATACAAGATGGGAAAAAAAGAAGAAAAGGGTGTGTAGAAGTAGTGAAGTAAATGGAGCAAGAGGGGAAAAAAGAAAATTAGGCGCCGGCCTCTACATAACTTCGGCACATCCAGCGCCAGGTCTAAATTTAAAACAGCTCCCTTGATGTCTTACATTTAGATCATTTTCGGCGTAGAATGAGATGGGCCTGTCCCCTTTCCCATCCAAGTCACACCCACTTTTTTGGACCTGGCGTAAGTGGGAAAAAGAGTGCGGCGCAACTAACGGCAATCTGCGTCTGAAATAGACCTAATATAGGCGTATTTCAGGTTAATAAATGACCCCCATAGTGTTTGATGACTATGTGAGAAGTATTCTAATACGGTATGTCTGCTACAAATTTTAGGGAATTAGAAAAAATGGTCTGCTTTCTGCCCCCAAAACAGGGCCACTCTTGTCAAATTGGTGTTGCATTGATTTCAAGGAGAACTGTAATGCTTCATTACTCCTATAGTGGCGCTGCAGGGAAAGTGAACACTTACGGTTGATCCCACCAGCTTAGCACCTTGCGACCGGCTTATTGTTAGGAGACCCTTTAAGGTCAAAGGGGTTTTTAGGTCAACGTCTCTTGTGTCTTGTTTAGCTGAGCTCCCACATTGCATGGGAAAATAGTTAATTTTTTCCTAAATCAGATTACTGTCCAGACCCTGTAGAATGCAAATCCTCAAAGCGCAGATACTGAGCGAACAGGCAATGAAGTGAGATTTCTGCTCTGGGGGCCGGACCAAGAGTAGATGGATGGGGCGTCTGTGTGAATTAATATAAATAAAATTTCGTAACATTTAAGGTTTAGTTTAATTCAAGGTAGAAAAGCATAAAAAGAGTTATTGTACAAAACTTTTATGCAATGTATTTCTTTCATAACATAGTATGTATAACTCACCTTCAATTTTACTGGGAACAGTGTTGTTGGTCTCCCTTTTTTGCTAAGGCATCAAAGTCTGGAGTTAGCTTTGTTGTTGCAATTCGCAGAATAGATACTGTGCCAGTATATAGGGCCCCCATAGTGCCCCCCATAATGTGCCAGTATATAGGGCCCCCATAGTGCTTCCCCTCTTCTCCATAGTGCCCCCCATATTGTGCCAGTATATAGGGCCCCAATAGTGCTTCCCCTCTTATCCATAGTGCCCCCCATATTGTGCCAGTATATATGGCACCATAGTGCTTCCCCTCTTCTCCATAGTGCCCCCCATATTGTGCCAGTATATAGGCCCCCCACAGTGCTTCCCCTCTTCTCCATAGTAGCTTTCATAGTGCTTCCCCCCTTCTCCATAGTGCCCCCCTTATTTTGGCAGTATATAGGGCCCCCATAATGCTTCCCCTCTTCCCTATAGTACCAATCCACATTGTGCCAGTATATAGGGCCCCCACCCCCTTCTTGCCACAGTATACTATAAATAATAAAATCAGTAAACACATATACTTACCTTATGCTGCTGTCCGTGATGCGATTCAGACCTCTTCCACCCTTTGTCCCGCTTTGTGCGGCTCAGGCGGCGCAATGACGTCATCGCGCCGCCTACACCGGCCTCTGATAGGCTGCAGGCCTAGTGCCTGTTGCCTATCAGAGGAACGGGCAAGGGAGACGCCTCTCCCCTGCTCCTCCGCACCATTCATTTGTATCGCTGTCCTGAGGCGATACAGATGAATATGGAGATGAACGCTTCCACAATAGAAGCGCTCATCTCCACTCCTGCTGCCTCCGGACAGCTCTGCGGACCAGATAAAAAGGTCCGCCGGGCTGTAGTTTGCCCATCACTGATCTAGACTGTAACAGGAGCTGTGCAATGTCAGTAATATACTATATTTAGAACGTTTTACTCTAGTGTTTTAGTTCCAGCAGGTTGTCCTGGCAGATTATAGATGTTACTGCAATGCCTGCCGGCCCCATTGACTATAATGGGTTCTAGGGAAGAACCAGCCACTATGAGGCAAATATGCCGGGATTCAGCCGGACAAAAAACGCTGCACGTAGTTGGACAACCATACCTGTGTGGAGCTTATTTTATCAGGAGTAGTGAGAATATGAAGCTTTATTTTGCCAGGTTCTGCTCCTGCGAGTGCCCTAGGCAGGGCGCTCTGTATTGAGCTACTTTACAGCCCCTCCCCTCTGCTCTGAGTGACAGCTGTAGCATCCAACCAGGATACCACTACAGCTGTCACTCAGACCAGAAGGGAGGGCTGTGAAGAGCACTTAGAAGTGAATTCATGCCCTGGGCACTTGCAGGAGCAGAACCTGGCAGAATAGTTCAGCAGTTTAGCACGGTCAAAATACAAGCAGACTCTCTTACAAACAGATGCATAGGTAATAAAGAGATGTAATATGCATTTTCAGTCAACACAAAAGGTGGGCATAAAAATCTATCGTAGAATGATACAAAATCATTTTTATTTTTTTGATGACTAAATAATGGGAAGAAACATCTACCTGGAGTTGAATGCACTGGTGGTTATGTAGAGGTCAGGAGGATCTGACACATACACTGAGTAATCACAAGATCCTGCAATCAGTCACCAGTATAAACACTAAAGTAGAATAAAAATGTTTGCCAAATGCTATAAAAAAAAACTGGTTTGACTTGCTAAAAGGTTAGCTGGATAAAAGTGAAAAGGGTTGTGTGGTACTTTTTAGGGCTCATGCACACAACTGTGGTTTTGGTCCGCATCCGCATGTCTGTCCGAAAAAATAGAACATGTCCTATTCTTGTCCATTTTGTCGACAAGAACAGGCAGTTCTAACAGAGGGCAGGACATACTGCTCTGTAAAATGCAGAACGTACATGGCTGGTATCTGTGTTTTGCGGATCTGCAATTTGAGGTCCACAAAAATGATTACATCTGTGTGCATGAGCCCTTATACTGTTGACCTATCCTCACGATAGGTTATTAGTATCTGATTGGTGGGGGGCTGACATCTAGGACCCTTGCCAATCAGTTGTTTGGGAAGGCACCAGCACTCTTAGTAGCGCCACAGCCTTCTTGCAGCTTATCCTAGGCTATGGCCATTGAAGTGAATGGGGCTGAGCTGCAATACCAAGCACAGCCACTATACAATGTACGGCGCTGTGCATGGTGAGCTGCGAGAAAACGGCTGCAAGTACCAGTGCCTTCTCAAAACAGCTGATTGGCAGGGGTCCCGGGTGTCGGACCTCACCAATCAGATGCTGATGACCTATCCTGAGGATAAGTCATCAGTATAAAGGTCTCGGAAAACCCCTTTAAAGAAGAGGTGAAGTTGGTAACGACAACTTGTTCTAATCTTACAACCGTCCATCTATATAAACAGCCGGAAATTTCTTTATTCACTTCTTTATTCAATTCTGCCATTTACACGTAGAATCAGTATAATATCCATGTCACACATAAGAGAAGCCGACAACCAATCCCGGACGAACCCCCAAAATCTACCTCTACTTATTGCCCTTTACTTGAATGGCAATGGTGTAGTTTAACATTTTGTCTGTGATGCTGAACCCCGGAACCAGTATTTGTATGCCATAATAAAGCAGGATCAATCTGATTTTGCACTATTAGGCCCCTTGCAGACGAGCGTGTCCGCATAGGGTCCGGATGCGTTGCGGGTGCGTTGCGGCAAACCCGCGCGAGTAGGTACCCAATTGCAGTCAGTTTTGACCACGATTGCGTTCCGTTGTTCAGTTTTTATCGCGCAGGTGCAATGTGTTTTGCACACGCGTGAGAAAAAACTGAATGTGGTACCCAGACCTGAACTTCTTCACAGAAGTTCAGGTTTGGGTTAGTTGTAGTGTAGATTGTATTATTTCCCCTTATAACATGATTATAACAGGAAAATAATAGCATTCTGAATACATAGTACAATAGGGCTGGAGGGGTTAAAAAAATAATAATAATAATTTAACTCACCTTAATCCACTTGTTCGCGCAGCCGGCATCTCTTCTGTCTTCTTCTTTGAGGAATAGGACCTTTGATGACGTCACTGCGCTCATCACATGGTCCATCACATGATCTTTCACCATGGTGATGGATCATGTGACGGACCATGTGATGTGGGTAGTGACGTCACCACAGATCCGTTTCCTGTGCACAGCAAAGAAGAAGACAGAAGAGAAGCCGGCTATGTGAACAAGTGGATTAAGGTTAAATATATATATATTTTTTTTAACCCCTCCAGCCCTATTGTACTATGCATTCTGTATTAAGAATGCTATTATTTTCCCTTATAACCATGTTATAAGGGAAAATAATAATGATCGGGTCCCCATCCTGATCGTCTCCTAGCAACCGTGCGTGAAAATCGCACCGCATCCGCACTTGCTTGCGATTTTCACGCAACCCCATTCACATCTATGGGGCTTGCGTTGCGTGAAAAACGCACAATATAGAGCATGCTGAGATTTTCACACAACGCACAAGTGATGCGTGAAAATCACCGCTCGTGTGCACAGCCCCGTAGAAATGAATAGGTCCGGATTCAGTGCGGGTGCAATGCGTTCACCTCACGCATTGCACCCGCGCGGAAATCTCGCCCATGTGAAAGGGGCCTTACGAGTACACATCTCCCTATGGAGCCACTCACGGACTTGTGGGGAGAGAAAGTTTGCAGAGGTGAAATGTGCCGGGGGGGTAACAGGATCCTAAAAGGAACAGGAAAACATACTGAAGTCACAAGTTCTCTGTTCCAATATTTACCTTTCCTCCTGAGGGTTGTTCTCTCGCGCTCACGGGTTCATGTCAAGCACTTCTTGGTGTCTTGCTCCTGACTTGGTAGCTCATAATGTTAATGCAGATGTCAATGCTGATTCCCGGAGAAATCAATATATGACTTGTCCAACAGCTTGATTTCACTTGCAAGTAAATTGGTTACAATGAATGAAGTCTAATCATTAAAAGGGACATTCCATAATTTTGAAGGGCATCTGCCAGCAGATTTGCACCTATGAAACTGGCTGACCTGTTGCATGGCAGCTAAAGACATTTGTGTTGGTCTCATGTTTATATGTGCCGGTGTAACGTTATACTTCCCTACCTTGTGAGATTTCCCTACCCTCGTCACTTCCGGTCGCACCGGACATGACGTGAGGAGGTGTGCCGCGCCGCGCAGGCGCACAACGACGGGGTAATGCTCCCGGCGCATGCGCACTCTGCTATGAAATTTCCCTACCCAGTCGTTGTGCGCCTGCGCGGCGCGGCCCACCTCCTCACGTCATGTCCGAGGGTAGGGAAATCTCACGAGGTAGGGAAGTATCACGTTACACCGGCTTTGCTGAGAAAAATTATGTTTTAATATATGCAAATGAGCCTCTAGAGACCCTGCTCTCTGCAACTGCCATGCCATCTCCTCTAACCATGTCCATCAAAGTGCAGAGGATGCGGCAGTTGCAGAGAGAGCAGAGCCTCTGGGTGTAACGGCAACGCCCCCATTGCTCCTAGAGCCTCATTTGCATATAATGAAACATTATTTTCTCAGCAATGCGGGCACATATGAACATGGGACCAACACAGATGTCTTCAGCTGCCAAGTGCACATGTAACAGATGCCCTTTAATATTGATGGTCTGTCTAGAGGATAGGCCAACAGTATCTAATTGATGGGAGTCTGACACCCCTCACCCCCGTGTATTGCTCTGTCCATTGTCCAAGCTGTGTAGTTTCGATGCCAGAGCTACTCCTAGGCTAGTTTCATACCTGCGGTGTAAATTCTGTCGAGGTCTTCCAGCAGAGAACGCAGAGGATTGGCCGGACACGGTTGGCTGCATGCTGCGGTTTGTGTCTGGGCGATTCTGCCGCAGCTGTCTGACGGATTTCACAACAGAGGTGTGTGTGAAACTAGCCTTAGGGTACTTTCACATTGCAGAACTTTTAGTCCGGCTGCCTCTCGTCGTGCGCTGCTGTGCTGCCGCGCTGCCGCCGGAACTCCGCCCCCGCCCCCCATTATAGTCAATGGTAGTCCGGGGGCACACGTGAACTAGTGGCAGGACGGATCCGACAGGCTGTTCACCCGCCGGACTTCCCTGCCGCTAGTGTGAAACTAGCCATAAAGAGCTGATCGGCATGGGTGCAGGCTGTCGGACCCCCGTCATTCCGATATATAGATGGTCTATCCTGAGGATGGGCGACCAATAGTAAAATCCTGGACAACCAATTTCAGCCTCCCACCAGCCCTACTGTCTTTGAATGGCGCTTGACCACCACTCTATTCTAAAGCCTCTTTACCACAGTCATGCAGCGACGAGGAACGAAAATCTTGGGACCCCCGATCTGGAGTTTGTTGAGGGTCCCGATATACGTTAAACCAATGCCACTGATGGATTCCGTACTGTCCCATTGTAGAAAAACTAAACAAAAAACAAACCAATCTTTTTTTTTGCCTGCCATTGAATGGAACAGTGTAATCTATGTAATCTATGACTGCATTCCGCTCTTTTGACCTCCGTCAGGACTATGTAATCCTATAGACACGTGTAGCGTGCATGTTGGGAGCTTATACGTCGTACATGCTACATACACAGCACAAGTGTCATGTGAATATAGACTTTAAGAGCCGCCGCAGTGATCAGCTCAATGCCATGTGTCTGCCCTGTAACTATATTTTACATCAATGTTGTTTTTGCGACTTTTTTTATGAAGTACAGCTAGGGACCTCTCGTAAGGACCATAAATCCGGCTGTAAGCTTACCATATATCTAATTTTTCCAGTAATTTAAGGGGTTATCCGACTATTTCTAACTGATGACCTATACTATACACCCAGGACCCCTATTGATCAGCTCCTTTGAGCGCCAAGCACGGCACCGTACATTGAATGGGGCTGAGCTGCACCTAGGCTGTGCCTGACCCATGGTCGTGACGTCATTGGGTTAGGGTAAGATTCGGCAGGGATCCCAATCAGATGCTGATGACCTATTCAGAGCACAGGTGATCAGTTAGAAATAGTCAGACAACCTCTTTGAGTTGGGTGACAGCCAATGAAGGGGGTATATAATGGCGGCCACGTTGTCAGACACCTTTCCAGTGGAAAACATTTTTTAACGCCTTGACAGAAGAGACCCAAGGACTGATCGTTTTCTTTTATTATTATTCGGGTCAGATACTGTGCAATGATGTATTTCTGTAACCATTATGGAGCTCTTGCTGGTCACAGATAGGGCTCATGCACACGACGTATGTATTTTGTAGTCCACAAAACACAGATACTCAAAATATACGGATGACGTCCGTGTCACATCCGTATTGCATCTGTTGTTAGGGGGATTCATTGCAAAAATGCCTATCCTTGTCCGCAAAACGGACAAGAATAGGACATGTTCTATCTTTTTTGCCATGTGGACATACAGAAACGCAATGCACACAGTCATTCCTGTTTTTTGACGGACCCGTTGGCGTAAATGGTTCCGCATACAGCCCGCAAAAAAATGCAACAGGCAAGGAAAGAAAAAATGCATGAGCCCATAATGAAATAGGCAATGAGGTTGGTCCTGCTGCCCAGACCATTATAGGAAATGACTATAGTTACAGTATGATAAAAGCCCTCAGCAAACAGATTCCATGGCCCACCAGAGTACTAGATGGTCCTCCGGTGGGTCCAGGATCTGATACCACAGTGGGTCCCAGGATCCCAAAAAATAAAAATAAAAAAATTGGCCGCATTTAGAGAAAATCACTTGCCTCTAGGGACTTTATTGATGATATAGGGAGTTGGGCCCCAAGAATAATTTCCTATGGTGGACCCCAGGAAGCGTAGTCCAACACTGTCTGTTCACGTGGTGCTCAACAATTAGATCACCTACCGTATCTGCCTGCACGTGTAGGTATGTATGGCATAGCAATGCAAATAGCACAAAAAGCGGGTACAAAACAGAATGTCCTTGGCATTTGATAGACCAGAAACTCTGGAGCAGCTCCCGAGCAGCACCATCTGTCCGTGTAAGGCCTCTTTCACACCGGCGAGATTTCCGCGCGTGTGCAATGCGTGAGGTGAATGCATTCCACCCGCACTGAATCCGGACCTATTCATTTCTATGGGGCTGTGCACATGAGCGGTGATTTTCACGCATCACTTGTGCGTTGCGTGAAAATCGCAGCATGTTCCTTATTGTGCGTTTTTTTCACGAAACGAAAGCCCCATAGAAGTGAATGGGGCTGCGTGAAAATCGCAAGCATCCGCAAGCAAGTGCGGATGCGGTGCGATTTTCACGCACGGTTGCTCGGAGACGATCGGGATGGGGACCCGATCTTTATTATTTTCCCTTATAACCGTGTTATAAATTAATACAGAATGCATAGTACAACAGGGCTGGAGGGGTTAAAAAATAATAATAATAATTTAACTCACCTTAATGCACTTTTGTTCGCGCAGCCCGGCTTCTCTTCTGTCTTCTTCTTTGAGGAAAAGGACCTTTGAGGACGTCACTGCGCTCATCACATGGTCCGTCACATGATCCAGCACCATGGTAAAAGATCATGTGATGGACCATGTGATAAACGCAGTGACGTCATCAAAGGTCCTATTCCTCTAAGAAGAAGACAGAAGAGAAGCCGGGCTGCGCGAACAAGTGGATTAAGGTGAGTTAAATTATTTTTTATTTTTTTTAACCCCTCCAGCCCTATTGTACTATGCATTCTGTATTCAGAATGCTATTATTTTCCCTTATAACCATGTTATAAGGGAAAATATTACAATCTACACAACCTTGAACCCAAACCTGAATTTCTGTGAAGAAGTTCGGGTCTGGGTACCACATTCAGTTTTTTCTCACGCGTGTGCACTAAACAACGGAACTAAATTGCAGTCAAAACTGACTGCAATTGGGTACCTACTCGCGCGGGTTTGCCGCAACGCATCCAGACCTTACCTTATGCGGACACGCTCGTGTGAAAGAGGCCTAATGGTTTGTCAGATCATACAGGACAGATTCTGTCTTGCCTGCGGGTGAACAACTCCATTTCTACATTCTTATCATACCTGTCCGCCAACACGTGCGGAGACAGTCAGGCCTTCTATGACACTCTGAATCGACAATTTCAACATTCAAATTTATAAAAAGTGTCATTTTGCTGATGAGTTTCTGTTAGCAAAAATGGCTCCAATTTGCTTCCTCCAGAAAACCTTGTGCGGCCCGGACTGACCTGTGCAAGGCAAGCAGTTTTCTTGGCATCTGAAATCACCATCATGGCGGAAACCCAACAGACTCCATTGTGACTAAAAAGGGTCTGTCTGGAGCGGTTAGGATCCGCTGTTTGACCTCGGTTCTGACCATACATATTAGACAGCTTCTTCTGCTGCCAACTATTCTTCCCGACCACCCCATAGACATGCACACTCGGTTTGGCCAAGCATTCATGCCGTCTGGCAAACATCTGCCACTGGAGGAAAGCAAGCAGGCCCCATCAGATGGCGGGTGGGCCCTTATCAAACAGACAGTTTCAGCAGACATTTATTCATCTGATGAGTATGGGCAGTTTAAGCCCGTTTTCTGTTGCGAATGGATTAAATGGGTTTTCAGATTGTTTTATACTGATGACTAGTGTTGAGCGAAGCACGCTTCGGGTCATAAATCTGAAGTCGCTTCATTCACAACTTAATTTGAATGCTGTACAGAGACCAGTCTCCGTACAGCATTTAAATGTATGGGCTTCGTGTGAGGTGAAATTCATGAAGTCCAAGGTCTCGCGAGACTAAGTTGAATAACTTCGAACTTCGATTATTCAACTTGAAAACCATTTTAAAACTGGGCTCCGAAGTCGGCTTTAGTAACGGCTACTACCTGGGTACCGAGGCCGACTTCGGGTTCCCAGTTTCAAAATGGTTTTCAAGTGGAATAATCGAAGTCTAAAGTTCTCCAACGAAGTCTTGCGAGACTTCGGACATAACGAATTTCACCTCGGTGAAGCTCATACATTTGAATGCTGGTACAGAAAATGGTTTTCAAGTGGAATAATCGAAGTCTAAAGTTCTCCAACGAAGTCTTGCGAGACTTCGGACATAACGAATTTCACCTCGGTGAAGCTCATACATTTGAATGCTGGTACAGAAAATGGTTTTCAAGTGGAATAATCGAAGTCTAAAGTTCTCCAACGAAGTCTTGCGAGACTTCGGACATAACGAATTTCACCTCGGTGAAGCTCATACATTTGAATGCTGGTCTCCGTACAGCTTTCAAAAGAAATTTTGAACGAAGCGACTTCGCTCAACACTACTGATGACCTATCCTCGGCATTGGTCATCAGTATCTGATCGGTGGGGATCCGAGTCCCGGCACCCCTGAGGCACGCACCAACCTCCTGGTAGCTTGCCAAGCACAGCGCCTTCCGTTGTATAGTGGCTGTTCTTGGTATTACAACTCAGCCCCCTTCAATGGGACCCAGCTGCGCCTAGGCCAAGTGACCGATGAATGTGACGTCAATGGCGTAGAGGAGGTTTAGGATATGCCATAAATGTCTTAAAGCTTGAGAATGCGGCCTCGTCTCAAGACTGAGGTGGTGCCTCTCTCCATTCGCTTCCAAAAATAACAGCGCTATGCACGGCTATTTTCAGCAAATGGAGAGACCCACCTATACATGGTCTCCTCTCTAATTACAGCAGCCATGAGATGGGCCCCCTTCACAGGTTGGCCCCCCACCTATCAGAGATTTATGGCTTATCCTGTGAATATGCCATAACGATTGAGATAGGACAACCCCTTTAATAAGACCGTAAGCTGTAATGCTGTACAGGAGTATACTGGGAGTAGTAGTTTCATTGCAGTGGCAGAGTTACAGGTCGTTGGGGTATATGATAGCCTCCTGTAGTGCGGAATGATCGGTATGTGTCCTAGAGCTGATCTCGGAGAACAATAGGCGGTTTGTTCGGGGGGGGCCTCTGCCGGGACGGTGAACACACCTGATGCCTTGTACAACCTTTCGCAACAATATCTACTGTGATTCTCAAATAATTAACATCCTGACCAAAAGTACCCGGGATGTCTCATTATTCTGGGTCAACGACAACTGTCCTGGCAGAGAGACACAAGACAAGACTTGAGATCAAACTGGGAATCAAAGCCTCTGTTAATGGTTTACCGCCGGAGACAGATTTACAGGCTGATGCGCTGATCCATATCACTTACAGGTTATACAAGACGCAATATATACTTGTATTCAGAATTAAAGGAAAGTGTGCCCGTTCCATGTAATTAATATTTTTATGCTTTTTTTTTTCTTTTAAATGTTTTTTATTTCCATTTTAGCAGTTTATATAAAGGAGGAATATGTGGCTACAGGTAGTAGGATGGTCATATAATTGTAATAATTGCTTAGTCAAGGACTCCCATTGTATGAGAACATGTCAAATTGCTATTCCGAATACCGAAGAACTCTCTCAGAGGGTTGAGATCACTTAAAGGGGTTATCCAAAGTCTAAAACATGGCGCTCCTGGTTCACGCACAGCCGCCGCTGCATCAGCCAATAGCAGGCCGAGAGCCTCCCTAGCATCGTGGGTAACGCTAGGGGAGATGCAGCAGCAGCCATGCAGGGATCAGGAGCGACGTGGGTGCCGGGGAGCAGGTAAGTATTATCTATATGATGGGCCTGGGCATTGGAGGGCAAGTTTAGACTTTGGATAACCCCTTTAAGTGATCTCAACCCTCTGAGAGAGTTCTTCGGAATAGCAATTTGACAGGTTCTCATACAATGGGAGTCCTTGACTAAGCAATTATTATAATTATAACATGTTGAAGAAGCATAATTACACACAGATTTGCTTAAGTCCATGTACACGTCAATCTCCAGTCCTACCACATTATCATCCTTCACTGAGGACTTTTTGGTGTGAAATCATGGGGAGGTGTTCCAGTCTAGGCAGGTTTTATAAGCTGTGGAGATTTAGGTTTGGTGGAATCTCCTCCACCCACCGCCCAGATAGCCACCAAAAGTTTGAGCAGGGCTGAAGTGAAGATGGGAGGCTAGGGGACGAAGCTGTAGAGGGGCAGACGGTGTAACTGGGTCCTGGAGCCTGAGGGAGCCAAATATGCTCCGTTGGCCCACAAGGAAATCAGTGCTATTAGGGCTCATGCACATGACCGTTGTTTAGGTCCGGATCCGAGCCGCATGTTTTGTGGCTCGGATGCGGGCCCATGCACTCTATGTGCTGTTCCCATCCGTTGCTCCGTTCTGTGGCCCCGCAAAAAAATAAAAATAAATAGAACATGTCCTATTCTTGTCCATATTGCGGACAAGAATAGGCATTTCTATCATAGGCCGCTCGTTCCGTTCTGCAGCTTGTGGACTGCAAAACACAGTGCCTTAAAGGGGTTTTCTGAGACTTTTATACTGATGACCTATCCTCCGACACCCAGGACCACCACCGATCAGGTGTTCGAGAACGCATCCGCGCTCTGATTAGCACTGCTGCCTTCTCTCAACTCACCTAGTACAGTTCTGTACATTGTACATTGGCTGTGCTTTGTATTGCAGCTCAGTACCATCCACTTTTAAGGGGTTGTCTCACTTCAGCAAATAGCATTTATCATGTAGAGAAAGTTAATACAAGGCACTTACTAATATATTGTGATTGTCCATACGCATTCATTTTTCCATCACATTTGCAACGGGCTGCCTCCCCCTAGGGCCCTCTATATCGCCTCCCAGATTTAGTAGGAATGCCGAGTGGTGTAGTGCGGCCTAAATGTCTCTTTAAGTGTGTCACAGTGCTCCTACCTGGATACCGCTGGACCCCAGGCAATAAATAGGGGGAATAATTGAGGGATTTGAAAAAATAACTTAAGTCCAGACCTTGAGATGAAGTTCAATGGCAGCTTTACTTGAATAAACGTTTTTCCAAACAGTTTTCAGGCTTTGTGTTGGTTCCAGACGAGCAGGCTTTAGCATGAACTGGCAGGCAAACTCAACTCTGCTTTATCTCTTTCTTTCTGCTGACAAGATAGCTTAGTAACTTTGATTTCTTATTTATGCTGCACCTTTCTCCTTAGTCAGACTTTAGTTCTGCCAGAGGACTATGCTCTTGGCTTCTGAGGCTTCAAATTTCTGCCTCCATGGCCAGCAGAGCTTAGGGTTCTCTGGCTGGCATGGGCACGTCCAGCAGAGACGTGCCCCTGCACACCCTTCCCCTTGCTGGGGGTAGATTAGACTAACTCTAACTGGTCTCCACCCTTCCTTCAGGAAGAAGGGCAAGTCCACTTCTCTCCAGAGGGGGTTTAGAATGGAATGGAAAGTTCCATTCTATCCAAGTACAGCTCTGCCGTGTTTGCTTGCACCTGCTGGTGAACCAGGCATATTACATGAACATAACAGTTGCAAACAGATTAGGAATGCACAGTGTATAGGACCTGGACAACAATACATAAGATGACGTTGTGTTAGCCTATTAAAGACAGTAGCAGGGTGCAGGAGTGGTAACACCACTCTGGGGTGTTACACATTATACACTGCTAATATCCATGGGTTACGTCCACCCTGCAATCCAGCAGTGGTGGTCGTGCTTGCACACTATAGGAAATAGCTCCGGCCTCTCTGGTGGCCGGGACCGTGGCACCACACATCGGCTAAGGCTTTTTCCGATAGTGTGCAAGCACGACCACCTCAGCCGGATTGCAGGGTGGACGTAACCCCTGGATATGAGCAGTGTATAATGTGATGGAAAAATGAATCCAGCCGGCAGAGGAGGCAATACGGACAATTACAATACATTAGTAAGTGCCTTGTATTAACTTTCTCTACTTGATAAATGCCATGTGCTGAAGTGAGAGGACCCCTTTAATGGGGCTGAGCTGCGTCTAGGCTATATGACTGATAAACGTGTCGTCACTGGAGTAAACTGTGAGATGGCCGCGGTAATACTGTGAGCGTGCATAACCGAAGTGTAACGTCATAGATGTGAGACGAAGCAAGTCTCGCGTTATTTGGAGCAAGATATTCCAAGCTTCAGCGGAGCCCATACATTTTAGCGCACTACGGACGAGATATTGTAAACAAAGTTTTCAAACGAATTGGGTTCAGACAGAGCAATCCGAACTCAATTCGCTCAATACCTCATCAGCTGAGGATTGAGACATTGCACCTACCACTGGATGTACTGTAAGGCTGGTTTCACACTAGCATTCAGAGATCCGGCAGGACACTATAATGGAGTCTGGCGGAGATCCGGATGCAACCCGGCAAATATGCAGAGAATCGGCCGGAATAAAACCGTCGCGCTGCATTCAGGCAAAATCTGGCATTGCCAGATCCAGAGATTTCCTGAACGCTAGTGTGAAACTAGCCAAAGAAAAACATCTGATGTTCTTCTACGTCTGCCTGATACCTTCACATCACCTTGTCACTGCACTGAAACCCCAGCGAGCGACATCCTGAAGGAGAACACCGTGACTAAACATCTCATCAGGGCCACTACCACTCCCATCCTCTGCACCGGCTCCTCAGGCTGCAAATCTATTTGGATCTGACACCCTGAAGCCCTCCTATCCATCAGCAGAAATCACTGGAGGCCAACAAATAATGAGCAAACGTGTCCCAGGCATGGACCTATCTGCTCACGGATAGGCATGTGTCAGACGTATGGCTGAAATGTGATGTGAACAGGTCTTTATGTTATGTAAGAAGAATGCAGAGAGCCCGGGGAGGAATCTGAACTTCGAAAGAGGAATTCCAGCTGAGAATGTGCTACGGGCAAAAATGGGTGATGGACAGGTGCGTGTGAACGTAAGGTGAACCCAGGAGCAGGTCCATGAAAGAAGTTCACATGGGCGATGCCACCGTCCGTTCGTTCACCTGTAACAGGCGTTGATATCCAGTGGTGTTATCTTTATTGGGTGCGCAGATCAAGGGCAATCCTCTTCTCTCCTATAAATTGCAGGATTACATTAAGATTACAAATCTCAGCAACCCTGGCGGAAAAAGGGGATGGGCATACGCAAATTTCCATAAAAAAGGGGTCCACTTTGTAAATGTTCCTGTATGGGACATGGGGTGAGATTTATTTGGGGGCTGCTGTCTTCAATACTACATAATCTGATAGCACTAGACCCAGGGGTGCACCTAGCCTTTCTACTGCATGAGGCGAAAACTGAAATGCCGATTTGCTAACCTAACCCCTTTCCTTCAGCCCAGTGGCGTACCTACCATATAGGCAGACCACGCAGCTGCTATGGGGCCCATGGGAAAGAGGGGCCCGAAGTGGAGGAGAGGCCCCGCCCCCTAATTGCTCCTGTTTATCTTTCTAAAGCTAAAGGACCTTTGATGATGTCATCAGAGGTCCTGTAAGGGAACTGCACAGTGTAAAGTGTAGTTCCAAGGTTAGAACAGTGCATCTGCCAGGACCTGTGATGACATCATCTTCAACATCACAGGTCCTGCAGAATCTAGCAAAGGAACTGCACCAAAAATGGTGTAGTTCCTAGGTTTCAAAGGTATATCTGCCAGGACCTGTGATGACATCATCACAGGTCCTTCAACCCCTAACAGCAAGTATTAGAAGTTCACAAGCAGCTCTGCATTGATCCATACAGACTGGAATGGAGAGGTAAGAGGAGGTCCTCCACTTTTCATCATTTACCCCCTCCCCCATATGCCCTGTTTTTACTCATTGCTCACTCATGTATAATACTTCAGACAGTTACAGTGACCACTACCTCATGTACCTCACACATACAGTGAACATAATGTATAACTGACCACATATTTCTGTAAACACTGCATCTACAGTATTATACCTTCTATGTCTCACATCAATACACTGCTCTGTGTGTGTATATATATATACATACACACACACACACACACACATACACAGCATATATTACACAGTATTATAGATGCAATATGTACAGATATATAGTATATACCGCAGTGCACTGATATGTGAGGTACAAGGTATAAAAGATGCTGTGTATACAGATATATAGTATATACAGCAGTGTACTAATGTGTGAGGTACGAGGTATAATAGATGCAGTGTGTACAGATATATAGTATATACAGCGGTGTACTGATATGTGAGGTACGAGGTGTCAATACACTGCTGTATATACTATATACCTGTACACACTGCATCTATTATACCTCGTACCTCACATAACAGTACACTGCTGTATATACTATATACCTGTACACACTGCATCTATTATTCCTCTTTTGTGTGCCAGGGCTGTTTTGTTATCCCACTCCGGCCCTGATGGCATAAATTATAAAACGCAGCAGCAAGAATAGTTCATGGAACAAAAGGAGGGGCTATAAAAGGGGAATGGGGGCCCAATTTAGATTCCTGCTATGGGGCCCAGTGATTTTTATGTACGCCCCTGCTTCAGCCCATGGCCGTTCGGCTGCCCACCTCTCTTGCCCCTACCTGGTGCTGCTTGCCCCTACCTGGTGCCCCTACCTGGCGATCGCCTCACCTGGCCTCATTGGTGGTGCGCCCCTGACTAGACCGCTTGATATGGTTTTTAATGTCAAATATGTATTAAAATAAATTCTGTTACACACACAAAAAAACTATTTTCTTCCATAATTTAGGGTGTTGATAGACACTTGATAACTGCGGCAACATTGGCAACGCAGGACACGGGCGAAGAGGCAAACAGTGATACAACCGGTGTCAAAAGAGGCAGCGGACAAAACACCTTTGCCATGCCCCCTTGTGCCAGCTACTTGCAATGCCATAGTCACAATCTAAAATTTCACAACACAATAAAAAAGTAAAAAAAGATTTTTTAAAAAGTAACAAACTACATATAGCTCGCAATCTGCAGATACGGTGAAGTGCACCAAAACCGCACAAAAAAATGCATATAAATCCGCACTATTTATTGTGGTTTTGGTGTTATTTTTTGTGTTTTTTAATGCAGATTTTAGGGCAGATTATTTGTTTAACAACCTCATGGAAGTCTATGGGAAAATCCACTCTTCATAATGTGTGGAATCACACAAACAATTGACATGCTGCGGATTTTTAAATCCACGTGGCAGGTTAATGTCTACACAGAGGAAAAAAGCAAAGTGGACATGAGATTTGTCAAATCTCTCTCACTTTGCTGGTACTGGGTCACACCGCGTTTTTTCCTCACAAAAATCAATGCGGAAAAATTGCACGTAATCTGCACCGTGTCCAGGTAGCCTTAGGGTGTATGCAGAAAATCTGCATGAAATCCCGACCAAAACGCAGAAAAATCTGCACCATATATCAATGTCTTGGTGTGGTTTTTTTTGGGGTGTTTTTATGTAGTTTTTGATGTGAATGTTAACAACCCCATTGAAGTCCATGGGGAAAACCTCTCTACAGATTTTAAAATCTGCACAACAGGTCAATTTCTGCACCTAAAAAAAAAGGCGAAGTGCACATGAGATTTGTCTAATCGCATACACTTTGCTGGTACAGTACTACGCTGCATAAAAATCCGAATGGAAAAAATGCACGTAATCCGCCAAACCCTTACCAACCAATTAGATGTAGTCATTGGTTTCTAGACCATTAAACATGTGCCCTCCTCTGCAAAATTGAAGACATTTTACAAATAATCTAGATTAAAAATCTCCTACAGTTTGGGTATACAGCCCCTATGCAGAACCATGTATCTCTGTAGACGACAAACACGGCATGATATAACTGCAGAACCAGACTGAAGGTACAGGACCGCAATGCAACAGAGTGTGTTACAGTAAAAAGCGTATTACATCCTAAAAAATAGTCATACATTAGTTAAGCCACCAAAATATGCACCTGATATTCTGGTTATACCCCGCATGCAAAAACCAGCAGACATCGACAAGGTACCGATTTTTTGCGGATCCGTCATGGATCTGCAAAAACGCTTCTGTTACAATAACACAACCGCATGAATCCGTCATGAACGGATCCAGTTGTATTATGTCTTCTATAGCCATGACGGATCCGTCTTGAACACCATTGAAAGTCAATAGGGGATTGTGTCAGAGAAAACGGATCCGTCCCTATTGACTTACATTGTGTGTCAGGACGGATCCGTTTGGTTCCGCATCCCAGGACGGACAGAAAAACGCTGCAGGCAGTGTTTTGGTGTCGGCCTCCAGAGCAGAATGGAGACTGAGCGGAGGCAAACTGATGCATTCTGAGCGGATCCTTTTCCATTCCGAATGCATTAGTGCAAAACTGATCCGTTTTGGACCGCTGGTGAGAGCCCATGACGGATCTCACAAACGCTAGTGTGAATGTAGCCTTATTGTCATTTCAGTCATACCTAGTATACATTTCATTTCATGCAACGACAAATACACATAAAAAACAAAAACACATTTACTTGTCATACAATACAGGGAGCACATAATACACAATGTAGAGAACACGCTCTGCCGACTGCTATACAGCGCAAACATAATCTAATCGTCAGTATACAATGCACAGCATGTGCTAGTGACTAGTATACAATATAGAGCAGGTTCTATAGACCAGTATACAATACAGAGAGCACATAATACACAATGCAGAGAACATGCTCTACCGGCCACTATATAATGCACATAGCCTTTGCCATTTTTGTGGTCCGCAAAACTTGGATAACGGCAGTATGCATTCTGAATTTTGCAGAACGGACGGGCCAGCCTCTAATAGAACAGTCCTATCCCTGTCCGTTATGCGGACAATAATAGGACATGTTTATGTTTTGGTGGAACGGCCATGCGGACATAAAGACACGGAATGCACACCAAGTCTTTTTCCTTATTATTATTTTTTTGCAGCCCCATTACATCGAAAGATTCTGCATACGGGCTGCAAAAAAATGGACATGGACACGTGTGCATGTGCCCTAAGTCAGTATATAATACAGTTCTGCTAGTATACAATGCAGAGCATGTGCTAGTGACTAGTATACAATGCAGAGCATGTGCCAGTGACTAGTATACAATGCAGAGCATGTGCCAGTGACTAGTATACAATTCAGAGCATGTGCCAGTGACTAGTATACAATTCAGAGCATGTGCCAGTGACTAGTATACAATGCAGAGCATGTGCCAGTGACTAGTATACAATTCAGAGCATGTGCCAGTGACTAGTATACAATGCAGAGCATGTGCCAGTAACTAGTATACAATTCAGAGCATGTGCCAGTGACTAGTATACAATCCAGAGCATGTGCCAGTGACTAGTATACAATTCAGAGCATGTGCCAGTGACTAGTATACAATGCAGAGCATGTGCCAGTAACTAGTATACAATTCAGAGCATGTGCCAGTGACTAGTATACAATTCAGAGCATGTGCCAGTGACTAGTATACAATGCAGAGCATGTGCCAGTGACTAGTATACAATGCAGAGCATGTGCTAGTGACTAGTATACAATTCAGAGCATGTGCCAGTGACTAGTATACAATGCAGAGCATGTGCCAGTGACTAGTATACATGTGCCAGTGACTAGTATACAATGCAGAGCATGTGCCAGTGACTAGTATACAATGCAGAGCATGTGCCAGTGACTAGTATACAATGCAGAGCATGTGCCAGTGACTAGTATACAATGCAGAGCATGTGCCAGTGACTAGTATACAATGCAGAGCATGTGCCAGTGACTAGTATACAATGCAGAGCATGTGCCAGTGACTAGTATACAATGCAGAGCATGTGCCAGTGACTAGTATACAATGCAGAGCATGTGCTAGTGACTAGTATACAATGCAGAGCATGTGCTAGTGACTAGTATACAATGCAGAGCATGTGCCAGTGACTAGTATACAATGCAGAGCATGTGCTAGTGACTAGTATACAATGCAGAGCATGTGCCAGTGACTAGTATACAATGCAGAGAGCATGTGCCAGTGACTAGTATACAATGCAGAGCATGTGCCAGTGACTAGTATACAATGCAGAGCATGTGCCAGTGACTAGTATACAATTCAGAGCATGTGCCAGTGACTAGTATACAATTCAGAGCATGTGCCAGTGACTAGTATACAATGCAGAGCATGTGCCAGTGACTAGTATACAATTCAGAGCATGTGCTAGTGACTAGTATACAATGCAGAGCATGTGCCAGTGACTAGTATACAATGCAGAGCATGTGCCAGTGACTAGTATACAATGCAGAGCATGTGCCAGTGACTAGTATATAATGCAGAGCATGTGCCAGTGACTAGTATACAATGCAGAGCATGTGCCAGTGACTAGTATACAATTCAGAGCATGTGCCAGTGACTAGTATACAATTCAGAGCATGTGCCAGTGACTAGTATACAATTCAGAGCATGTGCCAGTGACTAGTATACAATGCAGAGCATGTGCCAGTGACTAGTATACAATGCAGAGCATGTGCCAGTGACTAGTATACAATGCAGAGCATGTGCCAGTGACTAGTATACAATGCAGAGCATGTGCCAGTGACTAGTATACAATGCAGAGCATGTGCCAGTGACTAGTATACAATTCAGAGCATGTGCCAGTGACTAGTATACAATGCAGAGCATGTGCCAGTGACTAGTATACAATGCAGAGCATGTGCCAGTGACTAGTATACAATGCAGAGCATGTGCTAGTGACTAGTATACAATGCAGAGCATGTGCCAGTGACTAGTATACAATTCAGCTCTCCTGAGTAATCCCAGCCCAATGTCACGCCCTTAACCATGTTCTATAGCTCCGCCATCCTGTGATGTCACTGTGTTTAACACTGAAATCTTTTTCATGTCTGACATGCTCTGTTGTATGGCGCATGCGCAGAGCAAGCGCACAAAGCTTCACTGCCAAGCACAGGGACAATGCAGAACAGTGAACCTGTCAGTCAAGGCCATGTGGGAAGGGGGGTGTTAGGGGTGATGGGCTGTTTACTCAAAAGAGTAGAAGCACCTGCCCAGCTTGGGGCTGCAAGCTCATTTGCCTAATCAATCAAAGTTGTTCCTGCAATGATGAGTCAATCAGAGGCTACAAAGCAACGTTTGTATGAGTTTAAAGGGGTTGTCCCATCTCAGACATGAACGGCATGTCTCTAGGATAAGGATATGCCATCAATGTCAGATAGATGCAAGTCCCACATCAGGGGCCCGCTAATATCTCTAGGTGGCTCTGAAGTGAAGAAAGAGTCTCTGTGCATACGCAGTCGCCCTCTGTTCACCACTATGGGAGTCCAGAAAACAACCAAGCTTTGGCTTGGCTACTTCCGGCAGTCGGTGGCGGTGAATGGAGAGGTGGCCCCACTTGCGCAGTGTGTTCTCCATTTACCGCTATGAGACTTCCCTTGGCTATTTTCCAGAAGTCCAATAGCTGTGAATGGAGAGAAAGCCGCCGTCCTTCGCTTCGGGACCTGCACTGATCTTACATGGATGTCAAGTCCTAGTGATATGCCATCAATGTCCCAGAAGGGAACGCTTCTTTAAGTCCCCTATCTAGCAATGGAATTGGTTTAGCGGCCATGAAATCCTTCACTGACGTAAGTTGTAGCACCAGGGCCCATTGCAAAACATGTACGAGGGCCCCTACCTACCATGTGCCATTGTGTCTGCTTATGCTGCAGACGGACCCTGCGTAAATGAGGACCCAGGTGCAACTGCTTCCTCTGCACCCCCATAGCTACGCTCCTATATCCGACTGATAGGGTTCCCGCTACATAATCCGGCGTCCAACCATAACCAGATGCTGAATCCATCACACCCGAATGACAGATTCTCTTCTCCACCTTCTAACTGAACAGTGCAAATCCATGATGCAGAGCAGAGCTGCTATCCTGACGGGGGGCTCCCCGCTGACGCCATGATGCTCCGCTGAACCCCCACACTGGCAGCACAATGCAGAATCCATGAGATACAGAGTGCGGACTGCCTGGCAGGCTATGACATGATATAAAAAGACAGTGTGACTGCATACAATGTGCCGTTTCACAATGCGGAGGCAAGCAGATGCTCGGCATACCATTCCTTTCATTATTGACCAGCGCCGCAGATTAAAACTGCATTGTGCAGGCACAGACACGCCACCGGCTTCGGATCTGCGCTGCACACACTATCCTCGCTGCGCTGAAAACGGACTCTAATTAGCGATGATCTCATGCATAAAACTGCAATTTGTGCACTGCCTTAGGCGACTTCCACACTAGTGTTTTTACCGGATCCGGCAGGGTTCAGCAAAAACGCTTCTATTACTGATAATACAACCATCCGTTATGAACGGATCCGGTTGTGTTATCTTTAACATGGCCAAGACGGATCCGTCATTAACTCCATTGAAAGTCAATGGGGAACGGATCTGTTTGCTATTGTGGCAGAGAAAACGGATCTGTCCCCATTGACTTGCATTGTGGATCATGACGGATCTGTCTTGCTCCGTATCCCAGGACGGAAAGCAAACCGCAGCATTCTGCTCTCCGGTATGGGAACGGAACGGAATGCATTTTGGAGCCCTCCGTTCTGTTCAGTTACGTTTTGTCCCCATTGACAATGAATGCGTTTTTTTCCTATGACGGATCTCAATACCGGAATATATTAACGCTAGTGTGAAAGTAGCCTAACACGGTGTCCTGATGCAAATGAATGAGCGAACCCTGCAATAATAGCCAGAGGTAGCAGGGCTGAGTTTGTCATTTCACTTTCTTTCTTGGAAACATTAGAGTAAGTTTACCTGCAGACCTACAGTATGTAACACATCGGACAGAGGGGTCAGCCAACAGACAAATTCAGCTCTACTATACTACATTAGCTTAGGTCTGTTACATCTGGTTATAATATTCTAATGAAGACTTTCATTAAAGGGCATCTGTCAGCAGTTTTGTACCTATGACACTGACCTGTTACATCTGCACTTGGCAGCTGAAGACATCTGTGTTGGTCCCATGTTCATATGTGCCCTCATTGCTGAGAAAAATAAAGTTTTAATATATGCAAATGAGCCTCTAGGAGCAACGGGGGCGTTACCATTACACCCAGAGGCTCTACTCTCTCTGTAACTGCTGCACCCTCTGCACTTTGATTGACAGGGCCAGGCAGGGTAAACGTCATCAGGCCCGGCCCTGTCAATCAAAGTGCAGAGGGTGCGGCAGTTACAGAGAGAGCTGAGCCTCCAGGTGTAACGGCAACGCCCCAATTGCTCCTAAAGGCTCATTTGCATATAATAAAACATCCTATTTCTCAGCAATGCGGACACATATGAACATGGGTCCAACACAGATGCCTTCAGCTGCCAAGCGCACATGTAACAGGTCAGCCAGTGTCATAGGTACAAAACTGCTGACAGATGCCCTTTAAGAACTGCAATGTCTCATGAAACTAAGGCTACATGCACACGACCGTATGTGTTTTGTGGTCCGCAAATTGCGGATCCGCAAAAAAAAAAAAAAATGATAATCCCTATGCCAACCTTTTTTTTTTTTTGCGGATCCATTGTAACAATGCCTAAAACGGACAAGAATAGGACATGTTCTATTTTTTTTTGCGGGGCTACAGAACGGACATACTGATGCGAACACCACACGGTGTTCTGTCTGCATTGTTTGCGGACCCATTGAAATGAATGGGTCCGCATCCTATCCGCGAAAAAAAACGGAACGGACACGGAAACAAACAACGTTCGTGTGCATGTAGCCGAATTCAATATCACGACATGACAGTAAAGGCCTCGACAGACTGCATTCACAAGACAACCACTGGGTGGCCACATAGAGGCACATATGGGATAGACATCTCGTGACATAGTATCTAGGGATGAGCGAATCGACTTAGGATGAAACATCCGAAGTCGATTCGCATAAAACTTCGTTCCGATACTGTATATCTGGAGCAGGAGCTCCGTACAGTATTAGACTGTATTGGCTCCGATGAGCTGAAGTTATTGCTTCGCGAAGTCTCGCGAGACTTCGGGTAATAACTTCATAAATTAATTTCTATTGTAAAAAAACATTTCCCGAACCCGGGTTCGGTTCCAAGCTCCGTGCAGTATTCAAACAAAAGTATTAGTCGAATCGACTTCACCCGAAGTCGATTCTCTCATCCCTAATAGTATCATAAAATCATATATTTTTTTTAATTTAAATAGCTGGTCATCTGGTGACATACATCTTGGGATATGTTCAGTCCAGAGGAAAGTTTTGGAAGGAGTTAACATCCCCCCCCCCCTCCTGGAATGTGAAGCAGGAGCTCATGCTATGTGACATCTTACCCCTGTATGATGCCCTAATATGAAGGGTTCTATCCTGCTGAAAGTCTCCCTTTAAAGGGGTTATCCCATGATTAATGTAAAAATAAGAAAATCAGACATCATACAGGACATGACAACACCTTTCTAACAAAGCTAGAACCAGCCCTGCACCTCCCATGGATCCAGAGATCTCCACATTCATTGCTACAAGATTTATTTCAAATTGCCAGCTTAGGGGGAGGGGGGTGCTTGTTATCAAGGGGCGTGTCCTTTCTGCTGCAGCTGGTGGCAGTTGAAGGATGGAACTGAGCGTGTGCGTCCATTTCTGAGATGGACAGAGAAATTAGAAAAAGAGCAAACAGCAGGTGGCGCTATACAGATACATTTTATTGAATAGCTCACTGGCTGTACTAAATTTTTAATTACATGCAATTACAAAAGTATTCAGATCCAGGGGCTGGTTTGAAAACTTTTAGAATATTTTTGGTGGGAAAACTCCTTTGAGGGTCTATTACACCGTACATATTAATGATCGGAGAAATAAAATAGCACAGAAATCAGCAAGAAGTAAAGCAATGCTTTTAGTAATTTTTACGACTTTAATGCAGATGCAGAAAACCTATTAAAGTTCATAAATAATTGAGCAGAAAATCATAAAGTTCTACGAATGGAGAATGCCCCCCCCCTCCCCCGCACAGGTGATAATTGTCCTGATGTTCACGTAAGAATCTCGTGCTCGGCAGAAAAGGAAATTGTCTGGGAATTGATGAAATTCCTCAGTGACTTCTGGGCAGAGGGAAAATGTCTTCATATCACAGTGAATTTAAGACCCTGCGGTATTTTTTGCAAAGTAGCCGAAATGATTGCAAGAGGGACAATAACGAAGGTTCATAGGAAAATCACGTTTTCTTCCAAGCCATTGCGAACATACTTAAAGGGGTTGTACATGGTTAGAAAAACATGACTACTTTAATTCAAAAAGAGCGCCACACCTGCCTACAGGTTGTGTGGGGTACTGCAGCTCGGCTCTATCCACTTCAGTGGAGACTCTACCCATGGACGGGCGTGGTGCTGCCACTGACAAAAAGCAGCCAAGTTCTTCTCTTCCTGTTCAGCCCCTTTAAGATGGGGGTTTACCAATAAGAAACTCAGAACGTGTTTGGTCATAACTTAAAGGGATATGACGCAGAATTTATATTCACTGAGTAGTCCTGAATGATTTTCCTGGCCACGAATCCAACCTCCTGTACACATGCACACTCAGCTCAGCCAAGCGTGCATGTGTTCTCAGTACGGACTTGGGAGTAAACCACCGCCAGAGGTGTCTGTACCTCCCTTAGGCCCCTTGCAGACGGGCGAGTATTCCGCACGGATGCGATGCGTGAGGTGAACGCATTGCACCCGCACCGAATACCGACCCATTCTTTTCTATGGGGCTGTTCACATGAGCGGTGATTTTTACGCATCACTTGTGCGTTGCGTGAAAATCGCAGCATGCTCTATATTCTGCGTTTTTCACGCAACGCAGGCCCCATAGAAGTGAATGGGGTTGCGTGAAAATTGCAAGCATCCGCAAGCAAGTGCGGATGCGGTGCGATTTTCACGCACGGTTCCTAGGAGACGATCGGGATGGAGACCCGATCATTATTATTTTCCCTTATAACATGGTTATAAAGGGAAAATAATAGCATTCTGAATACAGAATGCATAGTAAAATAGCGCTAGAGGGGTTAAAAATAAATAAATAAAAAATTTAACTCACCTTAGTCCACTTGATCGCGCAGCCCGGCATCTCTTCTGTCTCCTTTGCTGAACAGGACCTGTGGTGACGTCACTCCGTTCATCACATGATCTTTTACCATGGTGATGGATCATGTGACGACCGGAGTGACATCACCACAGGTCCTGTTCAGCAAAGGAGACAGAAGAGATGCCGGGCTGCGCGATCAAGTGGACTAAGGTGAGTTAAATTATTAATATTATTTATTTTTAACCCCTCCAGCCCTATTGTACTATGCATTCTGTATTCAGAATGCTATTATTTTCCCTTATAACCATGTTATAAGGGAAAATAATACAATCTACACAACACCGATCCCAAGCCCGAAATTCAAAGTGTAGTGGCCATACTGGGTTACTGCATCTCAGCTACCAATGAAGTGAAAGGAGCTGAGATGCAGTAACCCAGCACGGCCACTACACTTAGAATGGAGCTGTGCTTCCTGTTCCATTTAAAGGGCTGGTTCCAGAGAGAGAGAGGCTGCAGGGAACAGCTGATTAGCAGCATCAGACCGTCACTGATCGGATATTAATGAACTATCCTGAGGATGGGTCATCGATATAAGGAGCCTGGAAAGCACCTTTAAGGGGCCATTATCACTTTTCAAGGGGGCAGTCAGGGTATTATCTCTTTTAAAGGGAGGCAATCATGGGGCATTATTACTTTTTAGGGGGGCACTCAAGGAACTATTACCTTGAAAGGCAAATTATTACAGTCTATGGGACAAAAGGGAACGCTATTACTTTCTGGGGGTACACCAGAGCCAGTGTCACTTTCTAGGGGGTATCAGCAAAATGGGAGGATGTGGGTTGAAAGAAAAAGTAGGGAGAAAGTCGGGAGACAAAAATTTCTCTGTTGCAAACTCAAGTCATGGATGGAAGAAGTTGTCAGGGTGGTCAGGGCCAGATGGAAAAGACAGAAAATAAATCCAATGAAAGAACATGTAAGTCTTTGGATTTTTACTGTACTGCACTCACTAATGAGGCCTGCAGAGCACCTGTGAATCAGGAATATCTACCACCGTATGGTCACTGTGCCAGCAATGTCTGGTTGTACGTTATAAGACATCAGCTATGGTGTCATGTTTGGCCAGATTTCCGCTCCTTGGTTGTGAAACTACAAGAGTTAGGTATTGAGAAACTCCATTCAACACACACGACATACTCATGATGACATGGAAGGGTTAGTTGCATCATACAAATGTCTCACGTATTGATTTTACTATAGATGTTGCTTTGTAGATGAGAAATAATAGGTTAATAATTTATTTTAATATTGTAGCTATTTGTTTTATTTTTTTAAACTTCTCTGGGGACGGCCATATTGAAGGCATACCCCCTTACTGTATTGCCTAGACAGAGCAGCAGGGTGTGGGTGCTTTATGGCAGTGAAGGGAGAAAGGTGATCGATTAATACATAATGGCACATAATAGTACATAATGGAGTACAGCCGTGATGGAGGAGCCTAACCCGTGTGCACGTGTACGGTGTTACTATGCTGTCTTATCGAGGCCTTGATCAGAACAACAGACGTTTGGTTAAATTCCTCATCCTCTGCTGACTCTGTCCCAGTCTGCACGGCAAAGCAGAGAAATGAGCTGCAGGAAGCAGTGACAACCTACTGTGAGGGCTCAAGTGGCCAGTATGAAAACTGCAATATTTCTGGCTCTGTTTTATATGGAAAGCCACGTAAAAATATGAAAAAAAAAAAAATGTAATATTTATAATAAAACAGTGTAATATTCTCATGATACATTCTTTTTAAAATGTTCACCGAGAGATTAGTCACCACAAGAGCGTGAGCCTGGAACATTCTGTCAGTGTGAGAAAGTAGATGTCAAGGAGAGAACAGCCACCGACTGCTACAGTGTAGAAACTATTCTGCAACAAGGTGAACGGGGATCGGGGGGATCACAAAGTGCAGGTAAGCAACACAGTGTTAAAGCGAAGCCCCGGAGTAACTTTGCCTCCTACTACATGTGAGTAATCTGGCTGGCAGAACATGCTACAAGAATGCTACAACGGCTGGGAATCAACAAGCTGCGGCCTGCCTCACACTACATCAACTCTGCTCCATCCATGGAAAACATTCATCTAAAAATGCCAAGACTAAAATAAGAACAGTCAAAGAAAGAGAAATTCTCTGAGAAGGTCATGGTCATATTTTCTACATGGAATAGACGGCCTCTGATCCCATTCTCAAAAAGCAGCCTAAATAGCAATTCTCTAACATACGGGAACCTAGGCAACAAGCAAAGAAGGTTTCCTCGTAATTTCAGCACACCGCCATACAGTGCTAAGATAATACCGCCATATACAGCCCACAGACTACCCTCATATAGTGCCCATATGCCATATCCCAATGACACCACTTTAAAAAGTTCACATGATACCGCCATATAGAATTCCCACATAATACTACAACTCAGTTCCCAAATAATGCCGCCATATGCCGCTAAATAATAATTGGAGTTTTTTTTTAGTTTCTTTTTGAGGTTCTCATCCTTTTAAGCCTCCTAAGATATGGGGTCCTGGGGCACTGCTTAGTTGGCAATCCCCTAAAAGTGGTTAGAATATTAGCCGTATGACACTGACAAACTGAAATGGGTGCTCCTGCTTACTCTGCCCGCCGGCCCGGACCTGCCTTACCACTATCTGCTTCCCGGGGAATCTGGACACTGGGTCTGCTCTGTCCCTCCATGAAGTCTGCGGGCGCGAGCTTCCACCGGCTCTTAATGGACCAGCGTGCACTCACCCTAATCTTCACCTGCCAGTGGCTGGCAACCCTGGGGTATATTAAGTGGGATGGTGCCTGAGCAATAGATTCCTATTGTACTAGTATTCTGCTAGGATGTCTGTTCGTGGGCAAGCTTTCTGCCCATTTACTATCATCTGGACCTGCCTTGTGCCTGACCTCCGTATTGACCCTTTGCTGCCCGTCTTGACCTTGGACCAGTTCCTGTATTGCATGTACTCTGCCTGCCCTGACCTTGGCCTGACCCTGACTATGATTTTGCCTGACCCCTCGATGCCCTGCACCTGTCTTTCTGACTAGTGGTTCCCCTGCACCGAAGTCCAGATCACTTTATAGGGGTCAAAGGGTGAAAACCAGGGGACAGCCAGGATAATGCCCTTAGGACGGAGTAGCCCAACATCAGATCCGTTTTTTGACACGGTGGTCCCACACCCACTGCCGTAACTTTACAAATTCTACGTACTTCTCAACATTTATATTCCAAATCCGTGTTTAGCTCGGGAACACCCCAAAACATCCTAGAAATGGTCACATGCACCACATAAAGTCCTTCAGATTCCTTAAGGCCTCATGCACACGACCGTTGTTTTGGTCCGCATCCGGACCCATCGGATGCGGACCCGTTCACTTCAATGGGGCCGCAAAAGATGCGGACAGCACTCCGTGTGCTGTCCGCATCCGTTGCTCCGTTCCGTGGCCCCGCAAAAAAAAAATATAACCTGTCCTATTCTTGCCCGTTTTAGGCAGTTATATCAATGGCTGTCCATGCCATTCCGCAAATGGCGGAACGCACACAGACGCCATCCGTGTTTTGCGGATCCACAATTTGCGGACCGCCACACACACAACAGTCGTGTGCATGAGGCCTAAGCAACAGATTTTACTAGTGGAGGTATGAAAATGTCTTGGCTGGACCAAGTTCGTTCTTGACATGGGTGGGGGTCCCGCCTCCATATAATTTGTGATAGGAATGAAACGCACCCCCCCAGAATAAGACGATGCTGACAAAGGGCTGAGAACACCCCTGAACTCTGCATCAGGCCGACAATCCACTGCCCGCTCTGCACCCCATGTGTACCTCCTGAGCGGCATCTTAATGAGGAGAGGACAGCGGCACCTCAACTCCCTGTCAGCGAAGGGACAGATAAGCGAGCTGTGAGGACCCCAGCAAACAGCTCCTCCAAGCTCAGCTTCCTGGACATAAAGGTGGAGGATACTTTATTAAGTGCAGTCACAGCTGAATTTTTACACTTTGACATAAGATCAGGTAAACCATCATCCAATACAAAGTAGCAGCTGCTGCAGAACATCTTTGAAAGCATGATCCCTAGGCATCTGACCATACAGCAAACTGTCAAAATCCATATTCCCTATTGTTATATACAAGATGGAGCCATACAAGTTCAACCAATGCCCGATAAATGTGCCGCAGCTGCTGCAGAACATCTCCGAGTGGGGAAGTAGCATACAAACTCTCAGTTTTGAAATCTAAAAGTAGTTTCTACGAAGTGGCAAATGTAAGTAGTCACCCAAGACCTACTGCATGTAGCAGCAGCTGCTGCAGAACATCTTAGAATGGAATAAGTGTCCATTACCAGTGTACACAACTTGCCATCACGTAAGCTTGTGCAACTCCGAAAACCGAGATCTACCATTCCTGTGAAGCAGCTGCTGCGGAACATCTTTGAATGGAAGTGTCAATCACCGTCCAGTATGGTTACACTGCCATCGTTTGCAGAAATTAATGTAATTAAATGTCATTATGTAAACTCAGAAAAGTGCATGCTCTCGTCATAAAGCCAGTAACATCTATCAGCTCTGAGACGCAGCTGCTGCGGAACATCTTTGAAGGCGGAAGCGTCTATTACTAACAGCATGGGTAAAGCAATCACAGGCTGCCATCGTGTAAGCACATGTTCCAGTCTTAACGTTCAATCTGATGAATCATTTCTGTAAAACAGCTGCTGCAGAACATCTTTGAAAGGAGAACCAACAGAATTCAGCATGAACGTGGCCCGTGCGGCCAGGAATGGTGACACGGACAGACATACAGTATATCACCTAGTTGCACATAGGCTAGGAAAACGGTCAGTGCTCTGAAGCAGCTGCTGCAGAACATCTTAGAAAGCAGAACACATAGAATTCAGCATGAACGTAGCCTGTGCGGCCAGGAATGGAGACTTATCTACACGCATGACCTAGCTGCACATAGGTTAGCAAAAAAAAAAAAAGATCAGCTGCTGCAGAACATCTTTGAATGCAAAGTTGTCAGGGTAAGTTTACAGTGCCCATACCACCTGTCAGTGCCCACCTCCAGCATGAAACACTCACCCTCCAGAATCACCTCCCTGCCAGCCTTCTTCAGAGCCTGCACAGCCTCATCGTGTGTGGCATCCCTCAGGTCCACCTCATTGACAGATAAGATGGCATCTCCAACATAAAGGGACTGTGTCTGGTCCGCTGCCAGCCCCTTAAAGATCTTACTGATGAGGATGGGCATCTTGTTCTCCTTGCCCCCCTTGATACTGATGCCCAGCCCCCCCAACTCCTGCTTCACCACCTTGACTGCCCTCTTCTTGTTGGCAATGGCCTCTGGCACTTGTTCTGGCAGTTCAGTGAGTGCAGTCCTGACCCCCTTGGGGCTGCCAGGCTCCTGGTCTTGGGGACTTCTGTAGGAACCATTGGTGATGCCATTGGAGCTGATGTCCTCACTGCTGAGCACCAGGGACTCCTCAGATAAGTTCACCCCAACTTTGTGCCAGCGCTCCCTGACCAGGACTTCCAGCCAGCCGCTCCTCTGCACCCTGGTGCCCGCTGCTGCCGCCGCTACAGCCATGCTGGGCGCATTGTCCACCTCCAGGACTTTACTCCCAGTTCACACACTGGGAAATAGTTTTAGTGCCAACTAATGGCTTTCTGTCTCCTGATCCCCAGTGGGGTGGAGCAAAAGAGCTGGGAAACCCGAGGAGAGCTGAGCAAACAAAGCAGAACAAATAATGCACAGACTCATCTGCTCGGTGGTGCAGTGGGCAGGAGAGGTGGGTGCCAAGCCTTGCACAAGGCGGACAGCCCGGGCAGCGCGGGGTTAATGGGGGGACGCGCGTCCTGATGCAACACAGTATCCATTGAAAAAACACAGCTTGGAAAGAGAGGCGGCCGAGAGCGGGGAGCAGCGACACCTAGCGAGCCCTCTGAGTATTGCAGCTATGCTAATTACTGCTAAACTTTTGTTTGTAAATATTTTTCTTGTTACTTGAGACAAATAAGTATCCAGGGAAGTTATACACAAACAGTACAAGAGGCGCACAATGATGAACTGTGAACCTGCTAGCGATCTGTCAAATATATCTATCTACCTATCTCATATCTATCTATGTATCTATCTGTTTATATACAGTCAGGTCCATAAATATTGGGACATTGACACAATTCTAACATTTCTGGCTCTATACACCACCACAATGGATTTGACATGAAACAAACAAGATGTGCTTTAGGCCTCATCCACACGACCGTATTTTGTTTCCGTGTCCAATCTGCTTTTTTTTAGCGGATAGGATGCGGACCCATTCATTTCAATTCATACTGTCCGCATCAGTATGTCCGTTCCGTTGCTCCGCAAATAAAATAGTGCATGTCCTATTTTTTTCTAGTTTGCGGACAAGGATAGGCATCATTACAAAAAAAAAACGGATCCGCAAAAGAAACGGATGCCATACGGAACGCCATCCATTTTTAATGCGGATCCGCAATTTGCGGACGGCAAAACACATACGGTCGTGTGCATGTAGCCTTAACTGCAGACTGTCAGCTTTAGGCTTCTTTCACACGACCATATCCCTTTTTCAGTGTTTTGCAGGCCGTTTTTTTCCGGATCCATTTTTTCTGTTTTTTGTTTCCGTTGCGTTTTTCCGTATGGCATATACAGTATACAGTAATTACATAGAAAAAAATTGGACTGGGCATAAAATTTTCAATAGATGGTTCCGCAAAAACGGAACGGATACGGAAGACATATTGGATGCATTTCCATATGTGTTCCGTTTTTTTTTGCGGACCCATTGACTTGAATGGAGCCACGGAACGTGATTTGCGGGCAATAATAGGACATGTTCTATCTTTCAAAGGAACGGAAAAACGGAAATGGAATGCATACGGAGTACATTGCGTTTTTTTTTTTGCGGAACCATTGAAATGAATGGTTCCGTATACAGACCGTATATGGAACGCAAAAAACGGCCCGTATACGGAATGCAAAAATCGGTTGTGTGAAAGAGGGCATTTACATCCAAATCAGGTGAACGGTGCAGGAATTACAACAGTTTGCATATGTGCCTCCCACCAGTCATGGTCAGTTCGCAGTGTTCGCCCGTGAACACATGTGGGCTGCCATCTTGACTCACAAGTCCGGCGATGCACAGGTAAGATCTTACCTGTGACGGGAGCCGGTCTCAAATCAAATGCGGTCACCGGGAGCAGGCAGTTCTGAGAACAGCCCGATGAAGGCCCCCGGCGGCTGTTCTCGGAACTGCCTGCTCCTGGTGACCGCATTTGATTTCAGACCGGCTCGCGGCACAGGCCCAGGTAAGGGCTTACCTGTGCATCGCCGGACGGGTGAGTCAAGATGGCAGCCCGCATGTGTTCATTCGCGGGCGAACACGGCAAACTGGCCATCACTGCCTCCCACTTGTTAAGGGACCAAAAGTAATGGGACAGAATAATAATCATAAATCAAACTTTCACTTCTTAATACTTGGTTGCAAATCCTTTGCAGTCAATTACAGCCTGAAATCTGGAACGCACAGACATCACCAGACGCTGGGTCTCATCCCTGGTGATGCTCTGCCAGGCCTCTACTGCAACTGTCTTCAGTTCCTGCTTGTTCTTGGGGCATTTTCCCTTCAGTTTTGTCTTCAGCAAGTGAAATGCATGCTCAATCGGATTCAGGTCCGGTGATTGACTTGGCCATTGCACAACATTCCACTTCTATCCCTTAAAAAACTCTTTGGTTTTTTGCAGTTTCATTTCCAATCCATTGTGGTGGTGTATAGAGCCAGAAATGTTAGAATTGTGTCGATGTCCCAATATTTATGGACCTGACTGTGTCTATCCACCTATCTAAAACGATATCTATTGATCTATCTAATCTAACAATAACTATCTATCTAAGGCCACTTGCACACATTTTTTTCCCGTTTCCGTTCTGCTTTTTTCCTTCCTTATACAGAACCATTAATTTCAATGGATCCGGAAAAAAAAAAAAACGGAAGGTACTCCGTATGCCTTCCGTTTCCGTACTCCTATATTTCCTTTCTGTTCAAAGATAGAACATGTCCTATTATTGTCCGCATAACGGACAAGGATAGTACTGTTCTATCAGGGGCCAGCTGTTCAGTTCTGCAAAAAACAGAATGCACACGGACGTCATCCATATTTTTTGCGGATCAGTTTTTTGCAGACCGCAAAATACTGAAAAAGACATACGGCCGTGTGCAAGAGGCCTAAGATAAAGCAATTTCGCAGCACTCCCACAGATGTAGTTCAAAAGTAGTGTTTTTTAATCACTAAGGCCCCTTTCACACGGGCGAGTATTCCGCGCGGATGCGATGCGTGAGGTGAACACATTGCACCCGCACTGAATCCCGACCCATTCATTTCTATGGGGCTGTTCACATGAGCGGTGATTTTCACGCATCACTTGTGCGTTGCGTGAAAATCGCAGCATGCTCTATATTCAGCGTTTTTCACGCAACGCAGGCCCCATAGAAGTGAATGGGGTTGCGTGAAAATCGCAAGCATCCGCAAGCAAGTGCGGATGCGGTGCGATTTTCTCGCACGGTTGCTAGGAGACCATCGGGATGGGGACCCGATTATTATTATTTCCCCTTATGACATGGTTATAAGGGAAAATAATAGCATTCTGAATACAGAATGCATAGTACAATAGCGCTGGAGGGGTTAAATTTTTATTTTTTATTTAACTCACCTTAATCCACTTGATCGCGGAGCCGGCATCTCCTTCTGTCTCCTTCTTTGCTGATTGTAGGAACAGGACCGGTGTTGACGTCATTCCAGTCATCACATGATCCATCACATGATCTTTTACCGTGGTGATGGATCATGTGATGACCGGAGTGACGTCACCACAGGTCCTGTTCCTACAATCAGCAAAGAAGGAGACAGAAGAGATGCCGGCTCCGCGATCAAGTGGACTAAGGTGAGTTAAATAAAAAAAAATTTTTTAACCCCTCCAGCGCTATTGTACTATGCATTCTGTATTCAGTAACTATGTTATAAGGGGAAATAATACAATCTACAGAACACCTAACCTTTGGGTACCAAACATGCGTGATTTTTATCACGCGAGTGCAAAACGCATTACAATGTTTTGCACTCGCGCGGAAAAATTGCGCATGTTCCCGCAACGCACCCGCACATTTTCCGGCAACACCCGTGTGAAAGGGGCCTAAAGCAACGTTTCAGTCCTCTTACTGGGACTTTTCTCAAGCAGTGAGTCCCAGTAAGGGGTTGTTCACACGACTGTATGTATTTTGTGGTCCTCAAAAAACGGATCCGCAAAAAATACTGAACAACAAAGAAAGAAAATACGTTTGTGTGCATGAGTCCTAAGAGAACTGAAACGTCGCTTTGGTGATTAAAGAACACTGCATTTGGACTACATCTCTGGGAGTGCTGTGGGATTGCTTTATCTTATTTATATTGGATGCTGGATCACGTCCGTAGCCGCTGGCACACCAATTGAATCATTTTTGGACTGATGTGCTGCTTTCATTACACTTTGGATATCTATTTATCTCATATATATCTATATATCTATTATTATTATTATCTCATATCTATCTAATATATATCTATTATTATTATTATTCATTATTAAAGCGCCATTCATTCCATAGCGCTGTACATGTGATAAGCGGTGCACATACATAATACAGACAATTGCACTAATCATAAACAAAACCAGTTACAGACTGGTACAGAAGGAGAGAGGGCCCTGCCCGTGAGGGCCCACAGTCCATCCATCCATCATACTGTATGTGTATATATATATATATGGTATCTTTGCCTGCATATCTGCTACATGTAATTTATAATAATGTGTCCTCCTATGTGGGTTATTTGGTAGCTATAGGGGAAGCACCTGCTTTGGGGCCCAAACTCAGAAGGGGCCCACCCAGGATGAGAACTAAAAGATTTTTATTGTCAGAGCCCCCTCAACAGCATTATACTATGATGATATATATATATATGGGCTTGTTCAAAAATTTGCTGTGGGGCCCATACATTTCTAGTTACACCACTGTTCGGCCCCCTCCTACAGCAGGGTGCAGGTATGAGTGCTACCCCTGCCCCCACCTATAGCTACACCCTCGTATCTGTATTAGTGTTGATCGCGAATATTCTAATCACAAATTTTTATCGTGAATATCAGCACTTCGAGAATTCACAAAGATGTAGAATATAGAGCTATATATTCGTAATTGCGAATATTTTAGATTTTTTTTCATCAGTAACCTCCCTTGCTTGTGGGCCAATGAGAAGGCTGCAATATCTTTGTCAGAGCTTAGCAACATCCCTAGCAACCAATAGGAAAGTTGCCTACCCCTTACTATATAAGAACCTCAGTGACATTGCTGTGCTCTGTGCTTTCATCTGGATCCTATTCCTTATCTGATTACATTAGATAGTTAGTTAGATCATATATGTAAGGCCTCCTGCACGCGAACGTAATACACGGGCATCGTTCTGTGTGCATTCCGCATCACGGATACGGACCTATTCACTTCAATGGGTCGGCAAATCCAGAGATGTGGAATGGTGCGTAACGGAAGCACGGAACGGAACCCTACGGAGTGCTTCAGTGGGGTTTCATCCCGTACTGCCGTTCCGCAAAAAGATAGAACATGTCCTATCTTTTTGCGGAACGGCCGGATCGCAGAACCATTAAAGTGAGTGGTTCCGCGATCCGCTGCGGCTGCCCCACGGTCCGTGTTCGTGCATTGTGGCCTGCATTTTGTGTGCCGCACCACGACCACGGGGCGCACACATTAGGAGGCCTAATACAGATAGTTAGTGGGAGATAGTCAGTGTAGGTTAGATAGTGATATAGTGCAGGGTGTTAGGTAGTGTGATAGGGATTACTGTTTCTCTGCTGTCCATACATACAAGCTACAGACATAGGGCTGTGATGTCACAACAATACTTAGTGAACCAATCAGTAATATCTACTCAGACCTGATAAAATGCAAAAAATATGCGCATCATTAGTGCCGATTTGCGCAATTGCGAAAATAATGACTGGAGATCACGAATTCTAGAATTCGCAAATTTATTGCGAATATTATGTGAAAAATTACTAATCTGTATGTGTGTTATCTATGTGGATATAATGTACACATACTGTATATATGAGTGTACAGTATGTGTGTATAATCACAGTGGAGGGCAGGACAGAAGCCAAGAAAATGTAGCCTTGGGGCCGGGTGGCTACTCGTTAGGTCTCTGGACATAGTAGACTATCATTAAGTCTCCTGTGATGTTTAGTAATGAGGGAACTTGTGTCTATTTCCTTGTTCTTTTGCTGTGAATGAAACATTTACAACCCTTCATCAATACTTGAAAAAGGTCAAAACCCTCTTCATGTCAGCGAGCGGCGGGTCATAATGACAAACCGCTGCACTTTGATTTGTGCCACTTGGCCAGATGTTTGCTAGACGCTGTGAATAAAGCTGGTTGATGGGTCATTCATTTATTTACTCCTTGAACTTCTGTGTAATATATTGATATTAGTAGATTGATGACCCCGGAGAAGTGTGCTGCCCATGGAGTTTAAAGGGGTTAACCAATGATTGATGGCAAAAAAAAAAAAAGGAAAATCATACATCGTAGGCCTCTTTCACACGAGCGTGACGGATTAGGTCCGGATGCGTTCAGTGAAACTCGCACCATTTTGCAAGCAAGTTCAGTCAGTTTTGTCTGCGATTGTGTTCAGTTTTTTCTGCGCGGGTGCAATGCGATTTGATGCGTTTTTCACGCGTGTGATAAAAAAACTGAAGGTTTACAAACAACATCTCCTAGCAACCATCAGTGAAAAACGCATTGTATCTGCACTTGCTTCCGGATGCAATGCGTTTTTCACTAAAGCCCCATTCACTTCTATGGGGCCAGGGCTGCGTGAAAAACGCAGAATATAGAACATGCTGCGATTTTCACGCAACGCAGAACTGATGCACGAAAAACAAAGCTCGTGTACACAGACCCATTGAAATGAATGGGTCCAAATTCGGTGCGGGTGCTATGCGTTCACGTCACGCATTGCACCCGCACGGAAAACTTGCTTGTGTGAAAGGGGCCATATAGTCTATGACAACCTCTTTCTAACAAAGCTAGAACCAGCCCTGTACCTCACATGGGTCCAGAGATCTCCCCATTCATTGCTCCATTACTCCTTTCTGCTGCATCTCTCTCCCTATTACAGCTCGGGGGGGGGGGGGGGTGTCCTCTCTGATGCAGCGCCTTCCCTATCACAGCTCGAGGGGTGTCCTTACTAATGCAGCTTTCTATTACAGCTCGGGGACGGGGTCTTTTCTGCTGCAGCTCTTTCCCTATCACAGGTCAGGGGCATGTCCTTTCTTCTGCAACTGTCTCCCTATCACGACCGTGTCCTTTTTGCTGCAGCTTTCTCCCTATCGCAGCTCAGGGGGATATCCTTTCTGCTGAATCTCTCTGTCACCTTTTAACAGTAGAAAGGGCTGGTGGCAGTTGAAAGATGGAACTTAGCATGTGAAACCACCTCAGCATGGTGGACAGATAAATAAGGAAAAGTAAAAGCAGCAGGTGGCGCTATACAGATACATTTTATTGAATAGCTCAGTGGCTCTACTAAACTTTTAATTGCATCCAATTATACAGGTCGAGGTGCTGGTTTGAAATAGTAGAATTATTTTTTTGGACAACCCCTTTAAGAAAGGTTTTTTACCTAATTATAAGTAGACAAGTATATAGACATAACAGAGCTAGTGTGTCACAGAACTCTTGTCTCGCCCAGTTAAGAAAGAACTCTCTGCTCTGCCCTAATGAGGGGCAATCACCCCGAAACAGCCGTCTGCAGATGAGATGCTGGTTTATTTATTATCCGGGACATGTCTCAAGGCCTGTTTAAAGGGTCAAACATTGCCTTATAGGGTAGCTGCCTTCCATCTGGTGGCATCAGAGGCAGAACTTGCTAGGAGCTCATTTGCATCCCTTTCCCCAGAAATCCAGAGGAGCATGTACAGTATGGCCTATAAGTCTCCTCACGCCGATTAGGCGTTCTCCCCAAGGAGAGAAAGTTCCCCCCAAACGAAACTCTTTTAAACCCTGGTGAGAAGGGGGTTACACTTCTTGTTTCCAGAACTTGGTATGGGGTAGCCATTGCATTTGGAGGTGCATAACTTATTTAGTAAAAATGTCAACAAGACCCAAATGGACCTCTGGATGTTACAAGATCTCTGGACCACCAGGGATCAGTTTACTGAATTTATTACTGACCTCTATGTACCAAATGAATAAAACACTGACCACCACTGACCACAACTGACCACCAGCCATCTCTGTTAAACAGCAGAAGTGTAAAAGCGCATCCCATTTTTAAGGGCCATGCAGTCTAAAGATTCTGTATGTGGCCTCTACATAATGCAAAGCTAAATGCAATGCACACAATGACCACTGCATTATTCCTCCTGGAAATGTCTGAAACCAGTGACAACTAAGTGGTGCCATTCCCCTTGTGAATGCTGTGTGTTTGGCCCCTTCCAATCAATGATAACAGTATCAGATTGTGTACAGGCCTATCCTATTGATAAAGGAAATAGTAACAATAATGGAGGAATAATTAAGGAAAATATACTGTAGAATGTTTATTTTATAGGTGAATAAGAGTATTTATCATGACAAGTATATCACATGAACTACCGCACAGGAGAGCTGACAGATCCTCTATACTACACCACACAGGAGAGCTGACAGATCCTCTATACTACACCACACAGGAGAGCTGACAGATCCTCTATACTACACCACACAGGAGAGCTGACAGATCCTCTATACTACACCACACAGGAGAGCTGAGAGATCCTCTATACTACACCACACAGGAGAGCTGACAGATCCTCTATACTACACCACACAGGAGAGCTGACAGATCCTCTATACTACACCACACAGGAGAGCTGACAGATCCTCTACACTACACCGCACAGGAGAGCTGACAGATCCTCTACACTACACCACACAGGAGAGCTGACAGATCCTCTATACTACACCGCACAGGAGAGCTGACAGATCCTCTATACTACACCGCACAGGAGAGCTGACAGATCCTCTATACTACACCACACAGGAGAGCTGACAGATCCTCTATACTACACCACACAGGAGAGCTGACAGATCCTCTATACTACACCACACAGGAGAGCTGACAGATCCTCTATACTACACCACACAGGAGAGCTGACAGATCCTCTATACTACACCACACAGGAGAGCTGACAGATCCTCTATACGACACCACACAGGAGAGCTGACAGATCCTCTATACTACACCGCACAGGAGAGCTGACATATCCTCTATACTACACCACACAGAAGAGCTGACAGATCCTCTATACTACACCACACAGGAGAGCTGACAGATCCTCTGTACTACACCACACAGGAGAGCTGACAGATCCTCTGTACTACACCACACAGGAGAGCTGACAGATCCTCTATACTACACCACACAGGAGAGCTGACAGATCCTCTATACTACACTGGAGAGCTGACAGATCCTCTATACTACACCGCACAGGAGAGCTGACATATCCTGTATACTACACCACACAGGAGAGCTGACAGATCCTCTATACTACACCACACAGGAGAGCCGACATATCCTCTATACTACACCACACAGGAGAGCTGACAGATCCTCTATACTACACCACACAGGAGAGCTGACAGATCCTCTATACGACACCTCACAGGAGAGCTAACAGATCCTCTATACTACACCACACAGGAGAGCTGACAGATCCTCTATACTACACCACACAGGAGAGCTGACAGATCCTCTATACTACACCACACAGGAGAGCCGACAGATCCTCTATACTACACCACACAGGAGAGCTGACAGATCCTCTATACTACACCACACAGGAGAGGTGACAGATCCTCTATACTACACCACACAGGAGAGCTGACAGATTCTCTATACTACACCACACAGGAGAGCTGACAGATCCTCTATACTACACCACACAGGAGAGCTGACAGATCCTCTATACTACACCACACAGGAGAGCTGACAGATCCTCTATACTACACCACACAGGAGAGCTGACAGATCCTCTATACTACACCACACAGGAGAGCCGACAGATCCTCTATACTACACCACACAGGAGAGCCGACAGATCCTCTATACTACACCACACAGGAGAGCTGACAGATCCTCTATACTACACCACACAGGAGAGCTGACAGATCCTCTATACTACACCACACAGGAGAGCTGACAGATCCTCTATACGACACCACACAGGAGAGCTAACAGATCCTCTATACTACACCACACAGGAGAGCTGACAGATCCTCTATACTACACCACACAGGAGAGCTGACAGATCCTCTATACTACACCACACAGGAGAGCCGACAGATCCTCTATACTACACCACACAGGAGAGCCGACAGATCCTCTATACTACACCACACAGGAGAGCTGACAGATCCTCTATACTACACCACACAGGAGAGCCGACAGATCCTCTATACTACACCACACAGGAGAGCCGACAGATCCTCTATACTACACCACACAGGAGAGCCGACAGATCCTCTATACTACACCACACAGGAGAGGTGACAGATCCTCTATACTACACCACACAGGAGAGCTGACAGATTCTCTATACTACACCACACAGGAGAGCCGACAGATCCTCTATACTACACCACACAGGAGAGCTGACAGATCCTCTATACTACACCACACAGGAGAGCGGACGGATCCTCTATACTACACTACACAGGAGAGCTGACAGATCCTCTATACTACACCACACAGGAGAGGTGACAGATCCTCTATACTACACCACACAGGAGAGCTGACAGATCCTCTATACTACACCACACAGGAGAGCTGACAGATCCTCTATACTACACCACACAGGAGAGCTGACAGATCCTCTATACTACACCACACAGCAGAGCTGACAGATCCTCTATACTACACCACACAGGAGAGCTGACAGATCCTCTATACTACACCACACAGGAGAGCTGACAGATCCTCTACACTACACCGCACAGGAGAGCTGACAGATCCTCTACACTACACCACACAGGAGAGCTGACAGATCCTCTACACTACACCACACAGGAGAGCCGACAGATCCTCTATACTACACCACACAGGAGAGCTGACAGATCCTCTATACTACACCACACAGGAGAGCCGACAGATCCTCTATACTACACCACACAGGAGAGCCGACAGATCCTCTATACTACACCACACAGGAGAGCCGACAGATCCTCTATACTACACCACACAGGAGAGCCGACAGATCCTCTATACTACACCACACAGGAGAGCTGACAGATCCTCTATACTACACCACACAGGAGAGCTGACAGATCCTCTATACTACACCACACAGGAGAGCCGACAGATCCTCTATACTACACCACACAGGAGAGCTGACAGATCCTCTATACTACACTACACAGGAGAGCCGACAGACCAACTATTCTAAGAGGCCTGATAGATAATATATACTACACCACAGATTTGACCTAGCCAACAGGTCCTATTTAATATGTGAATTTTAGAGGATTTGTCTGGAAACCCTTAAATTTACTGTGCATTTAAAATGGATTTAAATATGTATTTGTGATGGATAATTCCCAGGAAATATTTCACTGACACAGGACATCTTTTAGGACTCTGAGTCTATTTCTTGTGTTCTGATAGCTTTACAGCCTGACTCCCTTGGTGTAGTAACCACAAGATGACTTTTGTAGAAGCCTCAGTCATCTCCACTGACCAGTGTGGAATGACAAATAATTCTGAAATAAAGTCAACATTTATTTTATGTGCCTCTTTCCATCTGGAATTTCCTCTCCCTGCAGCCTTACATTTTATTTGGTTTCTTTGGGAATTTGTATTTTCGTATCTAAGTAATTTTTGTATTAAAGGAAAACTTTCAGCTTTAAAACATCCCATAAAAACTAGAGTAAGGGGTGTATAGTTTAAGTGATGCTAAGTTCAGTTATGTAATTTTTATCTTCATACTTGCAGTCCTGCGCTGTGCTCCCATAAAACTGCAAAATACATATTTGATGAGCCCCTGCCAGTACAATCTAATGTTCCTTCTCCCATATTGCTCCATGGCCTTATTGCAGAGAAAACAGCTTTTGTAAATTAGTGTCTGGGTGTAACAAGGGCGTTGCTGTTGCACCTCTTTGCACCACTTACTCTCTGCATGCCAGACCCCCACCTCTTTAACTGATAAGGTGCGTAGACTTATTCACGCCTGGGCCTGAAGTCTCTTGGCAGGTCAATCGTCACTGTGTTCAGCACAGTACAGGGGTTGAGGTTTATCAGGCGTCTGGCGAGCTTCAACCCTGTACTGCGCGGGCGCCAAACACAGTTTCGTTTGTGCTGCCGTAACACTTCAGGGCCAGATATGAATACGTCTGCACACTTTTTCTTACAGTGTGAAAGCATGGTCACCGCTGCTGGGTTTCAGCGTGGTCGCAACGACAGAAACGTGTAGAGTATAATGTGATGGAAAAATGAATCAAGCCAGGAAAGGAGGCAATATGGAGAACCAATGCGATTTGCTGAAGTGAGACAACCCCTTTAAGTTTATTTAAGATTAGTTTAAGCTTACAATAGAAGTGTAAGTAACATCTTGTTGCATCTCGTGGAAGTAATTTTGAGATAAAAAGTATTTTTACAGGAAAAAAGAAAACAAATAAATCCAAATTATTTTTGAATTATTTCCATCATGCCTCGGGAAGGACCATTTTCTCTCTTTCTTATTCATAAAATTTCTTGCAAATTTATGCAGATTTTTAACACGGCAGATACCTTTGCTTTTTCCTGCATTGTGATGCTTGGTGGGCATGTAAATGGTATGGAGATAAGAACAATCAGCAGATGATCTTTGCCTTTCTTTTCCTGCTGGACCTTTTCAGTCCCTTTTCCTGCTCAAAACCGTCTCAAGCTGTAGCCCCACCAGGCTGTCTGGGCCCTGATGGTACCTAGCTGGCATCTTGGAATAGCTGCCTGCCATGTGACCAATGGTCATGGTGGACTTCCATGACCCACTGTTGGTAAACATATGCACAGTGTAGATCTTTCCACATGACAAAACCCCATAAAAAGTTAAGGGCTGCCCCAGGAGCGTAGCTAAAAGCTCATGGGCCCTGGTGCAAGAGTTCAGCTTGGGCCCCCATCCCTCAGTGCTTGTTGGCAAGGGGCAGGGGAGCACATAGCCTTACTGCTGCCTGAGGCAAACATTGAAAGGGCACCCCCTAATGCCAAATTCTTAACCTAACCCCTTCCCTCCAGCCAGAGGTGTAAATTGACCAGTATGCACTTTCTATAATGCCAGTGTCCCATGTGGCACAAGGGTCTTTGGGCCCCTCAGGCTCCTGGGCCCGGTAGCGACTGCTACCTCTGCACCCCCTATAGCTACGCCCCTGGGCTGCCCCCTGACACAAAAAAAAACAACTGTCTCTTTTGGAAGGTGGGTGCAAGACCTGCATGGGTTGGGCATGGTGTTTAGAGCAGGGAGGGGCTTGTTTTTCACCATTTGGGCAATGGGACAGTGCAGCAGTGCCTACGGCTAGGCTGACCCTGTGCAACCCGATGTTAGAGGAGCTTCAGCTAAGTGGAGTTAGGTCTAACTGAATAAGGGGAAGAGTAGCTACACAGGTTTTCCTGAGATAGACTGCTCTCGTGGTTGAATAGTTTGTTGTCTGTAGAAACCTGCTACAACCACATCTGCTCCGCTCTGCGCCACTCAGTTGGTTTGAGAATTGTTCTTGCAGTTGTGTTGAATTGTGCTCAAAGTCCTCTTAAAGAAAGTAAAGTTTTCTTTCAGTAGAGAGCTCCTGTATATCTTCCATCTTTACGGTACCTTTACCTAAAGAATCTGACCCTTATGCCTTCACCAATATCTTTGTTCCGTCCAAAAAGCTAATTAGAATTTAGTCCTCTTTATATACCCTTTCACTGTAACCCCATCTCACTACTTTAAACTGACCATACACACTAGATAAAAGTTGGCGAACCTAACAGAATTGACCTGAGCCATCTTATATGTTCATGGCGAAATATGAAATTGTTGACCAAATTGGAATTGGCCAGACTGCTATGCCTTGTCTACGACCTGTTTATATATCTGACCAACAGTGCCTCAAGCCTTGATCTTAGCCCTACTCTTCCCAACACATTTTAGATAGGCTAAAGCTGGAAACTCCCCAACCACCAGTCTCCACCCTTATTAACCTCTTAGGGACACAGGGCGTACAGGTACCCCCTGATGTCCGAGTCCTTAAGGACACAGGGCGTACCTGTACGCCCTGTGTATTTCCGACCACCGTCGCGCGGCGGAAGGTGATCGGAACAGAGTGCCTGCTGAAATCATTCAGCAGGCACCCTGTGACAATGCCGAGGGGGGTCCTGTGGCCCCCCCTATCGGTGATCGCTGCAAACCGCAGGTCAATTCAGACCTGCGGTTTGCAGCGTTTACGGGTCATTCCGGCGGCGATTGTGGAAGCCATCGAGTCCCCGTGCTGCTGTAATGGGGATCCGATGGCATGGAAGGCAGCGCAATGCCTTCCTTAGGCATCGGGGCTGACTTCCGGTGACGAGCCTGTGAGATCCAGCCCCCTGGATCTCACAGGCAGGAAGCTGTATGAGTAATACACACTGTATTACTCATACAGCCAATGCATTCCAATACAGAAGTATTGGAATGCATTGTAAAGGGGATCAGACTCCCAAAAGTTGAAGTCCCAAAGTGGGACAAAAAATAAAGTGAAAAAAAAGTTGAAAAAATAAAGTTTCCCCCCAAAAATTAAAAGTTTCAAGTAAAAAAACAAAAAACAAAACGTAATTTTCCCCAAATAAAGTTAAAAAAAATTGGTAAAAAATAGGGAAAAAATGAAAAGTAGACATATTAGGTATCGCCGCGTCCATATCGACCAGCTCTATAAACATATCACATGACCTAACCCCTCAGATGAAAAAAAAAAACTGTACTAAATAAACCATTTTTTTGTCACCTTACATCACTAAAAGTACAACAGCAAGCGATGAAAAAGGCGTATGCCCGCTAAAATAGTATTAATCTAATAGTCACCTCATCCTGCAAAAAATTTGCCTCTACCCAAAAAAAAAATAAAACTATGGCTCAGAATATGGAGACACTAAAACATATTTTTTTGGTTTTAAAAAAGCTGTTATTGTGTAAAACTTAAGTAATTTAAAAAAAGTATACATATTAGGTATCGCTGCATCCGTAAGAACCTGCTCTATAAAAATATCACATGACCTAACCCCTCAGGTGAATTCCGTAAAAAAAAATAAGTAGAAACTGTGTAAAAAAAGCCATTTTTTGTCACCTTACATCACAAAAAGTGTAATAGCAAGCTATCAAAAAGTCATACGCACCCCAAAATAGTCATCTCATCCCACAAAAATCATACCCTACCCAAGATAATTACACAAAAACTGAAAAAAATATGGCTCTCAGACTATGGAGACACTAAAACATGATTTTTTTTTGTTTCAAAAATGAAATCATTGTGTAAAACTTACATAAATAAAAATAAAGTATACATATTAGGTATCGCCTCGTCCATAAAAACCTGCTCTATAAAAATATCACATTACCTAACCCCTCAGGTGAATACAGTAAATAAATAAACGGTGTAAAAAAAAGCCCTTTTTTGTCACCTTACATCACAAAAAGTGTAATAGCAAGTGATCAAAAAGTCATACGCACCCCAAAGCAGTGCCAATCAAGCCATCATCTCATCCCGCAAAAATCATATCATACCCAAGATAATCGCCCAAAAACTGAAAAAAACTATGGCTCTCAGACTATAGAGACACTAAAAAAAAGATACCAAATTTAAGGGAGACAAATTTATAAAAAAAATTTGGGGATCGAGCGGAAATGTGGGAAAAGCAATTGAGGCGCAAATGTTGACCAAAAGAGTATAGCGGAAATGTGGGACAAAGTATTGAAGCTTAAATGTGGTACAACTTGTTTAAGTTTAAGCATTGAATCAAAGAAGGTGGCGCGCATCAATTAAAGAAGCATTTTAGAAATTTTATTCCCTGTCACCTATGCAGAGCATATTCAGAGCGTCTTCCACAGAGCATATTCACGTATAAAATTGTATAATGTCAACCCAAGAATGTAACAGAAAAATTACAGAAATTTATTAACCTGTATACTTGGTAGAGCAGGGGTCTATGACAGAAAAAAATTGTTTATTGTCACCTGAAAATATAAAATAAAAATTATTGAAATTTATTAAGCTGTCAACTAGGTAGAGGAGAGGTATATTACACCCAAAAATTGGTGAATTTGACCCTAAAATGTAACTGACAAAAGTTATTTTTTTTTTACCTGTCTAATAGGTATAGCAGTGGTACATCACACCCAAAAATTGCTGAATTTCACCAGAAAATGTAACTGCCAATTTTTTTTTTTGAGCGAGAAGGCCGAAGTTACGCTGCAGTGCTGACAGGCGAGCAGCAGCAGGGTGAGAATGCTGAAAGCGCGCACAGACGGCACGCACTTTATGCAGCAGCTCTGACATATCGGGGTAATTTTTAAGGAATCTTTGCACCACCAAATTCAGCACATGTGCCAGGCAAGGGATGTGCGTCAAACCGGCTAGTCCTAGAGCTGCTACGAAATTTTCGTCCATTATCACACACCATCAGGCCGGGCTTGAGGCTGACTGGCACAAACAACTCATCGGTCTGCTGTTCAAGGCCTGTCCACAGCTCCTGCGCGGTGTGGGGTTTGTCCCCCAAACAGATACGTTTTAAAACTGCCTGCTGTCGTTTACCCCTGGCTGTGCTGAAGTTGGTGGTGAAGGTGTTACGCTGACCGGATGAGGAGCTGGTAGAGGATGAGGAAGCAGAGTAGGAGGAGGAAGCAACAGGAAGCAACAGGAGGCAAACTGAAGCGCCCTGCAATCCTCGGTGGTGGAAGGACATGCGCCAAACTGCTATCCGCCTCAGGCCCAGCCGCCACTGCATTTACCCAGTGTGCTGTTATGGAGATGCTTACTGGTCCGTGTATCCGTAGTGAGGTGCACCTTGCCACAGATGGCGTTGCGCAGTGCACACCTGATTATGTCCCTTACTTAGTTGTGCAGGGAAGGGATGGCTCTCTGGAAAAGTAGTGGCGGCTGGGCACGACGTACTGTGGGACAGCCACCGCCATAAGGCCTTTAAAACTATCCGACTCCACCAGACGGAATGACAGCATTTCAAAGACCAGTAATTTAGAAATGCTGGCATTCAGGGCTAGGGATCGCGGATGGGTAGGGGGATACTTCCTCTCCAGCGTTTGGGAGATAGAGAGCTGAACGCTTCCGTGGGACATTGTGGAGATGCTTGGTGACCCAGGTGTTGGTGTTGCTGACAGATCCTCGGTTTGCGGGGTGCCAGGTGGCACTGTCACTCCAGAGGTGGATGAAGAGGTCGAGACTGCAGCAGAAGAGGAAGCAGGAGGAGCCAGAGACCTTTCTTGGTTTTTGAGGTGTCTACTCCACTGCAGCTCGTGCTTTGCACTTAGATGCCTGGTCATGCAGGTTGTGCTCAGGTTTAGAACGTTTATGCCTCGCTTCAGGCTCTGATTGCACAGCGTGCAAACCACTCGTGTCTTGTCATCAGCACATTGTCTGAAGAACTGCCACTCCAGGGAACTCCTTGATGCTGGCTTTGGTGTGCTCGGTCCCTTGCTGCGGTGGGCAGTAGCAGGCGTACTGTCTAGAGGATGGCCGCTCCGCTTTTGCACCCTGCTCCCTCTTCTGCTGTGCTGGTGGCTCTGTGCGACCACCGCCTCTTCCTCCGAACTACATAGGTCACTCGCATGACCTTGATTCCATGTGGGGTCAAGGACCTCATCGTCCTCCACATCATCTTCCACCCAGTCTTCACCCCTGCCTTCCTTGTCGGTCTGCACACTTTCGAAAGCCCCAGCAGTTGGCACCAGTGTTTCGTCATCATCCGAGACGGGGTGTCTTTTTACATATACCCATGCTGGGTGAGAGAAATATCTCTCTAAAGACAACTTTTCCCATTTTTTTTATACAAAGTTTTCATTTGACAGAGATATTTATCTCACCCAGCATGGGCATGTGTAAAAAGACACCCCAAAACCCATTGTCCGACTTCTCCTGAGTACGGCGATACCACATGTGTGACACTTTTTTGCAGCCTAGGTGGGCAAAGGGGCCTACATTCCAAAGAGCACCTTTAGGATTTCACAGGGCATTTTTTACACATTTTGATTTCAAACTACTTCTCACGCATTAGGGCCCCTAAAATGCCAGGGCAGTATAACTACCCCACAAGTGACCCCATTTTGGAAAGAAGACACCCCAAGGTATTTCGTGATGGGCATAGTGAGTTCATGGAAGTTTTTATTTGTTGTCACAAGTTAGTGGAATATGAGACTTTGTAAGGAAAAAATAAATAAATAAAAAAATCATCATTTTCCGCTAACTTGTGACAAAAAATAAAAAGTTCTATGAACTCACTATGCCCATCAGCGAATACCTTAGGGTGTCTACTTTCCGAAATGGGGTCATTTGTGGGGTTTTTCTACTGTCTGGGCATTGTAGAACCTCAGGAAACATGACAGATGCTTCAAAAAAAGTCAGAAAGTCAGAGCTGCTTCAAAAAGCGGAAAGTCACATTTTTGTACCATAGATTGTAAACACTATAACTTTTACCCAAACCATTTTTTTTACCCAAAACATTTATTTTTATTTTTTTAAAGACATGTAGAACAATAAATTTAGAGAAAAATTTATATAGAAATGTAGTTTTTAAAAAAAAAAAATTATAACTGAAAGTGAAAAATGACATTTTTTTGCAAAGATTTTGGTAAATTTTGATTAATAACAAAAAAAAGTAAAAATGTCAGCAGCAATGAAATACCACCAAATGAAAGCTCTATTAGTGAGAAGAAAAGGAGGTAAAATTCATTTGGGTGGTAAGTTGCATGACCGAGCAATAAACCGTGAAAGTAGTGTAGTGCAGAATTGTAAAAAGTGGTCTGGTCATTAAGGGTGTTTAAGCTAGGGGGGCTGAGGTGGTTAAAGATTTATTTGCCCAAAATGGCTGTATTTCAAATACCTGAATCAAACCCCTGTATGTAAAGGGTGTATCTCACACGGCCTGAACCACAGTAGGCCTCAATTAAAGATTTCTTTGCCCAAAATGGCTGTATTTCAAATACCTGAATCAAACCCCTGTATTTAAAGGGTGTATCGCACACGGCCTGACCCACAGTAGGCCTGAATTAAAGATTTGTGCAGCAAATGGCGGTATTTCAAATATCTGAATATAACCCAAATGTATAAAGGGTGTATCTCACAATGACATATGCAGCAAAGGCTGCCAAATAAACATTTTTTTGCCCAAATGGGTGTTAGTTTAATAGCTCAATATGGCAGCAGTATATAACCCAGGAATTTTAAACTTTAAGATGCTGCAAGGCCTGAAATATTGTGTATTTTGCCCCAAAAAGGGTGTTTTATTTATGAAAGAATATAAGCCCTGTATATACAGGGTGTATCTCACATGGCCTGACCCACAGTAGGCCTCAATTAAAGATTTGTGCACCAAATGGCGGTATTTCAAATATCTGAATCTAACCCAAATGTATAAAGGGTGTATCTCACAATGACATCTGCATCAAAGGCTGACAACTAAATTTATTTTGCCCAAACGGTGTTTGTTTAATAACTGAATTTGACAGCAGTATATAAGCCTGTAATTTCACACGTGGTGATGCTGCAAGGCCTGAAAATAGTGTTTTTTGGCAAAAAAGTGTGTTTTTAAAACCCCAGAAAATGATGGGTGTATTTTTAGCTTAAATTGCACACTGACTAATCCAGATGTTGTATATTGCCCAAAAAGTTTTTTTTTTGGTAACTGAATATGAAAGCTGTATATATTAAACTTGAATTTAACACTTGCAGATCAGGAAAATAGTGTTTTTTTGGCAAAAAAGTGTGTTTTTAAAACCCCAGAAAATGATGGCTTAAATTGCACACTGACTAAGCCTGCAAATGCACCAGATGTTGTAAATTGCCCAAAAAAATTGGATTTTCTATGTCCCAAAAGCTCAGATGCAGTGCTGGTGCACTGAGCTTGCATAAAATGGCCACCGCCGCCGCCCACTTATTAAAGTTATTTTTTTTCGGTCACTGGTCTCAGGGCAGGATAAAAAAATTGTGCCCTGCACCCACAAAACACAATGTATGTAGATCGCTGTGTTAGATTCAGATTTTGAGCAAAGATTCTCTTCTATTCTCTCCCTGAAATCACCAGCTGCATCCTCTCCCTAGAGTAAGCACAGCAGAGTGACGTGCAGCGCTACGTGACTCCAGCTTATATAGAGGCTGGGTCACATGCTACACTGGCCAATCACAGCCATGCCATTAGTAGGCATGGCTGTGATGGCTTCTAAGGTCAGACAGTTAACCGCTTGTTGATTCGCTGCTCTGCAGCCTTTCAAAAAGCGCCAAGAAAGCGCCGAACACCGAACCCGAACCCAAACTTTTACTAAAATGTTCGGGTTCAGGTCCGGGGTCCAAAAATCCTAAAGTTCGGTGAACCCTAACAACCGGGACTCTTCCTAGAGCTCGCCACCCCACTAAACTAAGTAATTGGGGGAGAAGGGCCTTGGTAAGAAAGGTGACCAAGAACCCAATAGTGACTCTGACTGAGTTTGAAAGATCCTGTGTGCCGTGCCAGTGGGAGAAACTTCCAGAAGGTCAACAATCACTGTAGCAATCCACCAATCTGGGCTTTATGGCATCAAGAGGAGTCTCTGGTCTGAAAACAAGAACTAGCTTTTTAGTCTAAATTTTTAGTCTCATGTCTGGAGGAAACCAGGCACTGCCCAATACCTGTCCAATACCATCACTACAGTAATGCATTGTGGTGGCAGCATCATGCTGTGGTGGTGTTTTTCAGGGGCTGGTACAGGGACACTGGTAAGAGTTGAAGGAAAGATAAAAAAGCTAAGTTCTGAGATATTTTATTGAAAACCCGATCCAGAGTGCTATGGACCTCAGACTGGGTGTAAGGTACTGCAAACCTTTCAACAAGACAATGACCTAAACACAACACAGGAGCAGCTTAGAAACAACTCTGTGAATGTTCTTGAGTGGTCCAGCCAGAGCCCTGACTTGAACCCAATCAAACATCTCTGGAGAGACCTCAAAATGGCTGTCCACCGACTGTAGAAGCTCTACAGAGAAAACTAGCAGGATATTCCAAAATTCAGGTGTGTAAATCTTGTGCCATCATACCCAAGAAGACTAGAGGCTGGAAACACTACCAAAGGTGCTTCAACTAAGTCCAAAGTAAAGGGTTTGAATATTTATTGTATATCAACCCAAGATTTTAGTTTTTCTCTTTCAATAAATTAGCAAAGATTTTGAACATTCTGTTTTCATTTTCTTATTATGGTTTATTAGGTGCAGAATAATGGGGAAAGACTGGACTTTTTTTTCTTTAATTTGGAAAAAATGAAAGGATCTGAATATTTTCTGAATGCGCTGCATTTGTTTTACCTTTAAATAAAACATGGTAAAACACTTGGGGCTTTGTTTTTTTGTAGATGGAATGTGGATTTCAGATCCATTCTTATAAATGAAAACCCTGATGTCTTAGAGCCTCCTGTAATTACATTCTTGGCATAACTATCTCCATAGTGATATGTTATTATCCGCAGGAAGTGACATCAAACAAAGGGACAGTGGACTGCAGGCATCCAAATAACATTTTTTACATATCAATCACGATGGCAGCAGACCCAAACTCATACTCAAGACAAAGCTCATTTATAAGACAAACAGACAGGGTTATAGCTGCTGATTGTGACGTAATCTTGTAGTAATTGTTGGGTTTACCCCAACTGAAAACAACTATGCCCCCCATAATGCAATCTACAGTGGTCGTTCTTCTACCTGTAAATCCTTATTTATATGTAAAATCTCTGTATAAACATATTGTAAGTTTTGATTCAAATTAGAGTAACTCTAACCCCTTAAGGACACAGCCTTTTTACACCTTAGGACCAGGCCATTTTTTGCAAATCTGACCAGAGTCCCTTTAAGTGCTGATAACTTTAAAACAATTTGACTTATCCAGGCCGTTCTGAGATTGTTTTTTCGTCACATATTGTACTTCATGACACTGGTAAAATGAAGTCAAAAAAATTATTTTTTTTGCACCAAAAAATACCTAATTTAACAAAAAATTTGGAAAAATTTGCAAATTTCAAAGTTTCAGTTTCTCTACTTCTGTAATACATAGTAATACCCCCAAAAATTGTGATGACTTTACATTCCCCATATGTCTACTTCATGTTTGAATTGTTTTGGGAATGATATTTTATTTTTTGGGGATGTTATAAGGCTTAGAAGTTTAGAAGCAAATCTTGAAATTTTTCAGAAATTTACAAAAACTCAATTTTTAGGGACCAGTTCAGGTCTGAAGTCACTTTGCAAGGCTTACATAATAGAAACCACCCAAAAATGACCCCATCTAAGAAACTACACCCCTCAAGGTATTCAAAACTGATTTTGCATACATTGTTAACCCTTTAGGTGTTGCACAAGAGTTATTGGCAAATGGGGAGGAAATTTGAGAATTTCATTTTTTTGTCTAATTTTTCATTTTAACCCCTTTTTTCCACTAACAAAGCAAGGGTTAACAGCCAAACAAGACTGTATCTTTATTGCCCTGACTCTGCCGTTTACAGAAACACCCAATATGTGGCCGTAAACTACTGTACGGCCACACAGCGGGGCGTAGAGTGAAAGGTGCGCCGTTTGGTTTTTGGAAGGCTGATTTTTATGGACTGTTTTTTTTACACCATGTCCCATCTGAAGCCCCCTGATGCACCCCTAGAGGAGAAACTCCCTAAAAGTGATCCCATCTAAGAAACTACACCCCTCAAGGTATTCAAAACTGATTTTACATACGTCGTTAACCCTTTAGGTGTTGCACAAGAGTTATTGGCAAATGGCGATGAAATTTGAGAATTTCATTTTTTTGCCTAATTTTCCATTTTAACCCATTTTTTCCACTAACAAAGCAAGGGTTAACAGCCAAACAAGACTGTATCTTTATTGCCCTCACTCTGCTGTTTACAGAAACACCCCATATGTGGCCGTAAACTACTGTACGGCCACACAGCGGGGCGTAGAGTGAAAGGTGCGCCGTTTGGTTTTTGGAGGGCTGATTTTGCTGGACTGTTTTTTTGACACCATGTCCCATTTGAAGCACCCCTGATGCACCCCTAGATTATAAACTCCATAAAAGTGACCCCATCTAAGAAACTACACCCCTCAAGGTATTCAAAACTGATTTTACAAACTTTGTTAACCCTTTAGGTGTTGCACAAGATTTAATGGAAAATAGAGATACAATTTCAAAATTTCACTTTTTTGGCCGATTTTCCATTTTAATATTTTTTTTCCAGTTACAAAGCAAGGGTTAACAGCCAAACAAAACTCATTATTTATGGCCCTAATTCTGTAGTTTACAGAAACACCCCATATGTGGTTGTAAACTGCTGTACGGGCACACGGCAGGGCGCAGAAGAAAAGGAATGCCATACGGTTTTTGGAAGGCAGGTTTTGCTGGACTGTTTTTTTTACACCATGTCCCATTTGAAGCCCCCCTGATGCACCCCTAGAGTAGAAACTCCAAAAAAGTGACCCCATTTTAGAAACTATGGGATAGGTTGGCAGTTTTGTTGGTACTAGTTTAGGGTACATATGATTTTTGGTTGCTCTATATTACACTTTTTTTTGCGGCAAAGTAACAAGAAATTGCTTTTTTGGCACCGTTTTTTTTTTTGTTATTTACAACATTCATCTGACAGGTTAGATCATGTGGACATTTTATAGAGCAGGTTGTCACGGACGCGGCGATACCTAATATGTATACAATTTTTTTTATTTATGTAAGTTTTACACAATGATTTCATTTTTAAAACAAAAAAATGTTTTAGTGTCTCCATAGTCTAAGAGCCATAGTTTTTTCAGTTTTTGGGCGATTATCTTGAGTAGGGTCTCATTTTTTGCGGGATGAGATGACGGTTTGATTGGCATCTATTTTGGGGTGCATATGACTTTTTGATTGCTTGCTATTACACTTTTTGTGACGTAAGATGACAAAAAATGGCTTTTTTTACACAGTTTTTATTTTTATTTTTTTACGGTGGTCATCTGAGGGGTTAGATCATGTGATATTTTTATAGAGCCGGTCGATACGGACGTGGCGATATCTAATATGTATACTTTTTTTCTATTTATGTAAGTTTTACACAATGATTTCATTTTTGAAACAAAAAAAATCATGTTTTAGTGTTTCCATAGTCTAAGAGCCATAGTTTTTTCAGTTTTTGGGCGATTATCTTGGGTAGGGTATGATTTTTGCGGGATGAGATGACGGTTTGATTGTTACAATTTTGGCGTACATGCGACTTTTTTGATCACTTTTATTACCTTTTTTGGGAAGTAAGGTGGGCAAAATTTCAATTTCATCATAGTTTTTTATTTTTTATTTTTATGGCGTTCACCGTGCGGGGAAAGTAACATGACCGTTTTATAGATCAGGTCGTTACGGACGCGGCGATACCTAATATGTGTAGTGTATTTTTTTTTTTTTTTTTTTATTCAGTGATAAATGTGTTTTTTTGAAACATTACTTTTTTCACTTTTTTTTACTTTTTTTTTGACCCAGACCCACTTGGTTCTTGAAGATCCAGTGGGTCTGATGTCTGTATAATACAGTACAGTACAATATATATTGCACTGTACTGTATTTTACTTACACTGAACAGATCTATGCCTTTTAGCACAGATCTGTTCAGCACCATGGACAGCAGGATGCCTGAGAGGCGTCCTGTTGCCATGGGAACCTTCCCCGTCTGCTCAGTACTGGTCAGAACTGCGCAGACGGGGAAGGGTAAGCACAGGGCTGAGGGGGGCTCTCTGGGGGCTCTCTCCCTCTCCCATCGGGGGGCTGCAAAGGCACAGCAGCCCCCCGATGGGAGAGGGAGGGAGCTCCCTGCGCTGTTAACCTTTTCCATACAGCGGTCCGTACGGACCGCTGTATGGAAAGGGTTAAACGGCTAACATCGCATCGCAGATGTCAGCCGTTTATACCAGGGTGCCAGCAATGTGCTGGCACCCTGGTATACCCACTAGAAGCCAACGATTATACCAGGGGAGGCGGGCGGAGATCGCGATCCCGCCTGCCGCACCGCCCGCCTCCCGCACCGCCCCCACCGCCTGCAACCCTCCCCCTGCACCTCCCGCCACCATAAAATCATTCGGGGGTGCAGGGGGGGGGGGGGGGTGAATAAAACTTTATTTTAGGCATATAAAGCCTATATATCAGAAAATGCAGAAATCGCAGCAAACCGCAGGTCTGAATTGACCTGCGGTTTGCCGCGATCGCCGACATGGGGGGGTCACGGGACCCCCCCGCGCATTTAGCCTAGGTGCCTGCTCAATGATTTGAGCAGGCACCGGGTTCCGATCACTGCCAGCCGCACGGCAGTGATCGAAAATACACAGGGTGTACATGTACGCCCTGTGTCCTTAAGTACCAGGGCACAAGGGCGTACCTGTACGCCCTATGTCCTTAAGAGGCTAACTATAGCAATATTATATTAGTTATATGCTTGTACATAGCAGTATCATAGCAGTTGTACATAGGAGGCAGTATTATAGTAGTTATATTGTTTTACATAGGAACAGTATTATAGTAGTTATAGTCTTGTACATAGGAGCAGTATTATAGTAGTTATAGTCTTGTACATAGGAGCAGTATTATAGTTGTTATATTCTCATATATAGGAGGCAGTATTATAGTAGTTATATTCTTGTACATAGGAGCAGTATTATAGTAGTTATATTCTTGTACATAAGAGCAGTATTATAGTAGTTAAATTCTTGTACATGGGGCAGTATTATAGTAGTTATATTCTTGTACATAGGAGAAGTATTATAGTAGCTATATTCTTGTACATAGGAGGCAGTATTATAGTAGTTATATTCTTGAATACACACTACAAAAATAATTATATATATATAAGGTACACGTCCTTTGATATAGCAAATACAATTATTATGAAAGAGGACGCTTAAAATGGAGCAAAATAATAAATCTTTATTGTGCTCAAATAGGAAGGGGGGTGAGACCTATCTAAATCAATAGGGCCGAACCCGTCTATTCAGATTTATCCAGCCTCATACAAACACAGTATCACTACCTAAAATAGGAGGATTTGTCATAAATGTCATGAGGGGATAGACGGACTAATAATCTAAAAACCACCGCACTGATGCTCGGATATGGTGCTCCGAAAAGGCAAATTACAGCCTATTCAATTATAATGTGCTGACGGAGATAGATACTATGTGTAGCAACCCCTGGGAAGACTATTGTTATATAGAGATCCCACATTCAACTCAGGGGTTGGCACACATAACAAACACTGGTCTGACCAGTGACCTCAAATCACTAAGCAGCGGCGGTGAGTCACAAGAGCGGCCGTGCACTGTGCCAACTCCCGGATTCTACCACCATAGGTGAGTAAACCACATAGACACTAGCTGATGTTGGCATAAGCACTCCAACAACCAGCCGGTCTGAACACTGAGCTACGGCTCTACGCGTTTCTGTGCAGCTGGTATGTGCACGTCATCAGGAGCCAAGTAGCCACTACACCTAGACTGCCTAACGCCGATCACACAGGTTTGAAATCGGCTATCTATGCAGTGTAATTAACAAGAAACACCGAAGCCTAGTGTGAGAGACGGTGTACTGTTTGTTATAAACATAGTATCGGCTCTGTAATGGCCGCGAGCGGCCAGGCAGACGCCGTGATTTAAAAGGACACACCACGCCCCCAAGAACACGCCTCCAGCCGGCAGCCAATCCACCAGATGATACAGTCATACTGGGCTGGTCCGCTGACGGCAGTGGAAGAACACGGATGTGTTCAGGGGGTCAGCGCAGCAGCACTGTACAATAACAAAATATCAGGGAAATATCAGCGGTTTATTGAATGACAGGCAACAGTATTTTGAGAGCAACATCGGAAATCCTGAAGGTAGGCAATTAGCATCAGACCTGTAATGTTATAAAGTTACAAAAAATGACACTACTAGAATATATGATAATGGCCAGGTGTATATATAATAAATATACAAGATATATGGGTGAGTGAACAGAACACTCTATCATACATGAAAGAACAATGACCAAAGATTAATTAAATACATATAATCTAGTAAAAGACAGAGTGAAAAGAGGGAAGTGCTATGCTATCATTAAATAAATGGAACATAGGAGATGGCATCATTTAGACCATTAGGCTTGATGGTACCTAGCCTAAAGATCCATTGTGCCTCCTTTTGTAGGAGGATACGATCCAAATCACCTCCACGTGGTGTCCTTTTCACAGTGTCAATGCCCTGAAATTTAATGACGGACGCATTGCCACTGTGGCATTCAACCACATGGCGGGCGATAGGTGTATCCTGACATTTATTTATGTCTGATATATGCTCGCCTATGCGCCGTCTTAGTTCGCGTATCGTTTTACCGACGTATTTCAGGCTGCATACACATGTCATTAAATAGACCACACCAGTAGTTTTACAATTCACAAATGGTCTGATAAAAAACGTTCTATCAGACATGTAGCCGGAAAATGATTTGTTCTTATTGATATGGCCACAGAACTTGCAAGAGCCACATGGAAAAGTTCCCGAAACGGGATTATGTAACCAAGTATATTGTCTGGGACTCTGATACATGCTGTGAACCAAGATATCTCGCAAGTTCTGACTGCGACGGAAGGTAATCGCTGGTTTGTCCGGGATGAGATGACCAATGTCCGAGTCAGATCTCAAGATGTCCCAGTGTTCTGATAGCACGTTGCGCACTTGATCATGAGCACTATCAAACGTGCCAATGATTTGCATACTTTCCATCCCTTGTGGATTTAATTTGGGAGACAGTAGCGAATCCCTATTTTGACTCAAAGAATGTTGGTAAGCTTCTTTGAGTAGCTGGGATGGGTAACCTCGAGACAAAAATCTCCCTTGAAGGTCTACGGCAGCTTTTCTGAAATCCGATAACTGGGAACAATTCCTACGGGCCCTTAAATATTGCCCCTTAGGAATGCCTCGTTTCAGAGCTTTAGGGTGACCACTCTCCCATCTCAATAGGCTATTTGTAGCCGTGGTTTTCCTATACATACTAGTAACTATATCACCAGATGTATTGAGCTTGATGGTCAAATCCAGAAATGAAATCTGGTTCTCATTTATTTCCGAGGTAAAAAATAAACCCAGCTCATTGTTGTTTAAAGCTGCCACAAACTCATGGAACAGGGTGGCGCTGCCCCCCCAGAGGATCAGCACATCATCTATGTATCTGATCCACAGGGGGACAGCACCAACAAACCGCTCCATGACATCAGAGAAAACCAGTTCCCTTTCCCACCAGCCCAGGAAGAGATTCGCAAAAGTAGGGGCACAGGGACTGCCCATTGCGACTCCCCTGAGCTGGTGGAAAATCTTACCGTCAAATAAGAACACATTATGTGTCAATATGAACTCCAAAAGTTCCATAATAAAGGCATTATGGCCTAGTAGATGTTCCCCTCTCTGTTGAAGGAATGAGAGGACCGCTCTACAGCCCAAATGATGGGGAATGGAGCTGTAGAGGGCCTCCACATCTAGGCTAGCCAGTTTGGTACCCTTGTCAACGTGGATACCATTGAGCCTTGCCAACACATCCATGGTGTCTCTAACATGGGACGGCAGACTGGTGACAAAAGGTCTCAGAATGGTATCCACGTATATGCTGATGTTTGCAGTAAGACTGCCTGTACCAGAAACAATTGGCCTGCCTTTCAAAGGATCAAGGCCTTTGTGAACTTTGGGCAGGCTGTATAGGGTGGCAAGAACTGGAAAATCAGGAAGCAAGAAAGCAAATTCCGTTTTATCAATCAGTTTATTTGCCAACGCATTCATTAAGATGTTTCGCAATTCAAGTCTATAACCCACTGTGGGGTCGGAAGGAAGCTTCCTATATGTGGATTGGTCCTGAGGATGTTGAGACACATCTGTTGGTATTTCTCATGTCCCATCACCACAATGTTTCCACCTTTATCAGATGGCTTTATGACCAATTCCGTATCCGACTGCAATTGTTTCAAAGCTTCCTTTTCAGACCAACTCAAATTATCAGCACTGCCCTTCAATGTGTCCAATTGACGAAGCTTGTTGGTCACCACAGACACAAATATGTCTATGGGTGTATTATCATTTATAGGCGGCATCTTCTTGGAGGAAGGTCGTAAATCCGTAAAGGGACCCTCACCAGGATTTCGTAAGGCCTCAGAGTAAAGGTCTGTCAAAATTTGTACTTCAGGGAGATCAGACAGATCTATCCCTAATTCCTCACATTTGCGTCGATCATGAGTGGCAAAAAATTTACGCCACTTCAACTTGCGAGCAAAGAGGTGCAAATCCTTTACCCAGCCAAATAAATCAAATCTGCGGAGGGGCACAAAAGATAATCCTTTACGGAGGACTTGTATTTCTAAAGAGGTAAGAGGACGAGGTGAAAGGTTGATTATCTGTAATTCTTCCAAATTACTTGGGTGAGAGGTATGAGGAAAAACTAGGGTCTGTTGGAATTTTTGTTCCGAAGCAGGTACTGAGACACTGGCGGAGTGTTGTCTAAAAAACCAACCCTTCCACCAGTGTTACCACCTCTCCCTTTATTCCGTCCCCTGCCTCTGCCTCTACCTCTACCTGCACCTTGCCTCCTATATGATTGGGTGGGATTTGCTCTGTCTGAGGATGAAACATCAGTATCTAGCTCTAAAGCGTCGGAGTGCTTGACACTGTAGTCAAAAACTTTGCCTTCCCTGAAATCCTTTATGTCTCTATTAAAGAGAGAATGTTTCTTCTCCTTAAGTTGTGCAGTATATTTTTCAATATACGACTGAAGGAGAGCTTCCTTCTTGACAAAATCAGAGTGGCTGTTGAATTTTTTGACTACTTCAATGTTCTCCTTTAACTCACTTTCTGCCAGAGCCAGAACCTTTTTCTCCTCTTCTAGTAGTAATATCATCAGTCTCAGAGAAGACTCCACCGATTCTTTTTCCCATTTTTTTATAAAATCAGGAGATCTTAGTCGAAAAGCTGGTATGATCGGATTACGCAGCCCCCTGGGAACAATTTTATTTTTAAGATAGACCTCTAGAGACTGAACCTCCCACCAAGATCTGACAAAATTTTTGTAGATGCGGGTCACTTGTTTGAAGGCTGAGGAGATACTAATTGCTTGAGAGGAGAAAGTAATCTCCTTCTCAGAAAACACCTCTCCAGGGTCACCCATCCATTGCTCTGTATTAATGCTGCCTGACAAAAAACCTGCCATTCCCTAAGTAAAAATTAACTAATAATAGAATACACACTACAAAAATAATTATATATATATATAAGGTACACGTCCTTTGATATAGCAAATACAATTATTATGAAAGAGGACGCCTAAAATGGAGCAAAATAATAAATCTTTATTGTGCTCAAATAGGAAGGGGGGTGAGACCTATCTAAATCAATAGGGCCGAACCCGTCTATTCAGATTTATCCAGCCTCATACAAACACAGTATCACTACCTAAAATAGGAGGATTTGTCATAAATGTCATGAGGGGATAGACGGACTAATAATCTAAAAACCACCGCACTGATGCTCGGATATGGTGCTCCGAAAAGGCAAATTACAGCCTATTCAATTATAATGTGCTGACGGAGATAGATACTATGTGTAGCAACCCCTGGGAAGACTATTGTTATATAGAGATCCCACATTCAACTCAGGGGTTGGCACACATAACAAACACTGGTCTGACCAGTGACCTCAAATCACTGAGCAGCGGCGGTGAGTCACAAGAGCGGCCGTGCACTGTGCCAACTCCCGGATTCTACCACCATAGGTGAGTAAACCACATAGACACTAGCTGATGTTGGCATAAGCACTCCAACAACCAGCTGGTCTGAACACTGAGCTACGGCTCTACGCGTTTCTGTGCAGCTGGTATGTGCACGTCATCCGGAGCCAAGTAGCCACTACACCTAGACTGCCTAACGCCGATCACACAGGTTTGAAATCGGCTATCTATGCAGTGTAATTAACAAGAAACACCGAAGCCTAGTGTGAGAGACGGTGTACTGTTTGTTATAAACATAGTATCGGCTCTGTAATGGCCGCGAGCGGCCAGGCAGACGCCGTGATTTAAAAGGACACACCACGCCCCCAAGAACACGCCTCCAGCCGGCAGCCAATCCACCAGATGATACAGTCATACTGGGCTGGTCCGCTGACGGCAGTGGAAGAACACGGATGTGTTCAGGGGGTCAGCGCAGCAGCACTGTACAATAACAAAATATCAGGGAAATATCAGCGGTTTATTGAATGACAGGCAACAGTATTTTGAGAGCAACATCGGAAATCCTGAAGGTAGGCAATTAGCATCAGACCTGTAATGTTATAAAGTTACAAAAAATGACACTACTAGAATATATGATAATGGCCAGGTGTATATATAATAAATATACAAGATATATGGGTGAGTGAACAGAACACTCCATCATACATGAAAGAACAATGACCAAAGATTAATTAAATACATATAATCTAGTAAAAGACAGAGTGAAAAGAGGGAAGTGCTATGCTATCATTAAATAAATGGAACACGGTTTACTCACCTATGGTGGTAGAATCCGGGAGTTGGCACAGTGCACGGCCGCTCTTGTGACTCACCGCCGCTGCTCAGTGATTTGAGGTCACTGGTCAGACCAGTGTTTGTTATGTGTGCCAACCCCTGAGTTGAATGTGGGATCTCTATATAACAATAGTCTTCCCAGGGGTTGCTACACATAGTATCTATCTCCGTCAGCACATTATAATTGAATAGGCTGTAATTTGCCTTTTCGGAGCACCATATCCGAGCATCAGTGCGGTGGTTTTTAGATTATTAGTCCGTCTATCCCCTCATGACATTTATGACAAATCCTCCTATTTTAGGTAGTGATACTGTGTTTGTATGAGGCTGGATAAATCTGAATAGACGGGTTCGGCCCTATTGATTTAGATAGGTCTCACCCCCCTTCCTATTTGAGCACAATAAAGATTTATTATTTTGCTCCATTTTAAGCGTCCTCTTTCATAATAATTGTATTAGTTATATTCTTGTACATAGGAGCAGTATTATAGTAATGATATTCTTGTACATAGGAGCAGTATTATAGTAGTTATATTCTTGTACATAGGAGCAGTATTATAGTAGTTATATTCTTGTACATAGGAGCAGTATTATAGTAGTTATATTCTTGTACATAGGAGAAGTATTATAGTAGTTATATTCTTGTACATAGGAGAAGTATTATAGTAGTTATAGTCTTGTACATAGGAGCAGTATTATAGTAGTTATATTATTGTACATAGGAGGCAGTATTATAGTAGTTATATTCTTGTACATAGGAGAAGTATTATAGTAGTTATATTCTTGTACATAGGAGAAGTATTATAGTAGTTATAGTCTTGTACATACAAGCAGTATTATAGTAGTTATATTAATTTACATAGGAACAGTATTATAGTAGTTATATTCTTGTACATAGGAGCAGTATTATAGCAGTTATATTCTTGCACATAGGAGGCAGTATTATAGTAGTTATATTTTTGTACATAGGAAGCAATTTTTATTTGTATAAAACAAACATAAATACAGAAATACTTTTTCATCATAATAAATCAAAGATCATTCACTATAAATCATACATGTTCATAAGAAAGTAAAATGTATATTAACTGTAACTTAAAAGTACATTTTAGCTAAAGCAGAAAAATAAAAAATAAATAAATAAAAAGTAAAATAAAATAAGAAAACAAACACAGTCACATAATACAATTGAGCCATCAGTCTAGATCAGGGGTACTCAACTAGTTTTATTAAAGGTCCACATACCAGGGTCTGCAGTCAGGTGAAGGTCCGAGCTGAACGCCAACAGTAAAGATGCCATGCGATCATGTGATACATGCGCGTGGGGCGCTCTGACGTTATAGTGGAGCGCCCCGGGTAAGTCCCAGAATTAGTAATGGCCACATTAGTGCCCCAGTAAGAATAATGTCCCCATTAGTGCCCCCAGTAAGAGTATTGCCCCCCTTCTCTGCTTTTGCAAAAAAAAAATAATAATTTGCATTCACCTGGCTGCGGTGAACATTCGCTGCTGACTGCACGCTCAGGACCGGTGCTCCAACGTGATGACGTCTTGTAGGTCCTGTCCTGAGCTTCTAGTCAGCAGGGAGTGCTCTCCACAGCGTGAGCAAATGGAGGTGGAGGTACCGTAGGCGTAATATATATTTTTTTTTACTAGCACAAGTAGCGGTGGAGGTAAAGGCTGTACTAATGGGCGTTCCATGATGGAAGCGCTCATTAGTAAGGGTACTTTCACACTTGCAGCAGGATGGATCCGACAGGCTGCTCACCCTGTCAGATCCATCTTGCCACTACTTCGCCGTGCCACTGCTCTGTGCCCATCGACTATAATGGGGATGGGGGCAGAGTTACGGCGCAGCACGGTGAGAGGCCGCCAGACTAAAAGTACTACATGTCCGACTTTTTCGTCTGGCGGCCCCCTCAATATAATAAACATTGGTGGCGCAGTGCGCCCCCCCTCAAAATAATAAACATTGGTGGCGCAGTGCGCCCCCCCATCACCCCAGTATAATAAACATTGGTGGCGCAGTGTGCCCCCCCATCACCCCAGTATAATAAACATTAGTGGCGCAGTGCGCCCCCCATCACCCCAGTATAATAAACATTGGTGGCGCAGTGTGCCCCCCAATATAATAAACATTGGTGGCGCAGTGCGCCCCCCCTCAAAATAATAAACATTGGTGGCGCAGTGTGCCCCCCCATCACAATAAACATTGGTGGCGCAGTGCGCCCCCCCTCAAAATAATAAACATTGGTGGCGCAGTGCGCCCCCCCATCACCCCAGTATAATAAACATTGGTGGCGCAGTGCGCCCCCCTCAATATAATAAACATTGGTGGCGCAGTGTGCCCCCCAATATAATAAACATTGGTGGCGCAGTGTGCCCCCCAATATAATAAACATTGGTGGCGCAGTGTGCCCCCCAATATAATAAACATTGGTGGCGCAGTGTGCCCCCCAATATAATAAACATTGGTGGCGCAGTGCGCCCCCCCTCAAAATAATAAACATTGGTGGCGCAGTGTGCCCCCCAATATAATAAACATTGGTGGCGCAGTGCACCCCCCCTCAAAATAATAAAGATTGGTGGCGCAGTGTGCCCCCCAATATAATAAACATTGGTGGCGCAGTGTGCCCCCCAATATAATAAACATTGGTGGCGCAGTGTGCCCCCCAATATAATAAACATTGGTGGCGCAGTGTGCCCCCCAATATAATAAACATTGGTGGCGCAGTGCGCCCCCCCATCACCCCAGTATAATAAACATTGGTGGCGCAGTGCGCCCCCCCCAATATAATAAACATTGGTGGTGCAGTGGGCAGTGCCAATGAGGGTTAAAAAATAATTTACTCACCTCCTCCAGTTGATCGCGTAACTGCCGGTCTCCAGTTCTTACTTCTTTCTTCAGGACCTGTGGTGACATCACTGAGCTCATCACCATGGTAATGGGCCATGTGATGAGCTCAGTGACGTCACCACAGGTCCTGAAGAAAGAAGTAAGAACTGGAGACCGGCAGTTATGCGATGAACTGGAGGAGGTGAGTTAATTTTCTTTTATTATTTTTAACCCTCATTGGCACTTCCCACTGAGCCACCAATGTTTATTATAGGGGGGGGGGGCGCACTGCGCCACCAATGTTTCTTATACTAGGGGGGGGGGGCGCACTGTGCCACCAACGTTTCTTATACAAATACAGGAGGCGGGTGCTGGAATCAAATAGCCGGCACCCGACCTTTGTGACAGGGGGCTGCGATCAGCTACAATTAACCCCTCAGGTACCGCACCTGAAGGGTTAACTCAACTGCAGCTGATCGCAGCTCCCTGTCACAGAGGTCGGGTGCCGGCTATTTGATTCCAGCACCCGCCTCCTGTATTTGTATTACAGGTCAGTTTTCTTCATTGGTGGCGCAGTGGCCACAGCCCCTCCCCTCCTCCTCCTGCCTCTTCTTATTGGCAGCGGCGGGGACAGGGGGGAGGGAGAGACTCCTCCTGCGCTGCTGAGAACTATCAGCTCCTGTGCCCCGCCGCTGTATTGAGCAGAGCTGCCAGAGCGTGCAGGAGGAGGAGCGCTACATGTGGAGGAAGCCCTGTCTCACTGCGCTGTGGGACAGGTGGAAGTGCGCCGGTAAGCTCCTCCTCCTGCACGGCACAGTGTGCAGGAGAGGAGCAGCGCTCTGAAGGATGGCCGGGGTCCGGACAACTGGCGGCCGCGGTCCGTATTTGGACCGCGGTCCGCCAGTTGAGTACCCCTGGTCTAGATGGACGTTCCTCCATAGTTTTAAATTTCCCCTTTTTTCCTGACCTCTAATGACCGGAGTTCTCACAAGATGAGGGTTATAGCTATGGTATGATGGAATGGCTCGCTATGAATGGACACTCGGGTTCTGGTTTGCCAGTAGTAATCTTGATGATGGTTATTATCAGATACATGGTCCCCCGGTCGATGTTATTCACATGAGATGTGACCCCATAAAGGATTTCTGGGTATTTTAGGGACTGTAATGACGGGATTTTTAGCTTGGCGGCTATGTCATGCCAGATTTTTATTTCTAAAAGAGCAAGGTCTGAGGATCGCAGCGACACCTCATTTGGGTGTTTTGACCCAGAAATAAAAGAGTTAGAGCCTGCTGCGGGTGCCATGCAGAGGAAGCGGTAACATCAAAGGGAATGCCGCATTGAGACCAGCGTTGCCTTCAACTCCATCAAAGCTGGCCCACACATAACCTAGAACAAGCGGGACTCAGACAAAGAGAACGAAGATCACAGTCTTTACAACTTTATTCCAAACAGCTAACATCTCTTCAAGATACTGGAACCGTCCGAGTGCTGGAATTAAGCGAGCCGCGGCACCATCAAAGACACATAGCAGCCGCACAGCAAAGATCCACACAATGTCTTCAGCCAGGTCGCAGTGAGTAACAAACGCCGTACAGGCGCAGCTAAGTGCCCGAAACCAGCAATAGTACCCCAATAGAAGCAAGAAATCACTTATATTTCAGTAAAATTGAATTTATTTTAACCAGCCGAAACTGGAAGTGAAGGAAGGAAATTGCGCGAACAAGCGCCATTACATAGCTGACGGCAGTACAACAGCAGCACCTCTCACTTAGTTAACTTGGGACTAACGCTTTAAACTAAGGAATAAATGAACAAACATAGCTAACCTGCACCATAATTATAGCAAGGAGTGATTAATATTGACCCAAGCAGAGAAACAGCAGAAAAACGAGTTGCCAATACAAGATTTCTTACAGTATACTGCAAATACTGTTAAACAAAGTAATTTTCCACACTGAAAATATTTAAAGAAAGAAAATAGCGAAAAATCACACAGAGAAACCTAATTTCTGTTGAAAGCATTAAAACAGGTTTGACAGAGCCTTAAAGGAACAGTGTCCTCATAACAGAAAGTTAATTAGCAGAATAAAGAACCTGCAGACTATAACATAAATATTCAAAGATAGAACATTGCGCAGAACTCACACAGGAGAACCCCTGATTACTGAGAAGCGCAAAAGAACGAAACTTGCATTGCATTAAAGATACAGTGCACCTACAGTAAACAACAATTTGCTGTATTAAAAATTCTGCAGTCAGTGAAATATCTAATTAGCCACTAAAACTACAGATCCAGGTGGCAATATACTGATAAAAAATAAATAAAAAATAATAATCATTTTTTTCACCTCAGATTACAATAAGCAGATCACAACAACTAAATCTTGCGTGAATCCAAAGAAACAAAATGCAGAACCAGAGAATATCATATAATACACGTGGTACTAACATTACAACTACTGTAACGGGCACGCCACAAAAAAAGAAAGAAAAGGAAAATTTTGTATACCAAGAAAATGAAGACTCCCACTACTATAACAATATCCCAAGTTCGCAAAAACAAAAGACAAAAATGGCAAAGTTAAAAATTAACTTAGACCTTGCAGAAGATGAAACAACAGCTCCACAAACATACCAAAATAAAGCATCAATAAATGAACTGTCGTCATCAGAATCATATTCACCAGACAATAGTCCAGCTAAACAAAAAGCGAAATGGAGCGAGGAGGAACCACTCACCACAAAAGTTGAAATCCCTAACCCAGAGAACTCAGAAACATCAACTGACCCAGAGTTGCTTCTCGACACATTACCTTCAACAGAGAAATCAGCTTCAGAAGCATTTATTAAAGAATCTCTAATGCTCTTAAGGAAAACATTTTTACAGGACATATCTCAAGTGATTTCACCCATAGATACAAAACTAAAAGATACGACCAAAAGGGTGACTCACATCGAAACTAAGATGTCAAAATTCTGCGCTGTCCAGAACACAATAGCGGACGAAGTGAATGAGCACACTGAAGAAATAAATCAGCTCAAATTAAAAATAGCAGACCTGGAGGATAGAAGTAGAAGGAACAACTTAAAATTCCGCGGAATACCTGAGAGCGTATCAAATAACAACCTCGCAGGATACTTAAAAGAATTTATTAAAAAACTGATTCCCAACTGCTCAGAAAGGGACACAGAAATAGACAGAGCCCACAGACTGCCAAGACCGAAGACCATCCACCCTTCAAACCCTAGGGATGTCATAGCAAGAATTCATTTTTTTACAATAAAAGAAAGGATTCTCCAAGAAATTAGGAATCCTAACAAATTACCTGACAACTATAAAGATATCACTGTCTACACAGACCTATCAAAAGCAACCATACAAGCCAGAAGGAACTTTTCGCAAATGACATCAACTCTGAAAGATAACAATGTTCCATATAGATGGGGTTACCCCGTAAAACTTCTTATCCGTAATGAAGGGAAAATGATAAGCATCATGACGATAGAACAGGGTCAAGAACTAATAAGAGAGTGGAACCTCACCATCACACCGGAACTACAGCCTCGGGACAACGACAGAAAAAGGGACAATAAGAGAAACGCCATTCAACAACCTTCTAAATACTAATCAAGAAACTACGAACAAATGAAGAAATCAGCGGTCCTCAAGATTACCTGAAAGGACTGATTCCTATTTATTCCATACATAAGGAATACTATCTTTACGTGTTGAAGTTTACTACTCATAAACACTAATTGCATAACTTCCTCTCATTAAAATTTCAATACTCATCTTTACCTCTCTCTGACCCCTCAAATTTTTATTCTACCTTCTACTAATAAGTTATGTTTTACTTTTAACTTGTTGTAACGTATTTTTTGTTTGTTTTAGTAAGGTGAGTCAGGGATACAGTTCTCCTCTGCTTCAATCTCAAACGTCTTACATTCACAACTAACGGTAAGAGTCTCAATCTATTCCAATCCGGTCTATTATACTACAACTTTCACCCGCTGAAGGGCTGCTCCAATAGGATTCGCACTTCAGTGACTGAAAACAAAATGTCACTCACAATAACAAGTCTGAATGTCAGGGGATTAAATAGCCCTCACAAGAGATCATTTTTAAGGAAAGAAGTTAAATTACTAAAACCAGACATACTATGTGTCCAAGAAACACACTTTAAAAAACACAACCGCCCCGGAACTTAAAATCCCAAACTACACTCACTCATTCAATGCAACAAACAACAAAAAAACAGCAGGGGTTCTTATTATCATAAGGAATTCTGCAACTTTCAAACTGATAGAATCAGCCATAGACACAAAAGGGAGATATATAATCTTAGTATGTGAACTCAACAACAAACTCTCTACCATTGACAACCTCTACGCCCCCAATTCAGGACAAGTGAATTTCTTGAGAAGAGTCAATAAGCAGATATCAAAAATTAAAAAGGGCACACTGATTGTATGCGGAGATATTAACGCAGTTAATAATCCCCAACTAGATGCATCAAACCATTCTAGGAAAAAAAGAGTTGCCATCAAACAAAGAAGACCTTTACGATGTCTGGCGTTGTTTTCGTGACCAAGAAAGAGATTACTCACATTATTCAGCTAGTAGAAACTCATATTCAAGAATAGATATGTTTTTTACAGAAGCAGCAACGTTACGGGATATCACATCATGCACGATAGGGAACATAACCTGGTCAGACCACGCCCCAGTGACAATTAAGATGAGAAATCCTCTTTACCCAACAAATCAGTATATATGGAGAAACAACACATTTGTAATGACGCACTCGGAGAATAAAAAAAAGATCGAAGAGGCACCCACTGACTTTATGGACAGCAGCCAAAGCTTACTTAAGGGGCATTCTAATGCAACAAACAGCAAGATACAAGATACAACAAACAAAACAATACAAAATTGAAAGAGACACTAAAAAATATCCAAAAACTAGAAAAACAACATAAAACCAACACATCACTTGCAGTGCAGTTAGCCCTAAGAGAGGAAAAAATAAAACTACACGAACTCCTGGTTGGTCAATTTATTAAACAATCTATTAAAACAAAAATTAACTACTATTCGAATTTCAACAAACCAACTAAACTAATGTCAACGACAGCAAAGAGTTTCAGAATAAAAAACAGGATCCAGAATTTAAAAATTAATCAAACAGGCACCATCACAACAAACCCCATTGAAATAGTAAATACCATAGCAAAATACTACGAGTCATTATATAATTTACATCTAGATAAAGAAGCAACTAAACCAACTCAAAAAGAGATAATTAAATACTTAGAAGATTGCTCATAACCTCACATTGACGAAATAGGTAAATCTAAACTAGCGGAACCCATTACAATATCGGAAGTTAGCCAAGTTATAAAGAAACTCAAAACAAAGAAATCACCAGGACCAGACGGATTCACTTCAGAATTTTACCAACTGTTTAGTGATCCATTAACACCTCACATTACCTTAGCTTTCAATAAAGCTTTCGAGTCTGGAGATTTTATCAGCAAATATAATCACACTTCCAAAACCAGGCAAAAACACAGATAGCCCAGGCAACTTGCGCCCCATATCTTTACTGAATGCAGATATTAAAATATTTGCAAAAATCCTAGCAGACTCAAAGATTACTTGCCCAGTCTGACCAACCAGGACCAAATAGGATTCACGCCGGGTAGACAAGCCCAAGATGGAACTAGGAAAGTTCTTAATTTAATGATCAAGGCCAAGCAGGACCAGAGACCTTTTCTGCTACTATCCTTGGATGCGGAAAAGGCCTTTGATCAGGTTAATTGGAAATACATGGAAGAAGTGTTAAAAAAATTTGGCCTTCCTGAAACATACATCACGTCAATGTACTCAGCCCCATCAGCCAGAGTGTTATGTAATGATATATACTCAGATTACTTCAACATTACAAACGGTACTAGGCAGGGATGCCCATTGTCACCTCTACTCTTCGTATTGTCTATAGAGCCTTTAGCTCAGTGGTTCTCAAACTTTCTAAAGCCGTGACCCCTTAATACAGTTCCTCATGTTGTGGTGACCCCCAACCATTAAATCTTTTTCCTTGCTACGTCATAACTAATTTTGCTACTGTTATGAATTGTAATGTAAATATCTGATATGCAGGATGTATTTTTATTGCTACAAATTGAACATAATTAAAGCAGAGTAATTAATCACAAGACAAAATGTTATATATTGTCAAATATTTATTTCTAATTACAAATAAATGAAATTTTGTATTGAAGCATGGTGTATAAATCAGTGGTGCTTCAAGTCCCCCCCAAATAAATAAATCAGAAGTGCTCAAGGTCCCCCAAATAAATAAATCAGCGGGGCTTCAGGTCTCCCCCAAATAAATAAATCAATGGTGCTCAGGGTCCCCCAAATAAATAAATCAGAAGTGCTCAGGGTCCCCCAAATAAATAAATAAATCAGCGGTGCTTCATGTCCCCCCAAATAAATTAAGCCTTGCTCAGCCAAATAATTAAAATAAAATTAGCCAGGCTCTGCCAGGCTCAATTAAATCATTGGTGGCAGTGGTGCTCAGCGGCGGTGTCATTAACGAAAAAACTCGGACCTCAGCAGACAGGCGGCCCGACTTACCCGTCCAGACGTCAGGCTCCTTCAAGCACAGGCAGTGATAGGACATCACTTCCTGTGCGCGAGGATAAGGGGCCGCTGCCGTTGTGCGGGCGACCCACAATAGGAAGCCTCAGGCGACCCCCCGGAAAGGGCCGATCGACCCCCAAAGGGTTCGCGACCCCTAGGTTGAGAACCACTGCTTTAGCTGAACAAATTAGGAAAAACAAAAACATCATAGGCATTACCTCGGCAGGCATGGAAAACAAAATTAATCTCTTTGCAGATTATGTACTATTGACTCTCTCAAAACCAGAGAGATCTTTGACTAACCTCCAAACGGAACTGGAAAAATACAGCAGAGTCTCGAATCATAAGATTAACCCAACCAAATCGCATATATACGGAATAAACGTACCCCAAACAGTCAGACAAGCTTACAAAAAAATTCCCATACGCTTGGAATAATAATTCAATTACATACTTAGGGGTCAACTTAGCACAAGATAATAAAACAATCATTTCGGAAAACATACCAGCAATATTAGAGAATACAAAAAAAGAAATGGAAAACTATTCAAAGACAAGTTGGAGCTGGTTTGGTAGACTTGCTCTATACAAAATGTTTATTCTCCCAAAACTACTATATATCTTCAGAGTATTACCAATATCCATACCTAAACAGTTCCTGTTAAAAATCCAAAGACAAATGTCAAACTTTATCTGGAATAAAAAAAGACCCAGAATAGCTTCGTACTTACTCAATAAGAAAGCAATAAACGGAGGCATCTCATTACCAAATATTTCTGCATACTATAAAGCGAATCTATTTAAACAATCGACAGAATGGTTCAAACCACCTGAAACTCAAAAAAGATGGATCAAGATTGAGACAGAAATTAACAATGTAAGTAATTGCCAATATATTGTGATAAACAATGGCAGAATTAACAGCAAATCCCACAATTTAACTCCAATGGTTAAAGCAGCACTAGAAATATGGAATGCTAGAGAATTTTCATATTTAGACCAAAGAGAACTGATTGCGCATAAAATCCCACTCATATCATTGACACACTTCCCCGGATTAAAGTCACTTTCAATTTGGACAGAAAAAGGTGCAATATATATTCACAATGTGATGGAGAACAACTTAATTAGGAAATTTGAATCCATTAAAAATCAATATGACCTAGATGCCAAGGAACTAAAAACATACCAAAAACTCGGAACCCACTTATCCAAATACCCTACACAAGAAACATGTTTGCCAAACAACATTTTAGATATTTTGAAAAACATTAAGACAAACGAGAAAATAACCACCAAAGAGATATACGATATATATAACAAGGACTCTCAACCAACCAGATTACATTATAGAGACAAATGGGAAGCAGAATTGGGGAAAGCATTTAAACCCAGGGATTGGGAAACTGCTTATACTAACTTACGTAAAGCAACGGCATGCACACTACACAGGGAGCAGTTCTTTAAAATACAATCAAGATGGTACTTCACCTCAAAGAAATTACACAACATTTACCCAGATCACACAGATAAATGTTGGAGAGATTGCGACAGAGTAGGCACGATCAAACACATTTTTTGGTCATGCTCCAAATTAAAAAAAACTGGGGAAAGACCTAGACAGCCTTATCCTGCTGATTACAGGAAAAAACAATATTCTTACACCGGAACTTTTTCTTTTAAACATTGGACTCGAAAATATACCGCCAGACTGGAGAAACCCAATTTGCCATATTATGATAGCTACTAGGCTTATGATAACGAAACTATGGAAGACAAAAACCATACCAGAAATAAACGACATCATCTCTATAGTGTCGAAAAACGACATAGCTCAACAGGCTTTTGCGTGGCAGTTAGGGAATGGACATAAATGTAAAAAAAATTGGGAAAGTTGGCTGAAACACTTCCCAAGCAATCCTTAGATACACTCAAAATATCTTCAATTGCTCACAATAATAGACTCATTAGGACGAGTAAGAAGCCGAGGAGAACTAGACCGAGAACTAGACCGAGACTTAAGAGAAATCAACTGACACCTGGATTCACCAGATGTTGATACTATAATTAACGACTGAAAATTAGAGTTTCTTTAAAAATGGAGACTCAGACGTATTGATGAAGCCATTACTTCAGAATCTGTTACAAATCACTGCCTCACCTGCAGGTTTAAATAAATGTTTGTCATTTAATTTACATTAATTGTATTCTTTGTACCGAATGTAACAAATGGAATGACGATAGTACAACATGTAATTATCTTTAGTATTATGTAACAACATGTAAAGTATTATAATTCCATGTTTATAATTATAATTTATATAAAAGTATAAGTGTACTTACACTTTGAAAAATCCAATAAAAATATTTTTTTAAAAATAAAAATAAATAAATTAACTTTAAGAGTCAAATAAATCCCTTTGATTTAACATATCCAGCCCACCCTCTCTCCTCTGTAGGTAGGTGATCCCTCTTTTTAATGGGTTCAACCTGTTCCCCATAACAGCTGGAAGAACAGGCTTAAGAGCTTAGTTGAGAAAGATTCTGGCAAAGGAAAGACGACAGATATGTACAAGAAGACAGGGACCAAGTAAGTCTTCAACATAGTAACCCTTTCTCCACAGGTCAGCCTCCAGTTCTTCCATCGCTGAACCTTTATATTTCCGGCATCCAACTTTTCCTCCCAATTTAGTTTGGCATTATATTTCCTACCAAAATTAACCTCAAGAATTTTAATATGGGTGGAGGCCTTCGCAAACTGTGGCAGATCAAAATTAGGGTCAATATCCAATGTCCAGAAAGCTTAACTCTTCTCAAGGTTGACCAGAGACCCTAAAGCCTCAGAGTAACTTCTGATGGCAGCATATAACATCTCCACCTCACGAGGTTCAGATCACCACCGTCACATCATCCTCGTAGGCAACAACATCCAGGGGCAAGCAATAGGGGACCGGCACCCCCTGATAATCACACCGCTGCAGTGATCTCAGGAACGGGTCTAGGGCAAACACATACAGCAGTGGACTCAACAGGCAACCCTGTCTCACCCCTGCCTCAACCCTGAACATGTCACCCTGCCAACCATTGACCAGAGGAAAGCTCTTTGCCTCTTTATACAAAGTTTTCAGCCAATCTACAAATTGTCTCGGAATACCGTACTTTCATAAAGTGGCCCATAGATACTCGTGGTCTACTCTGTCAAAGGCTTTAGCCTGGTCCAGACCTACAACATACCTCCCACACCTCAGAGCTTTACATCTCTCAAACATCTTCCTTATCGAGATTAGTGTTGAGCACGAATATTCGAATAGCGAATTTTTATTGCGAATATCGCCACTTCGAGAATTTGCGAATATTTAGAATATAGTGCTATATATTCGTTATATCGAATATTCAGGCATTTTTTTCCATCTGAACACATGATTCCTCTCTGCTTCTTGCTTGTGGGCCAATGAGAAGGAAGCAATGTCCAGTTCACAACAATACTTAGTGCACCAATCAGTAATCTGCAGTCAGACCTGTTAAAATGTGCAGGTGCACGTAGTGTGAAAAAATATTCTAATCACTGCCGATTAGCGCAATCGCGAATATATTAGAGCACTTGACTCTATCTGCATATAAAGTTATTGTAATGTTCTGCCGTGCCAACCATTTTCTCCAGTCTCAGGAGAAACTCATGAAACTTCTAGCAGCTTGAAAAATGTAGCCAAAGTGACCCACGTCTGTATTTCGCGATACGAATTCGCATTACGCGATTTCTACATTGCCGAATTTTCGTATTCAATGAAATAATCTCGAATTCTCAAAATTCGCGAATATATGATAAATATTCTACAAAATATTCGTGAAATATCGCGAATTCGAATGTAGCCCCTGACGCTCATCACTAATTGAGATGACTGCTCCAGAGATGTTCCGGTCTTTAACTGTGCCGAACTGACAGCCTGCCAACAGTGCCTGGGACAAACAAACTAACCTAGAGAACAGGATTTTTGCCAGGATCTTCCTGTCGACATTCAAGAGGGCACGCGGCCTCCAGTTCTTGATGTCACTAGGCTCTTTCCCTTTAGATAGCAGAATTAACGAGGACACCCTCATGAACGGAGCCATCAGGTAATTTTCTAGACAATTTCTGTACACATCCACAAGGATTGGAGCTAAGAGGTCTCTGAACTTATAAAATTCTGCAGTAATACCGTCTGGACCTGGTGCCTTCTTCAGATGTAATTTATCAATCGACTCTTTTATCTCCTCCACCGTTATTTCTGCTGTTAAAGGAGAAAAGTCCAAATCTATAGTATCAGGCCCTGGAGTTGCCTCCAAGAATTGGGTCATTTTTTCCTTATCCAAAGCCTTCCTCTGAAACAAGCCAGTATAGTACGATCTCACCACCCCCAGGATACCCTCCAGAGATTCTTGTAAAACACCCTGGGAATCAGTGAGATCTATGATCAGTTTTTTAGCCACGTGCTCACGGCAATTCTCAAAGGGATCAGGAGCCCCTAAGGACCCATAATCCCCTTCAGCTACCAGGGAGTTGTACCTGCTGTACTGATACTTCCTTATCTCAGATTTCATCCGATCAATCCTTTGTTGGTCATCCCCACCCACCGAATAGAGTAACTCCAATTCTTTGCACAGTCTCAGATACTGGCTATACTTTCTCTTCCCCTTCTTAATTGACAGTCTCTGTAAGAGGGACCGGATCTCCTCCTTGACATCCTCCCACCAGTCAGCCATGTTGTCATATAAATCCACCTTGTCAAGTTGGTTCTGAAAGAAAGAATGAATGCATTCCTGGACAGAGCTATCATCTAAAAGACTAGAATTTAGTTTCCATAGCCCTCTACAAAGATCTGGATGCTTAGTGGCACCCAAACAAAAGTACAAGGCCAAATGATCAGAATAAGGGACTGTGTTTTCCCTTCTTTCACTAATGGCTTCAGTAGGAATCACCAAAGACAGATCTATCCTACTACTGCCTCCTGCACAAGTGTAAGTGAATTTTGGACTCCTACCACCCTGTACAAAAACATCAGACAGGCCGGCCTGCAGAATAATATTATTTAGGACCTTACAGTCCCTAGTAAGGGGTCTACCACTAGGCCTGTCACTGGTTGTAGTGGTGGCATTAACCACCTCAGCCCCCAGTGCTTAAACACCCTGAAAGACCAGGCCACTTTTTACACTTCTGACCTACACTACTTTCACCGTTTATTGCTCGGTCATGCAACTTACCACCCAAATGAATTTTACCTCCTTTTCTTCTCACTAATAGAGCTTTCATTTGGTGGTATTTCATTGCTGCTGACATTTTTACTTTTTTTGTTATTAATCGAAATTTAACGATTTTTTTGCAAAAGAAATGTCATTTTTCACTTTCAGTTGTAAAATTTTGCAAAAAAAAAGAGATCCATATATAAATTTTGCTCTAAATTTATTGTTCTACATGTCTTTGATTAAAAAAAAATGTTTGGGTAAAAAAAAAATGGTTTGGGTAAAAGTTATAGCGTTTACAAACTATGGTACAAAAATGTGAATTTCCGCTTTTTGAAGCAGCTCTGACTTTCTGAGCACCTGTCATGTTTCCTGAGGTTCTACAATGCCCAGACAGTACAAACACCCCACAAATGACTCCATTTCGGAAAGTACACACCCTAAGGTATTCGCTGATGGGCATAGTGAGTTCATAGAACTTTTTATTTTTTGTCACAAGTTAGCGGAAAATGATGATTTTTTTTTTTTTTTTTCATACAAAGTCTCATATTCCACTAACTTGTGACAAAAAATAAAAAGTTCTATGAACTCACTATGCCCATCACGAAATACCTTGGGGTGTCTTATTTCCAAAATGGGGTCACTTGTGGGGTAGTTATACTGCCCTGGCATTCTAGGGGCCCAAATGTGTGGTAAGGAGTTTGAAATCAAATTCTGTAAAAAATGACCTGTGAAATCCGAAAGGTGCTCTTTGGAATATGGGCCCCTTTGCCCACCTAGGCTGCAAAAAAGTGTCACACATCTGGTATCTCCGTACTCAGGAGAAGTTGGGGAATGTGTTTTGGGGTGTCATTTTACATATACCCATGCTGGGTGAGAGAAATATCTTGGCAAAAGACAACTTTTCCCATTTTTTTATACAAAGTTGGCATTTGACCAAGATATTTATCTCACCCAGCATGGGTATATGTAAAAAGACACCCCAAAACACATTCCTCAACTTCTCCTGAATACAGAGATACCAGATGTGTGAGACTTTTTGCAGCCTAGGTGGGCAAAGGGGCCCACATTCCAAAGAGCACCTTTTGGATTTCACTGGTCATTTTTTACAGAATTTGATTTCAAACTCCTTACCACACATTTGGGCCCCTAGAATGCCAGGGCAGTATAACTACCCCACAAGTGACCCCATTTTGGAAAGAAGACACCCCAAGGTATTCCGTGAGGGGCATGGCAAGTTCCTAGAATTTTTTATTTTTTGTCACAAGTTAGTGGAAAATGATGATTTTTTTTTTTTCATACAAAGTCTCATATTCCACTAACTTGTGACAAAAAATAAAAAGTTCTATGAACTCACTATCCCCATCAGCAAATACCTTGGGGTCTCTTCTTTCCAAAATGGGGTCACTTGTGGGGTAGTTATACTGCCCTGGCATTCTAGGGGCCCAAATGTGTGGTAAGGAGTTTGAAATCAAATTCTGTAAAAACTGACCAGTGAAATCCGAAAGGTGCTCTTTGGAATATGGGCCCCTTTGCCCACCTAGGCTGCAAAAAAGTGTCACACATCTGGTATCTCCGTATTCAGGAGAAGTTGAGGAATGTGTTTTGGGGTGTCTTTTTACATATACCCATGCTGGGTGAGATAAATATCTTGGTCAAATGCCAACTTTGTATAAAAAAATGGGAAAAGTTGTCTTTTGCCAAGATATTTCTCTCACCCAGCATGGGTATATGTAAAATGACACCCCAAAACACATTCCCCAACTTCTCCTGAGTACGGAGATACCAGATGTGTGACACTTTTTTGGAGCCTAGAGGCGCAAAGGTGCCCAAATTCCTTTTAGGAGGGCATTTTTAGACATTTGGATACCAGACTTCTTCTCACGCTTTGGGGCCCCTAGAATGCCAGGGCAGTATAAATACCCCACATGTGACCCCATTTTGGAAAGAAGACACCCCAAGGTATTCAATGAGGGGCATGGCGAATTCATAGAAGTTAGCGGAAATTGATATTTTTTATTTTTTTCTCACAAAGTCTCCCGTTCCGCTAACTTGGGACAAAAATTTCAATCTTTCATGGACTCAATATGCCCCTCACGGAATACCTGGGGGTGTCTTCTTTCCGAAATGGGGTCACATGTGGGGTATTTATACTGCCCTGGCATTCTAGGGGCCCTAAAGCGTGAGAAGAAGTCTGGAATATAAATGTCTAAAAAATTTTACGCATTTGGATTCCGTGAGGGGTATGGTGAGTTCATGTGAGATTTTATTTTTTGACACAAGTTAGTGGAATATGAGACTTTGTAAGAAAAAAAAAAAAAAATTCCGCTAACTTGGGCCAAAAAAATGTCTGAATGGAGCCTTACAGAGGGTGATCAATGACAGGGGGGTGATCAATGACAAGGGGGGTGATCAATGACAGGGGGAGTGATCAATGACAGGGGGGTGATCAGGGAGTCTATATGGGGTGATAACCACAGTCATTGATCACGCCCCTGTAAGGCTTCATTCAGACGTCCGTATGCGTTTTGCGGATCCGATCCATCTATCAGTGGATCCGTAAAAATCATGCGGACATCTGAATGGAGCTTTACAGGGGGTTGATCAATGACAGGGGTGTAATCAATGACAGGGGGGTGATCAGGGAGTCTATATGGGGTGATAACCACAGTCATTGATCACGCCCCTGTAAGGCTTCATTCAGACGTCCGTATGCGTTTTGCGGATCCGATCCATCTATCAGTGGATCCGTAAAAATCATGCGGACATCTGAATGGAGCTTTACAGGGGGTTGATCAATGACAGGGGTGTAATCAATGACAGGGGGGTGATCAGGGAATCTATATGGGGTGATAACCACAGTCATTGATCACGCCCCTGTAAGGCTTCATTCAGATGTCCGTATGCGTTTTGCGGATCCGATCCATCTATCAGTGGATCCGTAAAAATCATGCGGACATCTGAATGGAGCTTTACAGGGGGTTGATCAATGACAGGGGTGTAATCAATGACAGGGGGGTGATCAGGGAGTCTATATGGGGTGATCACCACAGTCATTGATCACGCCCCTGTAAGGCTTCATTCAGACGTCCGTATACGTTTTTGCGGATCCGATCCATCTATCAGTGGATCCGTAAAAATCATGCGGACATCTGAATGGAGCTTTACAGGGGGTTGATCAATGACAGGGGTGTAATCAATGACAGGGGGGTGATCAGGGAGTCTATATGGGGTGATAACCACAGTCATTGATCACGCCCCTGTAAGGCTTCATTCAGACGTCCGTATGCGTTTTGCGGATCCGATCCATCTATCAGTGGATCCGTAAAAATCATGCGGACATCTGAATGGAGCTTTACAGGGGGTTGATCAATGACAGGGGTGTAATCAATGACAGGGGGGTGATCAGGGAGTCTATATGGGGTGATAACCACAGTCATTGATCACGCCCCTGTAAGGCTTCATTCAGACGTCCGTATGCGTTTTGCGGATCCGATCCATCTATCAGTGGATCCGTAAAAATCATGCGGACATCTGAATGGAGCTTTACAGGGGGTTGATCAATGACAGGGGTGTAATCAATGACAGGGGGGTGATCAGAGAGTCTATATGGGGTGATAACCACAGTCATTGATCACGCCCCTGTAAGGCTTCATTCAGACGTCCGTATGCGTTTTGCGGATCCGATCCATCTATCAGTGGATCCGTAAAAATCATGCGGACATCTGAATGGAGCTTTACAGGGGGTTGATCAATGACAGGGGTGTAATCAATGACAGGGGGGTGATCAGGGAGTCTATATGGGGTGATAACCAAAGTCATTGATCACGCCCCTGTAAGGCTTCATTCAGACGTCCGTATGCGTTTTGCGGATCCGATCCATCTAGCAGTGGATCCGTAAAAATCATGCGGACATCTGAATGGAGCTTTACAGGGGGTTGATCAATGACAGGGGTGTAATCAATGACAGGGGGGTGATCAGGGAGTCTATATGGGGTGATAACCACAGTCATTGATCACGCCCCTGTAAGGCTTCATTCAGACGTCCGTATGCGTTTTGCGGATCCGATCCATCTATCAGTGGATCCGTAAAAATCATGCGGACATCTGAATGGAGCTTTACAGGGGGTTTATCAATGACAGGGGTGTAATCAATGACAGGGGGGTGATCAGAGAGTCTATATGGGGTGATAACCACAGTCATTGATCACGCCCCTGTAAGGCTTCATTCAGACGTCCGTATGCGTTTTGCGGATCCGATCCATCTATCAGTGGATCCGTAAAAATCATGCGGACATCTGAATGGAGCTTTACAGGGGGTTGATCAATGACAGGGGTGTAATCAATGACAGGGGGGTGATCAGGGAGTCTATATGGGGTGATAACCAAAGTCATTGATCACGCCCCTGTAAGGCTTCATTCAGACGTCCGTATGCGTTTTGCGGATCCGATCCATCTATCAGTGGATCCGTAAAAATCATGCGGACATCTGAATGGAGCTTTACTGAATGGAGTTGATCAATGACAGGGGTGTAATCAATGACAGGGGGGTGATCAGGAAGTCTATATGGGGTGATCAGGGGTGATCAGGGGCTAATAAGGGGTTAATAAGTGACGGGGGGGGGGGTGTAGTGTAGTGTAGTGGTGCTTGGTGCTACTTTACTGAGCTACCTGTGTCCTCTGGTGGTCGATCCAAACAAAGGGGACCACCAGAGGACCAGGTAGCAGGTATATTAGACGCTGCTATCAAAACAGCGTCTAATATACCTGTTAGGGGTTAAAAAAAACACATCTCCAGCCTGCCAGCGAACGATCGCCGCTGGCAGGCTGGAGATCAACTCTCTTACCTTCCGTTCCTGTGAGCGCGCGCGCCTGTGTGCGCGCGTTCACAGGAAGTCTCGGCTCGCGCGAGATGACGCGTATATGCGTGACTTTGCGCAGGGCTGCCACCTCCGGAACGCGAATCTGCGTTAGGTGGTCCGGAGGTGGTTAAAGTCTCCAGCCATGATAACAGGAATAGATGTGAATAAGTATGGCTTAACATAATTAAAAACTGAGTCCTTTCGCTCACTGTCTTTTGCCCATAGATGTTAATAAGCCAGAGTCTTCTACCTCAGATGGTAATCTCTAGCAGCAGGCACCTTCCCATCGAGACCTCCGTTAGTCTATGTACAATTACATCACGGGTATTAAACAAGATAGTAACCCCGGCATAAGGCTCCACAGACATCGACCAAAAGGACGGACCAGACTGCCATTCTCGCTCTTCCACTTGTATGAGACCTAAGGTGTTTAAGCGTGTCTCCTGCAAGAAAAACACATTGGCCTTGAGGTATCTCAGGTGTTCGTACATGGCATGTCTGGTCCTTCTAGCTCTAATGCTATTCACATTGCTGGTGACCACTTTTAGATGGAAGTCTACCATCAGGAGAAGAAGAAGAAATATAACCCCCATCATCATAAATCAGAGTCAGAGTTGTCTTGCCGACTACCAGTTTCCATATCCCATACAGACTGTGACTCGGCATAAAGAGGTCTCCTTTTTGTGGGAGGATCCCTTCCTGGGTCGTCATCATATTCCACCATCATACACTTAAGCTCTCTCTCTATTTCTGCCTCTCCAACAGACTCAGACAGCACACTGTATCTGTTGGTTGTTACAGTTACATCAGCCTGTCTGTCCACTCTCATTTTAGTAGGTTTTTGGACGGTGGTCCATGCACCCTCAGGCCTGTGGCTGAACTTATCTTTTTTCAGTTTTTTAAGGATTTTATTTTCCCCAGTGGTGGGTGCTGGGGCAGGGGAAGAGACAGACACTGGATGCTCTACAGGCTGCTCCACAACCTCCATGTCCCCCTCAGTGTTACCTGCCTGCGGGTGGTCCGGCACAGTACTACTCATGTGTGGGGTCTCTGGTACTGTGTACAATGACCCTGCCAATTAGTGTTGATCACGAATATTCGAATTGCGAATTTTAATCGGCACTTCGAGAATTGCGATTATCGGCACTTCGAGAATTCGCGAATATTTAGAATATCACAAAATATATTCGTAATCGCGAATATTCGATTTTTTTCAAAATACCAGTCCATGCGAATTTTATGCGAATTTTCGCAATCGAGAAAATATCGCCTGGAGATCACGAATTTGCGAATATATGGCAAATATTCGCGAAATATCGTGAATTTGAATATTGCCCCTGCCGCTCATCACTACTGTCAATAGCGCTTCCTCTCTCATGCTTTTCATCTGGGACATCTGCCACTTCCACCAAGTCCTCATCAGGGAGATCTCTACAGATTTTATGCCACGCTTCAGGACAGTCTCTATGGGGGTGACCGATCTTACCACACAGGTTACACCTTAAGTTCTGGCAGGTGGCCAGTGGCATAACTACCGGGGAAGCAGCTGCTTCGGGCCCGGCGTCCCGGCAGCGTGTGTGACAGTTTATTTTCAAGTTCGTTAAATATCGATGTCTTACTGTTCAGGGCCCCTGCACAGCAGCTGACCAGGCCCCCTCGCTAATGTGATCTAATCTTACTGTCTCCTAAAGTCTTCTGATGTGTCTGGGATTCGAACCCACAACCTCCAATGTTTCAGTGTATCAGAGGCAAAGCATTTACCCTCACAACCATAAAAGCTGCATTACAACTGATTGAAAAAATATCAGACTTCTACTGTTATAGCTGGCTAAGTGTACATCTATACACATGACAGCTGCCCCAACACACCCAGCACTTCTATATCTCTATATGACAGCTGTCCCAGCACACTCAGCTCTGCTATATCTCTATACTGTATATGATCAGCTGTCATGTGTATAGATGTACACTTGGCCAGCTATAACAGTAGAAGTCTCTCAAGTGTTATTTTTTTTGAATACCCGACTGTTACTGCCATGGGGGGAGCGGGGGGAACTTGATACTGGCACATGGGGGGGGGGGGAGGCACCTGATACTGGCACATGGGGGGGAGAGGGGTTGGCACCTGATACTGGCACCTGGGGGGGAGGGGGGGTTGGCACCTGATACTGGCACATGGGGGGGGGGAGAGAGGCACCTGATACTGGCACATGGGGGGAGGCACCTGATACTGGCACATGGGGGGGAGAGGGGTTGGCACCTGATACTGGCACCTGGGGGGGAGGGGGGGTTGGCACCTGATACTGGCACATGGGGGGGAGAGAGGCACCTGATACTGGCACATGGGGGGGGAGAGGGGTTGGCACCTGATACTGGCACCTGGGGGGAGGGGGGGGGGGTTGGCACCTGATACTGGCACATGGGGGGGGGGGGAGAGGCACCTGATACTGGCACATGGGGGGGAGAGGGGTTGGCACCTGGGGGGGAGGGGGGGTTGGCACCTGATACTGGCACATGGGGGGGGAAGAGAGGCACCTGATACTGGCACATGGGGGGGCACCTGATACTGGCACCTGGGGGGGGGGGAGGCACCTGATACTGGCACATGGGGGGGAGAGGGGTTGGCACCTGATACTGGCACCTGGGGGGGGAGAGGCACCTGATACTGGCACATGGGGGGGAGAGGGGTTGGCACCTGATACTGGCACCTGGGGGGGGGGGTTTGCACCTGATACTGGCACATGGGGGGGGGAGAGGCACCTGATACTGGCACATGGGGGGAGGCACCTGATACTGGCACCTGGGGGGAGGGGGGGTTGGCACCTGGCACTGGCACATGGGGGGGAGAGAGGCACCTGATACTGGCACATGGGGGGGGAGAGGGGTTGGCACCTGATACTGGCACCTGGGGGGGAGGGAGAGAGGCACTTGATACTGGCACTTTTTTTGTGGGGGGGGGGAGATGGCACTATGATACTGGGACATGTGGGGGGGCATCTATGGGGACACTTACTGGCACATTATTGGGGGGCATTATGGGGGACACTAGGCCGGCAGCCTATCAGAGGCCGGACACTGAGGGGCATCTACTGGGGCACTATATATGGGGCATTTTATACTGGTACATTATGGGGGGCACTAGCAGGAAGGGGGGAGAGGAGCACTATGGAGGCATTTACTGGGGTACTATATAGGGGTATTTTATACTGGGACATTATGGGGGCACTATGGGGACATTAGCTCAACTGGGGGCATTACAAGGGGGTATTTTTGCACTGTCACATTATAAGGAGAATTATTACTACTGGGGGGGGGGGCATTATGGTGGGCTTTATTACTCCCCCATGGTATGACCCCCTAGTAGCAGCACCAGCCTCTCCCTGCTCTGCAACCCCACTGCCCCTTCTCCAAATCCTTATTATGAAATCTTTCTCATTAGGATAAAGCACAACATCAGCTCCGCCGAGCCCCCGGCCAAGTGTTGAAGTGGTGTCCGAGATCCCCAAGGGCCAAGTAACTGTAAGTTTTCATGTGAAATATGTTTATGTTATACACATATAGCATCCACTGTGCCACACAATATACAGTATACCGCTACACTGTGCCACACAATATACAGTATACCGCTACACTGTGCCCCACAATATACAGTATACCTCTACACTGTGCCCCACAATATACAGTATACCGCTACACTGTGCCAAAGGAGTAGGGTTTACACAGGAGGAGGGAGGTGCGAAGCGTGCTGGGGGGGCCCTTACAAATATTTGCTGTGGGGCCCAGTCACTTCTAGTTACGCCCCTGCAGGTGGCGCTCACATGGTCGATGTCCCCGCACAGGCTGCACTTCATCATGGTGCAGACACTCGCCACGTGACCCGATTTCCCACACTTAAAGTATAGCCTGGGCTAGAAACAAACACCTTTCTCCCGGCCAATGAAGAAGGAATTAGGAAGGTGATGGGTGATGTTCTGGTGTTGGTGTAATGTAACCAGGACCCTCCACCCCCGGTCTAGATTCAATCCTCATCCCTGGTCTCGGTCAGGTTTGACTTGAGGTCACAATGCCTCCTAAGCCAGATAATATCTTGAGGGGGGACAGACTCGTTCCAGAAAATGATAGTGGCATTTACAGTGTCAGGCTTAGAGATGGGAATAAAGCGGAACTTATTCCACCCCTCAATATCTCTGACCCGGGTGTAGAGAGCCCAGAACCGGTCTAGATCAGACATGAGCTTGAAGCTAATATCATAGCCCTGTCTGTCTGAGAGGTTTATTACTGCCTGGATGTTGATTAGCAGGAAGCCAATCTGGGTACAGAACATGTCTCTGACCACACACCTTCAGTCAGGTAGATCTTCATTTGCCCCTTTATGTCTAAACCTGACAGAGGTCCTTCTCTTAAAGGCCTGACCTGTGTATCTGGTGTTAGAGGGAAATGATGGAGAACCCCGACTTCAAGCATTCCCAGATGTCTGACCAGTACTGGTGTCCTGCAGGGGGCGATGTGTGGGCTGCTGACCGCCCATACTATGGGGCTCTACTGCCTGTTGTGTAACTAAAAGGGGGGATCTTCTCAGCCTGAGACTACACTGCCCCCTCCCCACCATCAATACCAGGGTTTCCTATGTTACCAGCTGCCATAGATGACTCCTCAACTGGGATATTATCACTCAGAGACATCAGCAACATCCGACATCTCAGCAGCATTACAGTCCTCAGTATTAACCCCCTGCACATCACAGTCCTGAGTGTCCTGCTCATATACAAACTGAGGTGCAGCTACAGTGTTACTTGTAGGTGTCAGTCCACAGTCCTTCTGCAGTGCACTGCCTCCTGGGACTTGTGGTGTCTGCACTGCCACTTCATTGCTATCATCAGGTAAGAGTCCACAGTTTTCATTTTGTGCAGTACCTACTGCTGGGATCTGTAGTACCTCACCGGGGGCTGATGCAGGACTTTGCTGTTGTTGCTCAGATGTTCGTTTTTTTTGTACAACTCTCTCTCCTCAAAAGGAAGAGTTGCTGGCTGAAACGTGGGTCTTAAGTGGGACTGCAGGGTTTCAGACCTAGATGTTGATGTAGTCTCAGAGTTCTTGTCTTTCTCAAACCTCTGCTAGTTCCATGTCTCTCCCACTGGTCCCATTTTCTCCAAGACAGAGTCAATCTCCTGCACATTGTCAGCAAGTTCCTTGGCCAGTGAGTCCAGCTTCTTGTCCAGTAAGGCCTGCTTCCCTGGGTTTGCAGCCTTCAGTTTGTATGTACAGTTTATCTGTTTTTACAGGTACAGTTTATGTTTCTTCAGTGTCTCCATTCTTCTCACCAGTGCTGGGATCTGATCAGCCAGGTGGAGCTCAGGTGATTGCTCTGGAGGACTTTTATTGCTGCTGGGGAGTTTTGCAGGCTGTTTGCTTGCAGTACAGGTTCCTGAAGGTACATTCTCTCCATTCTTTCCTGGAACAAGACTCAGCATTTTTGGTGCAGAACCTTGCGGTCCCTGGAGTTTTGCGGCTGCTGTCACAATCTCCTGATGGGCGACTGGATCCCGGATGTGTAGCAGAGACGGCACTGGTAGCACCTTCAGGTCTTCCTCCATTACTGCCTTTGATTTCCTTCACAGCTTGCATGCCCCCAGACCTTCTGCGCTCAGATTCTATCACCACACGCTGCTGCAGATTCTCATGGATGGTTTGCTTTTCCAGAGATGTCCTCCTCTGCCTTCCTGGGGTTGAGGTGGATTGTCCACCTGAGGCCGGCAATGGAGATTGTCTCACCTCCTGTACACTCTGCATGGTTCTTCCTTCTGGACTCTCCAACAGTCCTTGAACACAGGTGATCCTTCATTTACACTGGCAGGTGGTTTCACCAGGCACTTACTTGTTGCTTCTTATTGGCTTATACTGGAACTGGAACTGCCGACATACTTTCTATCCATAGAAACTTTGGGATTTGCATTACCTGACTGAGTTGTCTGGGTAGTGTTTCCCAGATTTGGACTAGAAGCCTGGGCCTTGCTTGGGGAGCTTTCCCTCCCAGGGTGTCCCCTCCCTGGGCTTTCTCCAGACATCCAAAGACTCAGAAGAGCTACTGACACACAACCTCTCAGCAAGGAGGCAGTATTATAGTAGTTATATTCTTATACATAGAAGGCAGTAATATAGTAGTTATATTCTTGTGCGGTATGTGTGAGGTCACGATGTGAGCAATAGGTGTGCCGAGGTAAATACAGTTCTGGTTACTCACGGTTATGTCATCCCTGGGCAGGCTCGCATAAGTGAAAAGGAGAATGGCACAAGGATTCTCTGGGGCACACTCTGGTGTAAGGGACACTGGCCAGATGTGGGTTTGAGGTGGTCTGTATTAATGTGCCAGTGGCAATGTCCCTTGTAGTCATGACGCCAGTACCTTTTATATGGAGGTACAAACATTTACTATAGTGTTAATAGAGGAACTGAGTCTAAGGCAAACAGGGTGAAACTCCAAATGGCACTTTACTGATGATGACTCTTGATTACAATACATCCATAGGCATTAAACAGTCTCTTGATACAATTCGGCATTAAGCACAATCTCCCATACATATGGGGAAAGGGAAATGCAAATCCCCAATGAAGTACAGGCTCTTGTAATACATAAGAAGACTACTGCTCAGACTAGGCTGGTAATAATGAAAGTCTTACACTGGTAACAACTCCGGCCTGATCCTAATCCTTGAATAAAAAGGTGCTTTTCTGAATCCTGAAACTTCTATTCCAATGCTGTTCTGACAGTTGGCCTGACTGTCCTCAGGATTTAAACTGGAGATGTTGATGCTTCAAGCTTACTCCTACTGTTAAAGATGTGTGAATTTTATTCTATATATTTTGACGAACGGCAGAGGGGAGAGGACTGCAACCTCAAAGAAAGGTGAGAAAACTTTTTATCTCATCTGCCTTTCAGCTATTTACTTCGTCATGCTCAGATAGCTCAGTCTGCTGTGAGGTGGTACCGATGTAAGTATAGTAGTCGGCTGTAATGCTGAAAGCTTGGAGTTTATAGAACTAATAGTCTGAAATTATAGATCACTCTGGTGTGTATATGTTTTGTGTGTGTCTGTGATTTATGTGAGGAGTGAGTTGAGCACAGACGGTAAAACCACAGACAAAGGGAGGGGACAGTAATCTCCTGGTTTGGAAGGGGGTGCTGTAGCGCCGAGGTGTGGGACAAAGTAAACTCCGGCTGACTTGGCTAGGAAGACGCGTGGAGCCTCATGACCCTTTGAGATAAGGGAAGACTGCGGAGATATTCTCTGACCTGACCCCAGGAAGACGTGGAGGAGCCCGTCTGACCCCTGGAGCAGGGGAAGATGTGCGGGGAGTCCCAGCTGACTAGTCAGACGTGATAGTCAGATTTGAGCCAACCAGAGGGGAGGGTGAATCCTTTGTCTGCGGAGGAAAGGGTTAAAGGTGCTGATCACTCCTCTGTTTTGTGTGTGTGTCAGTCTGAAATACTGTTGTTTGAGATGGGTCAGTCCCACTCACATGAAGAAGGAGAATACACTGCTCCTCAGCTTGTAGCGAGAGAAGAAGGAAGTCAACATGTAAAAATTATAAGAAGTTAATGAAGATTGCAGGATGTGATATTAATGGAGAATTGAAAGTTATAATGTGAAAAAGAATGTTAGAGAAAGAGTGGCCCCGGACAGCAGGTCGCCCAGCTGGCAACAGGGATGAAAATCTGTAAGAATCTGTGAAGTTAGAGCTTACAGACTGTGGGCATCAGAACTCCTGTGATGTTGAGGGGGGTTCTAATGAGTGAGAAAACAGAGCAGTGTCAGGATGTTAATTGATGGCACTAGCAAGAAAGAAAGTGCCCCAGTGTCTGCAATCAGAACGGAGCTTGTGTTAAATGTTTTTGATTGACTGGGGGTAAAGAACAGAACTGGATCGCACATCCACAATGCTATGCTTTGATCTAACTCGCTACTCAGCGCTATATTAAAGTGTACAGCTCCCCATACTGCATGCTGTACAAGAGGCATTAGTGTACATTTTGATCAAAAGGCTTAAGCCCACTCACCACGCCAAGGTCGCCTCTTTCAGTGGGACCTACTCTGAAAAAGGCGCAGCGACCATGCGGTGACGAGGCGGCGCTGGCCCTAGAAGGTGGCAGGACCCAGGGGTCAAACAGCACCTCTGCTGTCTGATTATGCCACCCATGGCACTGGGTCCCACCAACCCACCAGCGCAGCGCCACAAAAACAAAGGCCACCACGCAGTACTGCACCATGTGAACAGTTGTCTAACACAACATGTCCATTACTATCAGAAGCTCCAGGTCAATGACCACTATATGCAGACTAATGTGATTAAAACCACCTGTGCCGAATGGGAGGAGTGCTGATACCAGTAATAAAGAAGAAAGATTCATATAATTGTCTGGAGGTAAAGCCGTGACCCCTTAATACAGTTCCTCATGTTGTGGTGACCCCCAACCATTACATTTTTTTCTTTGCTACGTCATAACTAATTTTGCTACTGTTATGATGACCCACCAAATACACCAAATGTTAATTCAAATACACAAGTATTCATTCATAACCACAGAACTTTAGCATAAATACAAAATATTTGTAAACCAAATAAATAACTTTAAAATAAATAATAAAACAACAAATACCCCCTAAAAAATTAATCAGTGGTGCGCACAGTACCCCTCAAATAAATAACTCAGTGGTGCTCACAGTACCCCCCCCAAAAAATAAAATAAACCAGTGGTGCTCAGGGTACCCCTCAAATAAATAAATCAGTGGTGCTTCAAGTCCCCCCCAAATAAATAAATCAGAAGTGCTCAGGGTCCCCCAAATAAATAAATCAGCGGGGCTTCAGGTCTCCCCCAAATAAATAAATCAGCGGGGCTTCAGGTCTCCCCCAAATAAATAAATCAGCGGTGCTCAGGGTACCCCCAAATAAATAAATCAGTGGTGCATCAGGTTTCCCCCAAATAAATAAATCAATGGTGCTCAGGGTCCCCCAAATAAATAAATCAGAAGTGCTCAGGGTCCCCCAAATAAATAAATCAGCGGTGCTTCAGGTCCCCCCCCAAATAAATAAATCAATGGTGCTCAGGGTCCCCCAAATAAATAAATCAGAAGTGCTCAGGGTCCCCCAAATAAATAAATCAGCGGTGCTTCATGTCCCCCCAAATAAATTAAGCCTTGCTAAAAAATTAAAATAAAATTAGCCAGGCTCAGCCAGGCTCAATTAAATCATTGGTGGCAGTGGTGCTCAGCGGCGGTGTCATTAAGGAAAAAACTCGGACCTCAGCAGACAGGCGGCCCGACTTACCCGTCCAGACGTCAGGCTCCTTCAAGCACAGGCAGTGATAGGACATCACTTCCTGTGCTCGAGGATAAGGGGCCACTGCCGTTGTGCGGGCGACCCACAATAGGAAGCCTCAGGCGACCCCCCGGAAAGGGCCGATCGACCCCCAAAGGGGTCGCGACCCCTAGGTTAAGAACCGCTGATCTAACTCGCTATTCAGCGATATATTAAAGTGTACAGCCCCCCATACTGCATGCTGTACAAGAGGCATTAGTGTACATTTTGATCAAAAGGCTTAAGCCCACTCACCACGCCAAGGTCGCCTCTTTCAGTGGGACCTACTCTGAAAAAGGCGCAGCGACCATGCGGTGACGAGGCGGCGCTGCCCTAGTAGGTGGCGGGACCCAGGGGTCAAACAGCACCTCTGCTGTCTGATTATGCCACCCATGGCACTGGGTCCCACCAACCCACCAGCGCAGCGCCACAAAAACAAGGGCCACCACGCAGTACTGCACCATGTGAACAGTTGTCTAACACAACATGTCCATTACTATCAGAAGCTCCAGGTCAATGACCACTATATGCAGACCAATGTTATTAAAACTACCTGTGCCAAATGGGAGGAGTGCTGATACCAGTAATAAAGAAGAAAGATTGATATAATTGTCTGGGGGTAAAGAACAGAACTGGATCGCACATCCACAATGCTATACTTTGATCTAACTCGCTACTCAGCGATATATTAAAGTGTACAGCCCCCCATACTGCATGCTGTACAAGAGGCATTAGTGTACATTTTGATCAAAAGGCTTAAGCCCACTCACCACGCCAAGGTCGCCTCTTTGAGTGGGACCTACTCTGAAAAAGGCGCAGCGACCATGCGGTGACGAGGTGGCCCTAGAAGGTGGCAGGACCCAGGGGTCAAACAGCACCTCTGCTGTCTGATTATGCCACCCATGGCACTGGGTCCCACCAACCCACCAGCGCAGCGCCACAAAAACAAAGGCCACCATACAGTACCGTTTTTGATTGATACTGGAGCAGCCAAGACAGTTGTGCACAGCAAACATGGCCTCCCCTAATTTACTCTCCAAGGACACCAGTCTTTGGGTAGAAGTGGATGGGAAAGTAGTGCGCTCCCTTTTCAACAGAAACCATCCATATTAGATTTGCCCCTAACCAAGATGCGCTTGCCCGTTTGCTGGTCAGTGGTAACGCCCCTTGTTGCCTCCTGGTTGTATATTTGCTTGCAAAAGTACATGCTGGTATCTCATATCAGGAGGACGGCACTGTGAAGCTTACAGGTGCCCTCAACGACTAGGAACTTTGTTTGTTGGCCATTAGTGATAAAATTCCCTGGTCCATGTTTGTATCAGTACTCCCAGAAGCTGAGAAAAGCAAAACCACTCACCATTGGATGGTACATGACCTACATGCCGTTAATGAAGCCACAGTTTCTAACACCCACATTGTGCCCAATACACACACCTTGTTGGCTCAGGTTCCCATTACCTCTACTCAATCCACTGTGATTGATTTGTCCTTTAGTCCCTACCGCCTCACAGATGAGGTGGTAGATGCTTTTTATGCCTAGAGCTGGCAATTTTGTGTTCCCCCACACTGGGCCTCTCAGATTATTACATTTAGATTGTATTGTTATGAAGTGAGTGGCCATGACTCAGCTGTCCTCACCCAACTGCATGGCCAGCAATAACGCCCCGTAGCATATTATTCAATCAGACTTGATCCCGTGGCCAGAGGTGCCCCTTTCTGCATCAGAGCTGTAGTAGTTGTACTAGCTATGCTTGATGAAAGCTCTGAGATAGTTCTGAACCACAAAGTGATGGTGATATTACATCTATCCTCATGAACGTACAATCCAAATGATTGTTTTGTTGCCCGTTATTTGAGAATGCAGTGTTCCATTTTGTTGCCTGACAATGTTGCTCTCCAAAGGTGTAATACTTTGGACCCAGCCACCCTGTTGCCTCTGGATCAAGGGAGGAGGGAAGAGTTAGGGCACCGCACTTTAAACTTTTCTTCCAGATTCAAAGGAAGAGGCTCCTGACTGTTTGCAGATGATGTCACAAGAGGTAGTGGGATTTGGTAAATCAGCCATTAGGTAATCTAGATCATGTGCTCTTTGTGGATGGATCGAGGTGTGGCCAGGATGGCAGGTACTACACAGGTGTGGCCAGTGCAGTTTCTAGGTAAAATTTCTCTCAGGGCGAGTGTCAAAAAAACTCCCCCCCCCAAAAAAAACTGCTCGATAAAATCATATCAGAAGAGTACTTGCAACCGTCTCACCATATATATATATATATATTTTTTTTATGCAAATTGCGGGTCCACAACACACCCGCCCGACACCCCTATAGAAATGCCTATTCTTGTCCGCAGCTGCGGACAAGAATAGGACATGTTCTATCTTTTGCGGAGCTGCGGACCCGAAGATCGGGGCCGCGCTCCGCAATTGCGGATGCAGACAGCACACTGTGTGCTGTCCGCATCCATTTCGTCCCCATAGAGAATGAATGGGTCAGCACCAGTTCCCCAAAATTGCGGAACGGATGCGGACCCATTTTGCGGACGTGTGAAATGGAGCCTAACCCCTACATAGTGTAGAGGTGTACTGTATATTGTGTGGCACAGTGTAGGCTATGTGTGTATAACATAAACATATTTCACATGAAAACTTACAATTACTTGGCTCGGCCCTTGGGGATTTCGGACACCACTTCCACTTTGGCCGGGGGCTCGGCGGAGCTGATGTTGTGTTTTATCCTAATGAGAAAGATTACATAATAAGGATTAAGGGGCAGAGGGATAGCAGAGCAGAGAGAGGCTGGTGCTACTACTAGGGGGTCATACCATGGGGGAGTAATAAAGCCCACCATAATGCCCCCCCAGTAGTAATAATTCTCCTTATAATGTGCAAAACATACCCCCTTGTAATGCCCCCAGTTGAGCTAATGTTCCCATAATGTGCCAATATAAAATACCCCTTCTCAGTGCCCCCGTAGATGACCCCCATAGTGCTCCTCTCCCCCCTTCCCCATAGTACCCACCATAATGTGTCCCAGTATAAAATGCCCCTATACAGAGCCCCCATATAAAATACCCCTTCTTTTCAGCCTATGTAGATGTCCCTATAGTGCCACCCAATAATGTGCCAGTAATAAGTGCCCCAATAGATGCCCCCCAATCATGTACCAGTAAGATGTGCCCCCAAATCATGTGCCAGTAAGATGTGCCCCCATAGATGCCCCCCAATCATGTGCCAGTAATAAGAGCCCCCCACCATCATGTGCCAGTAGCCTGAGTGCCCCCCTATCATGTGCCAGTAGCCCCCTATTAAGTGCCAGTAGCCCCCCTATCATGTGCCAGTAGCCCCCTATCATGTGCCAGTAGCCCCCCTATCAAGGGCCAGTAGCCCCCCTATCATGTGCCAGTAGCCCCTCTATCATGTGCCAGTAGCCCCCCTATCAAGTGCCAGTAGCCCCCCCTTATGTGCCAGTAGCCTCCTATCATGTACCAGTGGCCCCCCTTATGTGCCAGTAGCCCCCCTTATGTGCCAGTAGCCCCCCTTATGTGCCAGTAGCCCCCCTTATCCCTTATTTGCCAGTAGCCCCCCTTATGTGCCAGTAGCCAGTAGCCCCCCTTATGTGCCAGCAGCCCCCCTTATGTCTGTGCCAGCAGCCTCCTGTCTGTGCCAGAAGCCCCCCTTATGTGCCAGTAGCCTCCTATCATGTACCAGTGGCCCCCCTTATGTGCCAGTAGCCCCCCTTATCCCTTATTTGCCAGTAGCCCCCCTTATGTGCCAGTAGCCAGTAGCCCCCCTTATGTGCCAGCAGCCCCCCTTATGTCTGTGCCAGCAGCCTCCTGTCTGTGCCAGAAGCCCCCCTTATGTGCCAGTAGCCAGTAGCCCTCCATATGTGCCAGCAGCCCCCCTTATGTCTGTTCCAGCCCAGCAGCCCCCCTTATGTGCCAGCAGCCCCCCTTATGTGCCAGTAGCCAGTATCCCCCCTTATGTGCCAGCAGCCCCCCTTATGTCTGTGCCAGCCCAGCAGCCCCCCTTATGTGCCAGGATTGTCATTTTTACATATAAAAAAATAATAATAAACTTATACTTACCTCCTCCAGGATGCGATGCAGGCCTCTTCCGGGATGTGTCCCTTGCTGGCTCAAGCGGCGCGATGACGTCATCGCGCCGCGACTGGCCTCTGATAGGCTGCTGGCCTAGTGCTGGCAGCCTATCAGAGGAACAGGGAGGGGACACACCTCTCCCTGCCCTGCCGCATTACAGACATTTGTATCGCCGTCCTGAGGACGGCGATACAGATGAGATGACTTTGGAGATGAGTGAGCGCTTCCACAATGGAAGCGCAGCGCTCATCTCCTGCTGTGCCCTGCCGGTGCCCCCCTTCTGACAGCGCCCCGGGCGGCTGCCCGGCCCGCCCGCCCCAAGAAACGGCCCTGGGTTGGGCAATGGTGATTAAACGTGAACTACCACACATGTCTGCTCAAGAAGTGGAGCTAAAAGACTCTGAAGATGGCTTGCAGATATGCAGATGGAAAAACAGCCAACATTTACACTGATTCCAAGTGTGCTTTTGGGATAGCCCATGACTATGGGCCCATATGTAAAGCCAGAGACTCCTTGATCGCTTCAGGTAAACCCATCGAAAATGGGGAAGCAGTGAGGTCTCTGATGGAAGCCCTCTTGTCACTAACATGAGAGGTGATGATAGCAACGAAAGGCCACTGTAAACAGATGCAGAGGAGGCAAAGGGGAAAGCCACGGCAGATCAGGCGGCAAAAATGGCTGCCAAATTGCCTAAGCAGACCCCTGTCTTAAGTGGCCACAGTTCAGGTCCCTGAAATAACTCCTCCTGTCTCCCGAAAGTTCTTAAGACCTTACAGAACCAGATGGGGAAGGAGGAAAGGGACTGGTGGATGGAAAAGGGGGGACTACAAATAAGAAGGGAAACTTTACCTTCCCATGTCCCTCTACTCCACGATGGCACAGGCAACCCATGGAGTGATGCACCAGACAAAAACTGCTATGTGTGATTTAGTACGTAGCATATGGTATGCCCCAGGGTTCAGCACTGTAACAGTCAGACATACTCAAGGATAAATGATTTGTGCCCAGAACAACGTGGGCAAGGTGGTTAAGGTACCCAAGAAACACGTCTTGCTTTTTGTATCTGTTTCAACGTTTGCAGACTACATTCAACTACCCAAGGTGGGCATGTATGAGTATGTATTGATATGTGATGACTTGTTTTCAGGATGGCCAAAACCGTACCCAAAGAAGTAAAGAGGATTATGGCCGGAGTTGTGTGCAGGTATGGGGTACTTTAGAGCATTGAAAGTAACACAGGTGTTCACTTCACAGGTGAAGTGATGCAGTAGATGATGAAGGTTTTGGGTGTAGGACAGGCCTTACATGCTTCGTACCATCCACAAAGCAGCAGTAGAGCAGGGAAAAGGAACTGAACGGGACACTAAAGTTAAAAGATTCAAAAAGCCTTAATAGAGTGCCTGCTGGTAGCCCTCTTTTAGTAAGGTATACGCCTAACCGTGAGACAGGCCTTTGTCCCTATAAGGTCATTTTTGGGTCAGCCCCTAGGATAGGATTTTATTTCCCACAGCAGCTTCAGATGCAACATGGTTGTCTGACAGATAATGTGATCAGTTTTGTACAAGCATTTGACTAAAGTACATTTTCGAGTTTTTGCTTCACTTCCAGGTTTTGATAAAGTACCAGGAACCCACCCACTTGTGTCTGGAGATTGGGTGGTAGTAAAAGACACGTTAGAAAAGTCCTAAAACCCTGGTTTGATGGTCCATTCCAAGTGTTGTTGACCACAAGCACAGTGTAGCTCAAAAAAAAGCATAATTGGATTGATTTCAAGGAAGTGTTAAGACTGGTTTTCCCTTGTGTGACTGTTGATCATGACTCAAAAGAATATGGAAAAATTGTATGAAAACATTGATCCAGAAAATCAGGAGCATTGATGACCTCCAGTCCCCCCATATAATGTCAACGCCTGTTAGGGAAAGATCATCTGATTTCCCTGTGCTCAAATACAGTGTCACGGGAGGCTGTTTGCTAGGTATGGCTTGTCGTGGAAGCTGGTGAAGAGGATGTCGGAGCATTGGGACAGATGTTCAGTTTTAGGGAGAGAATGAAATTCAAGGGGGGACTGTTAAAGATGTGTGAATTTTATTCTATATATTTTGTATCTCTAGGACTGTAATGAGCTAACTTTTTCTTCTCCAAGTGCCCACCCACCCCCTCTTTGTTTCAAGACTGGAGGAGAGGGGGGGGGGGGGGGGGGCAAAGGGCTGTGCTGTGAGAGGTGTCTGTTTTCTCATCCTTGTACAGGTGTCCCAAGGGAGGTATATAGAGTGTGAAGGAGTGCATAAGCCAATCATATGGCTTGATGATATGTATATATTATTCACTGCCTATAGAGAAGCACCTCTTTGAAGTGTCACATATGACGTATGCAGTATTATTGCTGGAATAGAAGCCATTACAAAATGGCGACAGTAACCAGATGTTTACATTAGTTCACATTCCAAAGTAGGGCCCAGTGCGCAGATGCCAGGGTGTTATCTCCTCTCTCTTATCTCTTCTTCCTTTTTGACCAATGAAACAATGTTTTATGCCTCAGTGAGGACTGCCCTCTTCTGAAGATGTATATACGCTTACCCCATGTAATAAAAGTTAGAGATTGCTTTGACCAGCTCCTGTGTCAGTGTCTAGTCTCTCAACCACGCGTGGAGATTTACCCCCTGGGGGTACATTGATTTGGAGCACCAGAGTGTATCTCAAATGCTCTAATTTAGGGCTGCTTTATCACTACACCAAATACAAAGGTGCTTAATAAGTCCTCAGTAGAGTTGAGCAGACACCTGGATGTTCGGGTTCTGCTCAACTTCGGTTGAAGTCAATGGGGACCCGAACTTTTGGGCACTAAAATGGCTCTAAAATAGTCCTAGAAAAGGCTAGAGGGCTGCAAAAGGCATCAAAGTGTGCTTAAGAGCATGGAAACTGTTCTGCAAACAAATGTGGATAGGGAAATGACCTAAAATAAAATACAGAAAAATTTAAAATAACAATCTGGATCTAGGAGTAGGAGGTTGAGGAGGCGGTGGATGGGTGTATGTGGCGGTGTAGGTGGAAGCGGCGGTGAAGAAGGAATAGGTATCCAACACTGATTTGTGTTATTTTTTATTTTTAAATTGGGGTATCCCCCAAAATATTGGAACATACAACAAAATAAAACTAAGAATAAGTGCACTTGAGTACAAGAATGGATGGTTGAGGCTGGTATAAATGTCTATTCTGCACAAGGTATGGACAAGTCCTGTGGGATCCATGCCTGGTTCATTTTAATAAACGTAAGCTTGTCCACATTGGCTGCGGCCTGTGATAATGCTCTCTGCCGTGCTAGACACACGTTCACACTATACACAGGTCAGCACCTCCAAGGCTGACAAAGCTTTTCCACATTTGGGACATGCTAACCCTGCCTTCTCAGGTGCTGGTGGTGCCCCAGCTGCGTTGGCGACCTCTTCTTCCTCCTCCTCTGCCTTCGCCTTGTGCTTCCACTGTGCCCCCGCTGTCAGGTGGGAATGCTATCATCAGTGTGCGCTTGTAGTCGCGCATCTTCCGATCAGTAACAGATGTTTTCACTAAATTTTGTTTCCTGTCAGCAATGCACAGCAGGGGTTCATTCACGGCAAAAGGGGGTTCATGTCACCCAGCAATAGAACAGACGATTTTGAGAGATTTAGGCCCCTGTCACCCAGGCACAGCAGGGGTTCATTTACTTCAAAAGGGGGTTCATGTCACCCAGCAATACAACAGAGGATTTTGAGAGATTTTGGCCCGTGTCAGCAATGCAGAGCAAGGGTTCATTCACGGCAAAAGGGGGTTCATGTCACCCAGCAATACAACAGAGGATTTTGAGAGATTTAGGCCCCTGTCACCCAGGCACAGCAGGGGTTCATTCACGGCAAAAGGGGGTTCATGTCACCTAGCAATACAACTGAGGATTTTGAGAGATTTTGGCGCCTGTCAGCAATGCAGAGCAGGGGTTCATTCACGGCAAAAGGGGGTTCATGTCACCCAGCAATACAACAGAGCATTTTGAGAGATTTAGGCCCCTGTCACCCAGGCACAGCAGGGGTTCATTCATGGCAAAAGGGGGTTCATGTCACCTAGCAATACAACTGAGGATTTTGAGAGATTTTGGCGCCTGTCAGCAATGCAGAGCAGGGGTTCATTCACAGCAAAAGGGGGTTCATGTCACCCAGCAATACAACAGAGGATTTTGAGAGATTTAGGCCCCTGTCAGCAATGCAGAGCAGGGGTTCATTCACGGCAAAGATTTTTTTCAATTTAGGGCACAGAAAATTGCCACTTTTTTTTTATTAAAATGGCTCTAAAATAGGCAGTGAAATGTGCTTAAGTAAAATGTGCTTAAGAGCATGGCAACTGCTCTGCAAACAAATGTGGATAGGGAAATAACTTAAAATGAAATAAAATAACTAAAAATTACAAATTATTAACCTGCAACAGAGAAGGAGGTGGATATGGAGTCGGAGGTTGAGGAGGCGGTGAATGTGGTGTTGTAGGTGGAGGCAGCAATGGAGGAGGAGGAGATAGCCAACAATGTTTTTTTTTATTTTTTATTGGGGTAGGTAGCCCCCATAATATTGGGCCAAATAAAAAAAAAGAAAACAAAGAATCATTGCACTTGACTTGAGTACAAGAATGTATGTTTGATGGTGGTATAAATGTCTATTCTGCACAAGGTACAGACAAGTCTTGTGGGATCCAAGCCTGGTTAATTTTAATAAACGTGAGCTTGTCCACGTTGGCTGTGGACAGGCGGCTGCATCTGTCTGTAATGACGCCTCCTGCCGTGCTAAATACACGTTCAGAGAGTACACTGGCTGCAGGGCAGGCCAGCACCTCCAAGGCATACAGGGCAAGCTCTGGCCATGTGGACAATTTGGAGACCCAGAAGTTGAATGGGGCAGAACCATCAGTCAGTACATGTAGTTCTGTGCACAGGTACTGTTCCACCATGTTGTTCAAATGCTGCATGCTGCTAACACGCTCCATATCAGCAGTTGGGGCCGGTTGTTGCGGCGCAGTGACAAAGCTTTTCCACATGTCGGCCATGCTAACCCTGCCTTCTGAGGTGCTGGCGCTGACACAGCTGCGTTGGCGACCTCTTCCTCCTCCCCTGCCTTCGCCTTGTGCTTCCACTTGTCCCCCGGCGTCAGTCGGGAATGCTCTCAGGAGCGCGTCTACCAGGGTGCGCCTGTAGTCGCGCATCTTCCGATGGCGCTCCAGTGAGGGAATTAAGGACGGCACATGTCTATGTAACAGGGATCCAGCAGGGTGGCCACCCAGTAGTCAGCACAGGTTAAAATGTGGGCAACTGTGCAGTCGTTGCGCAGGCACTGCAGCATGTAGTCGCTCATGTGTGCTAGGCTGCCCAGAGGTAAGGACAAGCTGTCCTCTGTGGGAGGCGTATCGTCTGCGTCCTCCGTATCCCCCCAGCCACGCACCAGTGATGGGCCCGAGCTGCGTTGGATGCCACCCCGCTGTGAACATGCTTCATCCCCTTCCTCCTCCTCCTCCAGTAGTGGGCCCTGGCTGGCCAAATTTGTACCTGGCCTCTGCTGTTGCAAAAATCCTCTTTCTGAGCCACTTCTAAAAGACTGGCCTGAAAGTGTCAGAGATGACCCCTCTTCCTCCTCCTCGTCCTGGGCCACATCCTCTTCCATCATCGCCCTAAGTGTTTTCTCAAGGAGACATAGAAGTGGTATTGTAACGCTGATAACGGCGTCATCGCCACTGGCCATGTTGGTGGAGTACTCGAAACAGCGCAACAGGGCACACAGGTCTCGCATGGAGGCCCAGTCATTGGTGGTGAAGTGGTGCTGTTCCGCAGTGCGACTCACCCGTGCGTGCTGCAGCTGAAACTCCACTATGGCCTGCTGCTGCTCGCACAGTCTCTCCAGCATGTGCAAGGTGGAATTCCACCTGGTGGGCACGTCGCATATGAGGCGGTGGGCGAGAAGGCTGAAGTTACGCTGCAGCGCTGACAGGCGAGCAGCAGTAGGGTGAGAACACTGAAAGCGCGCACAGACGGCCTGCACTTTATGCAGCAGCTCAGACATGTCGGGGTAGTTGTGAATGAATTTCTGCACCACCAAATTCAGCACATGCGCCAGGCAAGGGATGTGCGTCAGGCTGACTAGTCCCAGAGCTGCAGCGAGATTTTGCCCATTATCGCACACCACCAGGCCGGGCTTGAGGCCCACTGGCAGCAACCACTCGTCGGTCTGTTGTTCTATACCCCGCCACAACTCGTGCGCAGTGTGGGGCCTGTCCCCCAAACACATCAGTTTCAGAACGGCCTGCTGACGTTTACCCCTGGCTGTGCTGAAGTTGGTGGTGAAGGTCTGTCGCTGACCGGATGAGGAGGTGGAAGAAGAAGAGGAGGAAGCCGAGTAGGAAGAGGAGGCAACAGGAGGCAAAGAATGATGCCTTGAGATCCTTGGCGGCGGAAGGACGTGCGCCAAACAGCTCTCCACCTGGGGCCCAGCCGCCACTACATTTACCCAGTGTGCAGTTAGGGAGATATAGCGTCCCTGGCCGTGCTGTTTGAAGCTGTCCGTCTCCACCAGCCTCAATGACAGCATTTCAAAGGCCAGCAGTTTAGAAATGCTGGCATTCAGGGCCAGGGACCGAGGGTGGCTAGGTGGGAATTTACACTTTCTCTCAAAGGTTTGTGAGATGGAGAGCTGAACGCTTCCGTGTGACATGGTGGAGATGCTTGGTGACGGAGGTGGTGTTGTTGGTGGCACATCCTCTGTTTGCTGGGCGGCAGGTGCCAACGTTCCTCCAGAGGCGGAGGAAGAGGCCGAGGCAGCAGCAGAAGAGGGAGCAGTAGGGGCCTGAGCCCTTTCTTGGTTTTGAAGGTGCTTACTCCACTGCAGCCCGTGTCTCGCATGTAGATGCCTGGTCATGCAGGTTGTGCTAAGGTTCAGAACGTTAATGCCTCGCTTCAGGCTCTGATGGCACAGCGTGCAAACCACTCGGGTCTTGTCGTCAGCACATTGTGTGAAGAAGTGCCATGCCAGAGAAACTCCTTGAAGCTGCCTTTGGTGTGCTCGGTCCCAGGTGGTGGTGGCCAGTAGCAGGCGAACTGTTTTGGCGACGGCTGCTCTGCTTTTGCACCCTGCTCCCGCTTTTGCTACGCTGTTGGCTCGGTCTCACCACTGCCTCTTCCTCCGAACTCTGAAAGTCAGTGGCACGACCTTCATTCCATGTGGGGTCTAGGACCTCATCGTCCCCTGCATCGTCTTCCACCCAGTCTTCCTCCCTGACCTCCTTTTCGGTCTGCACACTGCAGAAAGACGCAGCAGTTGGCACCTGTGTTTCGTCATCATCAGAGACGTGCTGAGGTGGTATTCCCATGTCCTCATCAGGAAACATAAGTGGTTGTGCGTCAGTTCATTCTATGTCTTCCACACCTGGGGAAGGGCTAGGTGGATGCCCTTGGAAAACCCTGCCAGCAGAGTCTTCAAACAGCATAAGAGACTGCTGCATGACTTGAGGCTCAGACAGGTTCCCCGATATGCACGGGGGTGATGTGACAGACTGATGGGCATGGGTTTCAGGCGCCACCTGGGCGCTTTCTGCAGAAGACTGGGTGGGAGATAATGTGAACTTGCTGGATCCACTGTCGGCCACCCAATTGACTAGCGCCTGTACATGCTCAGGCCTTACCATCCTTAGAACGGCATTAGGCCCGACCAAATATCTCTGTAGATTCTGGCGGCTACTGGGACCTGAGGTAGTTGGTTCAGTAGGACGTGTAGCTGTGGCAGAACGGCCACGTCCTCTCCCTGCACCAGAGGCTCCACCAACACCACCACCACGACTATGACCGTGTCCCTTATTAGATGTTTGCCTCATAGTTAGCGTTCACAAAGCAAAGTAAAATGTGGTTAAGTATGTTAAAAATAATTAACCGCCAATATAAACCCTGATGTAGGGTATTGCACTCTATTTTTTTTTTTTAACTCTATATGACAGCGGTATTTGTGGCCTAAATGTGACACTCACTTATGCACGTCTTATCCCAGATGTGCAGTATATCAGAGGCTTTTTTCACCCCAGTAACCAAAAAGCCGTATTTCTGGCCTAAATGTGACAGTCACTTATGCTTGTCTAATCCTAGATGTGCAGTATATTAGAGGGTTTTTTCACCCCAGTATTCCAAAGCTGTATTTATGGCCTAAATGTGACAGTCACTTATGCACGTGTAATCCCAGATGTGCAGTATATTAGAGGGTTTTTTCACCCTAACCAAAAAGCTGTATTTCTGTCCTAAATGTGACAGTCACTTATGCATGTGTAATCCCAGATGTGCAGTATATGAGAGGCTTTTTTCACCCCAGTATGCCAAAGCCGTATTTATGGCCTAAATGTGACAGTCACTTATGCACGTGTAATCCCAGATGTGCAGTATATGAGAGGCTTTTTTCACCCCAGTATGCCAAAGCCGTATTTATGGCCTAAATGTGACAGTCACTTATGCACGTGTAATCCCAGATGTGCAGTATATTAGAGGGTTTTTTCACCCTAACCAAAAAGCTGTATTTCTGTCCTAAATGTGACAGTCACTTATGCCCGTGTAATCCCAGATGTGCAGTATATGAGAGGCTTTTTTCACCCCAGTAACCAAAAAGCCGTATTTATGGCCTAAATGGGACAGTCACTTATGCTTTTCTAATCCCAGATGTGCAGTATATTAGTTTTTTTTTTTCACCCTAACCAAAAAGCTGTATTTCTGTCCTATATGTGACAGTCACTTATGCACGTGTAATCCCAGGTGTGCAGTATATGAGTGGCTTTTTTCACCCCAGTAAGAAAAAAGCTGTATTTCTGTCCTAAATGTGACAGTGACTTATGCACGTGTAATCACAGATGTGCAGTATGTAACCAAAAAGCTGTATTTCTGTCCTAAATGTGACAGTCACTTATGCTTTTCTAATCCCAGATGTGCAGTATATTAGGTTTTTTTTCTCACCCTAACCAAAAAGCTGTATTTCTGTCCTATATGTGACAGTCACTTATGCACGTGTAATCCCAGGTGTGCAGTATATGAGTGGCTTTTTTCACCCCAGTAAGAAAAAAGCTGTATTTCTGTCCTAAATGTGACAGTGACTTATGCACGTGTAATCACAGATGTGCAGTATGTAACCAAAAAGCTGTATTTCTGTCCTAAATGTGACAGTCACTTATGCTTGTCTAATCCCAGATGTGCAGTATATCAGAGGCTTTTTTCACCCCAGTATGCCAAAGCTGTATTTCTGGACTTGCAGATAGCCTGTGCTGGTGCACTATCGTTGCATAAAATGGCTGCTGATCAGGTATTGATATTGATGAAATGAAGAAAAAAAAGTTCATTTTCAGCAGTAGTTTGCTCAGGGCAGGCTTAAAAAAATTGTGCACTGCACCCACAAAACACTTTTTCTGTAGATCGCTGAGTACATAAACCAGTTCTTGATAAGATCGCTCCCTGATCTCTCCCTCACAGCAGCCAATAGTAGGCATGGCTGTGATGGCCTTTTGGGGCAAGTAGTATGACGCTTGTTGATTGGCTGCTTTGCAGCCTTTCAAAAAGCGCCATAAAAATCACCGAACACCGAACCCGAACCCGAACTTTTACGCAAATGTTCGGGTGCCGAAAAACCTTAAGTTCGGTACGAACCTGAACTTTACAGTTCGGGTTCGCTCAACTCTAGTCAGGTAATGACTATCTTGCTAATCCTTTGTCTTGCATAAACGTGATAATTCCTTATATACTCAGCTGTATACAGTCTAGACATTGCTCACCCTAGAAGAGCGATCTATAGGAGTGGATTGCTCACCTCTAGGAAGAATACTTGCAGGCCTTAACCCTGGGTTATGGAACCGACAGGAACAGAGTAGAGAGGCTAGGAAGAGGCCTCCCTCCAGATATTCAGCTACATGGCTGTTGCTTTCTTGAAGGCTCATGAGAGAACTGCATTCAACTGAACTCTCACTTGGATTTACCTGAGCTCATCTGCACTGGTTTGGATTCACCTCAACCAGGAACTGAACTGCTCTGCACAGCACAGCACACAACTGCACAGGACTGCACACACGGCACAAGACTGCACAGCCTAACTTAGGTCTGAGCTAAGCTATTTATACACACTGACACTGCTCCATCCTGTGGAGAATCGAGTGTAGTGCACCCTGACTAGGCCTGTATAAAGGATATTTTCATGTAAAATCACATTGTGACATGGAGAATATGATAGGAGATAAAATACAAAATACAGGCATATCAGATGACATTAATACATGATAAAAACACGTTTGCAGGACCCACGGTTACTTGAGTGGGACACTGCACTTGTACATAGGAGCAGTATTATAGTAGTTATATTCTTGTACATAGCAGCAGTATTATAGTAGTTATATTCTTGTACACAGGAGCAGTATTATAGTAGTTATATTCCTGTACATAGGAGCAGTATTATAGTAGTTATATTCTTGTACATAGGAGCAGTATTATAGTAGTTATATTCCTGTACATAGGAGCAGTATTATAGTAGGTATATTCTTGTACATAGGAGGCAGTATTGTAGTAGTTATATTCTTGTACATAGGAGCAGTATTATAGTAGTTATATTCTTGTACATAGGAGCAGTATTATAGTAGTTATATTCTTGTACATAGGAGCAGTATTATAGTAGTTCTATTCTTGTACATAGCAGCAGTATTATAGTAGTTATATCCTTGTACATAGGAGCAGTATTATAGTAGTTCTATTCTTGTACATAGCAGCAGTATTATAGTAGTTATATTCTTATACATAGGACCATCATTGTAGTAGTTATATTCTTGTACATGGGGCAGTATTATAGTAAGAAAAAAAATACAATGCAGCAGCACTCTGCAAACCAAATAAAGTGCAAAAAAACATTCTGATGCTAATGCTATGCATTTTGTACAAAATTATTTGGGCCTGTCTGCCACACGTCAAAGCGATCTCTGTAAGACAGGAACCTAACACTAAATACTACCTGTGATGTGCCATGATGGCTATCATAAAATTCAGGGAATGCAGGTTTCATGGTTTCACTACTGACTACGGTCACTAAAATATAACCTTTAAATGTGGATAATTCACCTTCAAAGTAAAAATATAGCGTCCTGGATGATATTTTTAGATCTGGGTAGGAGTTTGGTAAAGACTACTCAACCCAGATCCTAAGACAGTATTCACATACAAGGGAGTGAACTGTGTGTCTGGAGATAAACTGGGTATACGTATGGCAAACACCGCTCACTTGGACCCTCAGAACTCCAGCACACCACAGATTGACAGAGTGTAGGTGTCTACAGGGATAGACCAAAACACTGAGTAACACTGCTCCCCTGAATATGATACCTAATAAAGCCTGGCTACTATGTTGTAATGCTTCCTGTCATTGAGGCACTTGGCTCTACAATATTAAGGGCATATTAGCCTATTTTTTTTCTACGCGTTTCTTAGTTGCAAAGATATGCAACTTAGTCATCAGGAGCATATAAAGATAACCGGGAAGCCACAGCAACAAACAAACAAAGAGTGGGTCTAGCACGCTCTCATACACAGCGTGCAGACCCGTAGCCTACGGCACTGGGACAGCCGTAGCGCGGCCACCCACTGCTGCTCCTAAAGAAGAAGAAGAAGCCACTCCCCCTGGGCCAAACGGAGCATCGCGGGAGCCAATAGAACAGGGACACTGCCCGAGACCGGCACGCCCCTACCCCGCCTCTTCATAACGCTACAGGGAGCGCAGGAGGTAAGTAAGGTATAAGGAGTGACTAACGGCGGTGACTCTGGTTCCAGGACAAATAATGGCCCATACACATAACGAATGGGCCCCACACTGGGAGGGTAAATGCAGAAACGAAACAAGGTGCCCCATCTAGTTGGATGTATCACAGAATAACCATGAATGTTGTTAATCATTACAGCAGGAGACATGATTTTATCAAGGAAATGGACCAAAATGTGGGCAACACTGCTGTCACATTTGTGACAAATGAGGCAGAACAATAAAGTACCCGATTCTGACCCTATATGGGATGTGCGCACAATGTTTGCAGGCAATCCAAGTGTGACAGATGGAAGCATCACCAGACGTGAAATGATAGCAAAGAAGAGGGGAGCAAAAATAGAAAATACGTGTAGATATTGGATGTACGTAAGAGGTTCCACATGCATGCTGGGCCCACTCTGATTTTTGTCATTTTTGGTGCCAAAATGGCCTCCATCGAATTCAGGGAATGCAGGTACCAACATGCATGCCGAGCCCGCTCTATACCTCTCCTGGTGCCAAAAAGCTTCCAGTGAATGCAGGGACAGCAGGCTAAGTTTTATACTTACACTGAAAATCAGCCTACGGGGCAGACAGGCTGGTGAGGGATGCACGACTGAAGAGTCAGCCACACCTCCGGTTCAAACTGCAAAGAAATAAGGAGCCAGTCAGCATATCCCAATGCGCAGGTGCGCGTTACCATGGCTAGAAACACAAAGTAAAAAAAAAAATACAATGCAACAGCACTCTGCAAACCAAATAAAGTACAAAAAAGTATTCTGATGCTTATTAATTAAATTTGAGATTCTTAGCAAATACATTTTGTACAAAATTATTTGGGCCCGTCTGCCACATGTTTTAATTAGTGTAAGTTCCTTTGCAGTATTATAGTAGTTATATTCTTGTACATAGGAGCAGTATCATAGTAGTTATATTCTTGTACATATGAGCAGTATTATAGTAGTTATATTCTTGTACATAGGAGGCAATATTATAGTAGTTATATTCTTGTACATAGGATCAGTATTATAGTAGTTATATTCTTGTACTTAGGAGCAGTATTATAGTAGTTATATTCTTGTACATAGGAGAAGTATTATAGTAGTTATATTCTTGTAAATAGGAGCAGTATTATAGTGGTTATATTCTTGTACATAGGAGCAGTATTATAGTAGTTATATTCTTGTACATAGGAGGCAGTATTATAGTAGTTATATTCTTGTACATAGGAGCAGTATTATAGTAGTTATATTCTTGTACATAGGAGCAGTATTATAGTAGTTATATTCTTGTACATAGGAGGCAGTATTATAGTAGTTATATTCTTGTACATAGGGGGCAGTATTATAGTAGTTATATTCTTGTACATAGGAGGCAGTATCATAGTAGTTATATTCTTGTACATAGGGGGCAGTATTATAGTAGTTATATTCTTGCACATAGGAGCAGTATTATAGTAGTTATATTCTTGTACATAGGAGCAGTATTATAGTAGATACATTCTTGTACATAGGAGCAGTATTATAGTAGTTATATTCTTGTACATAGGAGGCAGTATTATAGTAGTTATATTCTTGTAAATAGGAGCAGTATTATAGTTGTTATATTCTTGTACATAGGAGCAGTATTATAGTAGTTATATTCTTGTACATAGGATGCAGTATTATAGTAGTTATATTCTTGTACATAGGGGGCAGTATTATAGTAGTTATATTCTTGTACATAGGAGGCAGTATCATAGTAGTTATATTCTTGTACATAGGGGGCAGTATTATAGTAGTTATATTCTTGTACATAGGAGCAGTATTATAGTAGTTATATTCTTGCACATAGGAGCAGTATTATAGTAGTTATATTCTTGTACATAGGAGCAGTATTATAGTAGTTATATTCTTGTACATAGGGGGCAGTATTATAGTAGTGATATTCTTGTACATAGGAGCAGTATTATAGTAGTTATATTCTTGTACATAGGGGGCAGTATTATAGTAGTGATATTCTTGTACATGGGAGGCAGTATTATAGTAGTTATATTCTTGTACATAGGGGGCAGTATTATAGTAGTTATATTCTTGTACATAGGGGCAGTATTATAGTAGTTATATTCTTGCACATAGGAGCAGTATTATAGTAGTTATATTCTTGTACATAGGAGCAGTATTATAGTAGTTATATTCTTGTACATAGGGGGCAGTATTATAGTAGTGATATTCTTGTACATAGGAGCAGTATTATAGTAGTTATATTCTTGTACATAGTGGGCAGTATTATAGTAGTGATATTCTTGTACATGGGAGGCAGTATTATAGTAGTTATATTCTTGTACATAGGAGGCAGTATCATAGTAGTTATATTCTTGTACATAGGGGGCAGTATTATAGTAGTTATATTTTTGTACATAGGAGCAGTATAACAGTAGTTATATTCTCGTTCATAGGAGGCAGTATCATAGTAGTTATATTCATGTACATAGGAGGCAGTATCATAGTAGTTATATTCTTGTACATAGGGGGCAGTATTATAGTAGTTATATTCTTGTACATAGGAGCAGTATCATAGTAGTTATATTCTCGTACATAGGAGGCAGTATCATAGTAGTTATATTCTTGTACATAGGAGGCAGTATCATAGTAGTTATATTCTTGTACAAAGGAAGCAGTTTTGTAGTAGTTATATTCCTTACATGATCCTTTCATTTTTTGTTTTAGGACATAAGCAAAGAGTATACATGATGTAATTTACAGTAAATGTTTACCGAGTATTAATCTTAATTCTGGTGTAATTTCCATTCCTTCTGTTCGCTGCCATCATCTCGATTAGCATCAGTAACATTTAATATGCTTTCAATTTATTCTGAAAGGTGGGTAAAATAAGAATCTGCAAATAAAAATAAAATAAATAATAAAGTTCCAAGACTGCATTATAATAAAGAAAAGTAAACGGTAATAAATCTCCATTACTATCCAAACTACTTGCTTGTGAAAGTGCACTCAGATATAAAGAATTATACAGTTACTGCCCTGTTGACACCTTTTCTGGTTCAATAGTTTGCAAGGTCCTTTGGTTTTGAGAGCTGATTTGGATACTTGACTCTGAAAGGGTAACCCCCTATCTTATATAAATTGACAATAAAAAGACACATGAAAAATTTTACAACTCATTAAAACCAAATGATACCAATCTGTTTCAATAGATCAATGAAGGGCATTTGTACAATTTTTTAATATCTTAAAGAGTAAGTAAACCTTTGTATCCAATTTTAATAAAATGTCCCTGATGCCCTAATAAAACTTTTTCTTATATACTTGTAACGGAACGCCTAGCACCCCGACCGGGTGCCTCCGTTGAATGGATGCTCCTGGTGCTTTCCGAGGACTCCAAGCACTCCACTTGACACCGTACGCACTGCAGACCCCACGAACCGCCGAAGCTTGGTTGAGGTCTCACCGTCTCCTACCCACCCTGGACCTATGACCAGGCTCCAGTGGGTGAACCTCTCCTAAAACCAGAGAGCCGGAACAGCTCTTAAAAGAGCTAGTAGTTATAGCCAGGGGAGTATAGCAAATCTCCCAGCGTATAGCAATCCCCAGCGTCGATCAGTTACCCAAACATAAGCCTCAACATGATGAAGGATAAAACAGGAACACTTTATTGAGGGCTACCCGCCCGTATTTATGCAGGTCCCCATCTGGTGGACATGCCCCTAGGGGACCAGAATGAAGACTGTGACACAGGACAGATATGCAGCACTGCAGGATACACAGAGACAATACATCCCCACAATGCACCATGGTTTCCTCCTCTCTGCCCTGGAGACACCCGAGGAGTAATCCAATTATCTCTCAAGACAAAGGGAAATCACCAATACACATGTGGGGACAACAGAACAGAAATCACCATTTAAACATACAATGTCACAACCCTTTTCAATACACAGACATTTAACATCCCAAAATGGCACGAATTAGACCAGGAGTTCAAGTTAGTTCAAGTCCTTTGTGAACAAATGAGGCCTGGCTGATGAGAGGGCCCATAATCCTGGGGCAAGAGGCCAGCAGCCAGGCCCCTCCAATACCCAGTGGCGAGGTTGGTTTCGCCACACATCTCCCCCTCCCAGGGAAGACTAACCAGATACCTGACCTCACGGTCAGTACCTGAGTTAGTCTGGCAGTCCACCCACAACCCAATACTGGACCTGTTGAATTTTGTATGTCCCCAGCTGTTGAGTGGGCATCTGCCTCTCCTTGCTTCCTTGTTGCTCTCTAGCTTGGAGCTGTAGGTACTTGGTGGGCAGAGGCCGACTGCGCTCTGCCCCGATGCCAGCTCTTCCGCTGGGGTAGCCTGTGGGAAGTCCGGCTCTGGGGAAGAGGATAGGGGAGGGCAGAGGCCGACTGCGCTCTGCCCAGATGCCAGCGCTTCCGCTGGGGTAGCCTGTGGAAAGTCAGCCTCTGGAGAAGAGGATAGAGGAGGGCAGAGGCCAACTGCGCTCTGCCCAGATGCCAGCTCTTCCGCTGGGGTAGCCTGTGGGATGTCCGGCTCTGGAGAAGAGGATAGGGGAGGGCAGAGGCTGACTGCGCTATGCCCAGATGCCAGCTCTTCTGCTGGGGTAGCCTGTGGGGAGTCAGGCTCTGGAGAAGAGGATAGGGGAGGGCAGAGGCCGACTGCGCTCTGCCCAGATGCCAGCGCTTTCGCTGGGGTAGCCTGTGGAAAGTCAGCCTCTGGAGAAGAGGATAGAGGAGGGCAGAGGCCAACTGCGCTCTGCCCAGATGCCAGCTCTTCCGCTGGCGTAGCCTGTGGGATGTCCGGCTCTGGAGAAGAGGATAGGGGAGGGCAGAGGCTGACTGCGCTCTGCCCAGATGCCAGCTCTTCCGCTGGGGTAGCCTGTGGGAAGTCCGGCTCTGGAGAAAAGGATAGGGGAGGGCAGAGGCCGACTGCGCTCTGCCCAGATGCCAGCGCTTCCGCTGGGGTAGCCTGTGGAAAGTCAGCCTCTGGAGAAGAGGATAGAGGAGGGCAGAGGCCAACTGCGCTCTGCCCAGATGCCAGCTCTTCCGCTGGGGTAGCCTGTGGGATGTCCGGCTCTGGAGAAGAGGATAGGGGAGGGCAGAGGCTGACTGCGCTATGCCCAGATGCCAGCTCTTCTGCTGGGGTAGCCTGTGGGAAGTCAGGCTCTGGAGAAGAGGATAGGGGAGGGCAGAGGCCGACTGCGCTCTGCCCAGATGCCAGCTCTTCCGCTGGGGTAGCCTGTGGAAAGTCAGCCTCTGGAGAAGAGGATAGAGGAGGGCAGAGGCCAACTGCGCTCTGCCCAGATGCCAGCTCTTCCGCTGGGGTAGCCTGTGGGATGTCCGGCTCTGGAGAAGAGGATAGGGGAGGGCAGAGGCTGACTGCGCTCTGCCCAGATGCCAGCTCTTCCGCTGGGGTAGCCTGTGGGAAGTCCGGCTCTGGAGAAGAGGATAGGGGAGGGCAGAGGCCGACTGCGCTCTGCCCAGATGCCAGCGCTTCCGCTGGGGTAGCCTGTGGAAAGTCAGCCTCTGGAGAAGAGGATAGAGGAGGGCAGAGGCCAACTGCGCTCTGCCCAGATGCCAGCTCTTCCGCTGGGGTAGCCTGTGGGATGTCCGGCTCTGGAGAAGAGGATAGGGGAGGGCAGAGGCTGACTGCGCTCTGCCCAGATGCCAGCTCTTCCGCTGGGGTAGCCTGTGGGAAGTCCGGCTCTGGAGAAAAGGATAGGGGAGGGCAGAGGCCGACTGCGCTCTGCCCAGATGCCAGCGCTTCCGCTGGGGTAGCCTGTGGAAAGTCAGCCTCTGGAGAAGAGGATAGAGGAGGGCAGAGGCCAACTGCGCTCTGCCCAGATGCCAGCTCTTCTGCTGGGGTAGCCTGTGGGATGTCCGGCTCTGGAGAAGAGGATAGGGGAGGGCAGAGGCTGACTGCGCTATGCCCAGATGCCAGCTCTTCTGCTGGGGTAGCCTGTGGGGAGTCAGGCTCTGGAGAAGAGGATAGGGGAGGGCAGAGGCCGACTGCGCTCTGCCCAGATGCCAGCTCTTCCGCTGGGGTAGCCTGTGGAAAGTCAGCCTCTGGAGAAGAGGATAGAGGAGGGCAGAGGCCAACTGCGCTCTGCCCAGATGCCAGCTCTTCCGCTGGGGTAGCCTGTGGGATGTCCGGCTCTGGAGAAGAGGATAGGGGAGGGCAGAGGCTGACTGCGCTCTGCCCAGATGCCAGCTCTTCCGCTGGGGTAGCCTGTGGGAAGTCCGGCTCTGGAGAAGAGGATAGGGGAGGGCAGAGACCGACTGTGCTCTGCCCAGATGCCAGCGCTTCCGCTGGGGTAGCCTGTGGAAAGTCCGGCTCTGGAGAAGAGGATAGGAGAGGGCAGAGGCTGACTGCGCTCTGCCCAGATGCCAGCTCTTCTACTGGGATGTGGTCAGGGAATCCTCTCCCCAGGACCTTGTTGCAGATCGGCTGTGGAGAGGAGGAATCGCTTACCTCCTCCTCCTGGCATTCCTGCAGGGTTGGGGGGGGATCTGAACCGGCCGTCCAGCATCTCTGTAGGGCCGGCGGAGAGACCTCGGTCCCATCTCCACCTGCCATCGGGAGGTCTTCCCAGAACCAGTCGATGAAGTTCCCTACTTTGGGAGTTGGTAGGGAAGCAGGGGGTATCGCCGGCAAGTCTTCCCAGTTGCAGGAGGGCAGATCTGGCTCTGCTTGTCGAGTAGGTTGGGGAAGAATGGAGCTGAGCAGGTGTTGGTAGGTCTGCTCCAGCTCCCACTCCCTTGTTACCAGGTGGGTCATGTCTTTGCTCACCTCCCTCCCTTCAGCATAAACATGCATGCCCATCCGGCAGTCGTAGATATCCCAAAACCTAGACTCCTCCGTGCTGCCAAGATCAATGTCCTCCTCCAAGGCTTCCCATAGTAACCCCGGTCCATCAAACTCCTCACCCTCGGGTCTGTCGTGCTCAGCCATCCAGGGGGAATGTTAAAAAGACATGCCACCTTAGGGCCTGGTAAGCGTCCTCTAGCCAAAGCTCCTTACATACCAGGTTCAGGAGCTCTGTTACCCAGTCATCCAGGGGCTGCTCTCCCAAGAGACCCATCCGCATCGCCACACGCTTCTGTAGCCGCTGCTCATAACTGGGGAGACTCTCACTTCGCCGCCGCTGGGCATTTTCCACGGCATCATACCAGACTTCCTTTCTGTCTGCATCCCTGTAGTCTGCGGCTGCCTCCTCCTCCTCGTCATAGAACGCTGTCTGAAGACTAGCCGATTCCATCCTGCTGTAGCCAGGGGCGCTGTACGGATACTAGCGTTGCCCTCAATTTAGTAAATCCACGAACGGTGTCTCCGAGCTGCTTCTCCTCACACTAGGACGCCATCCCACTGCTTGCCACCAAATGCAACGGAACGCCTAGCACCCCGACCGGGTGTCTCCGTTGAATGGATGCTCCTAGTGCTTTCCGAGAACTCCAAGCACTCCACTTGACACCGTACGCACTGCAGACCCCACGAACCGCCGAAGCTTGGTTGAGATCTCACCGTCTCCTACCCACCCTGGACCTACGACAAGGCTCCAGGCTCCAGTGGGTGAACCTCTCCTAAAACCAGAGAGCCGGAACAGCTCTTAAAAGAGCTAGTAGTTATAGCCAGGGGAGTATAGCAAATCTCCCATTGTATAGCAATCCCCAGCGTCGATCAGTTACCCAAACATCAGCCTCAACATGATGAAGGATAAAACAGGAACACTTTATTGAGGGCTACCCGCCCGTATTTATGCAGGTCCCCATCTGGTGGACACGCCCCTAGGGGACCAGAATGAAGACTGTGACACAGGACAGATATGCAGCACTGCAGGATACACAGAGACAGTACATCCCCACAATGCATCATGGTTTCCTCCTCTCTGCCCTGGAGACACCTGGTGAGTAATCCAATTATCTCTCAAGACAAAGGGAAATCACCAATACACATGTGGGGACAACAGAACAGAAATCACCATTTAAACATACAATGTCACAACCCTTTTCAATACACAGACATTTAACATCCCAAAATGTCACGAATTAGACCAGGAGTTCAAGTTAGTTCAAGTCCTTTGTGAACCAATGGGGCCTGGCTGATGAAAGGGCCCATAATCCTGGGGCAAGAGGCCAGCAGCCAGGCCCCTCCAAAACCCAGTGGCGAGGTTGGTTTCGCAGCAATACTTTATTAATTAATTTTGTATTTTTATTAGACTTTTCCCTCCCTAAGGCCTCTTTCACATGAACAATACAGATATTGGCTCTGGATGCGTTCAGTGAAACTCTCACCATTTTGCAAACAAGTTCAGTCAGTTTTGTCTGCGATTGCGTTCAGGTTTTTCCGCGCGGGTGCAATGCATTTTGATGCGTTTTTCACGCACGTGTTAAAAAACTGAAGTTTTACAAACAACATCTCTTAGCAGCCATCAGTGAAATGTTTTTCACTGAAGCCCCATTCACTTCTATGGGGCCAGGGCTGCATGAAAAACGCTGAATATAGAACATGCTGCATTTTTCACGCAACGCAGAACTGATGCGTAAAAAAAAAATGCTCATGTACGCAGACCCATTGAAATGAATGGGTCAGGATTCAGTGCGGGTGCTATGCGTTCACATCACGCATTGCACCCGCGTAGAAAACTTGCTGTTGTGAAAGGGGCGTAAAGCGCACCATTCACTGTGCGCTTAAAACTCAGTTCTCTGTACACCGCTGAGAGCTCAGCGGTGTACGGAGTGCCCGTGCCGCCCGGGAGGTTTACTAACTCCTGGCATAGCACATGGGTACTCTGTACCCATGTACTATGCCAGGATTAGCTAAGCGGAGTGGCTCCTGCTTCTGCCTGCTCCGCTAAGCTAAGTGCTGACATGCAGTTCTCTTAGCTTAGCAAAGAAAGCAGAAGCAGGAGCCACGGCCTGGGGGAGTACACTGTGACACATCACATCAGGGCCACTACAACTCCTATCTTCTGCACTGGCACCTCAGTGGCTTCCGGCATGAACGGGGTCATATTTGACGCTGCAGAGGTGGCGTGTCCCCAAGCAGCATTGTGGCCTTTGTGGTCACATGCCTCTTTGGGGACTCATTACCTCTGAGGCTAGTCATTGGCTTCAGCTGCGCACCTGACCCCCATCCATGCTGGAAATTTACATGTGGGACCCAAAGCGCAATGAAGACTGTGGACAACCCCTTTACTTTCACACAGTTGCCATTCTTTCTCTTCCATTCTAGAAACAGAAAACTGAAAAACAAACCAAAGTACCAGATCCAGAAAAAGATGAAAACTAATGGTGCCCGATGGACCTCATTGATTATAATGTAAATATAAAATTAAATAAAACATGTTTCTGTCAGGAAGCCCAAGGAAGAACTTGATAATCAGCCTCCTACCTCTTGGAATGAAAACATATCCTTCATTTAACCCTGATGTTATGGCAATACCGCCTGAGCTGTTGTACTGTTTTGGACATGTGTGCGCTGATACAATGTGTTTATGCATCTCCCAACACTTGCACCAATGTCATATACAATGATGCAATGTATATAAATTGTATACTGTATTGTATTAATATATTCGATGTGTAATATTTAGGTTGTGCTGTCATCATATTGAGCAATATCAGTTTAATAATACATACGATTCTGCAATACCTACTGAGGAGCTGACCTAAGGTCTTGGTGCTGTAAATAGCTGTTAGAGAGATCGCCCCCTGGAAGGTCCTTCATTTGTAGTCAAAACACATATATGAAAGCATAAATAAGATTGCTATGCATGCCTCATGGGCAGTGTGAGACAGGAAATGGAAGAGCAAGCTGGTGGCTGCTGCTGGGGACATATCCAGTGAAAATTCCTGCATGTAACTAGTGGAGGTGGTTGATACTGGAAAGAAAGATACAAACCGATTACAGCAAAGGGTTTGGAGCTGGTGCCGTTTAGTCTGTACATCCTGAAAGTAGCCATGTAAGGCTACTTTCACACTTGCGGCAGCAGGGTCCGGCAGACTGTTCCGGCAGGGGAACACCCTGCTGGATCTGTGCTAACGCTAGCCCACCGTGCCACCGGAAGTCCGCTCCGGCCCCATTCACTATAATGGGGGAGAGCCGGAGGTCCGGCCGCAGCACGGCAAACAAGCCGAGAGGCAGCTGGACAAAAACCGCAGTGTGCTAATTGCCGTGTTTTGGCCGGACCTCCAGCCCGCCCCCATTATAGGGAATGGCCGTAGCGGACTTCCGGTGGGACGGTGGGCTAGGGTTAGCACGGCTCCGGCAGGCTGTTCCCCGGCCAGAACAGCCTACCAGACCCTTCTGCCGCAAGTGTGAAAGTAGCCTTAAAAAGACAGGCCTGTACATGAGACCAGCCAGACTGTAGGCCATATTGTGTGCAATATGCAATATTGTGTGTCTTGAGGCAGATACAGTATATGGTGACAGATAAGTGTGTGTGCAGTGGTGGTGAAGTCGCATGCCACAACCTGGGAGCGCCTGTTAGAGCCAGAGCAGATTGTGTGATGCTACACTGCATAGGTAAGTATCTGTGGTGATAAGAGCAGATAAAGGAGCAAGCTCTGATCCTGCAGCGTCCCATGAGTGTATGTGGGCACTGCAAAAGCTTGTTATGTCAAATGTATTATGCTGTATTTCATTCTTGTGTAGAATCCCTGTTACCAGGCTGTTAGGTGCACTACACATATTCCACCACTAGATGTATACCTCAGTTCAGGCCTAGTTTTTGGTAGAGGAGGAGTAGGAGTTGAAGGAGTGAGAGTGCAGTTGCTAGCTGTGTTAGCGGAAGTCAGTTCAAGTGGAAGGAGTGGATAAAGTCACAAAGGACAATAGCCATTTTTACCAGGCTTAAGGACCTTTAGATTCAAGGTGAAGGATTTATTAGCTTCCGGCAGCCTCACCATTGATAAGCTGGGAAACAGGGACCAGATCCAGGACTAAATACCAGTGAGTACACAACCTCCTACTATAGCCTGCGATATAGCCACATATACAGCCTGTTACCTGGATTTACCACATTCAACCTACCTGTTCATAAGAGACTGTTTTATAACTGGATGTAAAATTGCTGTCAAGATCCTGGTTACAGTAAAGTTCTTAGTTGGATTCAAACCCTGCCTCATTCTTCTATCTCCATACTACAACCACTCTCATCATTTTGCACCACCAAGGTGCTGGCGTCACGACATTACATTAATTCAGGGTCCCAGCCGCACAAGCACCCAGAAAATCCAATCACCATCAAGGGCACCTCAATCACCACCTGGCCGGTGTCCCCTGTAATAGAGTGTGCCCCGGAGAATCCAGTGCTGTTCTCCCCTTCACTGCACTCCTGGCCCAGGGAGGCGTCTGCTAACCGTGAGTACCCGATGAACTATTGTACCCTTCGGCCCACCGTGAACCTCACGTGTTCTCCCCTGGGGACCAGCACGTTGCAATCCCCTTACAGGACCCTAGCCATTGTTGAAAATGAGGGACGCTTACTCCAGTACTTGTCCAGATAGCAGGACGAATATTTTGTGTCCCTCTCTATAGACTACGATGGGGGATATTGGGTCGAACAGCTGCCTGTTTTTGGAAGCCCCTTTCACTATTCAAGAAGTTCGGATGGACAATCACATTATCAACAGCTCGGACACGACATACAATTTGTAGTAAAAAGAAATGTAAAGGGAGAGAGACTTTTTTACAATCTGTAAATTGTTACCCGCTATCTAGGCAACTGCCTTTATTGCCTTACCCTCGTCCAAGCATTTATGGGCACCCTTAACCATCATCAGTAATAACATCTGCAACTCCAGGACTGCCAGAAGGTAATTAAAGAGCAGATGATGAAACGGGCATAATCACTGTGCCCGTGTGATCACATATATGGTACGGCACAGTGCGTTAGAGCAATTCTGCTTGAATCTTGCATTCACTTACACTTCTTGAAGGATGTCTCTCCCTGGAAAGTCAGCATGACTCCATTACAGATATTCAGTGGGAAAACAAAATAGGAATTTCCTGGGAAACTGGGCCACGTGGGATATATAGATATTGAAAATTCTTGAAAGCGGACACTAAGAATAGAGCAGACAAATATGACACCATTATCACCCTCGATGGCCACGTGTGAAAAGTCATAGTCATAAAGCCTGGGAAGATGAAGAGAAACTCTGTATAAAGCGACTTCCTTGCACTTCTGCATTATGTAAGCTTTTACCAGCTCCTTCACTCGTGCAAAATAATAATGGAAAGAATGATTAATCCCTGTAGACCTCGGATATGAGCAGCAACAGGAATAATAAGGAAGAATAAGTGAGTCAAAATTTAGGAACCACTTCACTCGGGTCAAAAATACAGAACAGATGACGTTTTTTCCACTATACTATACCTGATCTCTGAGTAGCAAAAGAGGGAAAAAAAAGACAGGAGGCAGCGCCTCACGTGTGGTGCTGTTTGGTATTAAGATGGTTACGCTTACCTTCTGCTGTTGTGAGGAGTCACAACAGTTATATCTCGCTTCGCTGGTATTATCCGACGGTGCCGGGGATGCGGCCATCGGGATAAAGCGATCAGTGAAGAAATAGAAATATTGGCGCTGTCAGCAGGGATGGACCGGGTACTGCTGTCCTGCTGACAGCGCCGATACAGAGATTCCAATCTTTCTTCTATTTCTTCACTGATCTATGTGGAGGCTTCACTACTGGTTTTGGCTCACAATAACTGATGGAAATAACTGACCAAATAACTGAAGTGTGAACTCGTCCTTACTTTTTACGTCTTTTTTGCACCATTTTTTTTAATGGTAGCACTGCGTTTTATTTTGGTATTTTTCAGCTTATATGGGCCCATGGGGAAAAACAACAGTAAAAGCTGCATGCCTAGAATAAGCTGCATTTTTAAAACAATTATGCCCAAAATGATAAAAACACCAAAACACAACACAAAAAAACAAAACCTGGGGGGCGTGGCCTGACAGCTGATGGCGCCGGCTGTGTGAAGCGGGAGCTCCGTCTGAGGAACCTAACTTAAGCGGTGACTATTCTGACTGGAATCAGTGCTGGTTACAGGCCCAATCACGATGCCTCGTGGTAAAGTGGTTAAGCGCGGCCCCCTTCCAAACTCACCGAGTTTTTTGCCGAAGGGCCTTCTCCTGCTCCAGACCCGGGACGCCTGTCACCATGTGTCGCACCTGAGGGGTTAATTGTGCGTATCATAGCCCCCTGTAAGAGATCAGGTGCTGCCAGGCAGGAGGGGCCAAACCCCCCCTCCCTCCCCCCCCTGTATTTAACTCATTGGTGGCCAGTGCGGCCCCCCTCCCTCCCTCCCCTGTATTTAACTCATTGGTGGCCAGTGCGGCCCCCCTCCCTCCCTTGTATTTAACTCATTGGTGGCCAGTGCGGCCCCCCTCCCTCCCTCCCTCCCCTGTCTGGCCACCAGGGGGCAATGATACGCACAATTAACCCCTCAGGTGCGGCACCTGAGGGGTTAATTGTGCGGATCACAGCCCCCTGTAAGAGATCAGGTGCTGCCAGGAAGCAGGGGGCAGTCATGTACACAGTTCTCAGTATATTCTAACTTGAAGCGTCCCCATCACTATGGGAACGCCTCTGTGTTAGAATATACTGTCGGATCTGAGTTTCACGATCTAACTCAAATCAGATGGTATATTCTAACATAGAGGCGTTCCCATGGTGATGGGGACGCTTCAAGTTAAAATATACCATTGGATTGGAGAAAACTCCGATCTGATGGTATATTAATAGGAACTCCTGACTTTACATTGAAAGTCAATGGGGGACGGATCCGTTTGCAATTGCACCATATTGTGTCAACGTCAAACGGATCCGTCCCCATTGACTTGCATTGTAAGTCTGGACGGATCCGTTTGGCTCCGCACGGCCAGGCGGACACCTGAACGCTGCAAGCTGCATTCAGGGGTCCGCCTGCTGAGCGGAATGGAGGCCAAACGGTGCCAAACTGATGCATTCTGAGCGGATCCGCATCCACTCAGAATGCATTGGGGCAGTACGGATCCGTTCGGGGCCGCTTGTTAGAGCCTTCAAACGGAACTCACAAGCGGAACCCTGAATGTAAGTGTGAAAGTAGCCTAAGAAGGTCCAATTACGATGGTATCTCACCCCAGATAGATTGGATCACTGTATATATGGTTATCTTTGCTGGAAACAATGCTCTGGGATTGGCACCCAATTGCATAGCTGGTGGTCATGCCCTAATGTTCTTCCCTTCTGGAGGTAAATCTTCCAACTACTTTCCCACATTATACAAGGCAAATTAATCTCAGATCTAGCTTTGGCTTTACTACATGTGGGATCATCTGGTATCCCTCACTAGTTTAGATGGACAGTAGCACATATCCTCACTGCCGCAAGATGTGCATAGCTTTGAGGTGGAAGTCCACTGACCCCCCCTACACTGGGAGATGTTACCACTATGGTGGATCTGCATCGGCAATATGAAATCACTGGGGCGCAATCTGCTAAACACCGAAATGCCCTACCTGACAGGTGGCTCCCCTGGACATTGTATAGAGGTGCCTCTGCCCGCACTCTTCTAAATGATGCCAGTTAACATGTCTGCATGTTTTTTAGGTCACCATTGTTATCCAAATCTGAGGTGTACTTGAGGGGATATTGTCTGCTGTGTACGTATTTAATGACTGAAACTAGGATGTACCATGATTGAAGTTGTTTTTATGACCTGCGTGTCAGATTTCTGTTATAAAATGGATACAAAAGTATGAAATTAGTGGCTCAACACAAATTCAACCAAAAAATGGATCGATGTGCACCCCGCGACTCACCCTATGTCGTGTTTAAAAGGCTATTGAGTAAAGAATAGGTAGGGGGGCACTCAGATATCCATTCCAACATGGACCATTAGAACACCATTTAGTTCAGAATATGAGGCGAATTTATTATTAAAAAAATGATATATATAGTTCAAAATACGTTTCGGAGCCTCAATGCTCCTTCATCAGTGGATTGAGGCTCCGAAATGCATTGGGTGACCCCAACAGTGACATTTACAAGTCGGATGAACCATCTTAATATCTGCCTTTTTGAAAACCATTGATCCTACTACTCCTCTAAAGACCTGATAAGCGGCAAAAAGCCGACTCTTATAATTCAAATGAACCCGCTCGTGAGGATCCAATAATCCTCTATTACCGACATCACGTGGGACGCCACGTCTGACGTCAGACACACGTGGGACGCCACGTGGGACATACAGTACGTACTCAGAAACCAGCTACCAAACGCTAGAGACGGCCTTCAGAAGTGGTAAATACAACTTGGTCATAAGGCACATATACAATCGCATGGTACATAAGAGATATCTTGTTGGCAATTACTTATTCTGGTTTTCTCCCCTATCGGATTTAATTGTTTGCTATGAACTAAAATCTACCCAACACAATCAAGTGTGTTACCTATTAATATCCGTACATGCGAAGAACTATTGATTGGTTGGACTACTAGTAAGTTAGGTTTTACTAACAGACGCTTTCTCTTTTTTTCTGGATGAAACCTAAAGGACTAATACTCCAGAGCGGACAGGTCCCTTTCTGATCATATTCTATGATTGGTATCCACCGCATCTAGAATTGCACAGTTCATTTTTATTCCATTCCATGTTGTATGTTTTAGTTTTATGGTGTATGTATCTGTGATACTATCAGATCCTGGTTGTCTAAACCCCCATTTATTCATATTGTACCTGCCTAGTATTTTATTTTAATTTTATTTTTTAATAATAAATTTGCCTCATATTTTGAACTATATATCATTTTTTTTTATTAATATATTCGCCTCATATTCTGAACTAAATGGTGTTCTAATGGTCCATGTAGGAACGGATATCTGAGTGCCCCCCTACCTATTCTTTATTCATTTTAACGGACAATAAAAATCTAATGTTAAATAAACGAACAAAAAAAAAAAAAAAAACCTGCTATATCTCTATGCACTGGCTTGGCTACTTCCAATAGTCCCCATGTAAATGAATGGAGAGGTGGCTGTGCTAGCGCGGTGTGCTCTCTATGGGACATCCAAGAGCAGCCAAACACGATCAATCAGCTGTTTTCTAAACTCCCATATCGATGAATGGAGAGCACGTTGTGCAAGTGTGGTGTGTTCTTCTTCACGCACTACGTCCTCACGCTGAGCGCTGTCAGGGCACAGCGCAGCGCGGCACCTGGAGCAGAAGACCAGGGAGCGGTGAGTAATAACAGCCCTAGCAGCACTACGCTCACCGCTCCTCGGGCTTCTGTACAAAGTCAATAACAGTAAAAAAAAAACGCAGACATTAAGATTACTTCGTGGCATCTGACGTAAGAAACACTGATATTAGATTATGACTTTTAGAGCACAGCGGTGAAAGGTAAACCTCATGGAGCGAAAAAAGGTTTTCTTGTTTTCGTTCTATTTCTGAAATCCCCATCCACGCCTCACTTGGCTTGGAGATCCTATTATTAATACCAGATGCTTGACATTTCTGTATTTGGGGCCATTTGGTGGTGAGTGAAACTATGGGGGCTAGTTAGACTGCTGCCAAGTGTGGAGGTTTCACTGTGTCAATCATAAAGCAGCATCATAAGTGAAACCTCATAAGAAGTCGCAGTCTTCATTTCTCAGGGGCTGGAGGGAAAATAAAGGTTGACAGCTTTAAGCATCAGACGGCCGACTTCATGGCTGGACACGGGCGTACCATAGAGTCAGTGCAGCGGACATGCGGCCCATGAGAAGGGTCGGCTCAGTATCATTTAGACTTTTAGCACTGTTATTAGATTACTTTGTGTAATATGTTTCACTGTATGGTGGTATTATTTAAGCGTTGCATGTTAGTATTATTTCAGCACTATATGGTGGTATTTCATTTAGCATTGAATGGTGGTATTATTTGAGCACTGTATGTTGGTATTTGAGCTCTGGTATTTTTTAGAATTCTGCAGTGGCATTATTTGAGCAATGCATGGTGGTTTTATGTCAGCACTTTATGGTGATAGATGGTGTATAATGAAAAGTGCTGTAACATTCCTACGTAGTTTGTTTTACATTGCTGTCATTTTCACATATCTTTTCTAATGGTTTGCTACAATGTATCAGTGCAGGTAAAATGTATCAGCCTGGAGTCCACACTACTTACTCAGCTATGAAAAATGTTTGGGCGACATGGACTTTCAGCCCCTGAATACATATGAGAACATTTTCTTTCATCGACTGCAAGAAGAGATCTTGTAACTTGGCAGGAAACAAAACACAAAGTATATTGGAAAAGCTATTTCAGCTTCAGGCTATGGACACCTGTGGGGCAATTTTTAATAACTTTTTCTTTTTACTCATTTTTGGCTAAAAATCTTTTTTTTAATTGGTCTTTATTAAAAATGTTCAGCCGTTTCTGAGATACAGGGGTTAAAAATCAGTCTGTTTGCAAGCAGTCAGTTTCTGTTTTCTTTGAACGGCTCTCGTGACCTCAAACACTCGTTATAGTTCAATTCTATGACTTAAATGTCTGTTTATGAGGTCAGAAGATCAGAGATAAGACATGGCATAACATGAGCAGTCAGGTGATGGGATTTAAACAAAACAGACTGTGACAGCTTGCAAACAGAATGCATTTTTCACCCTTGTATCTCAGAAATGGCTTAACATTTTTAATAAAGACCAGTTGAAAAAAAAATTTTTAGCCCAAAATTAGTAAAAATGCAATCATTAAAAAATGCCCTCGAAGTAAATAAATCTGTGTAGTTGAGCAGCCAAGTATGTGTGTGAATTGCCAGTGTATTTTACCTGTTCTTTCTCTATGGCATGACAGAGCCGATATATAAACCACATATCACTGGGGTGTAGCTATGGGAGTCCAGTTTAGCAGTCACTACTACAAAACTAGACCCAGGACATACGTGCAGGCACTTTATACCATTATTTACAAATAGTCTTTTGGACTAATAATTGCCTTATTTTCACATATGCCTCTTATTGTTATTGTTAAAGCGTAACTTTTAATGCATTATGTATAAAATTTCTTTATAAGACCTAATAAATCTAATTAAAACTATCAGTTGTGCAACCAGCCTGCCACAGCCCATTGCTACAATAGGGGCGCTGTGAAGGCAACAGTGCCATATATCTAACCATTGAAAGAAAAGAATGCAGCACAACTGATAGTTTTAATTAGATTTATTAGGTCTTATAAAGAAATTTTATACATAATGCATTAAAAGTTACGCTTTAACAATAACAATAAGAGGCATATGTGAAAATAAGGCAATTATTAGTCCAAAAGACTATTTGTAAATAACAGTTTAGCAGTCACACTCAGGTCCTGATGCCTACAGGGATCCAAAGACACCTCTGCCATATAAAAGGGCACCAGTATTATACATGTCAGTGGTGTGGTTCCCTGTATTAGGGCGCAGGAGCTTTTAGTAATGCCTCTGACATACAGTAGACATTGTCCAGTGTTATACTGCACCATTTTAGTTACAGTGAAGCCACTTGCAGAACCTACTTCCATCGAGCGGATGTCCTGAGCTCAGCCTCTTATTCTTCTTCACCTATAGAGACACCTATACACTGCGTGCAGAATTATTAGGCAAATGAGTATTTTGACCACATCATCCTCTTTATGCATGTTGTCTTACTCCAAGCTGTATAGGCTCGAAAGCCTACTACCAATTAAGCATATTAGGTGATGTGCATCTCTGTAATGAGAAGGGGTGTGGTCTAATGACATCAACACCCTATATTAGGTGTGCATAATTATTAGGCAACTTCCTTTCCTTTGGCAAAATGGGTCAAAAGAAGGACTTGACAGGCTCAGAAAAGTCAAAAATAGTGAGATATCTTGCAGAGGGATGCAGCACTCTTAAAATTGCAAAGCTTCTGAAGCGTGATCATCGAACAATCAAGCGTTTCATTCAAAATAGTCAACAGGGTCGCAAGAAGCGTGTGGAAAAACCAAGGCGCAAAATAACTGCCCATGAACTGAGAAAAGTCAAGCGTGCAGCTGCCAAGATGCCACTTGCCACCAGTTTGGCCATATTTCAGAGCTGCAACATCACTGGAGTGCCCAAAAGCACAAGGTGTGCAATACTCAGAGACATGGCCAAGGTAAGAAAGGCTGAAAGACGACCACCACTGAACAAGACACACAAGCTGAAACGTCAAGACTGGGCCAAGAAATATCTCAAGACTGATTTTTCTAAGGTTTTATGGACTGATGAAATGAGAGTGAGTCTTGATGGGCCAGATGGATGGGCCCGTGGCTGGATTGGTAAAGGGCAGAGAGCTCCAGTCCGACTCAGACGCCAGCAAGGTGGAGGTGGAGTACTGGTTTGGGCTGGTATCATCAAAGATGAGCTTGTGGGGCCTTTTCGGGTTGAGGATGGAGTCAAGCTCAACTCCCAGTCCTACTGCCAGTTTCTGGAAGACACCTTCTTCAAGCAGTGGTACAGGAAGAAGTCTGCATCCTTCAAGAAAAACATGATTTTCATGCAGGACAATGCTCCATCACACGCGTCCAAGTACTCCACAGCGTGGCTGGCAAGAAAGGGTATAAAAGAAGAAAATCTAATGACATGGCCTCCTTGTTCACCTGATCTGAACCCCATTGAGAACCTGTGGTCCATCATCAAATGTGAGATTTACAAGGAGGGAAAACAGTACACCTCTCTGAACAGTGTCTGGGAGGCTGTGGTTGCTGCTGCACGCAATGTTGATGGTGAACAGATCAAAACACTGACAGAATCCATGGATGGCAGGCTTTTGAGTGTCCTTGCAAAGAAAGGTGGCTATATTGGTCACTGATTTGTTTTTGTTTTGTTTTTGAATGTCAGAAATGTATATTTGTGAATGTTGAGATGTTATATTGGTTTCACTGGTAAAAATAAATAATTGAAATGGGTATATATTTGTTTTTTGTTAAGTTGCCTAATAATTATGCACAGTAATAGTCACCTGCACACACAGATATCCCTCTAAAATAGCTAAAACTAAAAACAAACTAAAAACTACTTCCAAAAATATTCAGCTTTGATATTAATGAGTTTTTTGGGTTCATTGAGAACATGGTTGTTGTTCAATAATAAAATTAATCCTCAAAAATACAACTTGCCTAATAATTCTGCACTCCCTGTATAGATGACAAGGTATTGGAAGGGTCATGTATTTCCTCTGCAGAACCGTCTAGATCTGTACGACACATCATACTGGATCATTATAGTAATACATTTAATAACATGGTTACAACAGATGAGCGAAATTTGTAAAAACTGCAGCAGCTGAGGTGTATATTATGAGGTTCTGCAGCAGCTGAGGTGTGTATTATGAGGTTCTGCAGCAGCTGAGGTGTGTATTATTAGGTTCTGCAGCAGCTGAGGTGTGTATTATGATGTTCTGCAGCAGCTGAGGTGTTTACTATAATGTTCTGCAGCAGCTGAGGTGTGTATTATTAGGTTCTGCAGCAGCTGAGGTGTATAGTATGAGGTTCTGCAGCAGCTTAGGTGTGTATTATTATGTTCTGCAGCAGCTAAGGTGTATATTATGAGGTTCTGCAGCAGCTGAGGTGTGTATTATGAGGTTCTGCAGCAACTGAGGTGTGTATTATGAGGTTCTGCAGCAGCTTAGGTGTGTATTATTAGGTTCTGCAGCAGCTGAGGTGTGTATTATTATGTTCTGCAGCAGCTTAGGTGTATATTATGAGGTTCTGCAGCAGCTGAGGTGTGTATTAGGATGTCCTGCAGCACCTGAGGCTCTATTATGTTCTGCAGCACCTGAGGCATCTATTATGTTCTGCAGCAGCTGAGGCATCTATTATGTTCTGCAGCAGCTGAGGTGTGTACCATGAGGTTCTGCGGCAGCTGAGGCGTGTACTATGTGGTTCTGCAGCAGCTGTTCGTCAGGCTCTGACATTAGAAGATTAGAAGGTGATGTTTATACACCGGGGGGGGGGGGGGGGGGGGGCAAATTTATCAAATCAAATTTATCAAATCAGATAAGTCAGTTTTGTGGTCTAATGAAGTCACACATCATGGCAACTGCAAGATTTTCTGGGACATTTGGTTAAATTTGCGACATTTTGTGATCCTTGCCACTTTTCACAGCTTTCTATGTTTAAGAGCTAAAAGTGAGATTAGACCTGGATTATGGCTCATTTACTAAGTCCAAAAGGTCGCAACCGATGGCAGACAACCCCCTGGTGTACTTTTACACCTAAAACCACATTACACTCACGCTAGATATCTTACTAAGGCGCACCAGTTCACACTAAGCAAAGCCAGACTTAAAACTGTCACAAAAATATTGTTTACAGACATGAACGTGGGCCGTTACCATTGTTACTTATTTTTAAAAGAAGTCACGATATACAGTATATAAATAAGCTTACATTCTTCAGACAAGATTGCCCTCTAGTGTCCATGGAGTAAATTACAAGTGGATAATAAACTGCACTGTAATCCCGTTCCAGATACCAAGACGGCCTTGTGTATTTTGCAGTCCGCAAAGTGCAGATCGTAAAAAATCTGTTTTTATTTTTTTGCGGATCCATTGTAACAGTACCTATCCTTATCCGCAAAACGGACAAGAATAGGACATGTTCTATCTCTTTTGTGGGTCTACGGAACAGACACACGGATGCGGACAGCACACGGTGTTCTTTTCTATATATTTTTTTACATTTATATTTTTCACATTGTACCCCACCTTTCATTTTGGACATCTTCTTTGGAAAATAAAAAGTGGAATCTGGTTGCTATGGGCAACTAAGCCAGTTCTACCTAACACCAGTTTGATAAATGACCGCATAGTTTGTAAGGTTTAAAAAAGACATTTGTCCATCCAGTTCGGCCTGTTATCCTGCAAAGTTGATCCACAGGAAGGAAAAAAAAAAACTGTGAAATAGAAGCAAATTTTCCTCATTTAAGGGAAAAATAATTCCTTCCCGACTCCAATCAGGCATCAGAATAACTCCCTGGATCAACGACCCCTCTCTAGTAGCTATAGCCTGTAATATTATTACACTCCAGAAATACGTCCAGGCCCCTCTTGAATTCCTTTATTGTACTCACCATCACCACCTCCTCAGGCAGAGAGCTCCATAGTCTCACTGCTCTTACCGTAAAGAATCCTCTTCTATGTTTGTGTACAAACCTTCTTTCCTCCAGACGCAGAGGATGTCCCCTCGTCACAGTCACAGTCCTGGGGATAAATAGATGATGGGAGAGATCTCTGTACTGACCCCTAATATCTATATATATATATATATTGAAGAAAAATCCAGCGGGAGCACCACCAGGAATCGGGTGCAAAATCCACAGAGGCAGCGGCAATGCCCCAACAATACGGTTCGAAGAAAGCAGGACTGCACTCCAAGTAAAAGTAAAAAATCAGTGGAGCTTTATTCACCCATAACTTTGGCAACTTTGCGACGTTTCGGCTCACAAGAGCCTTCTTCCAGCATAGAAACAGTGAAAATGGCAACATATAAGGGCAAGTCTCAAGTGACTGGCCAATCATACTGTGATTACAATCATGATTAAATTAAATACATGTGGTACATATAAACAAAATACATGTGCATAGAGTGACATATGAATAAGAGATCGATATCACAAGAACACAGTCCCTGTGATCGATCATATAATGAATACAAATATATATTATAAAGTGCATAATTATAACGGATGGAGATCTTAGAAGTCGCACCTCTAGATGGAATGGCGCCGGCATACACTATCATGTTTCATTGAGCGTCTCAGTTCCTTCATTGCGCATGTCCAAATCCGCGTCATCATCTCTGTCAAAGCACTTTCATTTGACGCATGCGCTCTATCTCAGTAGCATTGCAGACACCATTTTGATATGGGGCAACATTGCCCAACAATACCGTAAGTGCCATTACTGCCTACCTTCATAAAGCACAACGCTTTCCTGCATAGTACATCTAGCCGCAGTAGGTGCATCCTACACAAATCAGCATGTGGAAAAGGTGCCAACTCTGCCGAGATGGATTCTACCCACTAGATGGCCTGTGTCGGAGGGGAACACGTCAGTGTATCCAGCCGGCACTGCCAAACTACTTGCTGAAAATAACGCAGCCATAAGAAGAATTCTTAAAGGAAAGCATAGCTAAATAAAAAGGATTTCATATATGGAAATACGCAGCGAGAAGGCTGTAGATGTAGCAGCACGGTACCATCATCATCCAAGAGGGCCAGTTCCAGGATCTCCATCCATAAGAAATTTCTTTAAAAATTGTTGTTCTAAAAGGCAAAGAAAATTTTAACCAATTAATAACAGATTAATTAATCCGTATCATAATAATTATCAATGTGTATTATCACCGTTTCAAGGCACTTATATACAACTAAAGAGAAAGAACAACAAAACACAGGGGAGATCAAGCTAAACCTCAAAGAAAGGCTCTCATCTGAAATCTACATTAAGTCCATTAGGATGTAGGCTGTCCAGAGTATATATCCATCTTAGTTCTCGTTGTTTCAAGATTGCCAGACGGTCTCCACCTCTCCTAGGCATAGCCACATGGTCGATTATCCAGCATCTTAGATCCCGTTCACCATGATGAAGGGATCCAAAATGTCTGGAAACCGGCAGATCGGTGCGGCCTTTTCTAATTGAGTTCCTATGGTTATTTAACCTGACCTTTAATTCTGTAGATGTTTCTCCCACATATATTAAATTACAGGGACATGATAGAACATAAATAACATAAGATGATGAACATGTCAAATGATGTCTAATAGAATATTCCCTTCCTGTAGATGGATGTATAAAGGATTTTGATTTCCTTATATAACGACAGTTAACGCAATTGAGACACGGGAAACAGCCCAGTCCCGCCTGCGTCAACGGTCGCTGAATGACATTTCTTTTAGGACCAACATCTGCTTCAACCAGATAATCTCTTATATTTTTGTTTTTTCGATAGGATAATAGTGGAGGGTTCACAAATTCAGGGACGTCTTTAATTCCTCTACTTAGAATATGCCAATTCTTTTTAAGGATCTGTCCTATTTCTACACTATAGTTGGAATATGTGGACATAAACGGTATTCTCTGAGTTTTTGGGGAAATAGATTGTGTACGTTCTGGACATATATCGAGGATTTTACTTTTTTGTTGATTCAACAATTTGCGAGGATAGCCACGTTCTCTGAATTTATCAGCCATCATATTCAATGTGGCTGGCAACTCTGTGGACACAATTCGTTTTGCCCTCAAAAATTGAGATTGAGGGAGGTGTTTGATCAGACTGCGTGGGTGATTGCTCTCAAACCGCAGAATAGTGTTTCTATCTGTCGGTTTGACAAACAAACCTGTACTGATACGTCCTTCATCCAATTTCACATTAGTATCTAAAAATGACAAATTGGTTTTAGAGTAAGATATAGTATATTGAAGATCAATATCTATACTATTAAGATACTCATGAAACTCAAACAACTGTGTCTCAGTACCAGTCCATAGGAGGAAGACATCATCTATGTATCTCTACCACCTCAACACATGTTGAAAGTGGTGGGATACATAGATAAGGTCCTCCTCCACATGGCGCATATAAATATTTGCGTACGTTGGGGCCACATTGGACCCCATCGCAACGCCACGTTTTTGATTGAAAAAGGTGTCTTGGAACAAAAAATAATTATTTTCCAATATCAGTTTCAGAAGGGAATTGATAAAACATTTTACCTCCATAGAGCTACCTGAACCATCAAGAAATTAGTTAACTGCTGCAATACCTTTCTTGTGTCCTATTGATGTGTATAATGATACTACATCAAAGGACACAAGAAGTAAAGATTTAACATTACTACAGTCCACAGCTCTCAACTGTTCTAAAAAATCACCTGTGTCTTTGATGTAGGACTTTCCGGCTGTCGAGAAGTCCCTCAGCATTTTGTCCAAAAAGATTGCTATTCTACTGAATATAGAGTGTGAGCCTGATACGATGGGGCGGCCGGGAGGATCCACTAGGCTTTTATGCACTTTAGGCAATATATATATTACAGGAGTCACAGGAGAGGATACCTCCAAATATTCTCTCCGACACAGGCCATCTAGTGGGTAGGATCCATCTCGGCAGAGTTGGCACCTTTTCCACATGCTGATTTGTGTAGGATGCACCTACTGCGGCTAGATGTACTATGCAGGAAAGCGTTGTGCTTTATGAAGGTAGGCAGTAATGGCACTTACGGTATTGTTGGGCAATGTTGCCCCATATCAAAATGGTGTCTGCAATGCTACTGAGATAGAGCGCATGCGTCAAATGAAAGTGCTTTGACAGAGATGATGACGCGGATTTGGACATGCGCAATGAAGGAACTGAGACGCTCAATGAAACATGATAGTGTATGCCGGCGCCATTCCATCTAGAGGTGCGACTTCTAAGATCTCCATCCGTTATAATTATGCACTTTATAATATATATTTGTATTCATTATATGATCGATCACAGGGACTGTGTTCTTGTGATATCGATCTCTTATTCATATGTCACTCTATGCACATGTATTTTGTTTATATGTACCACATGTATTTAATTTAATCATGATTGTAATCACAGTATGATTGGCCAGTCACTTGAGACTTGCCCTTATATGTTGCCATTTTCACTGTTTCTATGCTGGAAGAAGGCTCTTGTGAGCCGAAACGTCGCAAAGTTGCCAAAGTTATGGGTGAATAAAGCTCCACTGATTTTTTACTTTTACTTGGAGTGCAGTCCTGCTTTCTTCGAACTATATATATATATATATATATATATATATATATATATACAGTCATGTGAAAAAATTAGGACACCCTTTGAAAGCATGTGGTTTTTTGTAACATTTTTAATAAATGGTTATTTCATCTCCGTTTCAACAATACAGAGAGATTAAAGTAATCCAACTAAACAAAGAAAACTGAAGAAAAGTCTTTTCAAGATCTTCTGTAAATGTCATTCTACAAAAATGCCTATTCTAACTGAGGAAAAAGATAGGACACCCTCACATGTATTCCCTCTTAAATTGGCTCAGATCTCACACAGGTATATCACACCAGGTGCACATAATTAGTAGATCGTTACTCTGCATGTTGAATGAGGCTTGCCCTATTTAAACCTCAGACATTTAGTTTGGTGTGCTCCTGACTGTTGAAGTGAGAGTGAGCACCATGGTGAGAGCAAAAGAGCTGTCAGAGGACTTCAGAAAAAAGATTGTAGCAGCCTATGAGTCTGGGAAGGGATTTAAAAAGATCTCAAAAGATTTTGAAATCAGCCATTCCACTGTCCGGAAGATAGTCTACAAGTGGAGGGCTTTCAAAACAACTGCCAACATGCCCAGGACTGGTCGCCCCAGCAAGTTCACCTCAAGAGCAGACCGCAAGATGCTAAAAGAGGTATCCAAAAACCCTAAAGTGTCATCTCGAGAACTACAGCAGGCTCTGGCTACTGTTGATGTAGAAGTACATGCCTCTACAATCAGAAAGAGACTGTACAAGTTTAACTTGCATGGGAGGTGTGCAAGGAGGAAACCTTTGCTTTCCAAGAGAAACATCGAGGCCAGACTGACATTTGCCAGCGATAAAGTTGACAAAGACCAGGACTTCTGGAATAATGTTCTTTGGACAGATGAGTCCAAAATTGAATTATTTGGACACAACAGCAGAGGACATGTTTGGCGTAAACCAAACACAGCATTCCAAGAAAAGAAACTCATACCAACTGTGAAGCATGGAGGTGGAAGTGTCATGGTTTGGGGCTGCTTTGCTGCAGCAGGACCTGGTCAGCTCACCATCATAGAATCCACGATGAATTCTACTGTGTATCAGAAGGTGCTTGAAGAACATGTGAGACCATCAGTTAGAAAATTAAAGCTGAAGCGGAACTGGACCATGCAACATGACAATGACCCAAAACATACTAGTAAATCAACCAAAGATTGGCTGAAAAAGAAGAAATGGAGAGTCCTGGAATGGCCAAGTCAAAGTCCAGATTTGAATCCCATTGAGATGCTGTGGGGTGACTTGAAAAGGGCTGTACGTGCAAGAAACCCCTCAAACATCTCACAGCTGAAAAAGTTCTGCATTGAGGAGTGGGGTAAAATTTCCTCAGACCGATGTCGAAGACTGGTAGATGGCTACAAGAACCGTCTCACTGCAGTTATTTCAGCCAAAGGAGGTAACACTCGCTATTAGGGGCAAGGGTGTCCTATCTTTTTCCTCAGTTAGAATAGGCATTTTTGTAGAATGACATTTACAGAAGATCTTGAAAAGACTTTTCTTCAGTTTTCTTTGTTTAGTCGGATTACTTTAATCTCTCTGTATTGTTGAAACGGAGATGAAATAACCATTTATTAAAAATGTTACAAAAAACCACATGCTTTCAAAGGGTGTCCTAATTTTTTCACAAGACTGTATATATATATATAGATCCAGAAAATGAGCGGCACTCCGGTGGATTAAGAACAAGTGATTCCTTTATTCACCCATACGGTGCAACTTTTCGGCTCCAAAAACGAGCCTTTTTCAAGCAGAGATACAATACAAGTGATGGCACTGCTCAGCCCGGCGAACACCCTGGGACCTGTATATCTCGACATAATAGCCTTGATGGTGTAGTATATCTATACATTCTTTTGCTTTACCTGTTATGGATCTGCCCCTTGTGGCATCTGTGCACCTGCAGGAGGAGAACCCTCTTGAGTATGACTGCGGCATGACACCCTGGACAATACCCCTTTGTAAACCGCGGTTTTCCGTGGTCATTGTGGGTCTTTGCCTGGGTATGGGATGTGGGCACCCTGATTCTAAGGTTTTCCATACCTGTCAGTGTCGCAATACTCAACCCTACTGCGGGTCTGATGCGTCTCACTGGGGTGTATGGTTCATGGGTACTTTTCCAGTGACCAAGATGGCGCTTTGACACCAGATTTTTACTGGGCATGCGCCAGAAAACACATCGAGGCTCAATGGAGCGGCGCCTGGGTGACGTGTAAGCGCTGACCAGTTCTGATGACGCTTAGCGTTTCCCTGCCGTCGCTGGTCCCGGATTGGTGTAGCGCCACGCCTGCGCAGTACGGTGTATACAACGCCGAACAGCTGCATGGAATGAGCCTCCCGCCGGCTGGGTATGTCTGCGCGATCGCTTCCCTTATCCTCCCCCTGTATTTCACATGTTTATTGTAATGCAAGGCACCAACAAACAGACCAGTGATGAAAGCAAAAAGGTGTTTATTCACCAGAAACATAAACGTCCAGGACACTTGCTGGTAACAAGGAATAATAACAAAAACCAGGCAAGGAGATTCCAGGAATAGTCCCAACCTGTGCTGAATGATGCTGTGCACTTGGCAGTCGAGTCACTCCAGATCTTGGGTCCGCTGCAAAGGACAACGTTCCTGGCAGTCTTCAGTCACTAGCAGTTGTGACCTATACCTGGTTGAGGGAAAATAACAGTGGGCACTGATCACCCTGAGAGACCTCCTTTTAAATGCCTGCTGACCAATCCCAGGGTGCCAAGTGTCCACTACCATAGGTGAACAAATTGCCCTGCACCTGAGTACATGGCCTAAGGCAATCACAAGTTGATTAACCCATGGCTGGCTCCCTAATCCACTTTGCTCTTGTGAGTCAGTATATTATGCGCCACTGGTCGACGAAGCGCATAAGAAGCGCGTACTCGCGACCGTGTATCCCTTTGCGAACCTGCCCTCGTGCGTACGCACGGACGCATGATTGACTCAGCGCGAGTATGCGAGCGCGTGGACCCAGATGCGGAAACGGAAGTCGCAGGAGACACCGGAGACAACCCTGGCCGCGGCGTCTTGTCACTCGCCTGGCCACTCTGTCCCCGGGACTCCGACGGTCCTCCCCTCCGATGTCCACGCGAACGCATCCCCGCACTGGTTCGCAAAGGGGTCAGCGCTGGTGCATCAGAGACACGCATAACCTGTCCCGCAACTCCACGAGGACCCCTCTTGGTTCCCCTGGAGTGCAAAGCAGGTGAGGATCTTACATTACCCCCCCCTCGAGGAGGCGGCTCTGAAGACTCCAAGCAAGCTTTCCCCGGATTATCCCGGTGAAAGGCTGCCACCAACTCATCCGCATGCACCTGGCGAGCAGGTATCCAACATCTCTCCTCTGGACCAAAACCCTTCCAGTCCACCAAGTATTGAAGAGACCTTTGGACAAAACGAGAGTCCAAAATTCTGTTCACCTCGAACTCCGGTACCCCTTGGACCTCCAGCGGGGATGGGGTCTGAATGAAGGGAGCGGAGTCGGCTGCCGATTTGAGAAGTGAAACATGAAAGGTGTTCACTCCTCGGATCGACGGTGGAAGAGCAACCTTGTACGTAACTCGGTTGATCTTTTGTGTCACTGGGTATGGGCCAATGAATCGAGGACCCAACTTGGAAGATGGCTGACGTAGCGGAATGTTCCGGGTGGAGACCCACACCTGATCTCCCACCTTAAACTTTTGCTCTACGGTGCGATGACGATCAGCAAATTTCTTCTGTTGCGCCACCGCACTGCGGAGATTCCGCTGGGCCGACGACCAAATGGGACGTCTATCCTCGAACCATTGATCCACCACCGGTGAGTCAGTGGAGGGTCCGGCCAAAGAAGAGAGTCTTGGATCCCTGCCCCCCACGCACCTGAACGGAGACATCTTAGTGGAAGCATGCTCAGAGTTGTTATAAGCCACCTCCGCAAAGGGTAGATACGCTGCCCATTCCTCCTGGCAGTCTGACACGAAGCACCGGAGATATTGCTCCAGGGTCTGGTTAGTCCTTTCCGTCTGACCGTTGGTCTCTGGGTGAAAACCAGAAGAAAAAGACAAATTAATACCCAATCGGGAGCAGAAAGAACGCCAGAAGCGAGAGATAAATTGCACTCCTCTGTCTGAAACAATGTCATCCGGCGCTCCGTGTAATCGAAAGACATGATTCAAGAACAGATCTGCCAATTCTCTGGCCGAGGGCAATCCAGGGAGTGGGATAAAATGGGCCATTTTACTAAAACGGTCCACCACTACCCAGATTACCGTACTTCCAGAGGACCTTGGCAAATCTGTGATGAAATCCATGGAAATGTGAGTCCATGGAGCCTGGGGAATTGGCTGTGGGAGTAAAGTCCCAGAAGGGGCAGACCGGGACGGTTTACATCTGGCACAAACAGTACATGCCTGGATATAGGCCTTAACATCCACGGACATGTTGGGCCACCACACGTGACGTTTAACAAGGGCAAGTGTTTTCTTAACACCCAAATGCCCGGCAGACTTTGAGTCATGAAGCTGTTGGATGACCTTCAATCGAAGGTTAATGGGTACAAACCATCGACCCTCGGGTTTGTCAGGTGGACTCTCTGCCTGTGAAGGCTCAAGAAGAGAGGACAAGTCCTCCATTACTTCTGCGGCCCCCAGGGCAGCAAGAAAACATTTAGTTGGGAGAATGGTTTCTGGCTCAGAGTCCAGGACGGAAGCAACTTCAGGGAAGCAGCGGGACAGGGCATCTGCCTTCACGTTTTTGGAACCTGGTTTATAAGTGAGGCAGAAATTGAAGCGGGTGAAAAACAATGCCCACCGGGCTTGTCGGGAGTTGAGTCTTTTGGCACTCTCTAGGTACTCCAAATTTTTGTGGTCAGTGTAAACCGTGATGGGATGTTCTGCACCCTCTAGCCCAGTGTTTTCCAACCTTTTTTGTGCAAAGGCACACTTTTTTCATGAAAAAAATCACGAGGCACACCACCACTTTTTTGACTTAGCTATAAGTTCAGCAACGTGATAGCTAGCTTTAAGAGCTCTTTCATTTACCTTTGTGGTTTTTCTCATGAAAGTTGCCTGTTTCTCTGTGTTTTCACGCAGGCGAACAAAATAGTCCGCATTCTTGTTTTGAAGCGAAGGGTGTTTCGTTTGGAGATGGCGTTTAAGTTTACTTGGGACCATAGCACTGTTAGATAGCTTTTCACCACACACCAAGCACAGTGGAGTTGGTTTCTTTGCATCTCCGGTGAAAGTAAATCCAAATGAAATATAGCTTTCGCTATATTGCCTTGTGCCAGAGAATTTGCTTGAGCTAACCATCTTTGCTTTCTTTTGATCCCCACTCATACTTGGGCTCTCATCTGGCTCCGAATTTTGTTCAGAGTCCAGTTCTTTCCTTTTCAAAAACTTGTCCATCACTGTATCTGCTCCTGTCTCACTGTCACTCAGTACTTACTGTGCTTGTCTCCTCCAGATAGCCGCTGTCCGTCACACCTAAGGCGCGCTTCTCCATCCAGATCCATTAATCAGCGCTCTTCTGCTCATGTCTCCTCCAGATCCATCACTCAGCGCTCCTCTGCGCTGCGACGCGATAATCAGATCCATCGGCGCTCTTCTGCGCATCGGTGATCTACTGCGATGTCTCCTCCTGTCAGACTGTAACAGGACAGTGACACCGGAGCTATATAGTCCGTAACATGCGGCTTCAGCTCACAAATAGACCAAATTGGAATTTTTCCCCACGGCACACCAGACAATATCTCACGGCACACTAGTGTGCCGCGGCACAGTGGTTGAAAAACACTGCTCTAGCCAATGTCTCCACTCTTGAAAAGCCAATTTTACTCCCAGAAGCTCTCTATTGCCGATATCATAATTACACTCGGCTGGAGAGAGCTTCCGAGAGAAGAAGGCACAGGGATGTAACCTCTCAGGGTCCCCAGAATACTGTGAGAGAACTGCCCCTACACCGACCTCTGAGGCATCGACCTCGAGAACAAAAGGTCTGGAGGTGTCTGGATGAGTAAGAATTGGTGCCGTGCAAAAGGCCTGTTTCAGCGTCTCAAAGGCTCTGACTGCCTCTCTCGTCCACTTAGAAGGATTAGCTCCCTTCTTAGTGAGGTTGGTGAGAGGTACTACTATCGCAGAAAAATTCTTAATAAACTTGCGGTAGAAGTTGGCAAAGCCTAAGAAACGCTGCAACCCCTTAAGATCCTTAGGCTGAGGCCAATCCAAGACAGCAGAAAGTTTGGATGGGTCCATAGCCAATCCCTTTTCTGAGATAATGTACCCCAGGAAAGGCAATTCCTTCACCTCAAACAGACACTTCTCAAGTTTGGCATAGAGGCGGTTCTCCCTCAGCTTCTGGAAAACCTGACACATGTGTCTCCGATGAGAGACCAGATCCGAAGAGTAGATTAGTATATCATCTAGATAGACAACAACACATCTATCCAAGAAATCTCTGAGAACATCGTTGATGAACTCCTGGAAGACCGCGGGAGCATTACAAAGACCGAAAGGCATCACGAGATACTCGTAATGCCCGTCTCTGGTATTAAATGCGGTCTTCCATTCGTCACCCTCTCTAATGCGAACTAAATTATAAGCACCCCTTAAATCAAGTTTGGTGAAGACTCGGGCCCCTGCCACCTGAGAAAACAGATCATCAATCAGAGGCAGTGGATACCGATTCTTTACCGTAATCCGATTAAGGGCACGATAATCGATGCAAGGTCTCAAGCCTCCATCCTTCTTCTCCACAAAGAAGAATCCAGCTCCAGCAGGGGAAGTGGATGGACGAATGAAATTCTTCTCAAGGTTCTCTTTAATATACTCCCGCTGAGCCTGAACCTCAGGCCCAGTGAGATTATAAAGATGCCCTCGTGGTGGCATGGTACCTGGCAACAGGTCTATAGGACAATCATATGACCTGTGGGGAGGTAACACATCAGCCCCCTGAGGACTGAACACATCTCAGAAATTATGATACTGCTGTGGTAAAGTACTTAATACTTCCATGGAGGCTAGTGACAGGTCGGGACGAATGCACTTAGTAAGGCATTCCGTACTCCACTGACAAATAAGACCCGAGCGCCAGTCCACTACTGGATTATGGAGCCTTAACCAAGGGAGACCCAAAATCACGGGAGTAGATGGCATGTCAAGGACAAAAAGGCTTAAGGTCTCCCGATGATCAGCCCCCACCGTTACCTGTATTCCCGGAGTCATCCACACTGCACGACCATCTTGAAGAGGGGAACCATCAATCGCGGTCACTGACATGGTGGTTTTCGGCTGGATCAACGGGATGCCAAGTCGACGAACCAAGGTTGAGTCCACAAAATTCCCAGCGGCCCCAGAATCGATTAGTGCTGAAAACTCATAGACCTTGTCTTGCCACCGTAAGGATATGGATACCATCACCCGGCTTGGAGGAGGGATAATAGCACCTAGGGGGTTCTCCTCTATGCCCCCTAGGTTCATTCGTTTCCCGCCGGCAGGAGGGGACAGGTTTTAACGAGGTGTCCAGACTTTCCGCAAAATAGGCACAGGCCTTTCTGTTGGCGACGAGCTCGTTCTGCCTGTGTGAGATGGGAGGATCCAACCTCCATTGGCTCTTCGGCCGATTTAAGAGGCCCTGGATGTGGTCGAGAGGATGAAAACCGAGACGACCGTTCCACCCGCCTCTCACGGATTCGCCTGTCGGCATCGATTGCCTGAGAGATAGCCATTTCCAACGAGAAGGGGGTAGGCAAGGCCAAAAGAAGATCCCGGACCGGAAGCGATGGCGTAGGGCTGCGTCGCCCCAGGTGGTGAAAGCTGCCCATCGCCTGAATTCTGCAGCGTATTCTTCAGCTGGGCGGCGGCCTTGTTGAATATGCTCAAGATTGGTCTCTGCGGTGCGAGTACGATCCGGGTCATCGTAAATCACAGCCATAGCCTCGAAGAAGGCGTCCACTGACGAAAAAGCTGTATGGTCTTGAGGCAAATTAAATGCCCAACGTTGGGGGTCTCCACGTAGCAGTGACATTACAATCCCAATTCTCTGCCTGAGAGTGCCAGAAGCCATCGGACGCAACTGGAAATAAAGGAGACAGGAGTCCCTGAAGTTTAAGAACTCCTGTCGCTCTCCTGTGAAGGGGTCAGGCAGAGGGATCTTAGGTTCTGTTTGATGCCTTGCGATAGTGACGGGTAGTGCTAAGGCTCCCTGGATCAGCTGCTGAACCTCCTCCATCACAGATGTCAGTTGCTCTTGGATTTGCGCTGCAGCGGCTGCTGGTATATTTGGGCGTCGTTGGAACAGCAGGTTAACGGCTCCCGTTAATTCACTCAGCTGCTGCTGGATATTGTCCATGGCAACTGTTAGTTGGGCCCACTGTTCTGTAATGCAAGGCACCAACAAACAGACCAGTGATGAAAGCAAAAAGGTGTTTATTCACCAGAAACATAAACGTCCAGGACACTAGCTGGTAACAAGGAATAATAACAAAAACCAGGCAAGGAGATTCCAGGAATAGTCCCAACCAGTGCTGAATGATGCTGTGCACTTGGCAGTCGAGTCACTCCAGATTTTGGGTCCGTTGCAAAGGACAAAGTTCCTGGCAGTCTTCAGTCACTAGCAGTTGTGACCTATACCTGGTTGAGGGAAAATAACAGTAGGCACTGATCACCCTGAGAGACCTCCTTTTAAATGCCTGCTGACCAATCCCAGGGTGCCAAGTGTCCACTACCATAGGTCAACAAATTGCCCTGCACCTGAGTACATGGCCTAAGGCAATCACAAGTTGATTAACCCATGGCTGGCTCCCTAATCCACTTTGCTCTTGTGAGTCAGTATATTATGCGCCACTGGTCGACGAAGCGCATAAGAAGCGCGTACTCGCGACCGTGTATCCCTTTGCGAACCTGCCCTCGTGCGTACGCACGGACGCATGATTGACTCAGCGCGAGTATGCGAGCGCGTGGACCCAGATGCGGAAATGGAAGTCGCAGGAGACACCGGAGACAACCCTGGCCGCGGCGTCTTGTCACTCGCCTGGCCACTCTGTCCCCGGGACTCCGACGGTCCTCCCCTCCGATGTCCACGCGAACGCATCCCCGCACTGGTTCGCAAAGGGGTCAGCGCTGGTGCATCAGAGACACGCATAACCTGTCCCGCAACTCCACGAGGACCCCTCTTGGTTCCCCTGGAGTGCAAAGCAGGTGAGGATCTTACATTTATTTGATGTATAATTCGATCAGTTTTCTGTATCTGGTCGATGAGTCTGTCACTTGATAAACACTATATATGCAATACGCGACATGTATGATTATGTCCCTTGCCTCACAACATGTTTCACATTGTATTTTCACTCTTATCACTTTGTTTATTGTATTTTCATCTGTCATTATGTTATTGACACATTTTTGTAACACACCCACGGCGTGGAGTGTGGTCACATGATCTGTATACTGATTGATTCACTTATATAACTGCCATCACTTGTATTGTATCTCTGCTTGAAAAAGGCTCGTTTTTGGAGCCGAAACGTTGCACCGTATGGGTGAATAAAGGAATCACTTGTTCCTAATCCACCGGAGTGCCGCTCATTTTCTGGATCTAATTGTTGGGGTAAGAAGTCCATTCGCCTGCAACATGCACCCGAATTTTTCTTTGATTGATATATATATATATATATATATATATATATATACAGTGTATATATATATATATAGATATATAGATATATATATATATATGTCCTACTGATTGTCTTATGCTAAGGACTAAGGCTCATTAAATGAATACATGAATATTATATATTTTGCTTCATTAATAAATACCTAATTGTATAGGTAATTATCACCAGCTGCATAGAGCTTATCTTTATCTCCCGTCATAAATTTATAAGTAGACAAGGAGGCTTCTCAGACTGGTACATTAATGAGAAGAATAACACTAAAAAGCAGAAACCTCTGTACGACCTTACTTTGGCTTACTCAAGACATACAAAATTGTAAATATAGTCGAGCATGGCTCTTAAAGGCAATGAACATTCATCTTGACTAGAATAATTGGATATCAATACCTATGAAAAGGCCCAACAACCCTAGGGGCAGGCTGCTGTGAAGGTCACTGTTAAGGGGGTGGGATGCTGTCCAGGTCACTGTTAAAGGGGCGGGCTGCTGTGGAGGTCACTGTTAAGGGGGCGGGATGCTGTGAAGGCCACTGTTAAAGGGGCGGACGCGGTGGAGGTCTCTGTTAAGGGGACAGGGAACTGTGGAGGTCAGTGTTAAGGGCCAGGGTGCTGTAGAGGTCACTGTTAAGGGGGCGTGGTGTTGTGGAGGTCACATTTTAAGGGTACAGAGCTCTGTAGAGATCACTGTCAAGGGAGCGCGTTATTGTGGAAATCACTGTTAACGAGACGGGGTACTGTGGAGGTCACTAATAAACTGGCGGCCGCTGTGGAGGTCACTGTTAAAGGGGAGGGCACTGTGGATGTTACTGTTAAGGGGGCAGGCCGCTGTGGAGGTCACTGTTGAAGGGACGGGATACTTTAGATGTCACTGTTAGAGTGGATACTGTCGATATCTTTTAACACAAACATTAAATGAAATAGATTAAATATACCCGTGCAAAGCTGGGTCCTTCTGCTAGTATTTATAAATAGTTATTAGATCTCCTCTGAGTCGTCTTTTTTCTAAAGTGAATAACTCTAATTTTGATAATCTTTCAGGGTACTGTAGTCCACCCATTCCAGTTATTACTTTAGTTGCCCTCCTCTGGACCCTCTCCAGCTCTGCTATGTCTGCCTTGTACACAGGAGCCCAGAACTGTACACAGTACTCCATGTGTGGTCTGACCAGTGATTTGTAAAGTGGTAGGACTATGTTCTCATCACGGGCATCTATGCCCCTTTTGATGCAACCCATTATCTTATTGGCCTTGGCAGCAGCTGCCTGACATTGGTTTTTACAACTTAGTTTGCTGTTTATTAAAATTCCTAGATCCTTTTCCATGTAAGTGTTACCCAGTGTTTTACCATTTAGTATGTACGGGTGACTTGCATTATTCCTTCCCATGTGCATAACCTTACATTTATCAGTGTTAAACCTCATCTGCCACTTCTCTGCCCAAGCCTCCAATCTATGCATATATGAGAAAAACTATGGGACTCCAAAGTATACAAAAAATATATAACAATATTTAATAACTAATAAATGTTAAAAATATAGATAATTATTTAAAAGAAAAAAGAGAAGATGGAGAATGATACAGAGAACATTGCAAAGGCTGTTATCCGAAATATAGTGATCCGTGCCTACCAAATATACCTTGGAAATAAATGGCGCTACTGAGCATATCACTACCAAAATAATGAGATATACAATATCCAATAGTCACCAACAGATCATTAAAGAACATCAATATGTTCAGTTATTAGATAACAAAATAGCACCGTAGGAACACAGGTATGTCAATGTATTGGCAGTGTCGCTGAGCAAGTCAAATAACCACTGATTATAAGAAGGTGTAATCACAAAGGATAATACCCGCTATGCAAAAACTGCACTAGCATAAAAAATATACAATTCGTACAGCAGCTCTGCAAATACAATTGGTATACCAAAAAGTTCACATACAATACATCTCAAAATAAAGCATAATAATCCTAATCAAACATACCCTGTGACATGGTTCACTTATGGTCAGGAATACTGCCCCATACACAAGTACCTCAAATTTCAAGCCTCCAATCTATCCAGATCCACCGTATACTGTCCTCTGTAGTATATATACATATAGTATACTGTCCTCTGTAGTGTGTATATATAAACTGTCCTCTGTAGTGTGTACAGTATATATAAACTATCCTCTGTAGTATGTGTGTATATATACACTCACCTAAAGAATTATTAGGAACACCTGTTCTATTTCTCATTAATGCAATTATCTAGTCAACCAATCACATGGCAGTTGCTTCAATGCATTTAGGGGGGTGCTCCTGGTCAAGACAATCTCCTGAACTCCAAACTGAATGTCAGAATGGGAAAGAAAGGTGATGTAAGCAATTTTGAGCGTGGCATGGTTGTTGGTGCCAGACGGGCTGGTCTGAGTATTTCACAATCTGCTCAGTTACTGGGATTTTCACGCACAACCATTTCTAGGGTTTACAAAGAATGGTGTGAAAAGGGAAAAACATCCAGTATGCGGCAGTCCTGTGGGCAAAAATGCCTTGTGGATGCTAGAGGTCAGAGGAGAATGGGCCGACTGATTCAAGCTGATAGAAGAGCAACATTGACTGAAATAACCACTCGTTACAACCGAGGTATGCAGAAAAGCATTTGTGAAGCCACAACACGCACAACCTTGAGGCGGATGGGCTACAACAGCAGAAGACCCCACCGGGTACCACTCATCTCCACTACAAATAGGAAAAGGAGGCTACAATTTGCACGAGCTCACCAAAATTGGACTGTTGAAGACTGGAAAAATGTTGCCTGGTCTGATGAGTCTCGATTTCTGTTGAGACATTCAAATGGTGGAGTCCGAATTTGGCGTAAACAGAATGAGAACATGTATCCATCCTCTGATGGCTACTTCCAGCAGGATAATGCACCATGTCACAAAGCTCGAATCATTTCAAATTGGTTTCTTGAACATGACAATGAGTTCACTGTACTAAAATGGCCCCCACAGTCACCAGATCTCAACCCAATAGAGCATCTTTGGGATGTGGTGGAACGGGAGCTTCGTGCCCTGGATGTGCATCCCTCAAATCTCCATCAACTGCAAGATGCTATCCTATCAATATGGGCCAACATTTCTAAAGAATGCTATCAGCACCTTGTTGAATCAATGCCACGTAGAATTAAGGCAGTTCTGAAGGCAAAAGGGGGTCCAACACCGTATTAGTATGGTGTTCCTAATAATTCTTTAGGTGAGTGTATATACAGTATACTGTCCTCTGTAGTATATATACAATATACTGTCTCCTGTAGTATATACAGTATACTGTCCTCCGTAGTATATGTATACAGTATACTGTCCTCTGTAGTATATATAGATATATAATATATACAGTTTACTGTCCTCTGTAGTATATGTACACAGTATACTGTCCTCTGTAGTGTATACACAGTATACTGTCCTCTGTAGTGTGTATATATATATATATATATATATATATATATATATATACACTGCTCAAAAAAATAAAGGGAACACAAAAATAACACATCCTAGATCTGAGTTAATTAAATATTCTTCTGAAATACTTTGTTCTTTACATAGTTGAATGTGCTGACAACAAAATCACACAAAAATTTAAAAATGGAAATCAAATTTTTCAACCCATGGAGGTCTGGATTTGGAGTCACACTCAAAATTAAAGTGGAAAAACACACTACAGGCTGATCCAACTTTGATGTAATGTCCTTAAAACAAGTCAAAATGAGGCTCAGTAGTGTGTGTGGCCTCCACGTGCCTGTATGACCTCCCTACAACGCCTCTGCATTCTCCTGATGAGTTGGCGGACGGTCTCCTGAGGGATCTCCTCCCAGACCTGGACTAAAGCATCTGCCAACTCCTGGACAGTCTGTGGTGCAACGTGACGTTGGTGGATAGAGCGAGACATGATGTCCCAGATGTGCTCAATTGGATTCAGGTCTGGGGAACGGGCAGGCCAGTCCATAGCATCAATGCCTTCGTCTAGCAGGAACTGCTGACACACTCCAGCCACATGAAGTCTAGCATTGTCTTGCATTAGGATGAACCCAGGGCCAACCGCACCAGCATATGGTCTCACAAGGGGTCTGAGGATCTCATCTCGGTACCTAATGGCAGTCAGGCTACCTCTGGCGAGCACATGGAGGGCTGTGCGGCCCTCCAAAGAAATGTCACCCCACACCATTACTGACCCAATGCCAAACCGGTCATGCTGGAGGATGTTGCAGGCAGCAGAACGTTCTCCACGGCGTCTCCAGACTCTGTCACGTCTGTCACATGTGCTCAGTGTGAACCTGCTTTCATCTGTGAAGAGCACAGGGCGCCAGTGGCGAATTTGCCAATCTTGGTGTTCTCTGGCAAATGCCAAACGTCCTGCACGGTGTTGGGCTGTAAGCACAACCCCCACCTGTGGACGTCGGGCCCTCATATCACCCTCATGGAGTCTGTTTCTGACCGTTTGAGCAGACACATGCACATTTGTGGCCTGCTGGAGGTCATTTTGCAGGGCTCTGGCAGTGCTCCTCTTGTTCCTCCTTGCACAAAGGCGGAGGTAGCGGTCCTGCTGCTGGGTTGTTGCCCTCCTACGGCCTCCTCCACGTCTCCTGATGTACTGGCCTGTCTCCTGGTAGCGCCTCCATGCTCTGGACACTACGCTGACAGACACAGCAAACCTTCTTGCCACAGCTCGCATTGATGTGCCTTCCTGGATAAGCTGCACTACCTGAGCCACTTGTGTGGGTTGTAGACTCCGTCTCATGCTACCACTAGAGTGAAAGCACCGCCAGCATTCAAAAGTGACCAAAACATCAGCCAGGAAGCATAGGAACTGAGAAGTGGTCTGAGGTCACCACCTGCAGAACCACTCCTTTATTGGGGGTGTCTTGCTAATTGCCTATAATTTCCACCTGTTGTCTATCCCATTTGCACAACAGCATGTGAAATTGATTGTCACTCAGTGTTGCTTCCTAAGTGGACAGTTTGATTTCACAGAAGTGTGATTGACTTGGAGTTACAGTGTGTTGTTTAAGTGTTCCCTTTAATTTTTTGAGCAGTGTATATACAGTATATAGGGATGAGCAAATTTGATATTTTGAAGTTCAAGTTCGGGTTGTGGTTAGAGTTGAGTGGACACCTTTCGACGGGTTCAGCCAAACTTCGGAAAAAAGTTCGAGTTCGGGACCCGAACTTGACCCCGAACCCAAACCCCATTGAAGTCAATGGGGACCCAAACTTTTTAGCACTAAAATAGCTGTAAAAATGTTATGGAAAGAGCTAGAGGGCTGCAAATGTCGTCAAAATGTGGTTAAGAGCATGGCAAGTGCTCTGCAAACAAATGTGGATAGGGAAATGACTTAAAATAACATAAAATACGTAAAAATAAAAAATAATAATCTTGATCTAGGAGGACCAGGTCCATATGGAGTAGGAGGTTGAGGAGGCGGTGGATGTGGCGGTGTAGGTGGAAGTGGCGGTGTGGGAGGAGGAGGTAGCCTACACTGCTTTTTGGTTTTAAATGTATTTTTATTTTTTTAAATTAGGGTACACCCCAAAACATTGGGAAATATAACCCTCCAGTCGTGCTAAACACAAGTTCAGACAATACACTGGCTGCAGGGCAGGCCAGCACCTCCAAGGCCTAAAGGGCAAGCTCAGACCATGTGCCCAATTTGGAGACCCAGAAGTTGCAGGGGCTGACCCCTGTCAGTTAGTTGGTGTAGGCGTGTGCATACTTACTACACCACCATGTCGCATGTCCCCGTGATGTTCACGATCCAATTTGATATCTGCTCTATCAACTTTCAATGTTCTTTTATGCGCCTACCATGGTGATCACGGGTGGCAGGGAATCAGGGTTCCAGGCCGGAGAGGGAGCGTGAGAAAAAGAGACCAAATTTAAGGGAGATAAATTTATTTAAAAAAATTGGGATCGAGCAGAAATGTAGGAAAAGCTATTGAGGCGCAAATGTGGGACAAATTACAGAAGCCCAAATGTGGGCCAAAAGAGTCAAGCGGAAATGTGGGACAAATTATTGAAGTGCAAATGTGGTACAACTTGTTTAAGTTTAAGCATTGAATCAAAGGAGGTGGCGTGCATCAATTAAAGAAGAATTTCAGAAATTTTATTCCCTGTCACCTATGCAGAGCAGGGGTTTATTTACGTCTAAAATTGTATAATGTCAACCCAAGAATGTAACAAAAAAATTACAGAAATGTATTAACCTGTCTACTTAGTAGAGCAGGGGTCTATGACAGAAAACAATTGTTTATTGTCACCCGAAAATGTAAAATAAAAATTATTGAAATTTATTAAGCTGTCAACTAGGTAGAGGAGGGGTATATTACACCCAAAAATTGGTGAATTTGACCCTAAAATGTAACAGACAAATGTTTTTGTTTTTTTACCGGTCTAATAGGTATAGCAGTGGTACATCACACCCAAAAATTGCTGAATTTCACCAGAAAATGTAACTGACAATTTTTTTTAAATTATTATTATTATTTTTTTTACATGTCTACTAGGTATAGCCGTGGTACTTCACACCCAAAAAATTTGAATTTCAATTGAAAATGTAACTGACAATTTTTATTTTTTTTAACCAGCCTACTAGGTATAGCAATGGTACATCACACCCAAATATTGGTAAATTTCACCATAAAATGTAACAGACTATTTTTTTTTATTGTTTAACCTGTCTACTAGGTATAGCAGTGGTACTTCACACCCAAAAATTGTTGAATTTTAACTGAAAATGTAAATGACAATTTTTTTTTTTTAACCAGCCTTCTAGGTCTAGCAGTGGTACTATACACCCAAAAATTGCTTAATTTCACCCAAAAATGTAAATAACAATTTATTTTATTTTTTTACCGGCCTACTAGGTAAAGCAGTGGTACTATACACACCAAAATTGATGAATTTCACCAGAAAATGTAACTGACAAAGTAGTGAAATGATATAAAATAAAATACGTACAAATAAAAAAATAAAAATTTATTTATGAGGTGGAGTTCCATATGGAGTAGGAGTTTGAGGAGGCGGTGGACCTAGCGGTGTAGGTGGCAACGGCGGTGGAGGAGGACGAGGTAGCCAACACAGGTTATTGGTTTTAATTTAATTTTGTAAAATTAAGGTACACTCCAAAAGAGTGTGAAATATCCAAAATACAAACATGAGCAATTGCGCTGCAGTATAACAATGGCTGGTTAGTGCCGGTATACATGTCTATTCTGCACAAGGTACGGACAAGTCCTGAGGGATCCATGCCTGGTTCATTTTAATGAACGTGAGCTTGTCCACATTGGCTGTGGACAGGCGGCTGCGCTTGTCTGTGATGACGCCCCCTGCCGCGCTAAACACACGTTCAGATAATACACTGGCTGCAGGGCAGGCCAGCACCTCCAAGGCGTAAAGGGCAAGCTCAGGCCATGTGCCCAATTTGGAGACCCAGAAGTTGAAGGGGGCAGACCCATCATTCAGTACGTGTAGGCGTGTGCACACATACTGCTCCACCATGTTGGTGAAATGCTGCCTCCTGCTAAGACGTTCCATATCAGCTGGTGGTGCTGGTTGTTGTGGCAGGCTGACAAAGCTTTTCCACATTTCGGCTATGCTAACCCTGCCTTCTGAGGTGCTGGAGGTGCGTTGGCGACCTCTTCCTCGTCCTCTGCCTTCGCCTTGTGCTTCCACTGTGCCCCCGCTGTCAGATGGGAATGCCACCAGCAGCGTGTCTACCAGCGTGCGCTTGTACTTGCGCATCTTACGATCACGCTCCAGTGAGGGAATTAAGGATGGTACGTTGTCCTTGTAACGGGGATCCAGCAGCGTGACCACCCAGTAATCAGCACAAGTTAGAATGGGGGCAACTCGGCGGTCGTTGCGGAGACACTGCAGCATGTAATCGCTCATGTGTGCCAGGCTGCCCAGAGGCAACGAAAAGCTGTCCTCTGTGGGAGGTGTATCGTCTGTGTCCTCTGTATGCCCCCATCCAAGCACCAGTGATGGCCATGAGCTGGTTTGGGTGCCACCCTGTTGTGAACATGGTTTCTCCTCCTCATCCTCCACCTCGTCATCCTCCAGAACTCTGCCCTGGCTGGACAATTGTGTACCTTGGGTTTGTGGGTGCAGGAACCCACCCTCTGAGCCACTTGGGAATGACTGGCCAGAAACCCTACGAAATGATCCCTCTTCCTCCTCCTCCTCCTGTGCCACATCCTCTTTCATCATCGCCAGGAGCTTTTTTTCAAGGAGGAATAGAAGTGGGATAGTAACGCTGAGAACGGCGTTATCGGCACTGGCCATGTTGGTGGAGTACTCAAAACAGCGCAACAAGGAACACAGGTCTTGCATGGAGGCCCAGTCATTGGTGGTGAAGTGGCGCTGTTCCGCCGAGCGACTCACCCGTGCGTGCTGCAGCTGAAACTCCACTATCGCCTGCTGCTGCTTGCACAGTCTGGCCAGCATGTGCAAGGTGGAGTTCCACCTTGTGGGCACGTCGCATATGAGGCGGTGAGCGGGAAGGCCGAAGTTACGCTGCAGTGCTGACAGGCGAGCAGCAGCAGGGTGAGAACGCAAAAGTGCGCACAGACGGCCCGCACTTTATGCAGCAGCTCTGACATATCAGGGTAATTTTTAAGGAATCTCTGCAGCACCAAATTCAGCACATGCGCCAGGCAAGGGATGTGCGTCAAACTGGCTAGTCCCAGAGCTGCTACGAGATTTCGCCCATTATCGCACACCAGCAGGCCGGGCTTGAGGCTGACTGGCACAAACCACTCATCGGTCTGTTGTTCAAGGCCCGTCCACAGCTCCTGCGCGGTGTGTGGTTTGTCCCACAAACAGATACGTTTTAAAACTGCCTGCTGTTGTTTACCCCTGGCTGTGCTGAAGTTGGTGGTGAAGGTGTTACGCTGACCGGATGAGGAGCTGGTAGAGGATGAGGAAGCAGAGTAGGAGGAGGAAGCAACAGGAGGCAAACTGAAGCGCCCTGCAATCCTCGGTGGTAGAAGGACATGCGCCAAACTGCTTTCCGCCTCAGGCCCAGCTGCCACTGCATTTACCCAGTGTGCTGTTATGGAGATATAACGGCCCTGGCCGTGCTTACTGGTCCACGTATCCGTAGTCAGGTGCACCTTGCCACAGATGGCGTTGCGCAGTGCACACCTGCTTTTGTCCCCCACTTGGTTGTGCAGGGAAGGGATGGCTCGCCTTGAAAAGTAGTGGCGGCTGGGCACGACGTACTGTGGGACAGCCACCACCATAAGGCCTTTAAAACTATCCGTCTCCACCAGACGGAATGACAGCATTTCAAAGGCCAGTAATTTAGAAATGCTGGCATTCAGGGCTAGGGATCGCGGGTGGGTAGGGGGGTACTTCCTCTTCCTCTCCAGTGATTGGGAGATGGAGAGCTGAACGCTTCAGTGGGATATTGTGGAGATGCTTGGTGACCCAGGTGTTGGTGTTGCTGGCAGATCCTCTGTTTGCGTGGTGGCAGGTGGCACTGTCACTCCAGAGGTGGATGAAGAGGCTGAGACTGCAGCAGAAGAGGAAGCAGGAGGAGCCAGAGACCTTTCTTGGTTTATGAGGTCTACTCCACTGCAGCTCGTGCTTTGCACTTAAATGACTGGTCATGCAGGTTGTGCTCAGGTTGAGAACGTTTATGCCTTGCTTCAGGCTCTGATTGCACAGCGTGCAAACCACTCGTGTCTTGTCGTCAGCACATTGTCTGAAGAACTCCCACGCCAGGGAACTCCTTGGAGCTGGCTTTGGTTTGCTCGGTCCCTTGATGCGGTGGGCAATAGCAGGCATACTGTCTAGAGGACGGCCGCTCCGCTTTTGCACCCTGCTCCCTCTTCTGCTGTGCTGGTGGCTCTGTGCAATCACCGCCTCTTCCTCCGAACTACATAGGTCACTCGCATGACCTTGATTCCATGTGGGGTCGAGGACCTCATTGTCCTCCACATCATCTTCACCCAGTCTTCACCCCTGCCTTCCTTGTCGGTCTGCACACTTTCGAAAGCCCCAGCAGTTGGCACCTGTGTTTCGTCATCATCCGAGACGTGCTGCGATGGTCCTCCCATGTACTTATCTTGAAAGATAAGTGGTTGGGCATCGGTGCACTCAATCTCTTCCACTTCTGGGGCAGGGCTAGGTGGATGTCCCTGGGAAACCCTGCTAACAGAGTCATCAAAAAGCAGAAGAGACTGCTGCATGACTTGGGGCTCAGACTGCTTGGCTGATTTGCAAGGGGGTGAAGTGAAAGACTGATGGACATCGGCTTCTGGTGCCAACTGTGGTCTTTCAGCAGGAGACTGGGTGGGAGACAATGTGAAGGAATCCACTGTCAGCAACCCAATCTACTATCGCCTGTACTTGTTCAGGCCTCACCATTCGTAGAGCCACATTAGGCCCGACCAAATGTGAGATTGTGAATAAGCTCTGCCTGTATAAAGTTTAAGTTTAAAGTGTACTTAAACTGTCATTTGGCATTCCGGGCACTAGAGGCCACTGTTTTGCAGCTACAACCAGCACACTCTGGGATTTGCATATGTAAAGTAGGTGATGACTCATGCTGCTTGTGAGTGAACCAGGAAGTGTTGATCTGACATGGTGGAAGGATTGTGCTGTGAGGGACTGAATCCGATTCCATCCTGGCTTGCAGATGTCCAGCAGTGAATGGACACTCAAAGGAAGGAGAGTAGCTGTCGTCTCCTTACTGAATCCAGCTCTTTGAAAGAGAGGTTGTCCCAGGAAGACCAGTTTCAGTGTGTGGACAGAAAGCCTCATCATCAAGCAAGGCCGCACGGTTGCTGAGAGCTTGGTGGCCATCCCGGGTAAGCGGCATCCTAGGGCCCAGAACGGACGAAGGTCAGTACACCCGTTTACTCCATGCTTTACACTAGTGGCGCCTGAAAAACAGAGACTAAGCCTAGGCCTGAAACTAGATAGCTAGTTAGGGTTGTGTTATTGCCAGGTTGTTCGGGACTGTTCTGCAGCGCAGTATTGACGTTGTCAGTCCTCTGTAGCGGCAAAGCACGACTTGCAGGCTCTTCTGTGTCCGCCATCGGCTAGGCCTGTCCAGTGGGCAGGGACATTGACTGTGAGTCTGGGATATAGCGTTTTCTATGCATATTTGTATTGTTTTGGTTATGCCTGTGTTATTACTTTTTGTCTAAGTAAAGTTTCTGTTCTTGCATATTAAGCTGGTGTCAGTGTCGCTTTCCTTGTCTGTGACTTTGCTGTATCCTGGGGAGCCCACCCCGGTACACGGCTTACAACTTGGCGTAGTCGGCAGGATTCAGCGACCGTTATGGACTGGAAGACGGCGGGAGATCGTCCCCCGGCGCCAGTGGTGCCGGATCAGGACCCAGCCCAGGGTGCCCATGTGCAAGTCCAGCTTGCCCCCAACAATATGGCTACCCCAGTAGGATACATCCCTGTAGGGGCGCTGCTGCGTCATCTGCCAAAGTATGACGGTAACAACATGACATTGCAGGACTGGACTGAAAGGGTGCGAAGTGCAGTTAAAATGTGTAACCTGACCCCCGAACTGCGGGCCGAGGTTGCGTTGAGAGAGAGATACCCTAGAGAAGATATTCTCCCTGCTAGAGAGATCCCAAGGGGGGCGGGCCAAAGTGGTACAGTTACGGAGTCACTTCTTTAACCGACCCCAGCGATAGGGGGAGACCCTGATGCAATATTCCAATGCTCTACAGGAGACACTGAATGAGATACAACGACGAGACCCTGAGGCTATGGGCGTCTTCCGGGAGGTGGACCGGCTCCTACGAGATCAGTTCATAGTGGGGCTCTCCAATAAATTCTTACAAGATAAATTACAAGAGATGACCCAAACAATGGCCGATATAACATTCTACAGTGTCTACTTAGCCGCCGTAGAGAGAGAGGAAGAGCCCATACCTGCGGCAGCAAGAGTGGTGAATAGCACGCATGTTACAAGGGACCGGCCGGGGTCTGAAGAATCAGAGTCCTTGAAGGATGTGGTCCAGGCCCTGCGGGTGGAATTGAAAGAGCTTCGGCTGGATGTGTCCCAGATGAAGGCAGAACCATCCCGGCGTCCGGAAACGGTCGCCGCACCTCGGGCCACTCCACCCAGAACAACCCCAGTGAGGGAGCTGGCCAGAAGAGGGCCCCTCTGTTGGGCTTGCCAAAAGTACGGCCATATGGCCAGAGAGTGCCCAGAACAGGTAGTGTCTGAGCCGACGTTAAACTTCCGACCGCTGCAGTAGCTGGGGGTCCTGCGGCGGTGCACCAGAAGTTATGCCCTCAGCGTGAAGAACGTGACTTGTATGCCAGCAGCCCCGTATTAGAAGCCGAGTTGGAAGGCCGAAAGGTCTGTTGCCTAGTTGATACAGGGTCAGAGTGTACCCTAATGCCTCTGGAGTTCTTTGAGAGGCACTTCGGGCATATGATAGAGCCCGAGGTCGGGAGCGTCATCAGGCTGACGGCTGCCGATAATAGAGAGATGGATGTCCGAGGGATAGTCTGGATGCAGGTCTGACTGTTTGGGCAAGACATCGGCAAGAAAGGGGTCGTGCTGGTGGACCATTCATCCCGGAAAGGAATGGATGTGACCCTGAGCATGAATATACTGAGAGACCTAGACCATCAACTCTATGCCAAGGAAGGGTCGAAGTACTGGCAACGGGCCACCGCACACCGGCCTACCCAGAAGGTCTTACAACAGATGGTGAGGAGCTGTAGCCTGCAAAAGAGTAACCTGTCCGGTCGGGCCATTGGAGATGTGAGGGTGCTCCGGAGGACCCCGCTGAAGATCCCACCTCGACAAGAGCGAATATTGATGCTGCCAGTGGGGGCTGGACGATGATTGAATGGACTGGAGGTCCTAATTGAACCCGCTTATCAAGAAGAAACGCAGATTCGCCCACTGGTTGCCCGGGCCCTTGCCATTGTGAAGGACGGATGTGTGCCTATACGCTGCTGTAATATTGAGGATTGCGAGTTAACAGTCCCCACAAACACCCTGCTGGCCAAAGTTTATGTGTCCGAAGGGGGTATCGCTTGACGAAGGGGCTTCACGCTGCAGCCGGATAGGAGATCAGCCTGAACCTATGCTGTGGAGATCCATTCAAGGGAAACCCCAACAGCGGAGTGGAAAGGTTGAGTGATCATGGACCGTATGGGAGTGGACTGCAGAACCCTGACCCCGGGGGAACAAAAGCTGCTGGAAGACACCCTCTGGGAATTTCAGGAGGCCTTCTCAACACATGATGAGGACTTTGGGTGTGCTACTGCCATCGAACATGAAATCCCAACCGGCGATGCTGCGCCGATCAGGGAACGCTACCGGCAGATCCCACCTAAGATGTATCAGGAGGTGAAAGATATAGTGGCCAGTATGTTCGAGAACCGGGTGATCCAGAAGAGTCAAAGTCCGTGGGCTGCTCCGGTAGTCTTGGTGCGGAAGAAAGACGGGAGTCTCCGGTTCTGCGTGGATTATCAGAAGCTGAATGCTCAGACCGTCCGGGATGCCTACCCCCTTCCGCGGATTCAGGAGTCATTAGCAGCCCTAAGCCAAGCAAAGTTCTTCTCAACTCTTGACCTGGCTAGTGGGTACTGGCAGGTGCCGGTGGCCAAGAAGGACAAAGCCAAGATGGCCTTCATTCTACCTATGGGACTCTACGAGTTCAACCGGATGCCCTTCGGCCTCTCCAATGCTCCGGGGACATTCCAGCGATTGATGGAACACTGTCTGGGGGACCTCAACTTCGAATCAGTATTGATATACCTGGATGACATAGTAGTGTTCGGGGCTTCCTTTGAAGATCACCTCCAAAAGCTATGACAAGTCTTGGGACGGCTACGAGACCATGGGCTCAAGATCAAGGCAAAAAAATGCCAGCTGTTCCAACAGCAGATAGAGTACTTAGGACATGTGGTCACCCAGGAGGGGGTAAAACCGGCCCCCAGCAAGGTGGAGGCCGTTTAGAAGTGGCCCCGTCCAAGTACACTACGGGAGGTACGGGCGTTCGTGGGACTGGCCGGCTACTACAGGAGGTTTATACCCAAATTCGCTCATGTGGTGGGCCCGTTAAATGAGTTGCTAAGAGGCACAGCTGGGGGCCCAAAGAAACGCCCCGTCAACTGGGGGCTCCGGCAACAAGAGGCCTTTGAAGCGGTGAAAGAGGCACTGACCAATGCCCCGACCATGGCTTACGCGCGGTTTGATACCCCATTCCTGATGTATACTGATGTAAGCCTACATGGTCTGGGGGCCGTATTGTCCCGAGTCCAGGATGGACGCGAGAGAGTCATCGCCTATGGGAGCCGGTCCCTAAGAGTGTCAGAACGCAACCCTGATAACTATAGCTCCTTTAAACTAGAACTACTGGCATTGGTGTGGGCCATGACTGAAAGGTTTGCAGAATACCTGACTGGTGCAGAAGTGACTGTGATGACGGACAACAACCCATTGACACACCTGGAGAATGCCAAGCTGGGCGCACTCGAGCAAAGATGGTTGGCCTGCCTCTCTAAGTACCAATACCGTATCAAGTTCCGGTCCGGTAGGGAGAACGCCAACGCCGATACACTCTCTCGAGTTCCAGTAGGACAGTCGACTCAGAGAGCCGATGAGGAGTTAGAGGATACTGAAACTCCTGACCTTGGTCGCTTACCTCTGTTCCCGGATGTGGCACATTCAAGTGGGGTGGCGTCTGGAATGACGCTGGTGCTGGGGAAAACGTTGACTGATTGGGAGAGAGTCCAGGATAGCTGCCGGGATTTGTGGAAGGTGAAAGAATGAGTTCGGAGCAAGATCTGGCCTCGGCCAGAAGAACGAGCCCTCCTGACCCCAGAGGGTCAAAAGTTGTTAAGGCAGTGGGACAAGCTGACAATTACCCAGGGCCTCCTGTGCCGGATCATATACTTACAGTCAGAGCTGCAGTACCGACAACAGATTGTCATTCCCATGTGGTTGGGACAGGAGGCCGCCAGGGAAGCTCATAAAAAAGGGAGCTCATTTTGGGAGCGACAAAACGTTCAAATAGCTCCAACGGCTGGTATACTGTCCAGATCTGGCCGACATGGTGGCCGCGGCATGTCTTAAGTGTCGATCCTGTGGGTTGAGTAAAAGTACTGAGCAGCGGGCTCCTGTGCAGACCATCCGCACCTCAGCGCCCCTAGAACTTCTGATGATCGATTATGTACAGATTGGATAATCTACCTCGGGACACTCGTACTGTCTAGTCGTGACAGATCACTTTACCAAGTATGCGGTGGCTGTGCCCACCAGAGACCAAACCGCAGAGTCGGCTGCCGAAGCTGTCTGTAAACACTTTATACAGGTGTTCGGGTGTCCACGGAGGATACATTCTGACCAGGGAGCATGCTTTCAGGGTACTCTAATGAATGAACTGTACCAACTGTATGGGATTGAACGCTCCCGAACCACTCCATATCACCCACAAGGAAACGGGGCGTGCGAACGCTTCAATCGCACCTTGCTTCAGATGCTGCGGACTCTGGAAGACAGTCAGAAAGCCCAGTGGCCCGCGTACCTACCTAAGTTGATGTGGGCCTATAACAACAGAGTACACAGTACCACCGGATACTCTCCACATATGCTCATGTTTGGACGAGCCGGACGGAAGATTGAAGATCTCCACATGCCTAACCTGATGGAGCCCCCACCGAGAAGCACAACCGCTTGGGTGCAGGAGCACCGCCGCCAGCTGAGAGCGGTCCACAAGGTTGTGGGGGAGCGCCTGGGACAGGTGGTACACCCTAACCCAAGACCAGTGCAGAAAGATGGGTATGTCCCTGGTGATCGAGTGATGGTCAAAGCCAAACGGCCATCAGGGAAGTTGGATGGACGGTGGGAGGCAGTTCCATACACGATGAAGAGAAGGGTAGATCCCGCTATTCCGGTCTATGAGGTAGAGCCAGTAGGGACAGGGGGACCCTCACGGAACTTACACCGTAATATGTTGAGACGTTGCAATTTTGATGAACCGGTGTGCGTAGAGGGGGTGCCTCCTCATGCTCAGGGTATGGAGGAAAGTCCCTCAGATGAGTAAGAGGAGGAATGGTGGGTCGTCCCTGCCCAACTGTCCACAGAGGTTCCGGCTGTGGCAGGTTTGCCACCCAGATGCAATGCTGAGCAATCAACAGCTCCTCTCTTGTCAAATATGCCTGATGTCCCCAGTGTTTCTAAAACCCCCAATCTGAGAAGGTCAGCGAGGCCCAATGCGGGTGTGCCTCCACAGCGCTATGCCCAGGATGAGTTTGTATGGGAAGAGTTTCCGAGGGCGACAACTTCTGGTGGGGTGGTATGTGAGATTGTGAATAAGCTCTGCCTGTATAAGGTTTAAGTTTAAAGTGTACTTAAACTGTCATTTGGCATTCCGGGCACTAGAGGCCACTGTTTTGCAGCTACAACCAGCACACTTTGGAATTTGCATATGTAAAGTAGGTGATGACTCATGCTGCTTGTGAGTGAACCAGGAAGTGTTGATCTGACATGGTGGAAGGATTGTGCTGTGAGGGACTGAATCCGACTCCATCCTGGCTTGCAGATGTCCGGCAGTGAATGGACACTCAAAGGAAGGAGAGTAGCTGTCGTCTCCTTACTGAATCCAGCTCTTTGAAAGAGAGGTTGTCCCAGGAAGACCAGTTTCAGTGTGTGGACAGAAAGCCTCATCATCAAGCAAAGCCGCATGGTTGCTGAGAGCTTGGTGGCCATCCCGGGTAAGCGGCATCCTAAGGCCCAGAACGGACGAAGGTCAGTACACCCGTTTACTCCATGCTTTACACTAGTGGCGCCTGAAAAACAGAGACTAAGCCTAGGCCTGAAACTAGATAGCTAGTTAGGGTTGTGTTATTGCCAGGTTGTTCGGGACTGTTCTGCGGCGCAGTATTGACGTTGCAGGCTCTGCTGTGTCCGCCATCGGCTAGGTCAGTCCTCTGTAGCGGCACAGCACGACTTGCAGGCTCTGCTGTGTCCGCCATCGGCTAGTTTCTGTTCTTGCATATTAAGCTGGTGTCAGTGTCGCTTTCCTTGTCCGTGACTTTGCTGTATCCTGGGGAGCCCACCCCGGTACACGGCTTACACAAATACCGCTGCAGGTTCTGTCGCCTACTCGCACCTGAGGAAGGGGTTTCACTTGTGCGTGTAGCTGGCACAGATCGACCACGTCCTTATCCTGCAACAGGAGCTCCACCAGCAGCACCACCACGACCTGGCCCACATCCCTTATTTGACGCTCTCCTCATATTTCTCGAATTTAGGATCTTGCCCTAAATGGGTGTTTAATTAATAGTAGAATAGAACGACAGTATGTAAAGGGTGTATCTCACACGGCCTGAACCAGACAAGGCCTCAATTAAAGATTTCTTTGCCATAAATGGCTGTATTTCAACTGCCTGAATTAAACCCCTGTATGTAGAGGGTGTATCTCACACGGCCTGAACCAGTGTAGGCCTGAATTCAATATTGGTGCACCAAATGGCGGTATTTCAAATCTCTGAATCTAACCCAAATGTATTAAAGGTGTATCAAAGGCTGCCAAATAAACTTTTTTTGCCCAAACAGGTGTTTGTTTAATAACTCAATATGGCAGCAGTATATAACCCAGGAATTTCAAACGTGCTTATGCTGCACGGCCTGAAATATTGTGTATTTTGCCACAAAAAGGGTGTTTTATTAATGAAATAATATAAGCCCTGTATATACAGGGTGTATCTCACACGGCCTGACCCACTGTAGGCCTGAATTCAATATTGGTGCACCAAATGGCGGTATTTCAAATCTCTGAATCTAACCCAAATGTATTAAGGGTGTATCTCACAATGACATCTGCATCAAAGGCTGCCAACAATTTATTTTTTACCCAAACGAGTGTTTGTTTAACAACTGAATTTGACAGCAGTATATAAACCTGTAATTTCACACGTGCAAGGCCTGAAAATAGTGGTTTTTGGCAAAAATGTGTGTTTTTAAAACCCCAGAAAATGATGGGTGTATTTCTAGCTTAATCTGTTCAGGACACAGGGCGTACCGGTACGCCCTGATGTCCTGGTACTTAAGGACACATGGCGTATGGGTACGTCCTGTGTATTTCCGATCACCGCCGCTCAGCGGGCGGTGATCGGAACCCAGTGCCTGCTCAAATCATTGAGCAGGCACCTTGGCTAAATGCAAGGGGGGTTCCTGTGACCCCCCCATGTCGGCGATCGCCGCAAACCGCAGGTCAATTCAGACCTGCGGTTTGCGGCTTTTCACTGTTGCGGTGACAGCTGGTGGCGGTGCCATCGGGTCCCCATGCGGCTGTAGGGGGGACCCGATGCATTGGAAGGCAGCGCGATGCCTTCCTGTGATGTGCCTGTGAGATCCAGCCCCCTTACATAAATAAAAAAAAGTATACATATTAGGTATCGCCGCGTCCGTAATAACCTGCTCTATAAAAATATCACATGACCTAACCCCTCAGATGAACACCGTAAAAATAAAAATAAAAACTGGGTAAAAAAAACTAATTTTTGTCATCTTACATCACAAAAAGTGTAGTAGCAAGCGATCAAAAAGTCATATGCATCCCAAAATAATGCCAATCAAACCGTCATCTCATCCCGCAAAATGAGACCCTACCTAAGATATTTGCCCAAAAACTGAAAAAACTATGGCTCTCAGACTATGGAGACACTAAAACATGATATTTTTTTTGTTTAAAAAATGATATTATTGTGTAAAACTTACATAAATAAAAAAAAGTATATATATTAGGTATCGCCGCGTCCGTAATAACCTGCTCTATAAAAATATCACATGACCTAACCCCTCAGGTGAACACCGTAAAAATAAAAATAAAAACTGGGTAAAAAAAGCTATTTTTTGTCATCTTACATCACAAAAAGTGTAATAGCAAGCGATCATAAAGTCATACGCACCCCAAAATAGTACCAATCAAACCGTCATCTCATCCCGCATAAATAATACCCTACCCAAGATAATCGCCCAAAAAATGAAAAAACTATGGCTCTCAAACTTTGGAGACACTAAAACATGATTTTTTTTGTTTCAATGAAATCATTGTGTAAAACTAACATAAATAAAAAAAAGTATACATATTAGGTATCAACGCGTCCGTGACAACTTGCTCTATAAAAATACCACATGATCTAACCTGTCAGATGAATGTTGTAAATAACAAAAAAAAAAGGTGCCAAAACAGCTATTTCTTGTTACCTTGCCTCACAAAAAGTGTAATATAGATCAACCAAAAATCATATGCACCCTAAACTAGTACCAACAAAACTTCCACCCTATCCCGTAGTTTCTAAAATGGGGTCACTTTTTTGGAGTTTCTACTCCAGGGGTGCATCAGGGGAGCTTCAAATGGGATATGGTGTCAAAAAAAAACAGTCCAGCAAAATCTGCCTTCCAAAAACTGTATGGCAATCCTTTCCTTCTGCGCCCTGACGTGTGCCCGTACAGCAGTTTACGACCACATATGGGGTGTTTCTGTAAACTAAAGAATCAGGGCCATAAATATTGAGTTTTGTTTGGCTGTTAACCCTTGCTTTGTAACTGGAAAAAAAATATTAAAATGGAAAATCTGCCAAAAAAGTGAAATTCTGAAATTGTATCTCTATTTTCTATTCATTCTTGTGGAACACCTAAAAGGTTAACAACGTTTGTAAAATCAGTTTTGAATACCTTGAGGGGTGTAGTTTCTTAGATGGGGTCACTTTTATGGAGTTTCTACTCTAGGGGTGCATCAGGGGGGCTTCATATGGGACATGGTGTCAAAAAAAACAGTCCAGCAAAATCTGCCTTTTCAAAAACCATATGGCATTCCTTTCCTTCTGCGCCCTGCCGTGTGCCCGTACAGCAGTTTACGACCACATATGGGGTGTTTCTGTAAACTACAGAATCAGGGCCATAAATATTGAGTTTTGTTTGGCTGTTAACACTTGCTTTGTAACTGGAAAAAAAATATTAAAATGGAAAATCTGCCAAAAAAGGGAAATTTTGAAATTGTATCTCTATTTTCCATTCATTCTTGTGGAACACCTAAAATGTTAATGATGTTTGTAAAATCAGTTTTGAATACCTTGAGGGGTGTAGTTTCTTAGATGGGGTCACTTTTATGGGGTTTCTATTCTAGGGGTGCATCAGGGGGGCTTCAATTGGGACATGGTGTCAAAAAAAACAGTCCAGCAAAATCTGCCTTTTCAAAAACCATATGGCATTCCTTTCCTTCTGCGCCCTGCCGTGTGCCCGTACAGCAGTTTACAACCACATATGGGGTGTTTCTGTAAACTACAGAATCAGGGCCATAAATATTGAGTTTTGTTTGGCTGTTAACCCTTGCTTCGTAACTTAAAAAATATTAAAATGGAAAATCTGCCAAAAAAGTGAAATTTTTTAATTGTATCTCTATTTTCCATTCATTCTTGTGGAACACCTAAACGGTTAACGACGTTTATAAAATCAGTTTTGAATACCTTTAGGGGTGTAGTTTCTAGAATGGGGTAATTTTTGGGTGGTTTCTATTATGTAAGCCTCACAAAGTGACTTCAGACCTAAACTGGTCCTTAAAAAGTTGGTTTTTAAAAATTTCTGAGAAATTTCAATATTTACTTCTAAACTTCTAATCCTTGTAACGTCCCCCAAAAATAAAATGTCATTCCCAAAATGATCCTAACATGAAGTAGACATATGGGAAATGTAAAGTAATAAACTATTTTTGTAGGTATTACTATGTATTATAGAAGTAGAGAAATTGAAACTTGGAAATTTGCTAATTTTTCCAAATTTTGGGAAAATTTGGTATTTTTTTATAAATAAAAGTGATTTTATTTTTACTCCATTTTACCAGTGTCATGAAGTACAATATGTGACGAAAAAACGATCTCAGAATGGCCTGGCTAAGTAAAAGCGTTTTAAAGTTATCACCACTTAAAGGGAGTCTGTCACCACATTTCAGCATATTAGACCGATCAAATAGGGTTATATGATCCACCCAGAACTTAAAAACGGTACCTTTGTTGTAGAAAACTGACTTTTCTTTTAGCCGAAAATGAACTTATAAGGTTATGTTAATGAGCCCTCTCAAGTGCCCAGGGCGGTCTCTCAATCCTCGGAGCCCCAGGCAGCACCTCCTAAACGGCTCATAACCCCGCCCTCCGTGCACCTCTGCCCGCCCGTTTACTCCCCTCCCCTGTCCTTTTCCACTGCGGCTGTGCGGTCCAAATCGTAGCGGGCGCATGCGCAGTAGGTATCGCGATGCCCTGCCAGGAGCGGGCATCGCATTGCGCATGCGCCCGCTACGATTTGGACCGCACAGCCGCAGTGGAAAAGGACAGGGGAGGGGAGTAAACGGGCGGGCAGAGGCGCACGGAGGGCGGGGTTATGAGCCGTTTAGGAGGTGCTGCCTGGGGCTCCGAGGATTGAGAGACCGCCCTGGGTACTTGAGAGGGCTCATTAACATAACCTTATAAGTTCATTTTCGGCTAAAAGAAAAGTCTGTTTTCTACAACAAAGGTACTGTTTTTAAGTTCTGGGTGGATCATATAACCCTATTTGATCAGTCTAATATGCTGAAATGTGGTGACAGACTCCCTTTAAAGTGACACTGGTCAGATTTGCAAAAAATGGCCTGGTCCTCAAGGTGAAATAAGGCTGTGTCCTGAAGAGGTTAAATTGCACACTGACTAATCCAGATGTTGTAGATTGCCAAAAAAGTGTTTTTTTGGTAACAGAATATGAAAGCTGTATATATTAAACCTGAATTTAACACTTGCAGATCAGGAAAATAGTGTTTTTTGGCAAAAAAGTGTGTTTTTAAAACCCCAGAAAATGATGGCTGTATTTCTAGCTTAAATTGCACACTGACTAATCCAGATGGTGATTTTCAATGTCCCAAAAGCTCAGATGCAGTGCTGGTGCACTGAGCTTGCATAAAATGGCCGCCGCCGCCGCCCACCTAACTAAGAGACGGATAAAAGTTAGTTTTTTTTGGTCAATGGGCTCAGGGCAGGGTAAAACGATTGTGCCCTGCACCCACACAACTATTTCTATGTAGATCGCTGAGTTAGATTCTCTACTATTCTCTCCCTGAAATCACAAGTCCAGCAGCATCCTCTCCCTACACTTGTAACAGCAGAGTGATGTGCAGCGCTACGTGACTCAAGCTTATATAGAGCCTGGGTCACATGCTGCTCTGGACAATCACAGCCATGCCATAAGTAGGCATGGCTGTGATGGCTTCTAAGGTCAGACAGTTAACCGCTTGTTGATTGGCTGCTCTGCAGCCTTTCAAAAAGCGCCAAGAAAGCGCCGAACACCGAACCCGAACTTTTACTGAAATGTTCGGGTTCGGGTCCGGGGTCCAAAAATCATAAAGTTCGGTATGAACCCTAATTTTACAGTTTGGGTTCGCTCAGCCCTAGTTGTGGTATATGCTGAATTGCGTTATGGATTCCGTTACCACGGACCATAATGCAATTCCATGACGGATTGCATAATGGAATGCCTTTAGACGGATCCGTTATGCAGGCCATAAACTTCTATTATGACGGAATGAATAACAGAATACCTCTAAAGGCATTCCGTTATGCATTCTGTGATGGAATTGCATTATGGTAACGGAATCCATAACGCAATTCAGCATATACCACAACCCGTATACTATTTTCTGTAGTATATATATATATATTATACAGTATACTGTTCTCGGTAGTGTATATATATATATATATATATATATATATTATACAGTATACTGTTCTCTGTAGTATGTATATATATATACACTCACCTAAAGAATTATTAGGAACACCATACTAATACGGTGTTGGACCCCCTTTTGCCTTCAGAACTGCCTTAATTCAACGTGGCATTGATTCAACAAGGTGCTGATAGCATTCTTTAGAAATGTTGGCCCATATTGATAGGATAGCATCTTGCAGTTGATGGAGATTTGAGGGATGCACATCCAGGGCACGAAGCTCCCGTTCCACCACATCCCAAAGATGCTCTATTGGGTTGAGATCTGGTGATTGTGGGGGCCATTTTAGTACAGTGAACTCATTGTCATGTTCAAGAAACCAATTTGAAATGATTCGAGCTTTGTGACATGGTGCATTATCCTGCTGGAAGTAGCCATCAGAGGATCGGAGGTTTACGCCAAATTCGGACTCTACCATTTGAATGTCTCAACAGAAATCGAGACTCATCAGACCAGGCAACATTTTTCCAGTCTTCAACAGTCCAATTTTGGTGAGCTTGTGCAAATTGTAGCCTCTTTTTCCTATTTGTAGTGGAGATGAGTGGTACCCGGTGGGGTCTTCTGCTGTTGTAGCCCATCCGTCTCAAGGTTGTGCGTGTTGTGGCTTCACAAATGCTTTGCTGCATACCTCGGTTGTAACGAGTGGTTATTTCAGTCAACGTTGCTCTTCTATCAGCTTGAATCAGTCGGCCCATTCTCCTCTGACCTCTAGCATCCACAAGGCATTTTTGCCCACAGGACTGCCGCATACTGGATGTTTTTCCCTTTTCACACCATTCTTTGTAAACCCTAGAAATGGTTGTGCGTGAAAATTCCAGTAACTGAGCAGATTGTGAAATACTCAGACCGGCCCTTCTGGCACCAACAACCATGCCACGTTCAAAATTGCTTAAATCACCTTTCTTTCCCATTCTGACATTCAGTTTGGAGTTCAGGAGATTGTCTTGACCAGGACCACAACCCTAAATGCATTGAAGCAACTGCCATGTGATTGGTTGACTAGATAATAGCATTAATGAGAAATAGAACAGGTGTTCCTAATAATTCTTTAGGTGAGTGTATATATATATTTTATATACAGTATACTGTTCTCTGTAGTATATATATATATATATATATATATACACAGTATACTGTGTATATATAGATTTTCTGTGGACTCTGATATATTTAGTGGCTTATAATAAACTTCTATTAGTATTTTATTATTGTCTTTGTCTCCATGTATTTTTACCCACAGTGACTCCACATGTTCATGTCCCTCACTTATATCTTCTCGGAGTGTGGGCTTTAGACAGGACTTTACATAAAGGCAAACCCCTCTCCTCAGACATTACTACTTCCAGTTCCCCAGTTTTATTAGGCAGGTTTCTGACATTAGTATACATACAATTAAGAGGTTTTTGTATATTTTTTACTCTACACCTTTCCTTATTAACTGTTCTAGTCCCTCCTTTCATTTCTCCCATAGTTTCATTATTTTGCAGGTCTCTATCTGCATTGTCTTCCCTTCCTATAAGGTATTTGCCCTCCCCCAGTCCCTAAAAACTCTTCCAACCTTCTAGCCATCTTCTCCCCCAACACAGCTGCCCCTTCCCCATTGAGGTGCAGCTCATCGCTACGATAGAGCCTGTAGCCGACAGAGAAGTCGGGCCAGTTCTCCCAGAACCCAAACCCCTCCTTCCTGCACCAGTTCTTGAGCCACTTGTTAACCTTCCTAATCTTCCGCTGCATTTCTTGTATGGCTCGTGGTACAGGTGTAACACCCCAGAGTTGTGTTACGACACGCCTATACCCTGCTACTATCTCTTAAGAGCTTTCACCTTGTCATCTGATATGATTTTGCTCATGTCTTCACAACTGTGCATTTAAAACTTTGTTAAATGTAAATTTCCTTGTAATTTTCCATGTTCACCAGCAGGTGGCAGCAATGGATTGGTAAGAAGCTAGTTACAGTTTACAGGATTTATTCCAGCTTAGCTCCCCCTCTGTGGAGGTGTGGACTGTTCCCACACCCTGCACCTTGGGTGGAGAAGGAAGTTAGGGTCAGTGTAGCCCACCCTCTGCTAGGGGTATGTGTGTAAGGAGATCCCCTGCATAGGGAAGAAAGACAGGATCTTGTCTCGGCTGAGACAATGATCACCTCCCCAGCCTGAGAACCCTCAGCCTCGGCTGGATGAAACAAGCAGACAACCTCCAGAGTTCCAGGACGAAAGCATTCCTTGTGAGCCTGTCTGTGAGTAAAGTCCAGAGACCTAGGAGAAGCCATATTTCTCCTCAGCTAGTCAGCCCCCACAAAGCAGAACATAGAGAGAAGCGCAGAAGCTAAATTCCTGCCACAGTTACAGAGCTACTAAGCAGACGTCTTATCCTGCAAGCTCCAGATTTATAGTGCAGAAGATTTATTCCTGCCAACCATTGCCAAAACCTGCTGGGACCAAAGACCAAAGCTGTATTCTGCTTGGATGAAAGTTATCTTCAGTAAAGACAAGTTTGAATTTCACCTAAAGGTCTGGACATCAATTTACTCCTACTATCACTACACTCAATTTATTGCAAGTGAGCCAGGAGCCAGGAGTCCAGCCGTTCCCAGGTAGGAGACACCGTTGACACCATTATCACCACCATACAGAGACATTATAGGCAATCACACCACTCTGGCATTCCTAAACTGGGACGTGTGTTATAACACCTTGGGAGGGCCCTGTACCCTGCGCACGCTGCAATTGGTGTCACAAGCAAACTACAAACTATTATCTACCCATATCCTGACCCACTGCAAAAGTGGCATCAGTGTACCCGTTCCTGGTCACTGCACAGGTAGTATTTCGGAATACACTACTTTTGAGGTCCTGGCCCTGAGCTTGCGACCTAAGTCCCTGAAATAATTTTTAAGGACCCTCCTCCTATCTCTAACTTTGTCATTGGTGCCAATATGGACTATGACCGCTGGATCTTCGCCAGCCCCTCCCAGTAATCTGTCATCCCAATCCGCAATATGTCGAGCTCAAGCACCAGGAAGACAACACACCGTTTGATGATCCCGGTCTTTGTGACAAATCGCCCTATCTGTACCCCTAATAATTGAATTTCTCACTACCAGCACCTGTCTGGCCTGCCCTGCTCTCCTGGTCCCCTTCTTACTGTTAGTTACATGGACACTTCCCTATCACGTGGACATCACAAAAAATAAGAAAGAGTTCCATGGACATGATTATGTGACCACAGCCCAGAACGGGAGATAAGAGCAATAAAGGGAAAATAAATACATTACAAAATTACAGCGATATTCATAAACAATTATTTTAAAGGATGCTGATGTAAACCAGAAACTCCCTTTAAGCTTGCTGCTTTCCCTGCTGGATGGTTTGGGTCCATACTTCTGTGTGAATAGTTTTTTTAATATAGGCAAATGCAACTTTTTTAGAGACGGGCCGGCACAAGCCGCTGAAGAGGTGTATGTGCGTGACGGGTGGTGTGTCAGCCTGTCCTAAGTTGTGGTGGCGCCATGATGACAGGACCCAGCACTTTGCATGGCATTTGGATATACTAAGAAAGTGATCCAGTATTGGTTCGATGTGAATAAAATGTAACTTTTAATACTGTTAACTTCTAAAAAAATAGCCCTTAAGATAAATCAAAATAGTGTAATGAACATACAAGAACAAAAAATATAGTAGTAGGAATAGTGATGCACAGCGGCACATATAAATGAAAACCATTTGTCCTACCACTCCGTCGGTGGGTTCCAGGATGCATCGATAGTCCAGGAAAACAAAAAGAGGCTGTCCCTGGGCTAGGTGGAGATGCTAAATGTAAGACAGGGTTGGGATAAACTATCCCTAATATTACCCTATAAGAAGTGTGCTATACTGACCCTGATAGCCTAGCCACAAAGCACCCGCACTGATAAGGGCGACCATGTCCGGAACCTTTCCCTGAATAAAATGGCCCTAGTTAGCCCTATCCAATCTCGTCCCTACATGCATGTATCGCTTTCCATTGAGAAAAACTCATCAGGGGAAACACTGGGGAGCTGGGCATATACTAGTCAGTACAAGTACTGTTGAGCAGCAGTGCGGGTCGTAGTGAGTTACCCACACACGTATCTGCTCATATAGTAATATAGAACTACATCTAAGGTATGACTATAGTTCTAAGAAGTAGAGGGAGGGGGGTGGCGGCAGATGAAAGCCCCACTACTCCACCAACAATGGCCTGATGTCACCCACAGTATGTGTCCACTGGTCTACAATACGTACCCAATTGCATGTATTTTAATTATCTTGGACAACCCCTTTAACCCTATTGAGACACTGTGCCGTGACCTGAAGAGGGCTGTGCATGCATCCTAGAAATATGGATGAACTGATTCATTTATTAGGAATCAAGGCAGAAATCAGGCAATTTCAAAGAGTTCACTTACTTTTTCTTGCAACTGTGTAGGTAGGGTTTAAAGCTACACTAGGCATATATTTTAGCATCTGCGGCGGCAGGACTCACATCTGTGACCTTCACGGACATTCTGTAACGATACAGTACAATAACATTTGCTACAATGTGTAACATTCCGTACAATACGTAAGTGCCGGACGTCACAGCCTTTTATCTGCAGACCTCCTAAATTGATTTAGGGCAGTGTAATCTATGAATGCTCCACCAGGGCTTGGCAGTGAATGTTCTTCAGCCGCCGGTTCCAGCTTCAGTGCGGTCATTTTGGGAGCAAGGTCTGTGATAGTGATATAGAACTGACCAGCTGAAAGTTTTGGCACAGCAACCCGAGGAGGATGGACACATCCTCTAATAACTGTCTGAAGCCACCTGCTGTACGCCATCTAGTAATCCAGCTGCTGGATCTGGACTGGACTTCTTCCTGTGTGCTCCCTTCTTTCTTAATCTTTGCTGGACGTTATGTTTCCCATCTACAGGTCAGAGTAAATTAGATTTCAAATACAGTGAGATTAGTTTTGTTGGCTCAGCATTGGTGGCATATCGCTAGTGTTTGCTACCAATGTCAGATAGGTTAGGGTCCAATCTCTGGTCCAAATGGGCACCCAAAGTAAAGGAGAATGCACTGCGCAAGCGCATCTGAATGAAGGTCCCAAACAGATTAGAGAGATGCTGATCAAGCAGTGGAGCAGACAGGATATGGGGATGGTACAAAGGCAGAGAGCGCATGATTGATACTAATAAGACACTGACCCCAGCTAGATTACCTAGGGCCCGGGACCCAGAGACTGAGGAAAAGGTTAACAAACTATAAGGGTAGAAGCAGTTGTATAGAAATTACCCCAAACAATACTAGTAGACAGGAGAAGATGAGACAACAGGAGAATCTCTGCTTCTCATAACAGTTCTCCTGCTCACCAATATAGTTATTATTATTATTATTTATTATTAAAGCGCCATTCATTCCATAGTGCTGTATTTATGAAAAGAGGTATACATACATAATACAGACAATTGCACTAAGCATAAACAAGTACAGAAGGAGAGAGGGCCCTGCCCGTGAGGGCTTAAAATCTACATGGCATAGGAGAAGGACACAGTAGGTGAGGGTGAAGTTGGTCATGGCGGTATAGAGGCAGCAGGGTCACTGGTTGCAGGCTTGTCTGAAAAGTCGGGTTTTTAGGTTTCTTTTGAAGGATTCCACTGTAGGTGAAAGTCTGATATGTTGGGGTAGCGAGTTCCAGAGTGTGGGGGATGCATGGGAGAAATCCTGGAGGCGATTGTGGGAAGAGGTGATAAGAGGAGAGGAGAGAAGGAGGTCTTGTAAGGATCGGAGATTGCGTGTGGGGATGTATCGGGAAAGTAGCTCGGAGATGTAGGGAGGGGACAGGTTGTGGACGGCCTTGTATGTATTTGTTAGTATTTTGAACTGAATTCGCTGGGCAATGGGGAGCCAGTGAAGGGATTGGCAGAGGGGAGAGGCAGAGGAGTAACAGGGTGAGAGGTGGATGAGTCGGGCAGCAGAGTTGAGGATAGATTGGAGGGGTGCAAGATTGCTAGATGGAAGGCCACAGAGGAGAATGTTGCAGTAGTCTAGGCGGGAGATGATGACGGCATGTACAAGCATTTTCGCAGATTCAAAGTTAAGGAAAGTGCGGATGCGGGAGATGTTTTTGAGTTGGAGGCGGCAGGTGGTGGAAAGGGCTTGGATGTGTGGTTGCTAGGAGAGGGCAGAATCCAAGGTCACTCCAAGGCAGCGGACTTGGTTGACCGAGGAGAGTGCGCAGCCATTGATCGTGATAGATAAGTCTGTTGGGGGGGGGGGGGGGTTGAGCAAGATGGGGGAAAGATGATAAATTCTGTTTTATCCATGTTAAGTTTTAGAAAGCGAGAGGAGAAGAAGGGTGAAGAAGGATGATATGGAAGATAGGCATTGTGGGATTCTGGATAATAAGGTGGTGATGTCTGGACCAGAGAGGTAGATTTGTGTGTCGTTAGCATAAGAGTAATACTGAAAGCCATGGGACTCTATGAGATGTCCCAAGCCAAAAGTGTGAATAGAGAAGAGCAGGGGTCCTAGGACAGAGCCTTGCGGGACACCAACAGAGAGGGAATGAGACGAGGAGGTGGTGTGAGAGTGGGAGACGCTAAACGTCCGGTCTGTGAGGTATGATGTGATCCAGGAGAGGGCCAGGTCAGTGATGCCAAGAGATGAGAGAGTTTGTAACAGAAGGGAGTGGTCGACAGTGTCAAAGGCAGAGGACAGGTCAAGGAGAAGGAGGACAGAGTAATGTTTTTTGGTTTTGGCTGTTAGTAGGTCATTGGTGACTTTGGTAAGGGCAGTCTCAGTCGAGTAGTGGGGTCAGAAGCCAGATTGTAGCCGGTCAAAGAGGGAGCAGGAGGAGAGGTGAGAGAACAGTTCCGAATGGACATGTTGTTCAAGTAACTTTGAGGCATATGGAAGAAGTGATATGGAGCGATAACTGGACAAAGAAGATGGGTCAAGTGAAGGAGCATGTCTAAAAGAGGAGGGGAAGACACCAGAGGTTAGTGATAGGTTAACGAGATGAGTTAAGGCTGGGATAAACACTGTGGTGAGGTTAGGGATGAGGTGGGATGGGAGTGGGTAAAGTGCACAGGTGGTGAGATGTGATCTGGAGAGTAGAGTGGAGAGTTTTTCTTCTGTAATGGTGGAGAAGTGGGTTTTGGGAGAAGAGGACTGAGCAGTTGTGTAGAGGGTCTGTGGGGACTGTGTACTGAAGCTTTCTCTAATATTGACTATCTTTTGTTTTAAGCATGCAGCAAAGTCCTCAGCTGAGATGAGAGGGTGGGGGCGCTGGGGGATGGAGAAGGGAGTTAAAAGTGTTAAAAAGTTATTTAGGGCTGTTGGCCGGGGAAGATATGAGAGATGAGAAGTAGTCCTGTTTTGCATCAGCAAGTGAGGATTTGAATATGAGGAGGGATTGCTTGTATGCGGTGAATTGATCTTTAGAATGGGATTTATTCCATCGCCGCTCAGCAGCCCTGGAAGCTTGTCTGAGTTTTTTGGTCAGGTTGGTGTGCCAGGGTTGTCTGTTGATTTTTCGGGTTTTGTTGTGTGTTAGGGGGCAACAGTGTCCAGAGCTGTACTTGTTGTGGTGTTATACAGGGTGGTGGCAGCATCTGGGTCTTGGAGGGAACAGATGGTAGAGAGTGGGAGAAGAAAGTCAGAAAGCAAGCGAAAGTCGAGATGTTTAAGGTTCCTGTGGGAGTGTGCTAGTGTATGGACCGGGGGAGCAGCAGAAGAGACGAGTGAACAGAAGGTGAGTAGCTTGTGGTTGGATAGGGGGAGAGGCGAATTAGAAAGGTTAGATAGAGAGCAGAGGTGGGTAAAGATAAGATCCAGAGTGTGACCATCTCTGTGGATGGGAGCGGAAGACCACTGTGAGAGGCCGAAGGAGGAAGAGAGTGATAGGAGTTTAGAGACGGATGTGTGGCAGGTGTCAATAGGGATGTTGAAGTCAACCATGATGATAGTGGGGATGTCGGCAGAAAAAAAGTGTAGTAGTCAGGTGTTAAAGTAGTCAAGAAAGATGGTGGCTGGGCCTGGGGGGCGGTAAATGACAGGTACTTGAAGGTTGAAGGGAGAGTAGATGCAAACAGAGTGTTCTTCAAATGAAGTGACTGTAACGGAGGGTGGCAGTGGAGTTGGGCTGTAGGAGCAGGTGTCTGATAGGAGAAGACCAACTCCTCCACCATGTTTGCAGCCGGGGCGGGGGGTGTGAGTGAAATGAAATGCACTATATGAGAGTGCAGCAGGGGAGGAGGTGTCAGAGGATGTCAGCCATATTTCTGTGAGACCCAGAGAGATGAAGAGGTCATGAATGTACGACAGTTTGTTACAGACAGAGAGTGCGTTCCATAATGCTCCTGCAAGAGGAACCAAAGGAGCAGGGGTCAGAGGAATGGTTATTAGGTTTAAGGGGTTGCAGAAATTTGTAGAAAGAGATTTGTACTGGGATGTGGAGGTGATAGTGGGGATTTGCTGAGGGGGGCCTGGATTTGGAGAGATATCACCAGCAATAAGGAGAAGCAGAGAAAGTGTTAATAGGTGAGAATAGGAGAGGGCATGAGGTATCTGTGTTTGTTTGGGAAGGAAGTGTTTTATGTTGTCAAACAGGTTTGTGCAAGCGGTCAGATGAGAAGGTAAGATGGAGGGAGAGATGAATAGTTCCTTGCTGGGTGAATGAATAGTGGGTGAATAGTTAAGGCATTTTTCTTCAGTCATCACTAGGATGAGTTCAGTGCAAAGAGATTTTTACAGTTTTGATTAGTTGTAACTGTAAGGCCTCTTTCACATGAGCAGTTTTGACTGCGATTGTGTTCCGTTGTTCAGTTTTTATTGCGCGGGCGTGATACATCTTCACAGAAGTTCAGGTTTGGGTTCAAGGTTGTGTAGATTGTATTATTTCCCCTTATAACATGGTTCTAAGGGAAAATAATAGCATTCTGAATACAGAATGCATAGTACAATAGGGCTGGAGGGGTTAAATATTTTTTTTAAAGAATTAACTCACCTTAATCCACTTGCTCGCATAGCTCGGCTTCTCTTCTGTCTTCTTCTTTGAGGAATAGGACCTTTGATGACGTCACTGCGCTCATCACATGGTCCATCACATGATCCATCACCATGGTGATGGTTCATGTGACGGACCATGTGATGACCGCAGTGACGTCGCCACAGGTCCTTTTCCTGTGCAAAGGAAAGATAAAGACAGAAGAGAAGCCGGGCTGCGCAAGCAAGTGGATTAAAGTGAGTTAAATTATTATTATTTTTTTTAACCCCTCCAGCCCTATTGTACTATGCATTCTGTATTAAGAATGCTATTATTTTCCCTTATAATCATGTTATAAGGGAAAATAATAAAGATCGGGTCCCCATCCCGATCGTCTCCTAGCAACCGTGCGTGAAAATCGCACCGCATCCACACTTGCTTGCGGATGCTTGCGATTTTCACGCAGCCCTATTCACTTCCATGGGGTTTGCGTTGCGTGGAAAACGCACAAAGAGGAGCATGCTGCGATTTTCACGCAACGCAGAAGTGATGCGTGAATATCATAGCTCATGTGCACAGCCCCATAGAAATGAATGGTTCCGGATTCAGTGCGGGTGCAATGCGTTCACCTGACGCATTGCACCCGTGCGGAAATCTCGCCCGTCTGAAAGGGGCCTAACTATGGAGTTTAGATAACTCTCCAAAATGGCTGCTGAGGTGCAGCTTTGTCCTCAGACATCACACACACTCACTTCTCCTCTGTGCTGTGTGCAGGGCGGACTCAGCCCTGGGAGGCTTGTTAGAACCTCCCCCTCCCTATGCAACTTTATTGGAACTCATATATAAGCACGATTTACATGGAACACAATCACAGTATTAAGCAGTGCGTTTCAGGACACTGCATCCCCCCCTGCTTTAATGTAAGTCGTCCTCGGCCCACTCTTGCCACGATGATACCTCACCTCAAATATATAAAAAGAGCATGCATGCATATACACAGTACCATTACCCCATTCTTGTGGTTTCTCTTCTTGGGCTATAAGAGAATTGGGTTAGGCATATACATCAGGAGCATCACAGTATAAAATGAGGGACAAGGGCCCTAGTTTCTCTGGTACCTTGGGATCTGGGGGTGCTGACCTGGCACAGCGAACAGTAAAGACCAGGACAGTCCATAATGTAAACAAAAAGGAAGCTTCTCAGGAGGCTCACACGGCATGAAACCATTCCCTGGGCATGAAGCATAATGGTTGTAGAACATCACGGAGGGCTTTATTATGTGAAAGTCCATCTCCGGGCACATGACTTTTATCTTGATCGTCTGCTTCATGGGGGTCCTCCTGTATAACAGCTCTCGGGGCTTCCTGTAAGGATAATGCAAAGTCTCTGAGTGACTCACCCGGCTGCTGTCTCTTGTTGAAGAATCTCATCTTGACCTCTGACACAGTCCTGGGTTCAAAAGTAGTGTAGAGTCGCTCAAATATCTGCTCCACTGTTCTTTTCTCCGAGCTTGGCCAGGATTTCACTTCTTTGAGGGCGGCCCCTTCCAATTGTGCAGTGAGGATTTCCATTTGCTGTTCTGCTGACATAGGGTGCAAACTGAATACAGCTAAAACATTTTCTTTAAATTCCCTTAAAGTATGAGCTTCCCCAGCATATCGTGGGAACCAGGGTGCTCCTAGAAAATAAGGCATTGTTAAGGGCATGATGCTTGGTGCTGCCCTAGGACCAGCTGCGGCTACTGCAGGGGACCTGTTAAGGTCAGGCTGCTCACTATCTCCTGTTCAGATATGGCAGTGACAGTCTTTCAATATAATGCAGGTTAAATACAGTTTTACACACTTTTTGCTTTGAGTTGCTATGGGCAACGGCAGCAGAATTGGTGAGTGGCTCCTTTAAGAGTCGCCGTGACAGTTTAGTATAGAGGAGTATGGTGCTCTGTAAGGCAGATTGTCATCCCAACCAGTCCTTATTAAGGTTAATTTTCCCCAACTGCACTCACTCTGACATTCATGGATAATTCTCAGACTGCAGGGGAGTTGGACCTCTATATATATATATATACTTCTTCTATGGATGCAGCTGGTTTTTTTCTGTCCTCCTAGGAACTTGCACTCAAACACTTTTGTTCCTCTGTGGAGGATCTCAATAAAAATAAGCATATAACATCATATCGGCATGGCTTCGTGAGGGATCGGTCATGCCAAACTAATTTAATCAGTTTTTATGAGGAGGTAAGTTCTAGACTTGACAGCGGCGAATCAATGTTGTATATCTGGACTTCTCCGAAGCATTTGACACTGTACCACATAAAAGGTTAGTATATAAAATGAGAATGCTCGGACTGGGAGAAAACGTCTGTATGTGGGTAAGTAACTGGCGGAGGGATAGAAAACAGAGGGTGGTTATTAACGGTACACACTCAGATTGGGTCACTGTCACTAGTGGGGTACCTCAGCGGTCAGTATTGGGCCCTATTATCTTCAATATATTTATTAATGATCTTGTAGAAGGCTTGCATAGTAAAATATCAATTTTCGCAGATGACACTAAACTGTGTAAAGTAATTTACACTGAAGAGGACAGTATACTACTACAGAGGGATCTGGATAGATTGGAGGCTTGGGCAGATAAGTGGCAGATGAGGTTTAACACTGACAAATGTAAGGTTATGGACATGGGAAGGAATAATGCAAGTCACCCGTACATACTAAATGGTAAAACACTCGGTAACACTGACATGGAAAAGGACCTAGGAATTTTGGTGAACAGCAAACTAAGCTGCAAAAACCAGTGTCAGGCAGCTGCTGCCAAGACTAATAAGATAATTGGTTGCATCAGAAGGGGCATAGATGCCCGTGATAAGAACATAGACCTACCACTTTACAAATCGCTAGTCAGACCACACATGGAGTACTGTGTACAGTTCTGGGCTCCTGTGAACAAGGCAGACATAGCAGAGCTGGAGAGGGTCCAGAGGAGGGCAACTAAAGTAATAACTGGAATGGGGCAACTACAGTACCCTGAAAGATTATCAAAATTAGGGTTATTCACTTTAGAAAAAAGACGACTGAGGGGAGATCTAATAACTATGTATAAATATATCAGGGGTCAGTACAGAGATCTCTCCCATCATCTATTTATCCCCAGGACTGTGACTGTGACGAGGGGACATCCTCTGCGTCTGGAGGAAAGAAGGTTTGTACACAAACATAGAAGAGGATTCTTTACGGTAAGAGCAGTGAGACTATGGAGCTCTCTGCCTGAGGAGGTGGTGATGGTGAGTACAATAAAGGAATTCAAGAGGGGCCTGGACGTATTTCTGGAGCGTAATAATATTACAGGCTATAGCTACTAGAGAGGGGTCATCGATCCAGGGAGTTATTCTGACTGGAGTCGGGAAAGAATTTTTTCCCCTAAAGTGATGATAATCGGCTTCTACCTCACAGGGGTTTATTGCCTTCCTCTGGATCAACTTGCAGGATAACAGGCCGAACTGGATGGAGAGATGTTTTTTTTTTCAGCCTTATAAACTATGTTACTATGTTACTAGGTGTTTTAACTAAGTCCTGAGGCAGGGTCTGAATACTTCTGTCAATGCTAGACAGTGGCGTACATAGAGAGGTAAGGGCCCCATAGCAAGGATCAGACCAGGCCCCCCACACAGGACAGAAGGGTTTCCGCCTAAACACCTTTCACTGACCCTTGGGCCATTTTTCCACAGCTTCATTTGCTAAAAGTTGTTCCTTTAGAGCGGGGATCAGCAACCTCCGGCACTCCAGCTCTTCAGAAATGACAACTTCCAGAATGCTTCATTCACTCTTGTAGGAATTAGAAGAACAACCGAGCATGTTTGCATGCTGTGAGTTGTAGTTTCACAGCAGCTGAAGTGCCGAAGGTTGCTGATCCCTGCTTTAGAGGATAGAGTCCGGACCAAGTTTTCACCTCCAGTAGAAGAGGAGATGATCCCAACTAAGACTGGGCCCCCTCTTGCCCTGGGCCCCATAGCAGTCTGCCATGGTCTGCCGCTATGGTAGTTATGCCCCTGATGCTAGATATTATTTTTTCTTTTTCAATAAATTAACAAAGATTTTAAATATTCTATTTTCTGTGTTTTCAATGATGGGGAAACATTTTAATTTTAATTTAATTTAAGTACAAGACCGCAACATACGGTAAAATGTAAAAAAAAGTGAAAGGGTCTGAAGACTTTCCGAATGCACTACCCAGTCTGCAGTGAGCGGGTATACTAGTGTAATTCACACACCGTGTGTAGTATGAAAGATTCCCTATAAAGATTTGAAAAATCAATGACCAAAAACATAAAAAATCTCACTGATGGGGCTATATAAAGTTTAGCTCTAAGGCCCTATGAAGTCTGTGTACGGCACTCAGCAGGGGCTTTGGCACTGAAATTATATGATATTCACATTCAACTTTTTATTTTTCTTAAAGATTCAGAATGTGCTTAAAGAGCTTCTGTCAGCAGTTTTGTACCTATGACACTGGCTGACCTGTTGCATATGCGCTTGGCAGCTGATGACATCTCTGTTGGTCCTATAATCATATGTGTCCGCATTGCTGAGAAAAATGCTTGTTTTAATATATGCAAATGAGCCTCTAGGAGCAACGGGGGCGTTACCATTACACCTAGAGGCTCTTCTCTCTCTCTACAACTGTTGCGCCCTCTCCATTTTGATTGACAGGGCCAGGCATGATAATTTCCACTGCCTGGCCCTGTCAATCAAAGTGGAGAGGACGCAACAGTTGCAGAGAGAGCAGAGCCTCTAGGTGTAATGGTAACGCCCCCGTTGCTCCTAGAGGCTCATTTGCATATAATAAAACCTAATTTTTCCCAGCAATGCGGGCACATATGAACATGGGACCAACACAGATGTCTTCAGCTGCCAAGAGCACATGTACCAGGTCAGTCAGTGTCATAGGTACTTGTCAGGAATAAGGACCGCCTTATCCCTACTTATTATAATGTTTGCTGTGATATTATATGTTTTATGGTTATGTGTCGTAGTGTAACATATTCCGGTGTGATTCACATATATATATATACAGTGTGTATTTATGTATTTGCATTACAAGGCCAGCCGCCATTTATGAATTGGTTTAAGGCTGCATTAAGAGAGAGCCGAGCTATCTGCCTCGGACCTGGGAAACAGCCGAAATGTCCCCAGGAGGTAGTTAGCACATAGATGCTAACGAGGATGGGCCCATTTGCTGGTCACACCTGGGACAGGAGACTGCAGACTCTCTGGCACCTTTTGTCATCAGGGGCTTTCCTAACCAGAGAATGAACAATCATTTGTAATCCTTCATACAGGGGCGTACATAGAAATCACTGGGCCCCATAGCAAGAATCTGAATTGGGCCCCCATGCCCATACCCATCTCTGGTAGCTCCCACTACTTGTGCCCTGGCCCCTCCTATGAACTGTGCGTTCTTCTGCTTATTATATAGTGTACGGTACCTCCCATGTACTGTCTGTACTATATAGTGTACCGTACCTCCCATGTCCTGTCTGTACTATATAGTGTGTCGTACCTCCCATGTACTGTCTGTACTATATAGTGTGCCGTACCTCCCATGTACTGTCTGTACTATATAGTGTACCGTACCTCCCATGTCCTGTCTGTACTATATAGTGTGTCGTACCTCCCATGTACTGTCTGTACTATATAGTGTGCCGTACCTCCCATGTACAGTCTGTACTATATAGTGTGCCGTACCTCCCATGTACAGTCTGTACTATATAGTGTGCCGTACCTCCCATGTACTGTCTGTACTATATAGTGTGCCGTACCTCCCATGTACTGTCTGTACTATATAGTGTACCGTACCTCCCATGTACAGTCTGTACTATATAGTGTGCCGTACCTCCCATGTACTGTCTGTACTATATAGTGTGCCGTACCTCCCATGTACTGTCTGTACTATATAGTGTGCCGTACCTCCCATGTACAGTCTGTACTATATAGTGTGCCGTACCTCCCATGTACTGTCTGTACTATATAGTGTGCCGTACCTCCCATGTACAGTCTGTACTATATAGTGTGCCGTACCTCCCATGTACAGTCTGTACTATATAGTGTGCCGTACCTCCCATGTACTGTCTGTACTATATAGTGTGCCGTACCTCCCATGTACAGTCTGTACTATATAGTGTGCCGTACCTCCCATGTACAGTCTGTACTATATAGTGTGCCGTACCTCCCATGTACTGTCTGTACTATATAGTGTGCCGTACCTCCCATGTACTGTCTGTACTATATAGTGTACCGTACCTCCCATGTACAGTCTGTACTATATAGTGTGCCGTACCTCCCATGTACTGTCTGTACTATATAGTGTGCCGTACCTCCCATGTACTGTCTGTACTATATAGTGTGCCGTACCTCCCATGTACAGTCTGTACTATATAGTGTGCCGTACCTCCCATGTACAGTCTGTACTATATAGTGTGCCGTACCTCCCATGTACAGTCTGTACTATATAGTGTGCCGTACCTCCCATGTACAGTCTGTACTATATAGTGTGCCGTACCTCCCATGTACAGTCTGTACTATATAGTGTGCCGTACCTCCCATGTACTGTCTGTACTATATAGTGTACCGTACCTCCCATGTACTGTCTGTACTATATAGTGTGCCGTACCTCCCATGTACAGTCTGTACTATATAGTGTGCCGTACCTCCCATGTACTGTCTGTACTATATAGTGTGCCGTACCTCCCATGTACTGTCTGTACTATATAGTGTACCGTACCTCCCATGTACTGTCTGTACTATATAGTGTACCGTACCTCCCATGTCCTGTCTGTACTATATAGTGTGCCGTACCTCCCATGTACTGTCTGTACTATATAGTGTGCCGTACCTCCCATGTCCTGTCTGTACTATATAGTGTGCCGTACCTCCCATGTACAGTCTGTACTATATAGTGTGCCGTACCTCCCATGTACAGTCTGTACTATATAGTGTGCCGTACCTCCCATGTACAGTCTGTACTATATAGTGTGCCGTACCTCCCATGTACAGTCTGTACTATATAGTGTGCCGTACCTCCCATGTACAGTCTGTACTATATAGTGTGCCGTACCTCCCATGTACAGTCTGTACTATATAGTGTGCCGTACCTCCCATGTACTGTCTGTACTATATAGTGTACCGTACCTCCCATGTCCTGTCTGTACTATATAGTGTGCCGTACCTCCCATGTACTGTCTGTACTATATAGTGTGCCGTACCTCCCATGTCCTGTCTGTACTATATAGTGTGCCGTACCTCCCATGTACAGTCTGTACTATATAGTGTGCCGTACCTCCCATGTACAGTCTGTACTATATAGTGTGCCGTACCTCCCATGTACAGTCTGTACTATATAGTGTGCCGTACCTCCCATGTACAGTCTGTACTATATAGTGTGCCGTACCTCCCATGTACAGTCTGTACTATATAGTGTGCCGTACCTCCCATGTACAGTCTGTACTATATAGTGTGCCGTACCTCCCATGTACTGTCTGTACTATATAGTGTACCGTACCTCCCATGTACTGTCTGTACTATATAGTGTGCCGTACCTCCCATGTACAGTCTGTACTATATAGTGTGCCGTACCTCCCATGTACTGTCTGTACTATATAGTGTGCCGTACCTCCCATGTACTGTCTGTACTATATAGTGTGCCGTACCTCCCATGTACTGTCTGTACTATATAGTGTGCCGTACCTCCCATGTACTGTCTGTACTATATAGTGTGCCGTACCTCCCATGTACTGTCTGTACTATATAGTGTACCGTACCTCCCATGTACTGTCTGTACTATATAGTGTACCGTACCTCCCATGTCCTGTCTGTACTATATGGTGTACCGTACCTCCCATGTCCTGTCTGTACTATATAGTGTACCGTACCTCCCATGTACTGTCTGTACTATATAGTGTACCGTACCTCCCATGTACTGTCTGTACTATATAGTGTGCCGTACCTCCCATGTACTGTCTGTACTATATAGTGTACCGTACCTCCCATGTCCTGTCTGTACTATATAGTGTGCCGTACCTCCCATGTACTGTCTGTACTATATAGTGTGCCGTACCTCCCATGTACAGTCTGTACTATATAGTGTGCCGTACCTCCCATGTACAGTCTGTACTATATAGTGTGCCGTACCTCCCATGTACTGTCTGTACTATATAGTGTGCCGTACCTCCCATGTACAGTCTGTACTATATAGTGTGCCGTACCTCCCATGTACAGTCTGTACTATATAGTGTGCCGTACCTCCCATGTACTGTCTGTACTATATAGTGTGCCGTACCTCCCATGTACTGTCTGTACTATATAGTGTACCGTACCTCCCATGTACAGTCTGTACTATATAGTGTGCCGTACCTCCCATGTACTGTCTGTACTATATAGTGTGCCGTACCTCCCATGTACTGTCTGTACTATATAGTGTGCCGTACCTCCCATGTACAGTCTGTACTATATAGTGTGCCGTACCTCCCATGTACAGTCTGTACTATATAGTGTGCCGTACCTCCCATGTACAGTCTGTACTATATAGTGTGCCGTACCTCCCATGTACAGTCTGTACTATATAGTGTGCCGTACCTCCCATGTACAGTCTGTACTATATAGTGTGCCGTACCTCTCATGTACTGTCTGTACTATATAGTGTACCGTACCTCCCATGTACTGTCTGTACTATATAGTGTGCCGTACCTCCCATGTACAGTCTGTACTATATAGTGTGCCGTACCTCCCATGTACTGTCTGTACTATATAGTGTGCCGTACCTCCCATGTACTGTCTGTACTATATAGTGTACCGTACCTCCCATGTACTGTCTGTACTATATAGTGTACCGTACCTCCCATGTCCTGTCTGTACTATATAGTGTGCCGTACCTCCCATGTACTGTCTGTACTATATAGTGTGCCGTACCTCCCATGTCCTGTCTGTACTATATAGTGTGCCGTACCTCCCATGTACAGTCTGTACTATATAGTGTGCCGTACCTCCCATGTACAGTATGTACTATATAGTGTGCCGTACCTCCCATGTACAGTCTGTACTATATAGTGTGCCGTACCTCCCATGTACAGTCTGTACTATATAGTGTGCCGTACCTCCCATGTACAGTCTGTACTATATAGTGTGCCGTACCTCCCATGTACAGTCTGTACTATATAGTGTGCCGTACCTCCCATGTACAGTCTGTACTATATAGTGTGCCGTACCTCCCATGTACTGTCTGTACTATATAGTGTACCGTACCTCCCATGTACTGTCTGTACTATATAGTGTGCCGTACCTCCCATGTACAGTCTGTACTATATAGTGTGCCGTACCTCCCATGTACTGTCTGTACTATATAGTGTGCCGTACCTCCCATGTACTGTCTGTACTATATAGTGTGCCGTACCTCCCATGTACTGTCTGTACTATATAGTGTGCCGTACCTCCCATGTACTGTCTGTACTATATAGTGTGCCGTACCTCCCATGTACTGTCTGTACTATATAGTGTACCGTACCTCCCATGTACTGTCTGTACTATATAGTGTACCGTACCTCCCATGTCCTGTCTGTACTATATGGTGTACCGTACCTCCCATGTCCTGTCTGTACTATATAGTGTACCGTACCTCCCATGTACTGTCTGTACTATATAGTGTACCGTACCTCCCATGTACTGTCTGTACTATATAGTGTGCCGTACCTCCCATGTACAGTCTGTACTATATAGTGTGCCGTACCTCCCATGTACTGTCTGTACTATATAGTGTGCCATATCTGCCCAGAGACTATGCCTTCCGCTGTGTATTATACAGTCTGCTATTCCTGCCTAAGGCTTGTTTAACATCTGTGTTAAAACAGATATGCCAAGGGGCCCCCAGACAAATAACGCTGCGCGAAGCAGTTTTCGTCCGGCCGCGTCTTGGCATATTTGCCAGGTTGTGGCCAGATCTCCACTGGTCCCCATTATAATGAACGGGGCAGGACCGAACTTCGGCAGCGCACGGTAGCGCCCAGTATTCACGGATCTACCAGGCTGTTCCTGGCCGGAACAACCTGGCAGCTCTGTTTTAACGCAAATATGAAACAGGCCTAAAGACTGTGCCTTCTGCTGCATATTATAAAGTGTTCCATACCCTTCCCTGCCCCATGAACTGTTACTTCTGTTGCTGATTTTTATATAATGTGTCTGTGCCCCCTCCCTCTTGTCAATAAAGTGTGCACTGGTCTGGATTCTCCATCTTAGCACCACAACCCCCATGGCACACACCAGCCCCTAGGCACTTTTGTTATCAGTCTTGATGACTTACTGTATAAGGCCTCATGCACACGACCATTTTTGTGGTCCGCATCCGAGCCGCATTTTTTGCGGCTCGGGTGTGGACTCATTCACTTTAATGGGGCCGCAAAAGATGCGGACAGTGGCCAGAGCATTCATCAGTGGCCACTGATGGACTCGTTAAAAAGGGGAGCAAGGAGCCAGAAGGAGACGGGGCCATTCATCCACAGCCGGGCCCCCTTCAACCACGGGCCCCATAGCAGCTGCGTGGTCTGCCTCTATTAGAGGCACGCCACTGCCTTCATAACTTGTTCAGGAGGGGGCAGATGTCCCCAAAATCCAGTTTATCACCTCTGGTATGATGGGGGCATCGCATGGACACCAGACATAGCATATCAACTCGCCTTCATCTTCTTAAAAGAAGGATCTCATCTTCCGAGTGCATTGTTGTATCTTGGTTTTGTGCTGCCCTAGGCGAGACTAAACTCGGGCACCCCCCTAATATAAATTTGACCCACCCCTTCCTGTCAAGGCCAAACACCTTCCTCTGTAAACCCCACCACTTCCTCTTTAGGCTCCACCCTTTCCTGTTTGAGCTTCACATCTTCCTTTCTATAAAAGAATCATCACAAATGTATGTATGAAATAAAATAAAATGTCTATCATCTAAAAGTTATTAAAAAAAAAAATTAACTATGCACATTCCTAGTTTGACACAAATATTTTGTATTTTGCAGATGTATAAAAAATATATAAAAATCTGTAAAATACAAAGCATGTGTGTCAGAAATTGCGCTTTTTTAATTTTTAGAATAATGATACAGGCAGCCATTTTATTTAATACATATGTGCTAATTTCTGTGTTGGTTGGAGGGGGGTGAGGGGCAGTATTACACAATCTGTATATGTATATAAAAATATATAAAGATTGTGTAATACTGCCCCTCACCCCCTCCGACAGCACAGAAATTAGCACAACTTCTAACACAAATGTATTTTACAGATTACTTTTTTTTTTTTTTAAACAATGTGCAGCTAGAGATAGTACAGTATTAACCCCTCCCTAATTCTCCCCCCTCTAACCACCCAACGGGTCCCAACCCCCTTACCCCATAAAACAACTAAGTAATTGATTTTTTGTGAATTACTGTAATTTAAGTACTTACAGTTTTTGAAGACAGCAGGCTCAAGCATCAGTGCATTGGTGGCCGGGGCCTGGCCTCACGAATTGTTCACGATGACCATGTGTAGGATCCGTTCTGCACTTGGAGGAGATAAGGCTCACCATAGCGTTGCCGGCCCGTAACTCCACCTCCGTGTGACATCACGACGGCAACACGCGGACGCAAAAGGCAGGAGAGGTCGGGAGGAAGTCAGGAGGAGAAGGAAGTACCATATTTTCCAGCGTATAAGACGTCCGGGCGTATAAGACGACCCCCAACTTTTCAATTTAAAATAAAGGTTTTGGGCTATACTCGCCGTATAAGACTACCCCTGAATGCCCAGCCCTCCCTGTCTTCAAGACGATCTTCTCCAGTCCAGGGAACTGACTGGGATCTGTGGATGGCACTGTTATGAGGAGGGGGATCTGTGAATGGTACTGTTATGGGGAGGGGGATCTGTGGATGGCATTGTTATGGGGAGGGGGATCAGTGGATGACACTGCTATGGGGGGATCTATGGATGACACTATATAGCATCTTATGCTATATGTGTCATCCACAGATCCACCCCATGACAGTGTCATTCACAGATCCCCCTCCCCAAACAGTGCCATCCACAGATCCCCCTAAACAGTGCCATCCACAGATCCCCGCCTAAATAGTGCCATCCACAGATCCCCCCTAAACAGTGCATCCACAGATCCCCCCAAAACAGTGCCATCCACAGATCCCCCTCCCCTAAACAGTGCCATCCACAGACCCCCCCTAAACAGTTGCATTCACAGATCCCCCCTAAACAGTGCCATCCACAGATCCCCCCCTAAAGAGTGACATCCACAGATCCCCCTCCCCTAAACAAACAGTGCCATCCACAGATCCCCCCCTAAACAGAGCCATCCACAGATCCCCCCTCTAAATAGTGCCATCCACAGATCCCCCCCTAAACAGTGCCATCCACAGATCCCCCTCCCCTAAACAGTGCCATCCACAGATCCCCCTCCCCGACGCTCACAGGAGTACATTTATAAACTGTAATTAGTAACTTTAATCATTGCTGATCTCTTTACTTGGATACCTTACTCTTAGCTCCGGTAACAGCAGGCAGTGTGGGCGGCGCTCACTCACTGACGTCATGCGCCTGCGCCGCCTAGAGTGAGGAGCAGGCGCGTGACGTCAGTGAGTGAGCGCCACCCGCACTGCCTGCTGTTACCGGAGCTAAGAGTAAGGTATCCAAGTAAAGAGATCAGCGATGATTAAAGTTAAAGTTACTGATTACAGTTTATAAATGTACTCCTGTGAGCGGCGTGGCCCCGTATGTTCTAACCCCCAGGCAAGCGTCCCCGTCACCATGGGAACGCCTGGGGGTTAGAATATACCATCGGATTTGAGTTTTCACGATCTCACTGAGATATGAATTATGAAGAAGGGCTGGGGCCTGTATCTTCACCAGGGCAACTTTTGGATATGTTCATACCTGTTCCCTAGATGGCCAGGGGGCCAGGCTGTATGTGTAATGAAGCCCAGCCCAGAGGGGCTGAGTCAGAGGTGTGAGGGAGAATCCTCCTCAGGCTCAGGCCTGCCCCTGGAGGAAAGACATAAAAATGTAATTCCTGGGATATTTGGTGTCACAAAGTGGGAGATCCAATCGAATTGGTTTGTGCACCATTACTCTGCCCAAATCTCCTGGGAGGAAAGGACTTTTATCATGCAACGGCTAAGTATCAGAACTTTCTAGGTTTTCTCCTTTTTATTTTACAATTGTTTGCCATTTATGTATGTCTCTTGTTAATAATTTTTTGTAACCAAGTGCTGTCCTTTTTTCATACATTAAACCTAAAAGTTTGATGGTTTGTCTTGTAACCTTAAAGGGGTTGTCCGGGTTCAGAGCTGAACCCGGACATACCCTTATTTTCACCCCGGCAGCCCCCCTGAGCTTAGCATCGGAGCATCTCATGCTCCGATGCGCTCCCGTGCCCTGCGCTAGATCGCGCAGGGCACGGGCTCTTTTGTTTATCATAACACACTGCCGGGCGGAAACTTCCGCCCAGCAGTGTGTTCGTGACGTCACCGGCTCTGAGGGGCAGGCTTTAGCTCTGCCCTAGCCGTTTAACTGGCTAGGGAAGAGGTAAATCCCGCCCATCAGTGCCGGTGACGTCACCGGGGTTCCTGTCAGCCCCATGGAGAGCCCCGGTACGTCACCGGAACTCCTAAAAATGCCTTTGCCCTGCGCAATTTAGCTCATGTCAGGGTGCTGCCTGGGTGAAAATGGAGGGATGTCCGGGTTCAGCTCTGAACCTGGACAACCCCTTTAAGAACCTGTTAGCTCCATGAAGAGTGAGTCTGAGGCTGTACAGTATGTTGTTTTTCCGTGAGGCCTACTATCGTGTGGGTGTCTGCTTGCGAGTGGAACACTCAGGGGTGTCCTGTAGACCTTATAACGGGCAGGTGGTGGCGGCAAAAGTTTTGCGTTATTGCGTGGGTGTGCTTGCAGGCTTCAGGTGGCGATTTATGCTCAAGTTACGGCCTGGTGCAGGGCGTGAGGTGAATCGGCCTGAAGGGCTTGGGCAACCCTTGTCACGTGACACGGTGGGCTGGGCTGGTCCCCGGTACGTGACAGTACAAATCTGCTGACAGATGTCCTTGAAGTTATGTTCAGTTTCCTGTGTCTAGAGGGAACATAAAGGAAGCACAGACTGGCGGATACCTAAGAAGTATCAGATCACAATTCTGACACCCTTTTTTTATTAATAAATTAAAAAAATTTACAGGACTGACAAGCCCTTTTATTTTAAAGGAACACTCTCACAAACATTTTTATTCTCTGGCCTGTTAGAAAGGTACATGAGGCAACTTCTCACTAGTGACTCTATTTATGAGTTTTCTGCCTTGCTTTGTTCTGTGCCCAACGCTCTCTCCAACTGACACAGCATCTTACTCGTCCTGCACAGTTAAGTACAGACCTGTCTCTGATCTGCCCTTCATCTCTAAACTTTTGGAATGCCTGGTCTACTCTTGTCTCATCAACTTTCTTTCTGCTAACCCTCTCCTTGACCCCTTACACTGTACAGAAACTGCCCTTACCAAAGTGACAAATGACCTCCTGGTGCTAAACGCAACAGTGACTACTCTCTACTTATTCTTCTGGATCTCTGAAGCATTTAACACTGTAGACAACCATTTCCTACTCACCATGCTTTACTCTATTGGTCATAAGGACACTGCTCGGAGACTATCAGTAGATTTAGTTTTTAGTAACATCTCTATGCTGACGTCACCCATCTACACATTTCATCCTGTGACATCCTGCTGTACTACAGAACACCACTGACTGACTGTCCGCAGTCTCTAACATTATGTCCTCTCTCTATATGAAACTGAAACTTTCAAAAACTGAACAAAACTCACAGAGTTAAAAAGAATACACTAGAAGAGAAATCAGTACAAAATATTAGACTTAAAGAGGGCCTGTACCTCTCCTGACATGTCTGTTTTAGTAACTACTTGCATTCCCCAGGTAATAGCAGTTTTGGAGCCTCTATTCTTATAAGTCAATGCTATTCCTCTATTATTCCTGCTAGACATTCTGAGAGAACTGCTAGCAGTCTGAAATTAGGGTCCAGTTGGGTGTGTGTCCCTGCATGGTTTGACACTGGCAGCACTGATTGGATAGTGTCAGACTGTGCGGTGACACATCCCAACTGGTAAAATCCATATGGACCTTCATTGCATACTGTTGGCAATTCATTCATTACTTCTAGTAGGAATAATAAAAGGAATGGCATAGCATAGATTCATAAGAATAGATACTCCAGAATTGTTATTACATGGAGAATGCAAGTAGTTACTAAAACAGACATGTCAGGAGAGGGGACAGCTCCGCTTTAAAATAGTATTATGTTAAAAGTTGGAAATTCATTTTATAATCCTTGACATAGAAAATATATATATAATTTCCAATAACGTGTTTGTTTCTTATTAAAAAATAAATGTTAAATATTACGCTCACAATGGCTTGGAACCTGATAAAATATTTTTCCTTGCACAATGTCATCCCCTGATGAATAGGTACTTTGTATGAGCTGCCAGGAGGAGTAGAAGGACAATAACAACTGCTATCTGGCTCATCCTTGTGGTTGAGCCATTTCAAGGCCATTCAAGCAATGACATGACAAACTAACACAGCTTTCTTCACTACTGCCTATGGACAAGAATATAACTACCATCCTACTGCTTCATATGAATAAGAGTATAACTGCTGTAATGCTGCTCTATGTACATGTACCAGAATATAACTACTATAATACTGCTCCTATGTACAAGAATATCATTACAATAATGCTGCCTCCTATGTGCTAGAATATAACTACTATAATACTGCCTGCTATGTACAAGAATATTACTACTATAATACTGCCTCCTACCTACAAGAATATAACTACTATAATACTGCTCATATGTACAAGAATATAACTACTATAATACTGCCTCCTATGTACAAGAATATAACTACTATAATACTGCTCCTATGTACAAGAATATAACTATTATAATACTGCCTCCTATGTACAAGAATACTACTACTATAATACTGCTCCTATGTACAAGAATATACAGTAACTACTATAATACTGCTCCTATTTACAGGAATATAACTATTATAATACTGCTCCTATGTACAAGAATATAACTACTATAATACTGCTCCTATGTACAAGAATATAACTACTATAATACTGCTCCTATGTACAAGAATATAACTACTATAATACTGCTCCTATGTACAAGAATATAACTACTATAATACTGCTCCTATGTACAAGAATATAACTACTATAATACTGCTTCTATGTACAAGAATATAACTACTATAATACTGCTCCTATGTACAAGAATATAACTACTATAATACTGCCTCCTATATATGAGAATATAACTACTATAATACTGCTACAATTTACAAGAATATAACTACTTTAATACTGCTCCTATATACAAGAATATAACTACTATAATGTTGCCTTGTAACAGTGGCTGCCATGCGCCGCTGTTCCCCTTCTCACCGCCGCGGTCCTGGGTGCCGTGTTCAGCAGTGATCTGCTGCCAGTGTTTCCTTTCAGACCTGGTCACAGCATGCTTGCTGCTTGTTTCCTGCAGCACTTCCTTAAGGGCCGGAGCACGTCACTTCCTGTGCTTTATGGGTTGGATCATGTGACCTCGCTGACCAATTCTAGCCCTCCTGCACATATATAAGTAGCTCAGCCCCTTCCCAGATGCCTCAGTGTCAAGGTCCTTGTGTCCTGTTAAGGTTCCTGATATCTGCTTGTGTTCCTGACTCGTACTTGTATTCCTGGACTCTGCTACATGTTTGATCCCTGCCTGCTTGCCTTAACTCTCCTGTGGCTGACCCGGATTGCCTGACCTGTACCTGTGCTGCCTGCCCTGACCAGTTGCCTGTTTGACTTCGCCTCTGCCTCATCCTTCAGTCTTGCACTGTTGCTCCTGGTTACGACTCAGCCTGCTGACAACGCCTGTACCTCTGGTACCTCGCTCAGGTACCTCCTGGTCCGCCTGGACCAGCTACCTCGTGTGCCAATCCTCCTCAAGAGGTAGCGACCTGGTGTTCCCCTCGGGAAAGTCTATCCCCACCATCAGGGGTACTGTGAAGATCGAGGGGTTCACTTAGACAACGCCCTTAGAGGAGGTAGGACACGTGGCACAGTGGGTTCACACCCGCTGGTTCGTCACATGCCTCCTATGTACTAGAATATAACTACTATAATACTGTACACAAATATAATCACTATAATACTGCCTGCTATGAACAATAATATAATTACTATAATACTACCTTCTATGTACAAGAATATAATTACTATAATACTGCTCCTATGTACAAAAATATAACTACTATAATTCTGCTCCTATGTACAAAAATATAACTACTATAATACTGCTCCTATGTACAAGAATATAACTACTATAATACTGCTCCTATGTACAGGAATATAACTACTATAATACTGCTCCTATGTACAAGAATATAACTACCATAATACTGCTCCTATGTACAGGAATATAACTACTATAATACTGCCTCCTATGTACAAGAATATAACTACTATAATACTACCCCTATGTATAAGAATATAACTACTATAATACTGCTCCTATGTACAAGAATATAACTACTATAATACTGCTCCTATGTACAAGAATATAACTACTATAATACTGCCTCCTATGTACAAGAATATAACTACTATAATACTTCTCCTATGTACAAGAATATAACTACTATAATGCTGCCTCCTATGTACAAGAATATAACTACTATAATACTGCCTCCTATGTACAAGAATATAACTACTATAATACTACTCCTATGTACAAGAATATAACTACTATAATACTGCTCCTATGTACAAGAATATAACTACTATAATACTGCTCCTATGTACAAGAATATAACTACTATAATACTGCTCCTATGGACAAGAATATAACTACTATAATACTGCTCCTATGGACAAGAATATAACTACTATAATACTGCTCCTATGTACAAGAATATAACTACTATAATACTGCTCCTATGTACGGACCGCAAAACACATACGGTCGTGTGCATGTAGCCTATGTCTGTGGAGGCTCCAATCCTGGTGTTGGCTCACAATCACTGATGGAGATCACAGACCAAAACACTGACGTGTGAATGAGGCTTAAATTTGGGCAGTGTAAGGATTCCCCTCCTAGAAATGGCCACGTATAGACAGGACTACCATAAGCCCAATCATCCTGGTGCCGACCAAATTTGTTCGGATTGTCTCTGAAAATTTGGGGCAATCCCTGCGAATATGGGACCTTTGACAACTAATCAAAGGTGTGAACTCGGTGTAATATGGTCCCAAAAATCCTAATTTCTGCCTGTATTATGTCTGTGTGGACGATTTTGGCTCACATTCATGAATATTCATTTTCTTTAATGATCTAATGCCCGCAATTACCAACTATTTACGTTACAAAGAGGAGGTCCAGGTCCTGGACCACGGAGAAGTGTCCTCATCCAACCTCAGCAGCCGAACATAAAGGAAGTTCACAAAACAATATATAAAGGCCGGCAGCCAAATCTGTGTCAGACGTCCCACGTTGCCTGGCAACGACTCCCCAAATATCGTAAAGCTGGCCGGGAATCTGAAGTGAGATTACATGGAAATATGTCGTTTACGGACTCCGCTGTCATACGTCACACGTGGACTATAATGGATGTGTCTGTCAGACGTCACGTTAAGCCTAAGGCGTCGCCCTGGCAACTGCAGCGATGTTATTACTCTCCTCTAAATTGAAGCAGACATAAAGGAACCACTCCTCCACTGTACGTTGTCGTCTTCTGTCCTGGATCCATTTGCTTCCAGGATTTATGCGATCATTAAGTGTTCTCAGTCCGTAACAGGGAAACTGAAAGACATCGTGAGTTATCGTGTTTGGAGGTGACTCTTTCTCCATCCATGAGTGATGAGGACTAAAGACAAGGAAGGGATAGGTCAGTTGTAATATTTCTGCCGGCCCCTAGGTGGTGCATGAGGCTCACTGAACTTTTATATACTTTGATTTTCACATTTTTTTTTGTAGAAGACCCTTGAACCAGTTGTCGAGTTTATGACTTTAATATTTTCTGGGAATTCCCTGGAAAATAATTGACATTGATTAAAACCATATAATACATAAATGTATCTACCGGTATCTATCTATCTACATATCTATCTACCTACTATCTATCTATCTATCTATCTATCTATCTATCTATCTAATCAATCTACAGACATGTTCTGCCATACTTTTCCTAAAGATATCTGAAGTGTGACACAAAATGACCAGCTTCTCCAGAACTAAATACATATTAGCATTGCCAAAGTAGGTGGGAAAAAATTGGGTAGGTTTGGGGGATGGGGACACATCCAGGGTGGTGATATAGGAGTCCATGGGATATCAGGATCCTCTCAGTCTATGGCAGGCAGTAATATATTGTGCTGCTATGGCTGCTGTGTTCTCCTCTTCCCCAGCAGTATGGAGAGTCTCTCTTTCTCCTTCATGGAGGTGAAGTCCGGGCAGAGATCAGACAGTCTCCTGAACAGAGTATCCCTCACTGCTGAGTATTTGGGGACCCCGCAACAGGAAGTAGGTCTCATCTTCCACGGCCTCCTGGTCGTATTGCGTGCACAGTCTTCTCTCTCTGGGCTTGTACCTCTGTCAGTGCCGCCCAGATTCGATGAGCAGGCTGTGGGCACTCGGTCTGTAGCAGCTCAGGATCTGTCGGTCTCTAGAGTTGGGTAGTTTCTTTAGATATGGAGACAGTTTATTCTCCCTCTGTAGGCTTTTGTAGATTGGCAGCTTCTGTGATGTTCTTATGTCGTTCCTCCAGACACTGATATACTCCTCTTTGCTCTTGTGTTTCGTCTTCTGGATTTCCCCCTTTGTCAGGCTGGACTGGTTGGTGGATTGGTCAGACTGGGTTTGGGTGTGTCGTTTTCCCGGGTCTTCTTGGTGTAGCAAGGCTTTGGAATGGTAGGAGCTTGGAATACTGCTATGTAGATGGGCCTGGAATTATAGCTCCCTCTTCTGGATTGTGGGGTGTAGTGGGAATCTTCCCAGCTTTGCTTGACAGGCACTGTTTGAGGTTCTCCGGTGGACCTGGAGAAGGTGCTTACAGAATTCCAGGTGAAATATTTTGGTTGGCCCAGAATCCCACCTTGACCTCTCTCTCTCTATCTCTATCTCTATCTCTATCTCTCTATCTATCTCTCTCTCTATATCTATCTCTATCTCTCTCTATCTCTCTCTATCTCTCTCTATCTCTCTCTATCTATCTCTCTCTATCTCTCTCTCTCTATCTATCTTTCTCTATCTCTCTCTCTCTATCTCTCTCTATCTATCTCTCTATCTATCTCTATCTCTCTCTCTCTCCCTCTATCTCTCTCTCTCTCTCTCTCTCTCTCTATCTCTCTCTCTCTATCTCTCTCTCTATCTCTCTCTCTATCTCTCTCTCTCTCCTTATCTTTCTCAACTCTATTACTAGCTTACAAAACTTTGCATAATACAGCTCTGGCAAATACAGTAGTTCCACTTTTATCTCCATCCACCAGATCCACAAATGCCTATCATCCAGGGCTGTACTTGACTTTCTGCTGCCTGAGGTGAATTCTGAAATGACAACCCCCCCCCCCCCATTCCAAATTCAAACTCAAAATCCAAACCCTAACTCCCAGACCTACTATTAGAGACATATTTAGAAAACATTACATAAAGCGCTAAAAAACATACAGGAGAAGACAGCACCACATACCTCTTATATCCAGTGATGCCCCCTCTTTCCTCATCTTCTCCATTCAGAGATCAAACCGCCTCGATAACTTTCAGCCTTTTCTCGTCTCTGCAGAGTTTACCACGCAGACATCTTAGATTCCTCACTTTTCTATCATCCTCCCTCCTGGTGCCCCAACATTGTTGTCCTGCTGTTACCACAAAATACTGTGCCCGCTGTGCTCCCCATTTTGCCCAAATACTATACTGCAGAAATAATAGAGGCATACAGATAGTACCCCTAACAGTAATAATGCTTGCAGACTGCTCTCAATAGTAATAGTGCCAACAATATTACCCCAATACTGATAATGCTCCCCAAGTAGTGTCCTACATATTGGGCCCAATAATAATGCCCCCACAGTACCCTTCATAATAATAATGCCCCACTGTGTCCCCAGTAGAAATAAGCTCCCAGCAGTAACAAGACCCCTCTATAAGGTACCACTATACAGCCCACAGTAGTAATAATCCAGTGGAGAGAAGAGAATCCCACGGCGCAAGGAACCTACGGTATAAGCAGTCTGTACCTGAAGAATGGGTGTTTATACCCTGAAATGCCTTGTACCATCTGCTAATACATTTTTAAGTTCCTATGAACATTATCGGCTGGTTCCTTGTGCCATAGGATTCTTTTCTCTCCACTGGATTTTTTTGCCTTCTTGGGGACCCCAGGCATCACCTCCCAGAAGTGCTTGCATCCCTGGCCGCATACCATCCACCTCTGGGGGATTTGAATACCCTCCGATGTGCCTACACTAGCGTTGTGCCTATTGCTTGCACAACCGTACAAGGTGAGCCTCCAATTGGAGACTTTTACTTACTATTATTTTGCGTTATTACCCCATGGTGCTCCTGCTTTGTGTTTCATAGCAAAACACCGCCTGCAAGTCTCACAGAAGTAATAAGGCCGCCTATAGTATCCCCAGTAGTCATAAATGTCCCCTATTGTGGCAGCACCATTTATAAAGCCTCCTGCAGTGCCCCCTCTAGTTATAATGACTCCATGTAGTACTTGTGTGTATGATTCCCCCTATAGTGTCCACGACATTATAATGCACCCTTGTAGTGCTCCAACCTATATTATAATGCCCCCGTAGTGCTCCCCTGTATTATAATAACCCCTATAGTGCTGCCTGAATTATAATGCCCTCTGTAGTACCGTTGTATTATAATTCCCCCCTAATGCCGCCTGTATTATAATGTCCCCTGTAGCGCTGTTTCCCTCCTGTGGTGCCACCTGTATTATATTGTCTCCTGTAGTGCCGCCTGTATTATAATGTCCCCTGTAGTGCTGTTTCCCTCCTGTGGTGCCACCTGTATTATATTGTCTCCCGTAGTGCCCCCTGTATTATAATGTCCCCTGTAGTGCTGTTTCCCTCCTGTGGTGCCACCTGTATTATATTGTCTCCCGTAGTGCCCCCTGTATTATAATGCCCCCTTTAGAGCTGTAATGCTCCCCCAGTAATGCTGACATGTTTATTAAAAAACAAATATTCACCTTACTCCTTTTCTCCACCGCCGTCTGCATTGCAGGCCACAGGCCTGAGTTGCCACATCCCGGCATCAGTCTGAGACTCGGCACAGGAGGTCGCGATGATGTCATTGCGACCTCTTGCACCGTTCTACTGCCTCATAGGCTTCAGGCCTAGTAACCTGTAGTCTGCTGTGCCCCTCTGCAAACTGCCACCCCCTTAAAGGGGTTGTCTGCTTTTTACTATTGATGGCCTATCCTCAGGATAATGCAAAACAATAATAAAAGGACGCCCACCACAGTTCCTTCTCCTAATCCAATGTGCTTACCCCACAGCTCAAAGGGTTTGGCAACCGCAGACCAACGGTCAGAAATGCAGTTTCAGAAAGCCAAATCCGGAGCCTTTATTAAAATAATTCAACTTTTATTTCATCTTCTGAATAAAATTAGCGGTACAGTAGTAGTTCACCCATAACCTACGCGTTTCGGACTCCTTCCCAAGTCCTTGTTCACATGTACTATTTAAAAGCAAAAAGGGTTACACCCATACACCAGACCCCTCCTTTTTTTTGATTCATAGTGAAAAAACTATCTGGAGTGGTCATTACAGAAAAGGAATAAAATGGATATTATAGTGTGGCTGAAGCATAAGCAGTGTGAACAGGGGCATAAGGATCTAGCTCTATCTTTACAATCTGAAAGACCAACAATGTGAACAGGGGCATATGAAAACATAGGTAAAAATACATTTTAATACAAAAGTAATAAATCTGTTTTATATTTAGACCTATAGGAAATCTACTATCCAGACATAAAATCCAGAAGGCTTCTTGACGTCTTCTTATTATCCTCGCGATAGGTCATCAATCAGATCAGTGGGGGTCTGACACCCGGCATCCCCGCTGATCAGCTGTTTGAAGAGAAAGCAGAGCTTGTACTAGCGCTGCCTTCCCTGCTCTGTTTACCTGCTCGCTGCAGCAACTGCTGCGGCACACATTGTAATTACAAGTATGGTGTCCTCATTCACTTCTATGGGACGGCTTTGTCCTATTAACGGGAGCCGTCCCATAGAAGTAAATGGGTATGCCATTCAGTCTGATGGGCAGGGGTGCCCGATGTCAGGCCCCCACCAATCTGATATTGATGACCTATCCTGAGGATAGGTCATCAATAGTAAAAAGCAGACAGCCCCTTTAAAGGCAGGTCGGCCGCTGCCTGAGGTGAGATGCTCATCTTGCCTCACGGCAGATGCGCCCTGCTCTCATTCCATCTGCCAGACCTCTCTCGTATTTCAGCCATTCTGTGGACCATTAGACTTACTCCTAATGCAATGTGCCACCCCCCAGGGCCAACCGAGTCCCAGTGTTTTAGGAATGCTGAGTGGCGATGTGGCCGTAATAGCTTTGTGTCTAACAGTGCTCCTACCTGGACACTGTCGCTTCCCAGGGTTAGGCTCCATAGCATTCAAAGGAACTGTAGTTGGAGGAATAAGTTGAGTCCAGACTTGGTAAAGTTCAACAGTTTTACTTGTATAAACTTGCGACCAGACAATACTTGATCTTTCCCTTGTCTCCGGCAGGTTTTAGAGTGCACTGGCAGGTGAACTTGAATATTCTGCTTTATCCCTCTCTGCTGTACTAATCTCTGGCTTCTGTCTGGTTTGTAGACTTTCTGACAGTTTTGGTACCTTTGAGTGGGGTGCTTTTGGCTGTTGACCCCCTCGTAACACTCAGTATATAAATTGCAAGGAGCTTTGGTGCTCTACAAGCTGCTTCCCCTGGAAGACCCCTGCTGCAGGAGAGGGAGCACTCCCCTCACTGCGCCATGTTTTGTCTCCTTCCAACTCGCAACTCAACTATAGCTTCCTACAAACCCCTCCCTTGGTAGGAAGCAGGACTAACCGACTTCTGCTCAAAAAGGGGCAGAATAGAATGGTAAGTTCCATTCTATCTAAAGATCTCTCTCTGCCAGATACCCTGTCACCTGCTGGACAACCAGGCACAGTGCATGTAATACAATACATAAGTTATATAGCAATGTTATTAAGGCACAATATCAAAGGACCTGTAATCAAGACATTATTGGTTAGCCATTAGAGACAATAGCAGGTTGTAGGAATGGTTGTGCCCGCTCCAGGGGGACTACACTAAGGGCTCATGCACACAAACATATTTTCTTTCCGTGTCCGTTCCGTATACAGAACCATTCATTTCAATGGGTCCGCAAAAAAATGGAACTTATTCTACGTGCATTCCGTTTACGTATGTCCGTATTTCCATTCCGCCAAAAAATAGAACATGTCCAATTATTGTCCGCATTATGGACAAGGATAGTACTGTTCTATTAGGGGCCAGCTGTTCTGTTCCATAAAGTACGGAATGCTCACGGACGTCATCCGTATTTTTACCGGATCCGTTTTATGCGGACCGCAAAATACATACGGTCGTGTGAATGAAGGCCTTAACAGTCCTAGTTTTAGATGTCCCTTGAATGCTCAGTTCTTCATGAAAGCCGCATAACCTTAGTCTATAACCTGCTCACAGACATCTCCATTCCACTCTGCTATCTACACATCATTCACACTGGACATGATGTGGAGCAATTGAGATATAATATTTCATACTATAATATACATTTTTCATGGAAGTAAGAATTATCGGCACTTTCGTCTGATCCGGTGTAAATTTTTGCATTTCTGAGGACTTCAGCAGTCTACGACCTGTTCACGTAGCATTATTCCTTGCATGGAGCTTGTGTTAAAGCCTCCTACTCCACCGCCATATCCCTGCTTGTTTTACTTAACTATAATTGATTGCCAGTGTAATCCCATTAGAAGGAAGCAATTGAAAGCATTCATCCTCGCCTCCATTCACCTCTTCAGATGCAGCAGGGACTGGATTCATTATTAGGATGGAGGTTTTCTACACATCAGAAAAGACCTGGAGGAATGAAATATGCCATTTGTTCTTTCATCCAGCACCTGGAACCTTTCCAGGCCATGTGGTCGCTGCCTGCGAGGATCGGGCCTCCATGATTGTCTGCATTTCCTGCATTCAATTTAACTTTTCCTCCTTGGCGACTTTGAAGAATGAAAACGTACTTTTTCAATACTTTGCTGTTTCCAGTAAGGGCGGCAGAAGAAGCCCCATTTACTGCTGATTATATTGGGGAAGGGGGGGGGGGGGGCATCAATTACCCAGGAAAGTATCACGGATACTGGATAAACAAATGTGTTTCACGGCTTGCAACCGAACAAAGCTTGTGTTTTCTAGATTGCTGGATGGGGAAGTTACAGCATGGTGATGTAGCAGAGCTGCGTTAGTCAGATAAAGCAGAGTCTTTGCTATAGGAAGAGCAGAGATAGTGTTATATCGGCAGCCAGTGCCCGCTGCGGCTCTGCTCTCCCTGGCGGGCACCTCTCCGTTCACCTGCCCCTCTGCTGCCATGCTGTATGGGTATTAATTAGATTAGGAAACACCTTTAAAGGGGTATTACAAACTCAATATTTATGACACATTCACAGGAGTATGCTTACTCAACCATTTTCCGAAATCCCATAGGAGTAGATGGAGATAGCCGCGCATGCGCAGCCATCTCTCCATATACAGCAGCAGTGAGAAGGCGCCTTGTTCTCGTGATAGAGGAGGGTCCCAGTGGTGAACATGGATGAGAATCCCCCTTTATGGTCAAATTCTGACTCCAGGTCAATAATGGTAATAGAAGCGCATGGAGAACGCGGCATAGAGAAGGAGATTTTGCCTGGGGGCGTAAAGCTCTATTTCCCACCCCAGACTACAGTGCTGCTTTCTGGAACCAGATACCATTAACCCTTGTCACTCCAAGACCTTGATTTACTGAGACAATCCATTACTGACGTGGCCTGGGAATTTATTACTCAGCTCTACGTCTCCACAGGCACCGGTAGGATGAGGAGACTAATCGTCAGCGCTTGTAATGAGTATGTCACCCGCCATATTGACACAGCAGCCATTACTAATTAGCACAATCAATGTAAACCTCCATCAGGACCATTAGTAAATCAGACTCACGTCTTAGTTCTCATCTTACCCCCATTTATAAACCATTTGAAATGACTCCTAACATGTTTTCTTTCAGTCCTAAATGTCATCGACAGACATGAAGTCAGGGGTAGAATTACTGTACTCTTAATTGCCGTCTGTGTATACAGTGCATATAATGTACAGCAAAGAAGCTGAATATTAAATGTTACTACTCCCAGGAATGATGGGAAAGGCTTTCCTACAGCTAATACTTAATGGACCAATTACACCGTACAAGGTGACCTAGGCTCGTGACCACGGTACATGACCTTATTTAACTTTCTCTGCATTCAGCACCGATGTAGAAGAGCTGAATCGGAATCAATAGTTACAATAAATAATAAGAAAAATATATATCTACACGGTCGAGTCCCATTATTACGATTACTTCCTGCTTTTGATGTCGGCAGTGTGTAGCTCATGAAGGAAGTCACGTGTGGTGAGCTGGCTGGGTGGGTATATAAGGTGTGCGATAGGCCGTTTGCACACATATCCCACGTTGCACCGAAGCAGACAGATGGTTACCGCTCCTGTACTAACAAAGCTGCATTGGCCATTGCTTCAATTTTCTCTGCAGTATTGGAATTAGGACTTCGCTGATTGGCAAATGGATGGACGTTGACATGTCAGGGGAGGAACATCAGAGAACAAACACCCTGCAACCATTGCTGGAAGAACACAAACTGGTGGTGGCAGCGTTATGGTCTGGGGAAGGTTTTCGTGGCATTCTCTGGCCACTCATTCATGTGGAAGGCACTCTCCACTGATTTGGGTATGAATCCATCCTTGCAGATCACGTACACCCATACATGCTGATTGTCTTCCCTGAGGCAGATGGGATCTTCCAGCAACACAATGCGACATGTCACACGGATGGAAATGTTTGACATTGGTTGGAAGAGCACGACCAAGACTTTCAAGTACCAAACTGCCTCCCCCCCCAATTCCCTAGAGTTGAACCCAATTGAGCATCTGTGGGAACCACCTCGATCGTCGTGGTCGCTCTATGGATACTCTCCCATGCCCAGCGGTGGGATAAACTGCAGTCAGCATGGCTCCAGATACCTGTGACAATCTTCCAGGACCTTATTGAGTCACTCCCAGCCCGTTTAGCTGCTGTCCGTGCTGCATATGGCGGTTACTCTGGATCAGGCATCCTCAAAGTGCGGCCCTCCAGCTGTTGTAAAACTACAACTCCCACAATGCCGTGCTGTAGGCTGATACCTGTAGGCTGTTCGGGCATGCTGGGAGTTGTCGTTTTGCAACAGCTGGAGGGCCGCAGTTTGAGGATGCCTGCTCTGGATATTAGCTGGTGGTCATAATAATGTGACTCAACTGTATGTGTGCTCCTTTGATGTTGGATGGAGCATGAACAGTATACACAGTAGTCTGATTCAGCCAGTCCAAAAATCAATAGGACTGACGAGCAGACCAATCGGGGAATAGATAGGAGTATCAATCAGTGTGATCAGTATTTGAGTACTGCAACCTGGTGTGCTACATTGGATTGCAAGAATTAAGACAACATACGTATTCACACCCTGAAGGTCAGTAGTTTGTGGAGCAACCTTTTGCTGCAGTTACAGATGCAAGTCTCTTGGCGCATATCTTAATTAGCTTATCACATCTAGACACTGAGATCTTTGCCTATTCTTTAAAGTAAACCTGCTCCAATGCATTCTCCCTTGGAATGAGATCTGGGTTTTGACTAGTCTAGGACATTCCAAGACATGTTTCCCCATAAACCCGTCCAGTGTAGACATAGCAGTATGTTTAGGGTGATTGCCCTACTGGAAAGTAAACTTCCATCCTAGGCTCAAATCTCTGGCAGACTGAAACAGGTTTTCCTCAAGAACTGGCCTGGACTTACTGGCATCCTTCTTTCCTTCAATCCTGACAGATTTTTCAGTCCATGTGTAATGATCGGTATGAAACAGTGCAGCCCTGAACACCCACGCCACTGTCCCTATCTACTTGCATGATCTGGACCAAATGATGGCCCACAACCTGGTGACAGTCCCTGACTTGACAAAGTGCAGGAGCCTGAACCTAATAGTGTGAAAGAGTAGTCAGACAGAAAGTGGTAAAAATGAGGAATGGATCAGAATCCAAAAGCTAAGACAAATACACAGGAGAGTGATACCAGGAGATAACGTCAGAGACAAAGTTAGCAGGCAAAGGTGAGATAACAAACTAACAAACTAGCAGAGTCAAATACCAGGATATCAAGTCAGAAGCAAAATCAGAATACAGTGGCAAAAGGTCAGAGATCCAGAGTAACAAACAAAACTAGCTAGCGATGCAGGAATACCAATCACAGGCAACTGTGGCCAGTGCTGCCTGATTAAATAGGCCATCCTCAGGAAGAATGTGATGCCGGCACCAAGCCTAATTGGCTGGTGTCCCTGCCCCCTGATAGGTTGACCAACAGAGCAACAACGGCAGTGCCGCAATAGTACAGCCATTCTCACTGCAGGAGCACAGACTAATAAGTACCACTGCCACCACCATGGGAGTGTTGTTGGGGTGGTGGGAAGTGTTGGGTTTGTGTCACACATAGGGGAAAATTCATTATTCCCCCTATGCCCTTTTTTGGGTTAAAAAGTAGCAAATACACTGGATTTGCCACTTTTCTATGCAATTGTGATTTCTTTTTATGAAAAGGTGCTAGTGAGAAGGAAGGAAAAAGTCCCAGAACCAGCGCTTTCCACAATTGAAGACTTTCATTGATGACAAGATGGTACAACAAGTCCATTGACACATTTCTGGGTAACAACCCCCCTTCCTCAGTTAAGAACATGTTTTTTTTATGAAAAGGGGTGTGATGAGGGCAGGGTGTAGGTGGGGTCATCTGCCATGGCTCATTCATCATTATTTACACCAGAAACCGGTGTAAATAATGACTGAAATCTACAGCTGCTCCAAGCTACCATAGACTTCATTTTGCACACAAAAACTGGAACAGGCATGCGCCTCATCATAAATGACATGCCTTTGCCAGCAGTGCAGGTCCCATCAAGACCGGTGTAGACTCCTCTGTGAAGTGTATGACTTATAGTGGTCCTATAGACAGATCCTTCCATCTCTTCTGTGGAGTGTATGGATGATAGTGGTCCTAAGGACAGACACGTCTCTGCTGTTGATCTTTGGAGCTCTTTCAGTGTCATCGTTGGAGTCTTTACTGAATCTCTGATTAATGTCCTCCTTGCCCGGTCTATGTGTTTTGGTGGGTGGCCTTCTGTTTGTCAGGTTTGTAACTGTGCCACATTCTTTCCACTTTGTGTAAATGGATTTAATGGCGCTGTGTGCCATGTTCAGAGTTTGGGATTTTCTATTATAACCCATCCCTGATCTATTCTTCGCCACATCTTTGTCTCTGACTTGCTGTGGAGAGCTCCTCAGTCTTCATTTTTCTTGCTCAGTAGTGTTGCACTCGGAGCTTTCAGAACAGGAGTATTATTATTATTATTATTATTAAAGCGCCATTCATTCCATAGCGCTGTACATATGGTAAGCGGTGCACATACATAATACAGACAATTGCACTAATCATAAACAAGACGAGTTACAAACTGGTACAGAAGGAGAGAGGGCCCTGCCCGTGAGGGCTTACAATGTACATGGTATGGGAGAAGGACACAGTAGGTGCGGGTGAAGTTGGTCGTGGCGGTATAGAGTCAGCAGGGTCCCTGGTTGTAGGCTTGTCTGAAGAGGTGGGTTTTCAGGTTTCTTTTGAAGAATTCCACTGTCGGTGAGAGTCTGATATGTTGGGGTAGCGAGTTCCAGAGTATGGGGGATGCAAAGGAGAAATCTTGGAGGCGATTGTGGGAAGAGGTGATAAGAGGACAGGAGAGAAGGAGGTCTTGTGAGTATTTATCCTTATATCATGGGACTGGTCATATACCACTTAGAAGGCACACAACTAATGACATTTGTGATTTCTGAGGTTAATTGCTTGGACCAGACCTAGGCTTTGGAGCAAAGGGTTGACATAGATATGCATTTATAACTTTTCATTTTTTTTTTAACAGTTTAGGAGCAGGCCATTACCTGATCAGACACATTTTCATTCAGCTGGTAAATGTCTGGATTGTGGCATCAATTAAATGGCCTAAATAGGCACAGACGGAGATTAGATGGACAAGCGATTGTCTTCTCAATCCTTTTCTGAAACAAAAGACCTCCATGTGTGACAACCAGTGAACAAGTATGATGTGACTGATTGGGGGGGATCGATTGTCTCCACAAAAGTCCATGTTAGAGTTCGGCCACATCTATATCTGCCTCCGTTGCAGATTTCGTCAAAAATATGGGACAGGCTAGAGCAGCATGCTGGATTTTGTAATAGAAACCTGATCTCATTATAGTCAGTGCGGTCCACCAGGAGGTGTTAATTTCTGGGCTTCCATTATTTTGATTGTTGTGGCTATTACAATTTATTTTGTGTCATTACATTTTTTGCATTAGAGAAACATAGCTGCTTTCTACCAATAACAGCGCCACACCTGTACACAGGCTGTGTGTGATATAGCACCCCAGTTACATTCACTTCAATGTAGCTGACAGCCTGTGGATGAGTGTGGCACCATTCTTGCAAGAAATGTTTTTTTTTAAATCTCTACAACCCCTATAAGTTGGGAGGTTGGCATTTGCTCATCAGAGTAATTGGGTTTTATGAATATCCAGTTCAGTATTCAGCGTTGGCTCTTCACTGTTACATTTGCATCATCGATGTTCCTTCCGGCGTCAGTTTTCGTTCATTGCAGCCAACTTCATATGATATGAACGGGATTCCTGCTGTGAAGAGATGGGGAAATTGGAAATAATATGATACTGACAAGGCCAGAAATAATGTGATACTGAAAAATAACTCCACAACAAAACCTCCTACAACATATTGAGGTCTGTGTTCTAGTTATTCTAAAGGAGTTGTCCAGAATTATTTCCTTTGAAACAGTACCACTCTTGTCCTCAGGCTGTGTCTGGATTTAAAGCTTATTTACTATTACAGGGGATTTTTTCATATAAAACACTGAGATATACTGATTTTATATGCCTCTATATCTAATTGAGGGGCAGGGTCTAAGCTTGAGGCTTTCTTTCCAGAACAGTTCCACTCCCAGCAAACTGTATTAAAATGAATGGGTCTAGGGTGGGAGAGGACCTGTTTTGGAAGAAAAGTTGAAAGGTGCTCTAAACCTTACTTTCCCTTTTAGACTGAGGGCCCCCATCAGACATTGGTCCTTGATTAATATCTATCTGACCCGAATGTATAAGATCTGAAGCCCACACTTCTAGACACTCGCTGAGGACAGTCACTTGATGTTCTTGGCTTTTGTCCCATCCTTCCATTGCCATTTCCTGTACCCAAGCTTCTTCAAGGTCTCGGCTGTAGACATATGATCATGACTCCTGGAAATGTTGGTAACTTCATCTCTAGTCTGGTACCACTCCTAATATGACATTCAGTTCTTACCTCACCTGGTGTCAAGTAAGGTAGTTAGCACAAACTGTAGACTATCCCATGGACTGCAACCTGAGAGGCCCCTTCAGGAAAGACCATACTTCTCTGAGGAAGGGAGTAGGGGAGAGTTGTACTCACAACTCAGATGCTTCCTGGGTCGTGCAATGATAGGAAAAGTGCACCTTTTTCTTCCCTTCAGGGCACACCCTGATCTTGGGGCTTCTGTGTGATGTTAGGTGGGATGCCGTTGGTGGCATTAGGTTTTGAGGTGCAAGGCAGGGATTCCTAAAGTGTTGCAACAGCAATACAGATATTGGTGCATGTGTGGAGGAGACCGGATTCAGTGCAACAAATCCATACTTTACTGAGGCTATTTTGCAGGTGGTTCACACAAGCACTGTACATATATATATATATACACTGCGTGCAGAATTATTAGGCAAATGAGTATTTTGACCACATCATCCTCTTTATGCATGTTGTCTTACTCCAAGCTGTATAGGCTCGAAAGCCTACTACCAATTAAGCATATTAGGTGATGTGCATCTCTGTAATGAGAAGGGGTGTGGTCTAATGACATCAACACCCTATATTAGGTGTGCATAATTATTAGGCAACTTCCTTTCCTTTGGCAAAATGGGTCAAAAGAAGGACTTGACAGGCTCAGAAAAGTCAAAAATAGTGAGATATCTTGCAGAGGGATGCAGCACTCTTAAAATTGCAAAGCTTCTGAAGCGTGATCATCGAACAATCAAGCGTTTCATTCAAAATAGTCAACCGGGTCGCAAGAAGCGTGTGGAAAAACCAAGGCACAAAATAACTGCCCATGAACTGAGAAAAGTCAAGCGTGCAGCTGCCAAGATGCCACTTGCCACCAGTTTGGCCATATTTCAGAGCTGCAACATCACTGGAGTGCCCAAAAGCACAAGGTGTGCAATACTCAGAGACATGGCCAAGGTAAGAAAGGCTGAAAGACGACCACCACTGAACAAGACACACAAGCTGAAACGTCAAGACTGGGCCAAGAAATATCTCAAGACTGATTTTTCTAAGGTTTTATGGACTGATGAAATGAGAGTGAGTCTTGATGGGCCAGATGGATGGGCCCGTGGCTGGATTGGTAAAGGGCAGAGAGCTCCAGTCCGACTCAGACGCCAGCAAGGTGGAGGTGGAGTACTGGTTTGGGCTGGTATCATCAAAGATGAGCTTGTGGGGCCTTTTCGGGTTGAGGATGGAGTCAAGCTCAACTCCCAGTCCTACTGCCAGTTTCTGGAAGACACCTTCTTCAAGCAGTGGTACAGGAAGAAGTCTGCATCCTTCAAGAAAAACATGATTTTCATGCAGGACAATGCTCCATCACACGCGTCCAAGTACTCCACAGCGTGGCTGGCAAGAAAGGGTATAAAAGAAGAAAATCTAATGACATGGCCTCCTTGTTCACCTGATCTGAACCCCATTGAGAATCTGTGGTCCATCATCAAATGTGAGATTTACAAGGAGGGAAAACAGTACACCTCTCTGAACAGTGTCTGGGAGGCTGTGGTTGCTGCTGCACGCAATGTTGATGGTGAACAGATCAAAACACTGACAGAATCCATGGATGGCAGGCTTTTGAGTGTCCTTGCAAAGAAAGGTGGCTATATTGGTCACTGATTTGTTTTTGTTTTGTTTTTGAATGTCAGAAATGTATATTTGTGAATGTTGAGATGTTATATTGGTTTCACTGGTAAAAATAAATAATTGAAATGGGTATATATTTGTTTTTTGTTAAGTTGCCTAATAATTATGCACAGTAATAGTCACCTGCACACACATATATCCCCCTAAAATAGCTAAAACTAAAAACAAACTAAAAACTACTTCCAAAAATATTCAGCTTTGATATTGAGTTTTTTGGGTTCATTGAGAACATGGTTGTTGTTCAATAATAAAATTAATCCTCAAAAATACAACTTGCCTAATAATTCTGCACTCCCTGTATATATATATATATATATATATATATATATATATATATACACCCAGTATCCTCAGTGGAATACTTCCTTTTTTGACACGATGGGGAACCTAAAGCTTGTTTACTCCCACCACATGCAGAGATGTCTGTAGCCTCAATGTAGGTGCGTTAGCTTCCTCCTTTGTGGCCACTAAAAGTTCTGTAAGCTTCAGTGTCTCCTTCTCTCAAGTGCTGGCACATAAATTGTCACTTTTGCTTTTGTAATCTATAGGGCAAAGAAGAACTGCTCCATTGCTGACAACAGCTTAGACTAGAATAAAGCAAACACCTCTGAGAGGAAAGGGTAGTGCCAGCCCTACCTAACTACAGGAACACAGACCATAAGGGCATATAATACATGAAATACTGTTACATTACCACTTTAACCACTTGGAGTGGGTACACTGCGCATATTCTACATTAGCCAGTGCCAATTTGATAATGGTCATAGAGGGTTCACTACCTCTACATGTAGATTTTCCAGGACTGTAATATCATGTGCAGTGACACCCTGGGGAGCCAGTGTAGAGGATAGGAGTGGTAGTGACCCTGATGAAGTGTTGTGTTACGGTGTACTCCCTCAGGCCGTTTCTTACTGGGGATCGGTGCAGTGGAACTATAGAACTAAAGAAGGAGGCTAGGGTTATAGCAAATGTAACAAAGTCTTTTTTACTAAGTGCAACGTAGAACTTGAAATACATACAGCAGGCTTCAAGTGCAATTCTTCTCTGGCACCAGCAAGGATATAGAGGCAGGTTGGTTGGAGACAATTGGCCTAGTGGTTGTTTGGCTGTGGGTGGCTTGGCTGTACTCCCTCACCTCTCAGCAGATATATTGATCTGGAATCTCAAGGCTTCACTTGAGAACAATAGGAGTAGTTCTCTCTGAAGAATCCCTTATCAGGAACAGGAGCTTAGGCAGTGAGCTTCCTCTCCTCTTTGAGGTTACTCAGAAACTCCCATTTTTGGCAGGAAGCAGGACCAGCCATTCATTCCTTGCTGGTAATTATGGCCAGAAGCAAATAGTAAAATACATGATACACAACAATAAACAATTTGTAGTACCCCTAAGGTCTGGGGTATTACAGATGGCCTCCTTTGCTTAGGATAGCCTGTCAATATTTTATCACTGAAGGACTGATTCCCTTGGTGTTACCAGATGACGTTAGTCCTAGTAGGCTATTTAAAGGAGACTCCAGCCTTTACCCTTCAACTAAAGATCAAGCTACATTCTTGTCTGACTGTTGTTCCTTTATTTGCTTTGACTTTGTTCCTGATCTTGTCCTGGTCTTGACCTCGCCCTTGTTCCTGTATTACACTTCTGTCTCATCCTTTGGCTTTGTTGGCTAGTTCTGAGTTCTATCCCTGGTATCAACCTCCGGTCCTTCTTCTGACATCTGGTAGTGGTTTTGCTTGGTATTGCAGCCCAATCCCATTCACCTGAACAGGATTAAAGGGGTCCTCCAGATAGGTCATGAGTTTACAGCAAAATGGCATCTTAAAGCAGCTGATCAGTGGGGAGTACCGGGTGTCAGACCCCTACTGATCTGACATTGATGACCAATCCGGAGCATAGGTCATAAATATCTTTAGCCTGGAGAGCCCCTTTAGGCTGAGTTCACACGGGCGAGTATTCCACGCGAGTGCAATGCGGGAGGTGAACGCATTGCACCCGCACTGAATCTGGACCCATTAATTTCTATGGGGCTGTGCACATGAGCTGTGATTTTCACGCATCACTTATGCATTGCGTGAAAATCGCAGCATGCTCTATATTGTGCGTTTTCCATAGAAGTGAATGGGGCTGCGTGAAAATCGCAAGCATCCGCAAACAAGTGCGGATGTGGTGCGATTTTCACGCACGGTTGCTAGGAGACGATCGGGATGGAGACCCGATCATTATTATTTTCCCTTATAACATGGTTATGAGGGAAAATAATAGCATTCTGAATACAGAATGCATAGTAAAACAGCGCTGGAGGGGTTAAAAAAAATAAAAAAATAATTTAACTCACCTTAATCCACTTGCTCGCGCAGCCCGGCATCTCTTCTGTCCATCCTAGCTGTGCGCAGGAAAAGGACTTGTGGTGACGTCACTCCGGTCATCACATGATCCATCACCATGGTAAAAGATCATGTGACGGACCATGTGATGACCGGAGTGACGTCACCATAGGTCCTTTTCCTGCACACAGCTAAGATGGACAGAAGAGATGCCGGGCTGCGCGAGCAAGTGGATTAAGGTGAGTTAAATTATTATTATTATTTTTTTAACCCCTCCAGCGCTATTTTACTATGCATTCTGTATTCAGAATGCTATTATTTTCCCTTATAACCATGTTATAAGGGAAAATAATACAATCTACAGAACACCGATCCCAAGCCCGAACTTCTGTGAAGAAGTTCGGGTTTGGGTACCAAACATGCGCGATTTTTCTCACGCGAGTGCAAAACGCCTTACAATGTTTTGCACTCGCGCGGAAAAATCACGCATGTTCCCGCAACGCACCCGCACCTTTTCCCGCAACGCCCGTGTGAACTCAGCCTTAGGCCCCTTTCACACGAGAGAGTTTTCCGAGCGGGTGCGATGCGTGATGTGAATGTATAGCACCCACACTGAATCTTGACCCATTCATTTCAATGGGTCTGTGTACATGAGGGTTTTTTTCACGCATCAGTTCTGCATTGCGTGAAAAACGCAGCATGTTCTATATTCTGCGTTTTTCACGCAGCCCTGGCCCCATAGAATGCGTTTTTCACTGATGGTTGCTAAGAGATGTTGTTTGTAAGCCTTCAGTTTTTTATCACGCGCGTGAAAAACGCATCAAAACGCATTGCACCCGCGCAGAAAAAAATTAGCAACTGAACGCAATCGCAGACAAAACTGACTGAACTTGCTTGCAAAATGGTGCGAGTTTCACTTAACGCATCCTGAACGCATCCTGAGCCAATCCGTATCGTTCGTGTGAAAAATTCCTTAAGCTGCCACGAGTTGCAGTACTAGGCACAGCCACAACCAAATGTATGGCGCTGTGCCTCAGTGGGAAATAAAATGGATAAGGCATTTGTAAGGGATCGCTCTCTCTCTCAGGGGGTCGCAATCACAGACTTCTCCTCTGACAACGGGGTTAAAGTCCAAAAGGTGCTTTATTTTGGCACATCAGCACCATCACACACATAAACATTGAAAATAAACACCTGCCCGTCTGTTGTTTCTACCTCACCTATAGAGCGCCGTTCACACACAGGATTAGATCCAGCTTCCTCAGCCTCTCTCTCAGGCTTCCGCAGCCTTTTTCCCTCCAAGTCATACACAGAGGGTTGTTTTAGCCCTCCGTGATTACAGGCCTCACCTATAGAGCGCCGTTCACACACGAGATTACATCCGGCTTTCTCAGCCATATATGGTCCAGCAGCCTCCAGGCAGTAGATGGTCCAGATGCCCTCCCGACTCTGACAGTGCGACCCTCTTTCCGTAGGCGTCACTCGGCCCCCCAAACTTCAGGCTTTACAAAGCCTTGTGGCCCCTCAGCCCTCCTGGCTGAGACCACACAGAGCCTCTCAGGTTCCCCTCTTTCTCAGGCTTCCTCAGCCTTTCTCCCCCAAGTCATACACAGAGGATTGTTTTATCCCTCCGTGATTGCAGCAGCAGGCCTCACCTGCTATCATCTCCGGCAAAAGACAATACATGTAGTGGAAGGGTGTGGACTGGCAGATCCCACTACCAAACCTATCCCCCAGTCCACATGAAATCCAGCCCAGAACAACATCTAGACAAAACTGTCTCAGCAAACTTTGCTGAAACCACGGCAGCTTTCTGGATTTCAGTTATCTCACCCAGCTCAGGTATCTGGGTGGGATATACACACCTCCCAGCACTTATACTGTACACATTACTACTAGAGATGAGCGAATTTCATATTTTGAAATTCGTTCACACTTCATTTGGTGGTAAAAGGTGAATTGCGTTATGCATTCCGTTACCACGGACCATAACACAATTCTATGACAGAATGCATAACGGAATACCTTTAGAGGCATTCGGTTAATCATTCCGTCATAATAGAAGTCTATGGCCTGCATAATGGATCCGTCCCATTTCCGTTATGCAGGAGAGGACTCCCCTGCATAACGGAAACGGGACGGATCCGTTTTGCAGCCCATAGACTTCTATTATGACGGAATGAATAACGGAATGCCTCTAAAGGCATTCCGTTATGCATTCTGTCATAGAATTGTGTTATGGTCCATGGTAACGGAATCCATAACGCAATTCACCTTTTACTACCAAACGAAGTGTGAAAGAATTATATAAGCGGAAATTCGCTCATCTCTAATCACCACTTATTACATACAGTATTGTACAGATCTCTATCTGTTCATCCTCCCCCACCTTACAGCTCACTCCTGGGCTACGTTACGTGGGTATAATATACCAACTTGCTTGTTACCGAAGATTTATTAGGACCAGATGCTGATACATAAAAACGAAATGTAAATGCTCCCTATCTGTGGTCATGTTTGTTAATGCAGACCACATGTTTCTATACGGCCCCGAGGGAATATATTTCCATTTCATTCACAGAAGCTTGGCAAATGTTTTATCTATTCTGCAGAGTTTTCAGTATTAGGGAAGGTTTATGTGGCGTGATGTAGAACATACATTTCTCGACCTACAGAAGCATTGGTTTGTGAGGCGGCATGACACAGTGAGGGGCATATACTAATGTCTTTATGCCACAATAATGACATTAAAAAGTTGCAAATTATGGGATGGGGTTTAGCAGGAGGGGACTAAAATAAAAAGTGGAAAGTTTAAAAGTTTTTAAAATAGATTTAAAATTTGTAAAATATTTTAAAAAAATGCACTTTTTCTTTATTGAAATAGCTTCAGAATTTTTTTTAAAAAAAGTACTGGTAATTGGTTTTGCCACGCCTTAAAATAACCTGAACCACAAAATTATTTGATTATTTAACCTGTAAAAAAATCTGTGCTAGAATGGTTGTATTCCGTTCATCATGCCTCCCCAAAAATAAAACAGAATAAAAAGCAATTAAAAAGTGGAACAGTCAGGAGCCTCAAATGGTACCAATGAAAACATCAACCCACCTTGCAAAAAAAAAAAAAAAACCCTCACACGGCTTCATAGACAGAGAAATATGAACATTACGGCTCTTGGAATATGCTGAAAACAAATTATGTTTTTAAAGTGTTTTATTTTTATTTTTATGAAAGCAGTAAAGCATAAAAACTTATATATTTGGTATTAGGTAATTACCAGTATAATGAGCTTTATTAATATCGCATAAAGAATGCAGTTAAATGGGACACTTAAAACTAAACCAAAAGAAAAAAACAGAAAAAAACTAATACGTTTTTCAATATATTATATATACAAGGCCCACAAAAAACAAGCCCTTATACAGCTCAACAAGCAGAAAAAAAAAGTTACATTTCTCAGAATTAAAGGGGCTTTCCCATTACAGACAATGGGAGCATATCGCTAGGATATGGCCCCATTGTCTAATAGGTGTGGGTCCTAGAACAGAGCAGGGAAGGTGGCGGAGGGCCCATTAATTTCTATGGGGCTGCCGAAAATAGCCAAGCACTGGCTCGGCTATTTTCATCGACCCCATAGAAATAAGTGGGAGCGGCGGCCTCGCAAGCGCAGTGCTCTCCCATTCACTTGTATGGGGAGAACGCTTGGCGGTGGCTACTGCTCATTCCGTTCTGCAGGACCCACACCTATCAGACAATGGGGGCATATCCTAGCGATATGCTCCCATTGTCTGTGATGGGAATACCCCTTTAAGGGCAGAAAAAATGGTGTGTCCTGAAGGCCAAAATAGGCAGTTTTCTTAAAGGGAATGTGTCATCAGAAGGATTATATACATTTTTTTTAAATATTGTAGTAAGCTGTACGGTAAAGTGGTGGAGGTTTATCTCACCCAGGTTCCTCAGCTGGGTGAGAGAGATGAAATCCAGGAAGCTGCACTTGCTTCAGCAAACATAGCTGGAGCTGTTTTGGTTTAGATGTCATGGCCTGGCTTTTATTTGGACTGAGAGGTAGGATTGGCAGTGGGACCTCCCAGTCCACACCTTTCCACTGCAGATTTTTGCTATAGCCTGAAGTATCCTAGGTGTAGGGTGCTGGGATCATTAGTGAGGAATAAAGCAGATCCCAGACTGTCAGTCTGGGGGAGATATGCCTGGAGAGCTGACCTGCATGGTTAAAGCAGGCTGACTGTGAGGCTGTGTGGAGCCTGAACTTCCCTGGTGTGAACTGGACTTATAGATGAGAGAGAGGAACTGCCTGTGTATTAGAGCCCAGACCGACAGATCCTGTTTTATGCTTTGTTGTGCTGGAACCTCACCTCAACCAGTGACACTATAACTGGGTGATCACCTGTATTGCTAATAAAGCAATGTTTGGACTTTGAAACCCGCTGTTAGGGGAATGTCTATGTAACTAGCTGGGTGGGAGGAGCTATACACTAGCTGTAGGGGCGGTGCTGGAGATGTCATAGAGGAAGGAGAAGTGCATCATGGGTTTGGTTGGATATAACAACAGGAAGTGCTACGTACAGGATGGAAACAAACCAGAGGGATTCATTTACATGGTGAAAACTTGTAAGGAAAGTCCAAACTGAAAAAAAAAAAAGCATGGGGAAAATGTACCTGAGTATGTCTTTTAAACATCATAGTAAGGGCTTGTTCACACGCCCGTTGTGGGTCCGTGGCCGTATTGCGGCTCGCATCCGGTGGGTTTACAATACACGGGCACCGGCTGTGTGCACTCCGCATCACGGATGCGGACCCATTAAATTGTATGGGTCCGCAATCACAGAGATGCGGAACAGAAGCACGGATCGGAACCCTACGGAAGCACTACGTGGTGTTTCTGTCCGTGCCTCTGCACCGCAAAAAAATAGTACATGTTCTATTTTTCTGTGGTGCGAATGGATCACGGACCCATTCAAGCTGAATGGGTCTGAATCCGTCCGAGCCATCGCACGGACGTCGCCCGTGCATTGGAGACCGCAAATTGCGGTCCCCAATGCACGGAACGGCGGCACAAGTGCCGCGTGAATAAGCCCTAATCCTGGAAATCCTCTTTAAGGGATTAAAGTAGCAGATTTTTTTATTTTTTATTTTTTGGGGGGGAATATTTGCCTTTTGATCTAACCACAATGCAGCTCCAAAGAGGTTCATGTGACACATTCAGCTCTGCTACCTCTGTATCACTTACAGTATTGATCCCATTGTCTGCCTCAGCATGTACCATCTGCTCTGCTGTAACACTTCTGGAAAGAATTATCCGCCTCTAAAGAATATTTTGGTTTTGCTACACAGGATGGTTGAGTCAAAGGCTTAAGCCAGTCTTAAAGATCAAGAGGCCTTCTCACAAGACGCTCAATATCATGAAAAGTCTATGATGACCCATGGCTCTGCTATGTCTATGTGATATCCATCCTCGGAGATCCTTATCTTATATCTCTGTGATCAGAGTTTGCTCCCATATGATACTACCCTGCCTTGTCTGACAGACTCAACATGATATTACCCATGGCTTTTCTTGGTGACACCGAGAAACATGAGATCTTGTATCTCAGGATCTTATTTTGACTTGACACCGTGTTGGTCTACTCCATGATAGTGAAAGGTGAACCTCCTGGTGAAAACCATCAGTTAGACGGAAACTTGTTGAACCCCTTGTTTTTTTTTTTGTTTTTTTTTTTGCTTTAACCTGTCATTTGGTTGATATATATTCATTATATCATTATTTTATGTCATGTGGACGGATAGGAAACCACAATTAATTTTGGGGTCAGCCTGGTGATTACATTAGTTTTGGCTTCCATCTTGATCTTTAAAGTACGAGTAAAGATGGGACCTGGTCTGGTTTATTGGATTAGTTTTTTGGGTTGTGACTGGGGTCTGCTTTAATCTAGGGCTTTGAGTTTGAATTTATTAAGGACGATATGAATTTTGATAATCTGTTTGGGTACTTTATTATTTTCATTCCATGTACAGATTTGTTTGCCTGCCTTAGCACCTTCTTCTATGTCTACATTCTTCATGCATTGTCAATATCTTTGTTCAGCAAAAGGTTTAGGCCTCATGCATGCAAACACAAGGCACAAATCCTAAAAATACGGATACTGTCTGTGTGCCATTCACATTTTTTTTACAGACCCATTGACTCACATGCTGCTCCGCATTCGTATGTCCTTTCTGCAAATTTTAGAACATGTCCTATTCTGTTCTGCAAATGGCACACAAACAGTATCCGTATTTCAAGGATCCGCAGTTTGCGGTCACATGCATGAGGCCTAAACATCTTGCTGAACAAAGATATTGACTATGCATGAAGCATGTAGACATGGTGGTGGTGGTGGTCCAAGGTTTTCGAACCGCAAAATACATAATCATGTGCATTAAGCCTTTTTTTTTCCGTATACGGAATCATTCATTTCAATGGGTCCGCGAAAAAAACGTATGCATTCCGGTACCGTATTTCCGTTCCGTTCAAAGATAGAACATGTCCTATTATTGTTCGCATAACGAACAAGGAGAGTAGTGTTCTATCAGGGGCCAGCTGGTACGTTCTGCAAAAAACTGAATGCGTCATCCGTATTTTTTGCGGATCGCAAAATACTGAAAAAGCCATACGGTTGTGTGCAATAGGCCTTAGGCTACTTCTACACTGCTGTAATATGAGCGAATATTAGCATCCATATTACTAAGCAATGTGGTTTTCCTGAAACTCAGATGATCACAGAACCCTATAGTGATCTTAGATCTACATTTTATCTGCAGAAGGTCCAGTTGTGTTGCAGCAAACTTAAAGTTAGTCTAGAACAGTGCTTCTCAATTATTTTCTGTCATGCCCCCCCTAGGAAGAAGAAAACATTTTGCGCCCCCGCGCGACTGTAAATAGTATCATTTGTCTATAAAATTGTTATAAGTACACCTCTGCATAACACTGTATCCTTATTAACGTATAAGAGAATAAAAAAAGAAAGAAATGTGGATCGGACACACACTTATGGGGGGATCTGTGGATGACGGACACTTATGGTGGGATCTGTGGATGACGGACACTTATGGGGGGATCTGTGGATGACGGACACTTATGGGGGGATCTGTGGATGACGGACACTTATGGGGGGGATCTGTGGATGACGGACACTTATGGGGGATCTGTGGATGACGGACACTTATGGGGGGATCTGTGGATGACGGACACTTATGGGGGGATCTGTGGATGACGGACACTTATGGGGGGATCTGTGGCTGGCACTGTTATACACTGCGTGCAGAATTATTAGGCAAATGAGTATTTTGACCACATCATCCTCTTTATGCATGTTGTCTTACTCCAAGCTGTATAGGCTCGAAAGCCTACTACCAATTAAGCATATTAGGTGATGTGCATCTCTGTAATGAGAAGGGGTGTGGTCTAATGACATCAACACCCTATATTAGGTGTGCATAATTATTAGGCAACTTCCTTTCCTTTGGCAAAATGGGTCAAAAGAAGGACTTGACAGGCTCAGAAAAGTCAAAAATAGTGAGATATCTTGCAGAGGTATGCAGCACTCTTAAAATTGCAAAGCTTCTGAAGCGTGATCATCGAACAATCAAGCGTTTCATTCAAAATAGTCAACAGGGTCACAAGAAGCGTGTGGAAAAACCAAGGCGCAAAATAACTGCCCATGAACTGAGAAAAGTCAAGCGTGCAGCTGCCAAGATGCCACTTGCCACCAGTTTGGCCATATTTCAGAGCTGCAACATCACTGGAGTGCCCAAAAGCACAAGTGTGCAATACTCAGAGACATGGCCAAGGTAAGAAAGGCTGAAAGACGACCACCACTGAACAAGACACACAAGCTGAAACGTCAAGACTGGGCCAAGAAATATCTCAAGACTGATTTTTCTAAGGTTTTATGGACTGATGAAATGAGAGTGAGTCTTGATGGGCCAGATGGATGGGCCCGTGGCTGGATTGGTAAAGGGCAGAGAGCTCCAGTCCGACTCAGACGCCAGCAAGGTGGAGGTGGAGTACTGGTTTGGGCTGGTATCATCAAAGATGAGCTTGTGGGGCCTTTTCGGGTTGAGGATGGAGTCCAGCTCAACTCCCAGTCCTACTGCCAGTTTCTGGAAGACACCTTCTTCAAGCAGTGGTACAGGAAGAAGTATGCATCCTTCAAGAAAAACATGATTTTCATGCAGGACAATGCTCCATCACACGCGTCCAAGTACTCCACAGCGTGGCTGGCAAGAAAGGGTATAAGAAGAAAATCTAATGACATGGCCTCCTTGTTCACCTGATCTGAACCCCATTGAGAACCTGTGGTCCATCATCAAATGTGAGATTTACAAGGAGGGAAAACAGTACACCTCTCTGAACAGTGTCTGGGAGGCTGTGGTTGCTGCTGCACGCAATGTTGATGGTGAACAGATCAAAACACTGACAGAATCCATGGATGGCAGGCTTTTGAGTGTCCTTGCAAAGAAAGGTGGCTATATTGGTCACTGATTTGTTTTTGTTTTTGAATGTCAGAAATGTATATTTGTGAATGTTGAGATGTTATATTGGTTTCACTGGTAAAAATAAATAATTGAAATTTGTTTTTTGTTAAGTTGCCTAATAATTATGCACAGTAATAGTCGCCTGCACACACAGATATCCCCCTAAAATAGCTAAAACTAAAAACAAACTAAAAACTACTTCCAAAAATATTCAGCTTTGATATTAATGAGTTTTTTGGGTTCATTGAGAACATGGTTGTTGTTCAATAATAAAATTAATCCTCAAAAATACAACTTGCCTAATAATTCTGCACTCCCTGTATATGTGCCATCCACAGACCCCCCACCCCATAACAGTGCCATCCACAGTGCCCCCCCAGCCTATAACAGTGCCATCCACAGACCCCCACCCCTTAACTGTGCCATCCACAGATTCCGTGTGCCCGCCGCCGCCGTTTAAAGTTATAAAACATGCCCCCCTCACTCCTAATAGTACCGTATATCCAAATTTCTTCTGTATAATGCCGGCAGGCGGGCCGGGCGGCCGGCGCGTCTCTCAGTGACGTCACTTGTCTGCGCCGCCTGCTTCATTCATAAAGCAGGCGGCGCAGGCACGTGACATCACTGAGGGACGCGCCGGCCAGCCGCCTGGCCTGCCTGCCGGCATTATACAGAAGAAATTCGCACACCCCAAAGGCCGGCCCTGAACGAGCCCCCCTTTACGGAGCCTGGCGCGCCCCACTATTTGAGAAGCACTGGTCTAGAACATCTTATCAGCTTGTCTTCTCATGTCTGTCTATAGGGGGCAGAATGCCACTGAGGGTGCAGTTAACCTAAAACTGGACCTGGCTACAACTCCTATAAAGATCTATTATGAAATTATGGTAATAGAAAGAAGATACCACAGCACTCAATGTCTTCAATGCAATTTCCAAGTTTATTTGCCAAAAGATGCAACGTTTCGACTACATCGAGTCAGTTTCAAGCAGAGTTGCCCCTTTGCTTGAAAAAGACTCAATGTAGTCGACACGTGGCATATTTTGATGAATAAACTTGGAAATTGCATTGAAGACATCGAGTGCTGCGGTATGTTCTTCCTATTATATGCAAGGGGCCTGCTGGGCTAGGTCCTGGCACCACCACTTTATGGACCGTCCTTCTAGGACTTAACAGTGGTGCTGTTTAAACTCAGATGTTATGAAATGATGGTGGATATTTACTTCTATGACAGTAATAGTCATCTTGGCTCAGTGGCGTGTAGACCCAGTCTAAGCTTCACTCTGGGGCACTATCACTTTTGTGTATGCTCCTGTCGAGTAGTGTCCTTGCCTTGGTGACCCGATCTTACTCATCCTTGGAGAGGTTATTGGCAACATACAGTGCACATTTTAAAAAAGCAAACAAAAAACTAAACGAAAAACTTCATGTATATCAACTACACTATGTTCTTCAACTATACAACATCAGCAGGGCGTATCATCTCTAAACAGCTGATAAATAATAATATAATGATACAAAATTACATTTGTGGAATACAATTGGCCTGAACGTTGTATTATCCTTCAGTAGACTTCATTAGCAACGAGGTAAATGTGGTAGACCGAAAAAATGCAATAAAGAGCAATCGTTAAATGATGATGGAGTCAAAACAAAGACTTTCGGCTAAATTGTTGTTGGCCCTAGAATTAAAAAAAAAGAGACATTTGGCCTTGACACAAAGTAACCGTATAGTTCCAGAGAGAATTTATTATTACAGAATCTGTTGGGCCAAACTGACTTGGCTAGCTGGTGCTTCCAGTTTGCTGACTGTCTCCCCTGTCTCCGCAGGCTGAAAAGAAATATTGGTTGAAGATTTTTGATGAGATGCAGTCATAGCATAATTTGTCACATTAAAGTTATAGAATTTTTCACTGGGTAACCCTATAGAGCACCCAGGGATCATGTGCAGGAAGCATGATATAAACTTTATAAGCAACGCCTGTCTTCTGTAATATTCTATCTGTCTGTCCTCTTCTTTTCTACACTATATGGACATGAGTATTGGGACACCAACACTTTACATCTAAAAGAGCTCTTATGACATCCCATTCTAAATCCAAGGGAATTAGGGAGTTGGTCTTCCCTTTTGCAAATAAAATAGCTTCCAGTCTTCTGGGAAGGCACATTTTTGGGGTGTGCCTGTGGGAATTTTTACCCATTTATCCAGAAGAGCATTTGTGAGGCCAGGCATTGATGTTGGAGGAGAGGACCAGGCTAGGGATGAGCGAATCGACTTCAGATGAAACATCCGAAGTCGATTTGCGTAAAACTTTGTTAGAATACTGTACGTAGTGAGCGCTCCGTATAGTATTGGCTCAGATGAGCCAAAGTTATTACTTTGCAAAATCTCGTGAGACTTCGCGTAATAACTTCATAAATTCATTTGCACTGTAAAAAACCTTTTACCGAACTCGGGTTCGGTTCCAAGGTACCACTTGGAACCGAATCAGAGTTCGGTAAAAGGTTTTTAACAATAAAAATTTATTTTTTAAGTTATTACCCGAAGTCTCGCAAGACTTTGCGAAGTAATAACTTGGGCTCATCTGAGCCAATACATTCTAATACTGTACGGAGCTCCTGCTCCGTACAGTATTCTAACTAAGTTTTATGTGAATCGACTTCAGATTTTTCATCCCAAGACGATTCGCTCATCCCTAGACCAGGCTATCAATCTCCATTCTAGTTCATCCCAAAGGTGTTGGATGGGGTTGAGGTCAGGGATCTGTGCGGCTAGTCAAGTTCTTCCACACCAGACTCCCCCAACCATGTCTTTATGGAGCTTGCTTTGTGTAGTGGGCACAGTCATGCTGGGACAGAAAAGGGTCTTCCCCAAACTGTTCCCACAAAGTTTGAAACGTGCAATTGTCCAAAATGTCTTTTGTCTTCATGCTGAAGCTTCAAGATTTCCCTTCACTGAAACTAAGGGGCTGTGGCTGACACTTGAAAGAGACCCCATAGCATTATCCCTCCGGCACCAAACTTTACAGCTGGCACAATGCAGTCAAGCAGGTAATGTTGTCCTGGCAATTACCAAACTCGTCCATCAGACCAACAGATGGAGAAGTGTGATTCATCACTCCACAGAAGACATTTCCACTGCTCCAGAGTACAGTGGCAACGTGCTGTACACCACTCCATCCTATGCTTGGCTTATGTTACCAAGCACAAATTCTTGGATGCCGCTGCTCAGCCAAGCAGGCTGTATTGTCCAGTTTTAACTGTTTGTGGAATTGTGAACTGATCAATAAAAAGGTTTTGAAGCAACCACCTAGTTTCCGAGAAACGTTCATTCCTACCATGTAAGGAGTTGTTTGCCCATGTTGAAGTAAACTCCTGAAAGTAAAAAAAAGAAACGTCCAATATATCTACTGTAATGATATGATATCACAAGGATGAAGTGGGCTAAGGACATGCATGCAGATAGAGGTAACTTTTTCTTGCCCTTTTTGATAGCTTACCATTGGCCAAATAACCTATTTCAGGTACAGCAATGCAATAACTTTTATTTAGTCCCAGAATCACCCAGACTTCATAGAAATGCATAGTCTTTGCTATCTTCTCCCCCTCCTCCTCTTGGTCTTACTTGGAATTCAATGTATTGTCTGATGTATGCTTGTGTAGTATCCATATTAAAAGATTATCCCATGAAAAACATTTATTACTCATTTACAGGAGAGGTACCTAATGTATAAAAAGCTGTGGGTGCTACTGCTCTGACCCCCCACCTATTATCCCCACAAACATTGTCTTCATCATCTTTATAAACATTTTCTTCATCATCCCCATAGATACTGGAGGTCATTTATCAAGACCGGCGTTTTAGATGCTGATCTTAATAACTCTGGCTGTAGATCCGCCGAAGTTATGAAGAGGTGCCGGCCTCCACATAACTTCGGCGTATCCATCGCTGGTCTAAATGTCAGCAGGCATCCTTGCTGGCTTACTTTTAGACCATTTTATACGCCTAAAACAGGCATAGAAAATGATGAATGAGACGGGCCTGCCTGCCACTCCCCTTCCTCGCCAATGCCATGCCCACATTTTATACCTGGCATGGGTGGGGAAAAGTCAAAATTGGCACCATAAATACTATTACTAGAAGCATATTTCTGATGGGAAATAACCCCCCATTGTCTTCATCATCCCCATAGACTTAGTCTTCATCATCCCTATAGACATTGTTTTCATAATCCCCACATACTTGGTCTTTATCATCTTCATAGTCTCCATCATCCCCATAAATGTTGTCTTCATCATTCCCATAGACATTGCCTCCATCATCCCCATAGGCATTGTCTCCATCGTCCCCGTAGTCATTGTCTCCATCATCCCCGTAGACTTTGTCTTCATCATCCCTGTAGACTTTGTCTTCATCATCCCCGTAGTCATTGTCTTCATCATCCCCGTAGACTTTGTCTTCATCATCCCCGTAGACTTTGTCTTTATGATCCCTGTAGACTTTGTCTTCATCATCCCCGTAGACTTTGTCTTCATCATCCCCGTAGACTTTGTCTTCATCATCCCCGTAGACATTGTCTTCATCATCCCTGTAGATATTGTCTTCATCATCCCCATTATAGCAGAAAACTGGCATGGGGGGAATGATAATTTTCCTCACACTGTCTTCATCATCCCCCATAGACATTGGGGGAATTTATCATTCCCCTCACTCTTATTTTTGTGGCATAAAAGTTGCAGGTCTTAATAAAGCTCTAAGCTGTCAGTGGATCCGCTGATGTTAGGAAGAGGCTCCGGCCTATTCATAACTTTGGTGGATCCAGCGAAGGTATCTGCGCCTGAAACATGCCTAATGTAGCGAATTTTCAGCTTAATAAATGAACCCCTTTGTTTTCATCATCCACACACAGTAGGGCAGGTATACTAAGACTGGTGCAAGCCTCTTAATAAATTTTGTGGATCAGCCCCTAACCATCAGCCACAGCTTGCATGGAGGGACAAAGCAAGGAGGTGGATCTGCGCCGCCAGGATACAGAAACTCGAAACCGGGGAGTAAAGCAGCAGAGGCCTCAGGCTGCCACTGTAACACTATCTTCTGTTCTGGGCTGTGGTCACATGACTATGTCCATGCAGCTCTTTCTTATATCCTTATATGGTTGTTGGCATTATCCACCTATAATGACAATGAAAAAAACTTTTTCCTAAGTTTGCTCACCACCATACTGCATGAAAATTACTTCCTATTTCAGGACACTTTTTTTCGCCAGCAGCGGGGGACCGCGATGGGTTCGAATGCCGCACCGCCTTATGCAAACTGTTATATGTCATGGTTCGAAAAAGAATATATATATGATGACACTTTATATAAGGACCACTGCATTTTCTGGAGACGATTTATCGATGACATATTTTGCGTGTGGCGGGGCGACATTCGAACCCTCGAACAATTCATGCATTACATCAACTCTGTGTGGAAGGAACTGCAGTTCACCATGCATTCAGATATGTCTAAAATTAATTTCCTTGACACTTGGGTCATAAAAGATCCGTGACAGAGGCTATCCGCGAGATCTGTTAAATACACAACAGGCGAAACCGCCTAAAGACAGTACCACTACTAGTGTTAAACCGCCACGGGTCCCTTTTGTGGTGAAATACCACCCCTGGGTCAACAAATGCAGGACTATCCTCAACAAACATTGGAGTATTCTCAGCAGAGCCTACCCCAATGTCACGGAATTTCAATCTCCCCCTATGATATGCTACAAAAGGTGCAAAAACATCCGAGACATCCTAGTCAGGGCTGATGTAGGTAGTGACAGACATACCCAGCGCCAGGCCACCCTCTCAACACCCAAGAATGGGACATACCCATGCCTTCAATGTATACACTGCTCTAGTGTCATTAAAGGGGAACACTTCACCCACCCATACACAGGGGAAAAATTTAAAATAAATGGCTTCTTTACTTGTAATAGTAATTTCGTTGTCTATCTCCTGAAGTGTCCCTGTGGTCTTGTGTATGTCGGTGAGACCTCCATGAGGATGAAAGACCGTTTCTGTAAACACAAATCTACTATTAGAAAGAAAAATTTACTACTCCCCATCCCACATCATTTTGAGGAACACCGACATGCCATTTCCCAGCTACGCTTCCAGATTATAGAGCACGTATCACTGCCCAGGAGAGGAGGAGACAGGTGTAAAATGCTCAAAAAAAGAGAAGCCTTCTGGATCCATCGCCTCCAAACCCTAGAACCAAAGGGATTAAATCGTGATTATGACTTAAACAGTTTTTTATAAACTTTATTGTGCAGTGACTCTCTCAACATGTTCCCTCTTTCTTTCTTCCACAGAGAACTTGACTCCAATCTATATCATTTAGTGCTTGATCAGGGCGTAAGTGTACCACGCATAATAGCAGCACCGCTGCATTCAGTATTTTGCATTATATCACAAGGTTTAGCAAAATGTGGCAGTGTAAAGCATGGTGTACTGTGCATTAATTATGTTCTTTTTCCTCTTTTTTCTTTTGAATTAGTTTGCTATAGTAACTAGCATCCAGCATGTTATATTATATCTTTGGAAATATATCATTCAGTGCTTGATCAGAGCGTAAGTTTACCACGCATAATAGCAGCACCGCTGCATTCAGTATTTTGCATCATATAACAAGGTTTAGCAAAATGTGGCAGTGTAAAGCATGGTGTACTGTGAATTAATTATGCTCTTTTTTCTCTTTTTTTCTCTGAATTAGTTTGTTATAATAACTAGCATCCAGCATGTTATATTACATCCCCAGCATTATATGATTCACAGCTTACAGCAGTGCCTAGCCTGGTGCCCTATCAAGCAATTAATGTCAGCTGCTCATCCACCTGTTCTATCACTATCTCTGCATTGTTGTGTCCTTTGTTTACAATGTTGCCATGGTAACCTGATGTCATTTCCTGCTCTATCGCGGTCTATTTAAATTGTCTGTAACTTGTACACACTATGTTTTGACAAAGGCTCACAGTAGCCGAAACGCACGCGTCACTTATCATTTGTATGTGACCATTAAATCTATTTGAAACTATTACTGAAGCGAGTGCTGGTCCTTACTATACCATTATCTGTGGATCTTCCTCCCGGGACGCGCGCACCGCACCGCTGAAAGCAGAAGTGCCGCTTGTATCTTCTCTTGGATCTTTCTTATATCCTGTGATGTTATGTCCATGCGTGGGGCAGTGATAGGGGAGCGTCTACAAACCAGAGTGATTTACATGATGTAGGTAAGCAACTACATAATCATATATTTTACAAAAATACAGTAATCCTAGAAGACCCTTTTAAATGTAATATAAGGCATGAATTTCGCCTCTAATTTCATACCTATCACTAAGCACATGACACGTCTGCCAGATTCTATAAATCTTGTACAACACCTCCAATGATTGACAACTAAGGCTATATTATTTCCCCTATTATATTCTGACCTCTCTCCTTACCTTGCCGTTCATACTTAACGCCATACAGGACTCTCAGCAACATCAGGCTTGAACCTGGGAACGAATTGCACGTCGTGTCTCAGCCCAGGAACCCTAGAACCTAAATCTCCCATCCTCCAAGAATGTAGACATTTTTTAAAGCAATATTAAAAAAAAGTTAAATTTCCAATTGCACAAATGTTTTACTTACAAATCTGGCCTAAAACCGTAGAGCAGTAGACAAGTGAGCTGAGCCTGGGACACACACGCTCACAGAACTGGAGGAAGTGGCTTACTATACTTTTGGTTGGTAACTGATACTCTTGCTGCTGCTGAAGTGGCCATAAGGTTAGAGGGAAGAATGAATATCTTATTATTTCCAACATATGTTTGCAGTTGTGGCCGTTAGAAGGATCTCCCTTAATCAGCCTGGACACCAGGTTGGCTGTTACGTCTCCATTTTTCATCCTAACCATCCTTCTATATTTATTTGAAGCCTATACCAACCTCTGTGCTCTATTGATGTTCTTGAAAGATTTATAGATAATGACCCCCCCAGTAGGACTTTTTTTTTTTTTAGAAGAGTCCTAAGGGATCGGCAGTTAACTGGTATAATAAAGCAGGCAAAATGTACAATTACACTAGGCGCTGGGAAGAAGATTTATACAATGTGGAGTATAACTTTTCTTTAAGGGGGTTTATAATGGTGAAGGGGCCCTTGTTCAGGACTGTAATCAATTAGTGAGAGTGAAGAGCATGCTCTGGAGGACCCAGCACGTAGATTTAAAAGGAAATTGTGTAATGCTTAATTTCCCCTGTGGTGGCGCTGTAGGGAAACTTAGCAGTTGCTGCTGATTGCCTTCAAAGATTGCAACTGATCACTGAGGGTTCCAGCAGCAGGACACTCTGTCATCAATTTGTCATCAGAAAAGGGGGCAGGAGACAAGAGTCCTCAGTGCCAGCTGTAGTTGTTATTTTGTATATATATTTGTTGCAGTTGCAGAGAGAGCAGAGCCTCTAGGTGTAACGGTAATGCCCCTTTTTCTATTAGAGGCTCATTTGCATTTATTCTCTCTCCATCTGGAAGACATGTCTAGCAGTCAACGATCTTTCACCAAGAAGTACACAACCCAAAAGTAGCCTCTGAGATCTTTTATTTTATTTTATAGGGCATCGTGAGAAGCACTTTTTATGCCCTCTTGTGGCAAGACCCAGTGTCTAATCAGACCAAAACTGTAATCATTTACATATCTGCCTGGGACACAACTGCAGGACGAGTTCTGCAGCAATCCAACATTTCTATCTGGTGTGGTATTCTTTTTTTTTTATCAGTGAGTAGCTATACACCATTAAAGGGGTTGTCTCACTTCAGAAAATAGCATTTATTATGTAGAGGAAGCTAATACAAGGCACTTACTAATGTACTATGATTGTCCATATTGCTTCCTTTGCTGGCTGGATACATTTTTCTATCACTTTATACACTGTTCGTTTCCATGGTTATGATCACCCCAGAATCCATCAGTGGTGGTCGTGCTTGCACACTATAGGAAAAAGCACTAGCCTATGTGTGCTCCCACGGTCCTGGCCACCAGAGAAGCAGGCGCTTTTTCCTATAGTGTGCAAGCACGGCCACCACTGATGAATTACAGGGTGGTCTTAAGCAGTGTATAACGTGATAGAAAAAGGAACCCAGTCAGCAAAGGAAGCAATATGAATAATAAAAATACATTAGTAAGTGCCTTGTATTAACTTTTCTCTCCATGATAATTGCCACTTGCTGAAGTGAGACAACCCCTTTAAGGGACATAGGGAAAGAGGTTGTCTTTTATTAGAAAATCTTTTTAAATAGAGCTGGAAAGTTTTATTTTGTGATTAATGGTAAGAGGAAGTGACAGTAAACATAAGAAGTTCAAAGATCTCACAATAGTTTTGCCAATACACCACTAAAGCAACTTAAAGAGTTGTAGTCGCACGTTTTTGGTGTGTTTAATATTAATGTGCAAGAACAAGTCGATCCAAAGACCTTTGCACAAGTCTGGCAATAATTAGGATCTGGACTGTGGATAGAATCCAGATTTTGAGTACATGAGACTTTTTGCTTTGAACATGTTCTTGGCTGTCAAAATTTTAATACTTAAAAAAAAAAAAAAATTCTCTGAATTGTTTATTTTACTGTTTAGAGTGTATATTACAGCAATCTAATGCGGTCTCCAACCTTAGGTTCTCCACAACGCTCAGCATGCCCGCAAAGTCCCTTTTTCTTCAAATCTCCATTCATTCTTTTGCTTTTTTAAATTTATTTATTTTACTCACTTATATAGCGCTAGTATATTCCTCAGCGCTTTACAGACATTGCGCTGTCCCTAATGGGGCTCACAATCTAAGGTCCTATGAGTATGTCTTTGAAGTGTGGGAGGAAACCCACATAAACACAGGGACCAAGGACCAAGGACACAAACTCCATGGAGATGTTCTCCTTGGTCAGATTTGAACCCAGGACCCCAGTGCTGCAAAGCACCAGTGCTAACCACTGAGCCACCGTGCTGCCTATCAGCCTGCCTCGCTATCTATGATAATAAAAAAGAAACATTCCACGGCACTCCCAAAAATGTAACTCAAAAATTTTGTTTTTTATTCACCAAAGTGGCGTTTTAGTCCTCTTACTGGGACTTTTCTCAAGCAGTGACAAAATACAAAGGTATACAAATACAAATTGATACATAATGCATAATTAACCCTTTCATGACCAAGGGTCATTGATGCCCCAGTGTCCAGGTCAAAATTTACAAATCTGACATGCGTCACTTTATGTGGTAATAACTTTGGAACACTTTTACTTATCCACGCCATTCTGAGATTGTTTTCTCGTGACACATTGTACTTCATGATAGTCATATATTTGAGTCAATATATATCACCTTTATTTATGAAAAAATCCCAAATTTACCAAAAATTTTGAAAAATTCACAATTTTCCAAATTTCAATTTCTCTGCTTCTAAAACAGAAAGTGATACCTAATAAAATATTTATTACTTAACATTCCCCATATGTCTACTTTATGTTGGCATCATTTTGGAAATGTCATTTTATATTTTTAGGACGTTAGAAGGCTTAAAAGTTTAGAAGCAATTCTTACAATTTTTAAGAAAATTTCCAAAACCCACTTTTTATGTACCAGTTCAGGTCTGAAGTCACTTTGTGGGGCTTACATAGTGGAAACCCCCATAAATGACCCCATTGTAGAAACTACACCCCTCAAGTTACTCAAAACTGATTTTACAAACTTTGTTAACCCTTTAGGCGTTCCACAAGAATTAAAGGAAAATGGAGATGAAATTTGTAAATTTCACTTTTTTGGCAGATTTTCCATTTTATAAAAATTTTTTCTTTAACACATTAAGGGTTAACAGCCCAAAAAAATTCAATATTTATTACCCTGATTCCGCGGTTTACATAAACACCCCACATGTGGTCGTAAACTGCTGTACGGGCACACGGCAGGGCGCAGAAGGAAAGGAATGCCATACGGTTTTTGGAAGGCAGATTGTGCTGAATTGGTTTTCTGAACGCCATATGTTTTTTATTTTTCTGCTGATCGTCTTGTGCAGGAGCTCGTTTTTTGCAGAAAGTGTTGAGGTTTTTATTGGTACCATTTTTGGGTACATAGGATTTTTTGATCATTCATTATTACACTTTATGGGGCAAGGTGACCCAAAAATTGGCTGTTTTGGAACAGTTTTCATTTATTTACTTTTGCAGCGTTCATCTGAGGAGTTAGGTCATGTGATAGTTTTATAGAAAAGATCGTTACGGACGTGGCAATACCTAATATGTATACTTTTTCTTATTTATTTAAGTTTTACACAATAATAGCATTTCTGAAACCAAAAAAATGATGTTTTAGTGTCTCTATAGTCTGAGAGCCATAGCTTTTTTATTTTTTGGGCTATTGTCTTAAATAGGGTATCATTTTTTGTGGGACGAGGTGACGGTTTGATTGGTACTATTTTGGGGGTCATAAGCCTTTTTGATCGCTTGCTGTTGCACTGCATTTTTATGGTGTTTATCAGACGGGGTCTATCATGTGATATATTTATAGAGACGGTTGTTACGGATGCGGTGACACCTAATATGTGTATTTTATTTTATTTTATTTTTTCATTTTTTTATAGGAAAAGGCAATTTCTTTTTTTAATTTACATTTTTATTTATTTATTTATTTTTCATTTTTATTATTTTCACTTTCTTTTTTTATCATGAAGATCCAGTGGGGCTTATGGCTGTACTATACTTTGCAATGCTCTTGCATTGCAAAGAATAATACTATTAGATGCCCTGTAATGCCCTGTAGGTGGCAACAGCGGACCCTTTTGCAAAGCGTCCTGTTGCCATGGCAACCATCGGGTGCTGCAATCACAGCGCTGCAGCCCCGATAGTTGAGAGAGGGAGCTCCCTCCCTCTATTAACCCCATGGATGCCGCAACCGCAGCATCTATGGGGTTACAGGAGAGTGTCAGCATAGAGCTGACACTCTCTGCTGATGGCGGCGGCTCAGTAATGGAACCGCCGCCATCACACACAGCAGGGGGATCGGGGGCAGCGCTGGAAAGGGGGGGGGGATCGAGGGGCAGCGCTGGAAAGGGGGGTGATCGGGGGGGTATGGCTGCCAATATTGAGGGAGGCTGGGGCAGGAGGGGCGGGTAAGAATGAATGCATGGGGCGGGGAGGGGGCGGACCGCATCAGGGCAGCTGCCTCTAGGGGATGAGCTGCAGGCGGACACAAGGGGGGGCTTTGAGGGGCAAAGATGGGGTGCACAGCCACAGATCGGGGGCACAGAACTAGGGGTCGGTATTATGAGGACCCTACCTGATTTCATGCTCTGATCTGCAGAGCGCAGATCAGAGCATGAAACCGGCAATTTTTTTCACTGCCGCGATCCGATTGGTTAGTCTGCACAGACTAACCAATCGGATCGATTGTCGGCAAGGGGCCACTCTGATTGGTCCCTTGCCGGCATTAATAGACTGTATGCTGTCCGTGACAGCAGCAGGGCTCGGGCAGAAACTTTAAAGAGCTGGTTTGACGTTTATATACGTGGTAGCTGCACGGGGTATGTGCAGCTATCACGTATATATACAGATTGCGGTCGGGAAGGGGTTAAGGAAAAACCATGATTTTATAATCTCATAACATGATCGAAAAGGAATCATCCTCAATATAAACAGTGATTCATATAAGTGCTAACAAAAATGAATTCATATCTATCCCAATTGTGGCACAAGTGAAATAATAATTATTAATAATTGATTAACAATAGCTGTGTACGTGATACAGCTTAATTGGAGTTCAAGAGAAATGGGACTACTTAAAAATGACACTATGGAAGGCAACAGAAAATTGCATTAGGCTTGTCAGTGAAAGCAAAAAAAAGGAAGAGACCACTGTGGTACTCAGCAGAAGTGGCCATTAAATCATTAAAAACAAAAAGATAGCATTTAGGAATTATAAAAACAAAACAAAACGAGGATGACAGGCAAATTTATAAGATTAGGCAGAGAGAGGCCAAACAAGTTATAAGAGCTTCTAAAGCACAGGCAGAAGAGAAATTAGCTCAGTCAGGGAAAAAAGGCGATAAGGCATTCTTCAGATACATAAATGAAAAAAGGAAACTAAAACAAGGAATTACCAAATTAAAAACAGAAGAAGGAAGGTATATGGAAGAAGATAAAGAACTAGCTGACTGCCTCAATGAATACTTCTGTTCAGTTTTTACAAAGGAAAATGAAGGAAAAGGACCTCAGTTAGGAAAGAAGACTAATGAATCTTTTGATGCATGTGTCTTTACAGAGGAAGAGGTTCTAAGTCAGCTGTCTAAAATTAATACAAATAAGTCACAGGGGCCTGATGGGATACACCCAAAGCTATTAAAAGAGCTCAGCGGTGAACTAGCAAAACCATTAACAGATTTATTTAACCAATCACTGGCAACAGGAGTCGTCCCAGAAGATTGGAAATTAGCAAATGTTGTGCCCATTCACAAGAAAGGTAGTAGGGAGGAATCGGGCAACTATAGGCCAGTAAGCCTGACATCAATAGTGGGGAAATTAATGGAAACCATACTTAAGGAGAGGATTGTGGAACATCTAAAATCCCATGGATTGAAAGATGAAAAACAGCATGGGTTTACTTCAGGGAGATCATGTCAAACTAATCTTATTGATTTTTTTGAATTGGTGACTAAAATAATAGATGGCGGAGGTGCAGTAGACATCGCTTATCTAGACTTTAGCAAGCTTTTGATACTGTCCCACATAGAAGGCTTATCAATAAATTGCAGTCTTTGGGCTTGGACTCCCATATTGTTGAATGGATTAGGCAGTGGCTGAGGGACAGACAACAGAGGGTTGTAGTCAATGGAGTATATTCAGACCAAGGTCTTGTTACCAGTGGGGTACCTCAGGGATCTGTTCTGGGACCCGTATTGTTTAATATCTTTATCAGCGAAATTGCAGAAGGCCTCGATGGTTAGGTGTGTCTTTTTGCTGATGACACAAAGATTTGTAACAGGGTTGATGTTCCTGGAGGGATACACCAAATGGAAAAGGATTTAGGAAAACTAGAGGAATGGTCAAAAATCTGGCAACTAAAATGTAATGTTGATAAGTGCAAGATAATGCACCTGGGGCGTAAAAACCCAAGTGCAGAATATAAAATCAGTGATACAGTCCTAACCTCAGTATCTGAGGAAAGGGATTTAGGGGTCATTATTTCAGAAGACTTAAAGGTAGGCAGACAATGTCATAGAGCAGCAGGAAATGCTAGCAGAATGCTTGGGTGTATAGGGAGAGGCATTACCAGTAGACATAGGGAGGCGCTCATGCCGCTCTACAGAGCACTAGTGAGACCTCATTTGGAGTATTGTGCGCAGTACTGGAGACCATATCTCCAGAAGGATATTGATACTTTGGAGAGAGTTCAGAGAAGAGCTACTAAACTGGTACATGGATTGCAGGACAAAACTTACCAGGAAAGATTAAAGGACCTTAACATGTATAGCTTGGAAGAAAGACGAGACAGAGGGGATATGATAGAAACTTTTAAATACATAAAGGGAATCAACAAGGTAAAAGAGGAGAGAATATTTAAAAGAAGAAAAACTGCTACAAGAGGACATAGTTTTAAATTAGAGGGGCAAAGGTTTAAAAGTAATATCAGGAAGTATTACTTTACTGAGAGAGTAGTGGATGCATGGAATAGCCTTCCTGCAGAAGTGGTAGCTGCAAATACAGTGAAGGGGTTTAAGCATGCATGGGATAGGCATATGGCTATCCTTCATATAAGATAGGGCCAGGGGCTATCCATAGTATTCAGTATATTGGGCAGACTGGATGGGCCAAATGGTTCTTATCTGCCGACACATTCTATGTTTCTAAGTATAGTAGTACAAATAAAAACAAATGAATAAGAACGACAATGTAAACATCTATCTATTATTTAGCGCTGCAGCACTTATATAGCTCTGATATATTCTGCAGCACTTTTATAGACATTAGCATCACGCTGCCCCCAATGGGGCTCACAATCTAAGTTCCCTATCAGTATGTGTGGGAGGAAACCGGAGAAAACCCAACTAAACACAAGGAGAGCATACAAACTCCATGCAGATGCTGTCCTTGGTTGGATTCGAACCTAGGACCCCAGCGCTGCAGGCATTAGTGCTAACCACTGAGCCACCTGTTTCTTTTTTTGCCACTTTCACATGGTCACTGTTTGGTATTTATTTTGTGTCAGTATTTGTAAGCCAAAAGCAGAGAAGAGGCACAAATGTTTCCAATATACTTTGGTTTCACTCCTGGTTTTAAATTAGGGTACTTTCACTCAGTTCCGTCCTAGGGGTTCAATACCGGAAAATAACTGATCAGTTTTATCCCCATGCATTCTGAATGGAGAGTGATCCGTTCAGGATGCATCAGGATGTCTTCAGTTCAGTCTTTTTGACTTTTCAGGACGTAGATAATACCGCAGCATGCTACGGTTTTATCTCCTGCCAAAATTCCAGAACACTTGCTGGAATGCCATTTTTTCCCATTGACATGCATTAATGACGGACGGGGCCAATACTGTGACTATGAGGCCCTTTGAGATCTGTGTACACCCCTGTGTGTGGCTTGTATACATTTGCCTATGTGGGATTATATATTGCACCATGAAAAATAAAAAATTTGTGAGGTATGTGTGCATGTACTGTATACCAGATGTGTAAATTACTTATTTATTTTATTTTTAATCCATCCAGGAAAATTTATAGCCACTGGCCAACGTTTTGGTCTAGACATAGACCTTGTTCACGGCCTTAGTCATGGTAGCGTGGTTGGAGCACTGCACTGTAGACATATCACGACGCATTCTGTTGATGACATTTGCAATGCACCCACTCTGTACTGCAATAACACCGCAGACATGTCACACAACCTGGACACACACATGCTACCGTCACCTGGCCCGTGGCACAATCATGCCACTAATCCCATGCAGGTCATTCGCATGACCAGAAACATTATACAGTGTAATACAATGTTGCAGTGTACACACATATGTTGCTTATTTATAGACACGCTACACTGTCTGGCAGGGGCGTAACTAGAAGTGACTGGGCCCCACAGCAAATATTTGTAAGGGCCATCCCAGCGCGCTTCGCACCCCCCTCCTCCTGTGTAAACCCCACTCCTTTGGCACAGTGTAGCGGTATACTGTATATTGTGTGGCACAGTGTAGAGGTATACTGTATATTGTGTGGCACAGTGTAGGCTATATGTGTATAACATAAACATATTTCGTATGAAAACTTACAATTACTTGGCTTGGCCCTTGGCGATCTCGGACACCACTTCAACACTTTGGCCGGGGGCTCGGCGGAGCTGATGTTGTGTTTTATCCTAATGAGAAAGATTTCCTAATAAGGATTTGGAGAAAGGGCAGAGGGATAGCAGAGCAGGGAGAGGCTGGTGCTGCTACTAGGGGTCATACCATGGGGGAGTAATAAAGCCACCCATAATGCCCCCCGGTAGAAATAATTCTCCTTATAATGTGACAGTGAAAAAATACCCCCTTGTAATGCCCCCAGTTGAGCTAATGTCCCCATAGTGCCCCCATAATGTCATAATGTACCAGTATAAAATGGCCCTATATAGTGCCCCAATAGATGCCCCCATAGTGCTCCTCTCCCCCCTTCCTGCTAGTGCCCCCCATAATGTACCAGTATAAAATGCCCCATATATAGCGCCCCAGTAGATGCCCCTCAATGTCCGGCCTCTGATAGGCTGCCGGCCTAGTGTCCCCCATAATGCCCCCCAATAATGTGCCAGTAAGTGTCCCCATAGATGCCCCCCCATCATGTGCCAGTATCAAGTGCCTCTCCTCCCCCCACATGTCCCAGTATCATAGTGCCATCTCCCCCCCATGTGCCAGTATCAAGTGCCTCTCTCCTTCCCACCCCCCCATGTGCCAGTATCATAGTGCCAAACCGCCCCATGTGCCAGTATGAAGTGCCTCTCTCTTCCCCCCCGATGTCCCAGTATCATAGTGCCATCTCCCCCCCCAAAAAATGGCAGTATCAAGTGCCTCTCCCCCCATGTGCCAATATCATAGTGCCAAAGCCACCCATGTGCCAGTATCATAGTGCCAAACCCACCCATGTGCCAATATCAAGTGCCAAACCCCGCCCCACGTGCCAGTATCAAGTGCCTCTCTCTTCCCCCCATGTCCCAGTATCATAGTGCCATCTCCCCCCCAAAAAAAGTGCCAGTATCAAGTGCCTCTCCCCCCCATCTGCCAGTATCATGGTGCCAAACTCACCCATGCACACCCAGCACACCCAGCTCTGCTACATCTATATATCTCTAAGTATTGCTATACAGTAGATAGATATATAGAGATATAGCAAAGCTGAGTGTGCTGGGGCAGCTGTCATGTGTATAGATGTAGCAGAGCTGGGTTTGCTGGGGCAGCTGTCATATATAGAGATATAGTAGAGCTAAGTGTGCTGGTGCAGCTGTCATGTGTATTAGATGTAGCAGAACTGGGTGTGCTGGGGCAGCTATCATATATAGAGATATAGCAGAGCTGAGTGTGCTGGGACAGCTGTCATATACAGATATAGCAGTGCTAGGTGTATTGGGGCAGCTGTCATGTGTATAGATGTATACACTTAGCTATAACAATAGAAGTCTCATATTTTTTCAATCAGTAGCAATGCAGCCCTTATGGCTGTGTGGGTAAATGCTTTGCCTCTGATACATGGTACATGGAGGTTATTGGTTTCAATCCCAGACACTTCAGGTCAGGAGACAGTAAGATTAGATCACATTAGCGAGGGGGCCTGGTCCGCTGCTGCTGTGAAGGGGCCCTGAACATTAAGACAAGAATCGATCATATTTAACTAACTTGAAAATAAACTGTCGCACACGCTGCCGGGGCGCCGGCCCCCGAAGCAGCCGCTTCCCCGGTAGTTACGCCACTGGTGTCTGGGTTTGGAGCATTTCCACCCGTTTAGGCCACTTTTTTATGTGTATGGAATGTGCCACTTTATTTTGTTGGTAACGTTCTTTTGCACCTGGTAGCTTCTGTGCCACATGGTCTGTTGTGGGTGCGTCTCACAGCTTTATCCTGCCTCACAGTGCATTGGTGATACCACTATGGAGGCATGTGAGAGCCTGGCTGTGAGTTGGTTTCTAGCACTGTTCAGACCCTGTTCACACACCACGGGCAGTTGAGTGGTAGGACCCCATGCGTGCTGAGACACCGTGACGTGGTGCATGAGGGGCTCCGATATGTTCCTGACTAGAAGATATTGGCAAAGTTCTCAGCTTTTAACATCGGCTTGAGAAATTAGCTAGTATTGTCAGTTGCGTATCATTTTGGTGCATTTTTTTGCAGTGATTTGTGTATGTGTATATTATTTATTTATAATATTTATTTGAAAACAGTCACTGGCTACTATAACTTGTACTGAATGTGTCCTATATGTGTTGCGTTGTGCCCGTGTCACCTGTAGGGGTCACTGTGTCGCTGCCACTGTAGAATTGCAGACAACCTGACGTTAGATGTTTTCAGCTTCTGAATGTGAACTGCGCTGTCCATCTGTAATGATCCCCATACTACTCTGCTTGCTTCAGTTTCACACATATAGGAAAGTGAGTGAAAGGGCATTTCCCCAATATAATATTAAGTGCATGAGTGACAACAAGAGAACATCCTACAAGGGAATAGTCAACCAACGTTTCTAGGCTTCTGACAACGGAGGGAAGTTTGCCTAGTTTTGCTGTGAGACATCTCTCATAAAAAAGAACATTTGTCTTTCAGGGACTAAGGAAAGCTGAGAGATCAAGATAAGATTATTATTATTTTAATATGAGAGAAAGCATAACACCTTTTCTTAGTCGTGGCCATGTATCTAACTATAATGGAAAGTCACGCAGGAAACAGAAAATATATAGTTTTATAAAATTCCCTAATTTCTGGACATCTGGAGGACAACACCTTTTCTGAGTAGTGGGCCGGCTGGGAAAGCTGCAGACAGCCTGCAGGGGACATGTGGTATTACACAGCACCCATTCATATTAATTGGTAGTATTATAGTAGTTATATTCTTGTACATAGGAGCAGTATTATAGTAGTTATATTCTTGTACATAGGAGCAGTATTATAGTACTTATATTCTTGTACATAGGAGCAGTATTATAGTACTTATATTCTTGTACATAGGAGCAGTATTATAGTAGTTATATTATTGTACATAGGAGGCAGTATTATAGTAGTTATATTCTTGTACATAGGAGCAGTATTATAGTAGTTATATTCTTGTACATAGGAGTAGTATTATAGTAGTTATATTCTTGTACATAGGAGGCAGTATTATAGTAGTTATATTCTTGTACATAGGAGGCAGTATTATAGTAGTTATATTCTTGTACATAGGAGGCTGTATTATAGTAGTTATATTCTTGTACATAGGAGCAGTATTATAGTAGTTATATTCTTGTACATAGGAGCAGTATTATAGTAGTTATATTCTTGTACATAGGAGCAGTATTATAGTAGTTATATTCTTGTACATAGGAGGCTGTATTATAGTAGTTATATTCTTGTACATAGGAGCAGTATTATAGTAGTTATATTCTTGTACATAGGAGCAGTATTATAGTAGTTATATTCTTGTACATAGGAGGCAGTATTATAGTAGTTATATTCTTCTATATAGGAGGCAGTATTATAGTAGTTATATTCTTGTTTATAGGAGGCAGTATTATAGCAGTTATATTCTTGTACATAGGAGCAGTATTATAGTAGTTATATTCTTGTACATAGGAGGCAGTATTATAGTAGTTATATTCCTCTACATAGGAGGCAGTATTATAGTAGTTATATTCTTGTTTATAGGAGGCAGTATTATAGCAGTTATATTCTTGTACATAGGAGCAGTATTATAGTAGTTATATTCTTGTACATAGGAGTAGTATTATAGTAGTTATATTCTTGTACATAGGAGCAGTATTATAGTAGTTATATTCTTGTACATAGGAGCAGTATTATAGTAGTTATATTCTTGTACATAGGAGCAGTATTATAGTAGTTATATTCTTGTACATAGGAGGCAGTATTATAGTAGTTATATTCTTCTATATAGGAGGCAGTATTATAGTAGTTATATTCCTGTACATAGGAGCAGTATTATAGTAGTTATATTCTTTGTCAATTGTCTTTTTATTGAAAAGCATATCAAAAGAGATGTTTACATACATTAATGCACAAATCAGAGTTATTACAGACAAGTCTAAAGCGTACTTTGACAGTATAGTGCATAGTATACATATGACATATATAAAGTGCATGTCTTCAGAGCAAGGTCATCTAGAACCAACTAATTGACATTTGGTGTGTGACCTGATGTAGGTAGGTCAAACAAACATATAAAAAGGGGGGGGGAGGATGGGGGATGGGGGATGGGGGGGTGTCCTTAGAACTGGACAGATACGGTCTGAGGCTGTTAAGATAACCTTTGATGATTCCAAAGGGAGGAAGAAGGTTTAGCACCCTCCATTCTCACTAATGTGTCGTTCCTGTCTGGGGGGACATTTTCAAAGTTGTTTGTCTGTTGAAAATTGTTTAAGATGTTGGTGTACCATTCGCATATCTATATGTAATCCATGGGGCCCATAGCTTTTTGTGCTTCTCATGTGCCCTAAGTTCCCAGCCCGCTAGCTCTTCCATACGATGAACGTGATCTAGTTTGCTTAACCACTGAGAGGTGGTGGGGGGTTCTTTACTCAGCCACTTTTGGGGGATAAGTAGACGGGCAGCTTGAATCAAGTGTATAACAAGTTTGTTCCTTGATGGCGATAGTTCTTTTGTTGGAAGCCATAAAAGAACCAACTCTGGGGTTAATGTCAGGTTAGTGTTTAGAATTTCATTAATGGTCCGAGAGACGTCATCCCAGTATCCTCTTATTTTAGAACAGGACCAAAAAATGTGTAGAAGAGTGCCACTCTCTTCCCCACACCTCCAACACCTGTCATGATCACTCAGACCACTAAGAAATAGTTGTTTAGGGGTGAGGTACCACTGTGTGAGGACCTTATATGAGTGCTCTTGGATCTTCACGCAGCGGGAGAAGCCATGCGAGTGTGCGTGCATACGGAGAATATCTGTCTCCGAAAAGGTAACCTTAAGGTCATTAGCCCAGGTGTGGACATATTGTGGAGTAATGCGACGTTGTGGTGAGATCAAGGCCAAATATATAGTGGATATCAATTTGCGTTGAGGGGAAGGGGGGGGTTGCTAATTTTTCAAACCATGTCGGGGTCATTACACATGACTTCTGAGTAGTTAGTTGTTTCCCAGCAGATTTTATAGTTATTAGGTCTAGAAAGTTAAATGTACTCCAGGCTAAGCTAAGGGGATGTTGATCCGGTAAAGTGCCGTTTACCTTTCCTATAAAGTCAGCTGTGGAGAAATCTCTTAATCTGTGCCAAATCTGCGAGACCTGAGATCCTGGAGGCTGAATCGAGTGTGGTATGAGATCTGCTGGCATTATACTAGGGGGGTTCTGTAGGAGCCCATGTGTCTTGTTGAGCTGTTTAATGACCAGGCTAGTGCCCTTTAAGAGGACATGTGAATGGAGTGATGCATTTGCCTGACCCCATAGGGCTGCTTTCTGTGGTTGGGTGAGCTGCATTAGTTCCAGTTCCGTGCCCAATGTGCGGTAGACAGGGGAATAAAGCTGCAACCACCTCCTCAGGTGAATAGCCCTGTAATATGTTTGGACATCCGGCAGTGCTATACCTCCATGACCACGCCCCAGTATCAGTCTCTGGTGAGGAGCCCTAGCCTTCTTGCCGCCCCATAGGTAAGTCATAAAAAGCCTGCGAATCCTTGTAAAATATGAGTTAGGTAAAAATATTGGCAACATCTGTAGTACGTACATAATTTTTGGGAGGACAAACGCTTTTAGTATATTCTTCCTTCCCATCCAAGAGGAATAAGGGAGGCGTAGCGATTGGAGCAGGTTTTGGACCTCTGATATTAGGGGAGTATAATTAAGCCGGAATAAATCTTCCGTGCAGGCGGAAATCCTAACTCCTAGGTAGGAAACACAGGAGGACTGCCATTTAAATGGTGTATTTGATTTCAAAATGGCTATGGAGCTCGCCGGAGCATTAACGTTTAAAGCTTCTGACTTGGTATAATTCATTTTGTAGTTTGATAGCCTACCATACTCTTTAAACAGTGTCAAAAGATGCGGGAAGGCCTCGACCGGGTTAGAGACCATGATCAGTAGATCGTCAGCATATGCCACGTTAATGTATTCTATGGCGTCATTTTCTGTTTTCACACCACGTATATTCACATGGTCTCTAATGGCCTGAAGAAGGGTCTCCATGACCAATATATATAAGGCAGGAGATAGGGGGCAGCCCTGACGTGTCCCGTTGCGAATAGGGAAGGATGGGGACAATGTGCCATTGACCCTGATTCTAGCACTCGGATCCTTGTACAATGACATGACTGCCTCCTGAAATCTCGTCGGGATTCCAAACCTCAGTAGAGTCCTCCTCATAAAGTCCCAGCTCACCCGGTCGAAGGCCTTCTCCGCATCCACACTGAGCAGCGCCAAGGGGAGGTTTTTCTTTTTGGCCCACTGTATTGCTGTGATTAACCTACAGGAATTATGATTCCCTTCCCTCCCTGGAACAAAGCCAGATTGGTCAGGGTGTATAAGTTTAGGGAGTAGTTTACCCAGACGTGTCGCCAGAAGTTTAGCCCATATTTTTATATCTACGTTAAGTAACGAGATTGGCCTAAAACTACCGCAGAGAAGGGGATCTTTCCCCGGTTTGGGGAGGATGGTTACCGTGGCCTCCAGTGATTGTTTATGAAGGGTTTCACCATTTAGGAGTGCATTGCACCACGTTACCAGGTGGGGTATTAATATATCTGAGAATTTTTTATAATAGCCCACTGGAAAGCCATCTGGGCCAGGACTTTTACCCATGGGCATAGAGGCTAGTAACTTTTTCACTTCTAGTTCAGTGACTGGCTCTAATAAGGTGTCACTTTCTTGGGAGGTTATCTGGGGTAGATTGAGGCCTTTCAAAAACAAGTCTGTTGCTTCTGGTATTGATGGATCTGGGTGATTAGGGTCTGACAGGCCGTATAGTTGCTTATAGAATTTTTGAAATTCTTCTGCAATGTCAGCTGTTTTATGCAGCATATTTCCAGTACTGGATTTGATATTGGGAATAAACATGGACTCTTTCCTTTGTTTAATAAGGGAGGACGTCAGTTTAGAACCTTTATCCCCGTGTGAGTAGTGTTTAAATTGGGCATATTGATAAGCCTTTGCGTTTTGAATGTTTAAATGGTCTTTTAGTTGTGATCTTAGCTGGGTCAGTTCAGTCTGGACTTTTATTGCTCTAGACCGTTTATAGACCGCTTCTTTATCTGCTATCTGAACCAAGAGATCGTGTAGGATCTTTTGTTTCTCTTTTTTAACCCTACTACCTAAGGCTATTAACTCTCCCCGGATAACCACCTTGTGCGTCTCCCACAGTGTCGTCTGGGGCATACCTGGTGTCGCATTATCTATAAAGAAGTCCTTTAATTTTTGCTCCAGGATTGAGGTATCTGCTTGTCTATCTAGCAGCGTCTCGTTTAAGCGCCACTGTCTAACTGAGGCAGGCAAGCTGGAAAATCTGAGGGCAGCAGAGACTGGGGCGTGGTCAGAGACGGACACAACACCTATGTCGGCTGAATCCACCATATCCACGGCATTGCTTGACAGTAGGATATAGTCTAATCTTTTATATGATTTGTGTGGGGCCGAGAAGAAGGTGAAGTCCCTAGTATCTGGGTGGGCTAGTCGCCAGACGTCCAGCAGATTCATGTCTGATATGTACCTATTGATGCACCCCAGTGCTGATTGGGTCAATTGGGAGGAGCCGTCAGAAGCATCAATGATAGGATTCAGTGTGACATTGAGGTCTCCCCCAATCAATCTAATCCCCTCTGCAAACAGATCTAGTTTACTTAGTGTGATCTTGATCCATTGTTTCTGGCCACGGTTAGGGCTGTACAAACTAGCGAGTGTGACCTTTTGTGTACCTATGAGGCCTTTCACGAAAATGAAGCGGCCCTCAGGGTCCGTCAGGGTAGATATCAATGTAAATGGTACTTTTCTAGAAATTGCAATACCCACTCCTCTTTTTGCTTTCTCAAAGGCACTGAAATACCAGTGTTGGAAGTATGGGTTCTGAATTTTAGGTACATTTGTTTCTCTAAAATGCAGCTCCTGAAAGAAGCAAATATCTGTATTGTTCTTTTTTAGCAGACGGATGACCTGAGAGCGCTTTTGTGGGGTGTTAAAGCCCCTTACATTATACGTTGTACATTTAATTGACGACATCATTGAGAAAATGGGGTGACTTTGGAACCGGAGAACTCCAGTTATTCACATCGGCCGTATCTAGGGAGTGAACTAGTAACATCACAACTAAAGATTCTGTCAACATGACAAGTATAACAGTGCAATGACTCCCATGCCAGCAACACCGCAGCAGGTCACTTAGCTGCAGTGAAGCGGGCATGAGCAGCCATTTAATCAGGCACATGTACCAGGTCTGTGCCAAGATAACCCTGGTAGGTAGGGGGGGTACAAAGTGGAACCATATCTTCATAATGGTGTCCACATTGCGCCACCTGCTGAACTGGTGCGGGATAGCACCTTACATATTATGGTCTAGGTTGAATGCAGTAAAATAACATTGCAAAGCAGAATGTCTGCTCTGCAGATTACAACAAGAACGGGAACAATTCAGGACTCATGACAGACAGGTATACTTGCAGACTTAAGATGTGATATAATCAAGTAAGAACCTGTCCCTCTATGATGTCTGTGGAGAACTTCATCTGAGGTAAGATAACTCCTCTGTATAGTCTCTAGGACTTCAAGTGTCTCTAGATCTGTGCTGGTTCCTCTTCTTCTGTGAAGCTTTAAGCCATCCTGAGGCCTCTGGGAGATCTGGCAGCTGTGTTCCAATCTCAGCAGACGGCAGCCATGATGGTACATCTAGTGGATCTGTTTGCAGCAGCTCCCAGGCCGCCTGGAGATCTTGTGGCAGGCGAATGGTGCAGCGCTTCCCATCTACAGCAAATGTGAGGCCGAAGGGGAATAGCCATTTATATGGCACCTTGTGATGGCGCAGATGGTCAGTGAGGGGCCGCAGCGCCCTCCTCTTATTCAATGTGGAGGATGCCAGGTCCTGGTAGATAGAGATTTTAGCCCCCTCATATATGATCTCCTTCATATTTCTGGCAGCCTGCATTAGGGCAGCAGTGTCCACATACCTCAGGAGACCGCATACCACGTCTCTGGGGTTCTCTCTCTCTTTTGGCTTCGGCCTGAGCGCTCTATGGATTCTTTCTATTTGAATCTCGGCTGCTCTGGAGCTTCCCAGGAGCAGGGAGAAGATGGCGCCGGCAGCTTCTGGTAAGCCTTCATGTGGGGTGCTTTCAGGCAGGCCGCGGATCCGGAGGTTTTTCCTCCTATTCCGATTCTCCTGGTCTTCTATGAGGGAGTATGCAGTGTCCAGTGAGGCTGCCAGAGCCATGGTGTGATTGCTTGCAGCTCTGATGTAATTCGAGATGGACGCCTGGTTACTTTCCAGTGTTTCCACCCTCGTGCCGATATGCTTCAGGTCAGCTTTAATCTCCTGCAGATCCTGAACCACTGGGGCCAGGGCTGCTGATAAAGCTATAGTAGTTATATTCTTGTACATAGAGCAGTATTATAGTAGTTATATTCTTGTACATAGGAGCAGTATTATAGTAGTTATATTCTTCTACATAGGAGACAGTATTATAGTAGTTATATTCTTGTACATAGGAGCAGTATTATAGTTGTTATATTCCTGTACACAGGTGGCAGTATTATTGTAGTTATAATCTTGTACATAGGGGCAGTATTATAGTAGTTATATACTTGCACATAGGAGGCAGTATTATAGTAGTTATAATCTTGTACATAGGGGGCAGTATTATAGTATTTATATGTTTTTACATGGGAGGCAGTATTATAGTAGTTATATTCTTGTATAAAGGAAGCAGTATTATAGTAGTTATGTTTTTGTACACATGAGGCAGTATTATAGTAGTTATATGCTAAATTAGGTTTTTTTTTTCCATGAAATGGTAAAATGTCTCACGTTTAGCATCTGATACGTGTTCTATGCTCTTTTGTGAATAAGCTATGGGTCTATGAGATTTAAAAATCATTGAATTCTGTTTATACGTACCTTTGTTTGCATTTTACAGAGTCACAACTTTTTTGTAATTGGGGTTTGTGTAATCTGTATCAGTGTTTAGATGTCAGATCTATTCCTTCTTTAGCTACTTGAGATGTTGCCTGTGACACAGATGTAGCAGATTTTGTTAGGTGTGGCAGATAAGCAGAAATTGGTGTCACCTTTTTGGCTGCAGGTGCTTTATACAACCATAATTATCTAACAAGAATGGAATTGCTGGTATAAGGATACAACAAAGGGCGGTAATATCCTTGCTGAAGCTCTTCATCTATCAGACCCTTTGATAGCTTGAGCTGGTGTTATTTTAGACTAAGTCGCAGGTGGGTGCATCTTCATATGAAAGATGAAAGGCGATGATTAAACCCTCTTTATTCTTAAAACGACATAGATTTATTGGAGTATTTTGAAATGTTTGGTCAGCTCATAATGTAATTGAACTTCGGAAAAATAATGAAGGGTTATGGCCCAATCAGAAGCTTTTCAGGAACCAGAGGCTCTCTTGGTCCTTATCTTAGAGATCAATATAATTAAACCGTAGTGTGGTACTGTCATATCATTGATCCCTCGGAAGCTACAGCTATTTTATTCATCAACAGATGTCATAACAAAAAAGCAACCAAAGGCCAATACAAAACACACCCAACTCCTCCTTAGGCAGCTTTATACACATACCTCCCAACTTTTGAAAAGAAGGAAATGGGACACTGTGTGCGGTGCACAACATGTGCAAGAACATTTTTTTCATACTAGGCCACGTCTCTAACTCTGCCCAAAACATAACTATACAGACATTATCCCACGCAGTCCACTAAATGTCCCCACATAGTAATTATTTCCCCTTTATGCCGCAGCAGAGTAGTTATGCCAACATTGTGCCCCCTTTACAGGTTATAACCAGATATGTGCCCCCTCACAGTAGTTTTGCCCTGATATGAACCCCATTACAGTAGGTATGCCAGATATGTCCCCCCCCACAGTAGTTTTGACCTGATATGTAGAGATGGCCTTGCGGTTCGCCCGGCGGTCGTTTCGCGGCGAACTTTGCGTGTTCGCGATTGCTCGAACATGCGAACATATGGAGAAATTCGCGCCCGCCATATTATTTTACATTGTGAAGAACTTTGACCCATGACACATCCATCAGGTGGTACAGGACAGCCAATTGAGACGTTTCAGCACATGGACACACCCCCTACCTTATAAATAAACCTGATCTGGCCGCCATTTTACATTCAGTTTTTTGCCAGTGTAGGGAGAGGTTTCTGTGTGGAGCAGGGACAGGCTGTTAGGGACACCAAACGCTAGATAATAGGGCCACAAAAGTCCTTTTAAGGACTGGTATAGGTGTGCTATCGATAGGTGTGATACACAGAGGGGTGCGATATACTTATAATATACTTTTATAATGAGTCAAAAACACATAGATCTATATAGTGATCACCTGGAAGTCAGGGGCCGAGGGGCTAGGGGCTTACTAGGGCCATTTTTATATAGGGTAAGGTTCCGGACGGGGTCGCTCTTATCAGGGCGGGTGGTCTGTGGTTAGGCTATCAGGGCCAGAATAGCACCCCCTGTAGGGCAATATCAGGGACAGTTCTTTGCCCACCCTGTCCTTCAATACCACATCATCGTCTTGCCCAGGGATGGATGTTTTTTGCTTTCACTACTGGATTCATCGATGTGCACTGGAACCCCCCGGATTGTGGTAGGACATATGGTGTCTGATTTGGTGCCGCCGAGCACTTGTTATTGCCGACCACATCTACGCTTTTTGCTTAACTTTAATAATTTCATTTATTTTCATTTTGAGGGATATCTTTTCCATTCACACGTCCGCAAAATGGGTCCGCATCCGTTCCGCAATTTTGTGCAGACCCATTCATTTTCAATGGGGCCGGAATGTGCTGTCCGCATCCGCGGATCCGCACTTCTGCATCTGTGCTTGCGTTTCCCCAAAAAAATAGAATATGTCCTATTCTTGTCCGCAGTTGCAGACAAGATTAGGCATTTTCTATTATACTGCCGGCGATGTGCGGTCCACAAATTGCGGAATGCACATTGCCGGTGTCCGTGTTTTGTGGATCCGCAAAACACTTACGGACGTGTGAATGGACCCTCATAGTAACATTATTAAAGGTTCCGTTTTATCTTCATGTATATTCTAATGGATTGCCTTCCTTGTACAATGTTATAATATACTTTCTATGTTAGAAAGTATATTATAGTGCATTTGTATTGTGCGGCAGTTGTGTGCGGTTCTGCTGCTATACTGCAGGTATATAGAGGGACAAGCGTTATTGGAACAAATAATTTCTACTGGTGTGATATACCAGTCCCCCCCAAAAAAACTGATTGAAGCGGGGTGTTATATACTAATATACTTTCTTTATAGTGCATTTGCGCAGTCGCGTACGCGAAAATTATATTGCCGATATTTCGCATTGAAAACAAAAATAAATGGAGATCGCAAATTCGAATAATACATCTGGTGTCACTGTCCATGTTGTGGGACTATTTGTGCACTTCTAGTAATTATTTCTTGGCTGCAAATATGAGCTGAAGGTCTTTCAGGTTCGCCTGCTATTAAAAGGAATGGGACCCGTCGCGAACTTGTGGTGCGCGAACATTTGATCGCGTTCGCGAACCATCCCGGCAGATGTTCGTCCATCACTACTGATATGTACCTCCTCACAGTAGTTTTGCCCTTATGTGTACCCCATCACAGTAGTTGTGCACAGATATATTCCCCCTCATAGTAGTTATGCACAGATAGGTGCCCCCTCATAGTAGGTATGCACAGATAGGTGCCCCCTCATAGTAGTTATGCACAGATATGTGCCCCCTCGTAGTAGGTATGCACAGATATGTGCCCCCTCATAGTAGTTATGCACAGATATGTGCCCCCTCATAGTAGTTATGCACAGATATGTGCCCCCTCATAGTAGTTATGCACAGATATGTGCCCCCTCATAGTAGTTATGCACAGATATGTGCCCCATCATAGTAGTTATGCACAGATATGTTCCCCCTCATAGTAGTTATGCACAGATATGTGCCCCCTCATAGTAGTTATGCACAGATATGTTCCCCCTCATAGAAGGTATGCACAGATATGTGCCCCCTCATAGTAGTTATGCACAGATATGTGCCCCCTCATAGTAGTTATGCAAAGATATGTGCCCCCTCATAGTAGGTATGCCCTGATATATTCCCCCTCACAGTAGTTGTGCACAGATATAGTTATGCACAGATATATTCCCCCTCACAGTAGTTATGCACAGATATGTGCCCCCTCACAGTAGTTATGCACAAATATGTGCCCCCTCATAGTAGTTATGCACAGATATCTGCCCCCTCATAGTAGTTATGCAAAGATATGTGCCCCCTCATAGTAGGTATGCCCTGATATATTCCCCCTCACAGTAGTTGTGCACAGATATGTGCCCCCTCACAGTAGTTGTGCACAGATATATTCCCCCTCACAGTAGTGTTGCACAGATATGTGCCCCCTCACAGTAGTTGTGCACAGATATGTGCCCCCTCACAGTAGGTATGCCAGAATATGGGCCCCTTCACAAAAGTTATGCCCAGATATGTGCCTTCCCATAGTAGTTATGCACAGATATATGCCCCTTCACAGTAGTTATGCACAGATATGTGCCCCCTCACAGTAGTTATGCCCAGGTATGTGCCCCCTTCAAAGGAAGTGAAAAAAAAACTAAATGTATATACTTCCCTAGTTCCTCCGATGATCTGCGCTCCCCAGCAGCAGCAGGATGGATGCACATCGCACTCCTGGTCTGTGTAGGAGCACAACCTGCCCAGCAGTGTGGAGCGCTGGCAGGGTCGAGAAATGGTGAATGTTTCATCATTACAGGCAGGTCCGGGACAAGGTATTTCGGCACCCTAGGGGGAGCAGGAAAATTGTGCCCCAGAATCAAGTGGAAGTGATATTACTTTCTAATGAAAAGATGAACACACATACATTTGAAAGAAGCAGTCAGGGGCAGATCCAATGCCTTACAGTTGATGTCTCCACAGATTTCAATTCTTCACTTTCCTTTTCTTCTCCATTTGGTTTATCACACGCAGACACCTTTCGTCAGGGGTGTGCAGACCCCTCTGCTATAAAGGAAGACACCAGTATTACTATATGGCACATGGGTGACTGTTACAGATTTTGCAAATCAGCCACCAAATTTATACAGACCCATCCTGCTGCTACCCCCAATTCTGTGCCCACTTTGCTCCCCATGCCCACAAACACTACACTGTCATTACCATACAGATAGTGCCTCCCCCATAGCAATAGTGCTCCCAACAGTGATAATACATAAATTAGTAGCAATGCCCTCTGTATTGTGCCCATTAATAATAATAATGCCCCACAGTATGCATGATATTAATAATACCACCAGTGCCCCCAATATATATAATGCTCCTCCTGTACTTCCCCCTGTATTATATAACTCCCCCATAGTTCCAGGATATAATACTTCTCTTCACCCCTATGTCGAGCCAGTATATATATGCCCCCTGTAGTGCTAGTATATAATGCTCTTCCCTTCCGCTATAGTGCATATATATATATGCCCCTATAGTGGCAGTATATATAATGTATCTTCTTAGTACCTGTATATGATGCTCCCCCCTGTACAGCCACTATATAAAGCATTCCCCAGTGCCAGTATATAATGCTTCCCCCCTGTACAGCCAGTATATAGTTATATAATGCTCTCCCAGTGCCAGTATATAATGCTCCCCCCTACCCTAGTGTCAGTATATAATGCTCCGGGCTCCCCCCCCACCCTAGTGCCAGTATATAATGCTCCGGGCTCCCCCCCCCACCCTAGTGTCAGTATATAATGCTCCCCCTCAACGTAGTGTCAGTACATATGATGTTCCCCTATCCTAGTTCCAGTATATATGATGCTCCCTCCATCCCAGTGTCAGTGTATATATAGTGCTCCCTCCACTCCGATGCCAGTATACATGATGTTTCCCCCACCCTAGTGCCAGTATATATAATGTTCTCCCCCAAATCAGTATATATGATGCTCTCCCGCCCCAGTATATATGATGCTCTCCCCCACACAAATATATGTGATTCTTCCCCCACCCCAGTGCCCGTATATATGATGCTCCCCCCCACCCCAGTGCCAGTATTAGTATATATGATGCTCCCCCCACCCTAGTGCCTTTCTTGGTGCCCCCACTGCTACTAGTGCCATTGCTTAAGGTAAAAACACAAAAACTTACCTCACTCCCGTTCTCCCGCCAGTGCCGCCACCATCTGTGCTGCAGGCCACAGACCTCTTCTGATTTCTGGCCTGTGTTGCCACATCCCAGGGCAAGCGGTCCACATGACATCCCCGTTCCTGGGCCGGGTCTAACACGAAGATCAGGAGCATGAGGTCGCGGTGACGTCAACATGGCCTCTTGCGCCACTCTACTGCCTCATAGATTTCAGGTCTAGCGGCCAGCAGATGGAAAGACTGAGAGATCTCCACAGACAGAATTGAGTCCTGTTTCTGGGCAGACATTACAGCACTGTCCTGACAGCTCCTGGGATTTGTGTATGAGAAGAGAAAGTTCAGCAGCATACCTCCCAACCTTTGAAAAGATGGAAGAGGGACACTATGTGCGGCGCGCGCAGCACACTAGGCCACGCCTCTAACGCATCCCAAAACATAATTAAATACCTAATCCCACCCAGTCCCCTAAATGCCCCCACATAGTAATTATTTCCCCTTTAAGCCACCATACAGTATTTATGTGAGCACTGTGCTCCCTTCACAGATAATGCCCAGATGTGTGCCCCCTCACAGTAATATACTGTTATGTTCCCCCTCACAGTAATATGCCCAAATATGTGCCCCCTCACAGAAATATGCCCAGCTGTGCCCCCTCAGAAATATTCCTAGGACTGTGCCCCCTCAGAAATATACCCAGGACTCTGCCCCCTTCAGAATATGCCCAGGACTTTGCCCCCTTCACAGAAAGTAAAAAAAAAAAAAAAAAAACTCTACATACTCACCTCCTTCAGCATCAGCAGCAGGATCCACATCGGCTGCTCTGGTCTGTGGAGGAGGAGGAGCAGAGGCTGTCTGCCGACTGGCCCCACCCCCCACACAGACAAGAGGTGTGGAGAGCCGGCAGGGTACAGGAATGATGGAGCCGGGAGTTGATGACTCTCTGCTTCATCATTACAGGCGGCTGTGGCTGCCAGAGAGCGAGACATACCCCCCCCCTGTACTGGGACCGCCGTATCCGGGACGGTTGGGAGGTATGCAGCTGCTGTACTACCACTACACCCTAGCCTGCAACCCAGGAGGATCTTGCCCCGACTCCACTGCCATCCAATCTTCCATCCTGGGATGAGTGTGTACTAATCTGGGCAGGGGTGTCCCAAGTTGGCCCCTGGCAGAAGAGGAAGACCCTCCTGCTATTCTGTAAAGCTCCAAGCAAGATTTGGGGGGAGGCACTTCGTCATAGTGAGTTGTGAACCACCATACACCATGCCTACAGAGGGCTGCCCAAAGGGGTGTTACAGTAAAGAGCAGCATGCCCCTCTCGCTCCCCCTTCACTTCGAGTATTTACAGTTTTAAACCAGAGGGATTTTCTGGTGGCTGAGGAGGTTTCTGAGTCAATACAGTCAGGGCCGGTGCAAGGATTTTTGCCGCCCTAGGCAAGATAAAAATCCCCCCCCCCCCTTATCAGATGATCTGCCCATATCATGACATCACATATGTTCCACCCCTTTCTCAGCATTTAAATTAAAATAACTGCTATGTTTCCCTTAGGGTTAATCAAGCTTCTTGTAGCTGCCTCCCTGACAGCCGCTAGAGGTGCTTCCTCGATTCTCACTGTGAAAATTACAGTGGGAAGACGCGGAACATAGTTTTGAATGCGTGCGCATGCGCATTCGCAGCAGAGAGGAGGATCGGGGAGAACAGTTCCCAGTGCCTGCGCTGGAGAAAGGTAAGTGGCTGAAGGGGTTTTAACCCCTTCAACCCAGTGGGAGGGGGACACGAGCCCCACTCCTAACAACTATATAGTGCCAAGAAAATGAGTTTGTTTTTTTAATGTGAGGTCAATTAGTTTCCAATGTAGTATTAATAACTAAACAATTAAATAATAAACATATTGCATTGTCTACTTACCACCAGGACAATAAGATGATCTGCTCTCTGGCTGCGGTCTGGCTCTTGGTCTGGCTCTGGGGACTCCCTTGTCACTCTCTTCTCCCCCCCCTCCCTTGTCACTCTCTTCTCCCCCCCTCCCTTGTCACTCTCTTCTCCCCCCTCCCTTGTCACTCTCTTTTCCCCCCTCCCTTGTCACTCTCTTCTCCCCCCTCCCTTGTCACTCTCTTCTCCCCCCTCCCTTGTCACTCTCTTCTCCCCCTCCCTTGTCACTCTCTTCTCCCCCCTCCCTCCCTTGTCACTCTCTTCTCCCCCCTCCCTCCCTTGTCACGCTCTTCTCCCCCCTCCCTCCCTTGTCACTCTCTTCTCCCCCCTCCCTCCCTTGTCACGCTCTTCTCCCCCCTCCCTCCCTTGTCACTCTCTTCTCCCCCTCCCTCCCTTGTCACTCTCTTCTCCCCCCTCCCTCCCTTGTCACTCTCTTCTCCCCCCTCCCTCCCTTGTCACTCTCTTCTCCCCCCTCCCTCCCTTGTCACTCTCTTCTCCCCCTCCCTCGTCACTCTCTTCTCCCCCCTCCTCGTCACTCTCTCCCCGCCCTCCCTCTCTTCTCCCCCCTCCCTCGTCACTCTCCCCCCTCCCTCCCTTGTCACTCTTCTCCCCCCCCTTGTCACTCTCTTCTCCCCCCCTTCCCTCCCTTGTCACTCTCTTCCCCCCCTCCCTCCCTTGTCACTCTCTTCTCCCCCCTTCCTCCCTTGTCACTCTCTTCTCCCCCTCCCTCCCTTGTCACTCTCTTTTCCCCCCTCCCTCCCTTGTCACTCTCCCCCTCCCCTGTCACTCTCTTCTCCCCCCTTCCTCCCTTGTCACTCTCTTCTCCCCCTTCCTCCCTTGTCACTCTCTTCTTCCCCTCCCTTGTCACTCTCTTCTCCCCCCTTCCTCCCTTGTCACTCTCTTCTCCCCCCTTCCCTCCCTTGTCACTCTCTTCCCCCCTCCCTCCTTTGTCACTCTCTCCCCCCTCCCTCCTCCCCCCTCCCTTGTCACTCTCTTCTCCCCCCTTCCTCCCTTGTCACTCTCTTCTCCCCCTCCCTCCCTTGTCACTCTCTTCTCCCCCCTCCCTCCCTTGTCACTCTCTTCATAATTTCTAGCAGGGATAGTAAAGGAATGGCACAACATAGGGTCATAAGAATAGATGCTCCAGAATTATTACATGGGGAATGCAAGCAGTTACAAAAAGAGACATGTCAGGAGAGGTAACAGCTCCCCTTTAGCAGTAAAATCTTACAATTTAGGCTACTTTCACACTTGCGTTTGGGGTTCCGCTTGTGAGATCCGTTTGAGGGCTCTCACAAGCGGCCCCGAACTGATCCGTTCATCACCAATGCATTCTGAATGGATAAGGATCCGTTCAGAATGCATCAGTTTGGCTCCGTTCCGCTCTGGAGGCGGACACCAAAACACAGCTTGCAGCGTTTTGGTGTCCGCCTGGCCGTGCAGAGCCAAACGGATCCGTCCTGACTTACAATGCAAGTCAATAGGGACGGATCCGTTTGACGTTGACACAATATGGTGCAATTGCAAACGGATCCGTCCCCCATTGACTTTCAATGTAAAGTCAGGAGTCCCTATTAATATACCATCGGATCGGAGTTTTTTCCAATCCGATGGTATATTTTAACTTGAAGCGTCCCCATCACCATGGGAACGCCTCTATGTTAGAATATACCATCGGATTTGAGTTAGATCGTGAAAACTCTGATCCGACAGTATATTCTAACACAGAGGCGTTCCCATAGTGATGGGAACGTTTCAAGTTAGAATATACTAAGAACTGTGGACATAGCGGCCCCCTCAGGTGCGTATCATAGCCCCCTGTAAGAGATCAGGTGCTGCGAGGCAGCAGGGGCCAGACCCCCCCCCCCTCCCCAGTTTTAAATTCATTGGTGGCCAGTGCGGCCCCCACTCCCTCCCCAGTATTAAATTCATTGGTGCGGATCACAGACCCCTGTAAGAGATTGGGTGCTGCTAGGCAGCAGGGGGCAGTTATGTACACAGTTCTTAGTATATTCTAACTTGAAGCGTCCCCATCACCATGGGAACGCCTCTGTGTTAGAATATACTGTCGGATCTGAGTTTTCACGATGTGAAAACTCAGATCTGAAAAAGCTGTTATGCAGACGGATCCGTTCTGAACGGATGCAAGCGTTTGCATTATAGGTGCGGATCCGTCTGTGCAGATACCAGACAGATCCGCACCGAACGCAAGTGTGAAAGTAGCCTTAACTTTACATGTCCTTCAGCACAGACATAATAGAACTAAAAGACTCAAGACAGAGACTGTCCACTGATTCCAGCCAATGTGAAAATCGCACAACTACTGCGACTCAGGAAGCTGGAGTTTGTGGGATTTCATCTGTTGCACATAATAAATCTGCCAAGTTCCCTAATTCATCATCTTGTGGTACAAATCTCCATAATCTGACTGGAAACGAAATTGGGAAATTCTCCTTGGAGCCAATAGATGCTTCCGAGGAGCGGCTATTGACCTCTAATGTATTCAGTCAGCACATAATGGTCAGTATATGTGTACATACAAGTAATAGGACATGAGCTGTAGGTTATGCTATAGGGTCAGCCTTCGTAGTTTCTGCCTCATGAATGTGAAACGCAGCTGCTCGATTCTTCAGAATCCCCATTGTGAAGGAAAATAAATCCATCATTAAAAAGAATGTTTAAGAATTAGTATAATACTCGGTTTCTGGAAGTTTTCAGACTATAGCGGAAAGGGAAAGCAGACCTAAATTTGTCCGGCATAGCAGAGCTGGGGTTGTCATTTGGTCCAATGTGTTATCCATAGTTTTATTTCGCCCTCTTGGTACGTACATCTACAGGACTCTCAGAAAGCCTTTAAGCCTTCTCACTTTTTTCACATTTTGTTAAGTTGCGGGCTTGTGGTAAAATAAAATAAATAATAAAAATTTTCTTCCCATCTCTCTGCCCCATAATGAAAAAGTGAATACCAAATTTTTTAAAAATTTGCAAATTTATTAATAAGAAAAAACTAAAATGTCACCTGAACATAAGTATTCAGACCCTCTGCTATAAACTTGAAATTTAGCTCTGAGGGCCTCCTATTTCTATTGATCATCTTTGAGATGTTTCTACACCTTGATTGTAGTCCCCTATCTATAAAATATATCTCAGCTGACAATGAATATCAGAGCAAAAAACAAGCAATAAAGAGAAAGGAACTGCCTGTAGAGCTCAGACACAGGATTGTGTGGAGGCAAAGATCTGAAGAAGGGTTCAAAAAATCTCTGCTGCACTGAAAGTTCCCAAGAGCACAGTGGCCTCCATAATTCTCAAATGGGAGATATTTGGCAAAATTAGGACTCTTCCTGGAGCTGACCACCTTCAAACTAAATAATCAGGGTAGAAGAGCCTTGGTAAGAGATATGACTAATAACCCAATGGTCACCCTGGCTGAGCTCCAAATATCCTGTGTGCAGATAGGAGAAACTTCCACTTACTGGCCATGGCATCTAAGGGGTGAAATGTGCTGTGGCTGGGTTTGGAGTGACCTTAGTGCTATGCTATGTCCCCCGGACAATGTCGAGGTGTCACCACATGTTGCAGCTCTCTGGAGGGGATGGTAAGGTGTGGTGTACCCTAGTAGAAAATAGATCCAGAGAGTCAGGGTCTGCATTGAACCATTGTGTTTCTTTACTGAGGGAATTCAGGTGCAATACAATACAGGCAATGCACTACGCTGGCTTCTCCAGTCTCCCCTCTGGTAAAAGAAGGTTCTGTGATGAGGAAAGTCCTGAGCTAGCTCTTTGAAGACCAAAGGCCTGGAGGCTCAGGGTCTGTGACACAGTCATCCGGCTGGCTCCCTGGTCAAAAATCTGGTGACCTAGGATCTGTGGCAGAGTATCCCCATCTCTGCACACTTGTGCAGTGTGGCAGAGTCTCTCCTACTAAACACTGGTTCCTATCTTCAGACAACTAGGGGCTCCCACTGCTCTTCTTTTATACAGCTTCTAATTGAACTAGAACCTTCTAGTGGGATGGGTGAAGAGGAGAAGCACAGCCTAACAGAAACAATGTTGCAATTTCAGTCTGCCATACACGTATGTTGAGCCTTAGTACAAGTCAATGGGCATGACTAAGCAGTTTTCAGACATAAACAACCATCTGACAGAGTTTAACCTGACAGTGAAAAGGTCAGTGTTTTTTTCCCTCCAAAACTTAGCTCTGCATATTCTCTTATAGTAACAGTGGAAAATTACTAGCTTCTCAGTGCATAGGTAAAAAATCCCAACGTCTATCATTATTAGCTGGCTATGTATTAAGCCTTTCCTCAGTGCAGTGCAAATACAGTGCAATAACTGTGCAAATGAACAGGATATATTACAAAAAATATTGTAAGGGATAGCTCTCTCTCAGGGGGTCGCAATCACAGACTTGTTTGCAGACAACAGGATTTAATGTCCAAACTGGTGCTTTATTGTGGCACTTCAGCACCCGCACAAACATAAGCATAACCAAAATAAACACCTGCCCGTCTAGGCACTAGCTAAAACAGTTCTTCTCCCTGACTCACCTCTAAGCACAGTTCACACACACGGTGTCAGGTTCCAACACTTGGCAAGTCAGCTCGCCAAACAAAAGTCCAGGGGAGAGATCCGGCTTCACACAGCGTTGTGGCCCCTCAGCCCTCTTGGCTGAGACCACCCAGAGCCTCTGTAGGCCTCTGCTTCCAAGTCTTCCTCTCTCTCTCAGACTGACACACATAGGGTTGGTTTTAACCCTCCTTGATTACAGCAGGCCTCACCTGCGATGACCTCAGGTAAAAGACAACACCTGTACTGGAAAAGGTGTGGACTGGCAGATCCCACTACCAAACCTATCCACCAGTCCAAATGAAATCCAGCCCAAAACAAGATGTCTCAGGAAACTACGCTTTGCTGAAACCCCTTCAGCTTTCTGGATTTTATTTATCTCACCCAGCTGAGGTATCTGGGTGGGATATACACGCCTTCCCGCACTTATATTGTACACATCACTACAATATATAAAATGCAGTTCAACAATATAAAACAGTACAGGTCTAAAAAAATGGCATACATCATAGTGCAAGTTAACCCTTCAAAGCACAATAATGCAGGGAGTTGATGGCCTTGCTCCTGGGCATTACAAATGGCTGGGATCGGAGTTATCTCCAATCCTGGCCATTACATCACAAGCCTGGAACCTGTTAAAGCTCCTGTGCAATTACCAGGTTGCAGAGAAAGAAGAAGTGCATCATGGGTTTGGTTGGATACAACAACAGGAAGTGTTATATACAGGATGGAAACAAACCAGAGTGATAGGTTTACATGGTGAAAACGGGTCAAGGGAGCCCATGTTGAAAAAAAAAAAAAAAACACCATGGGGAAGATGTACATGAGATAAGCATCTGTATGTGCATATCTGTTAACCATAGCAATCCTGACAAACCACATTAATTACTCTCCTCGCTACAGGCTCCTCTTTTGCAGCGCTAACTCCTCTTCGGCTCTGGGCACTGTGGCACCTGACGTCCTGATGCTCGGAATGGTAAATGCTTTAGACCATAGACAATCACTTAGGTTGTATTTTGTTAGTATTCACAAGCACTGGAAATTTTGTAGATTAGGTATTGACCTTACGAACATAAATTCTCACACTGTTGCCCCCCTCTGTACAGACCTGACCTGCCACCAAGCAGCACTAGCTAGCTACACGAAGACGTGTTTTACAATATGCATTGAGGGTAAAAAAAAAATGCACATATGTCTTGCCTGTGAATGCCGGGAGAGACATATGTAATGCACATTCTAGGCTCCAGGAAAATAAACACGTCCCTACATTAAATATACAAAAAATAAAAACAGGGGTGAGCTCAGAAAGCGGCAGCGGAACACAAGCAACCCTTGGTCTTGATTTGCAGGAACGATGTTGTTTACGGAAAATAAATAAAATGAACAGTAAAGACCACCCTGATGGATGAAGGACCAATGCAATAATCTTGTGGCATAGTCTGAGATGGCTTCTTGGTGATTTCTGAAGGTGGTCAATGTTGTAAAGGGCACATTGGTTGCTAGAAGATCTGGAGTTCTCTTGCAAAATACTGGTCTAGTACAACATGGTATAATTTAGACCAGCATTTCCCAAATGGGGTTTAACTTTAACCCATTAGTGACCACCCATATGCCTTTTTACGGCGGTCACTAAGGGGCCTTAGGCTTTTTCAAGGCGGCCCAGTCTAAGCACTGGACGGGTCCCCCGTGCAGCGGGGAGCGGGGACCCGGCTCTCACATGAGAGCAGAGGCCCTTCTCTAACTCCTGCCGGTCCGGGCTGTTTAACGCTTTACATGCCGCGGGCAGAGAATAAAGATCTTATGTTATTTATACCGAAAAATTACCGCCGTAAAATTTATCACGTAAAAACGCAGTGGCAGTATCGCTGTTTTCCCATCTTCCTCCCAGAAAGAGTTAATAAAAGTTAATCAGAAAGTTATGTGTACCCTAAAATGGCGCCATTAAAAACTACAACTATTCCTGCAAAAAAAACAAGCCCTCATACAGCTATATAGATGGAAAACTAAAAAAGTTATAACTCTTGGAAGGCAAAGATGAAAAAAGGAAGAAAAACGCTTGGTCGCTAAGGCCCAAAACAGGCTAGTCACTAAGGGGTTAAGGACGATTTGTACAAGATCTCGACCTGGGCTGGCATCAGTACATTGCATACCAAATCCTAATGCACGCTTGTGCCAGGAACGGGGTGTGGGGCCCTGTGGGATCTGGGGTCTGATGAATTCTCTTTGGTCTGATTTACTTTGGGGGGGGGGGGTCTGGTCTGAAGTCTGAATTAACTTAGAGTTCTAGTTTTATATCTGAATTAATTTATAGATTTATTCTGTTGTCTGCATTAATTTTGTTTGGGATCTGAATTAATTTAGGGGTAGGGTCTGTTTGAATTAAAGGGGTTGTCTCACTTTAGCAAATGGCATTCATCATGTAGAGAAAGTTAATACAAGGCACTTACTAATGTACTGTACTGTGATTGACCATATTGCTTCCTTTGCTGGCTGGATTCATTTTTCCACATTATACACTGCTCATTTCAGGGCTTATGACCACCCTGCAATATGTACAGCGCTATGGAATGAATGGCACTTTAATAATAAATAATAATAATAATAATAATAATAATAATAATAAAAAAGCAATAGATATGAGCAAAGTTAAAAAAAAAATGATTTGGACGATTTGCTGTACTTCAACTAGAAAGTTGATTCGCTATGAATTAATTTGTCACAAATCGCTATAAATCAAGCATAACCATATGTCACGGTGGCTGATGTAATGTATGGAACAGGCTGCTGCTGTGACCCCACTCCATATGCGGTGGGTGCCGGCTGTATTATACAGAAGACACACGGCCGCAATGATTGGGATTGTTCATCCCGCCGAACGTCATTTTTTAACCCCTCAGATGCTGCGATCAACACCAAATGCTACAACTGCGAGGTGAGCAAGAGGGATGCTTTTGAAGTTTCCCATGGCTGCCATGGTAACCTCCCTGCTGCGCTGTGCATGAGGCACAGCTCAGCAAGGAGCACGCCAAAATGCTATTCACCCTAAAAGATATCTATTAGGGTGAATAGGACAAGGGTTTAATAGATCCCAGGTTCCAGCCCTCTAAGGGGCTAAGGGGGTTAAAAATTGCCACTGTAAAAGTAAAAAAATATATATATTCAAAGTTTAACTCACCCCTTCTTTTCCAATTTACATATAAAAATATGTAAAAAAAAACAAACATATTAGGTATCGCCTAATATGGAGCAATAGACAACATTGAAGTCGATGGGAAGGAACGACAGCTTCTTTCTGCTGACGTTGTTGAGCCTTTACTGCCGGAGAGGGGGTGCGACCCGAAGGGAGATGCAGCGGTTGCAGCAACAGGCTGTAACACTAAATGAGTGGCATGGTTTTCCCACTCCACTTTATGGCGCCGCTCTATGTGTTGATGCAGGGCCATTGTGCCAACATTAGACCCTGGGTGTGCCTCACCTTCTGCCTACATATCCTGCATACCACCACGCTAATGTCCCCCAGCGACTTGGTGAAAAATTTCCACCCTGGCGAGTATGGCATTTTCCCTCCACTACTGCATGATGCCTGTCGCTGCTTTTATGAACCTGTGTACTGCCAGTGTGTTCCTCACAGGTAGTCTCCTGAGTAGCAGACGGTGTACCTCTCCCACGTTTGGCTGCAGATCTCCCACTGCTTCCACCCTGCTGTCTCACAGGCACGTTGCCCCCCTTACTCCCTGTTGATGACGATGCTCCCTCTTCACTCGGCTACATCATCATCTTCTTCTGTTTGGTCCTCACTTGTGTCACCCTTACCTGTCTCTTGTGCACGTCCCTGACCTCTCACAACTTCTGCTCCCACATGACTGTCATCATCGGTAGTTGACACCTAAATGAGTCCTCAGTCTGTGCTGGCCTGTAACTACTGACTGTCCTCACAAAGCTCATCCGCAGTGAAAAGCAGAGCAGATCCAGGGGCTACTATTACTTGGCTAGCAGAAGGAGCAGCAAAAGCAATAGGCAGGTTCAGGACAGGTGAGGGCACAGACACAGTTCCTGGGCAATGTCAACTAAGTGTGGTGTGTATCTGTTGAAACTTGAGATGATGTTGAAGAGAAAGTCAACCATTCCAGTACAGCTGGATTCTTGGTCAAAACAAGACAGCTGGATGACAGTGGCAGCTCTGGCCTGTTGCTGTGACTGCTGCTACCACCCCCCTTCTTCTGCTGCTACTTCTGCCAGCTACAGCAACAGTTTTGCCACTGCCTGTTTCTTGGGAGGGCCCAGGCAACTGTCTGTTGGCCATAGTGTACAGTAACTGTATGAGTATTGTAACGGATTAACTATGAATGTCGCAGCAGTCGAACAAGATGTACATGGCGATTACACTCAACCTGCTGTCTCCCTATGCTCTTCCTACAGTCTAAAAAAACTCTCCCTACAATCTCCCTGCACTGTCCCTGCACTCTCCCTCTCCAATATCCTTATTTAAACTATTTTTTGCAACACTGTCCCTAGAGCATGAGTACGGATGTAGTAGAGTTAACACACATGCTTTATGAGACATGTTATCTAAACTAAATGCGTTAAGCAAACACCTTCAATTGCTTTTCAATGGCTTTCGTTTCAAGATAACACGATGAGTTAAGAAATTAGAGTTAAGAGTTTGTGTGTTAACCCTGCTACATCTGTACTTGCCACTCTGCTCAATTCACAGAACAATGGCGTAGACCATTGATCAGGGTTTTATAGGGTTGTGACATCACAGGAGCTGGCTATCTGCGGATTGGCTGGCTGCACATCATTATGGGTGATTTCACATTCCAGGACTTCTTACTTTCACTTTGTAACACTTGCAGCCGCCATTTTAGAAAATAAAATGATTTGAATCAGGAGGAAATTCAGATTTGTGGCTAATTGAACTTTTCCTAAACTTCAAATTGAATTCCACTTTAGATGCTTCGATTCGCTTAACACTAGTGGTCGTGCTTGCACACTATAGGAAAAAGCACCGGCTTCTCTTGTGGCCGGGACTGTGGGAACTCACTTAGGCATGTATGTGCAGCTGCTCCCGTGCTGGCCACCTCATAGCCACGCTGCAGTGGTGGTCGTAACCCCTGGAAACTATCTGCGTATAATGTGATGTAAAAATGAATCCAGCCGGCAAAGGAAGCAATATGGACAATCACAATACATTAGTAAGTCCCTTGTATGAACTTTCTCTAAATGATAAATGCCATTTGCTGAAGTGAGACAACCCCTTTAACATCTTAAGGACTTAGGACGTACCGGTACGCCATGTTTGCCGAGTCCTTAAGGACGTCCGTATCGACCGGCTCTATAAACATCATCACATGACCTAACCCCTCAGATGAACACCGTAAAAAATAAAAAATAAAAACTGCGCTAAATAAAAAAAAAATTGTCACCTTACATAACAAAAAGTACAACAGCAAGCGATAAAAAAGGCGTTTGCCCACTAAAAAAGTACCAATCTAACCGTCACCTCATCCCGCAAAAAATGAGCCCCTACATGAGACAATCGCCCAAAAAATAAAAAAACTATGGCTCAGAATATGGAGACACTAAAACATAATTTTTTTTGTTTTAAAAAAGCTGTTATTGTGTGAAACTTACATAAATAAAAAAAAAGTATACATATTTGGTATCATCGCGTTCGTATCGACCGACTCTATAAAAATATCACATGACCTAACCCCTCAAAGGAACACCGTAAAAAATAAAAATAAAAACTGCTAAATAAACCATTTTTTGTCACCTTACATCACAAAAAGTGTAATAGCAGGCGATCAAAAAGTCATATGCACCCCAAAATAGTGCCAATCAAACCGTCATCTCATCCCTCAAAAAATGAGACCCTACCTAAGATAATCGCCCAAAAACTGAAAAAATTATGGCTCTCAGACTATGGAGACACTAACATGATTTTTTTTGCTTAAAAAAAGAAATTATTGTGTAAAACTTACAAAAATAAAAAAAGTATACATATTAGGTATCGCCGCATCCGTGATAACCTGGTCTATAAAAATATCCCCTGATCTAACCTGTCAGATGAATGTTGTAAATAACAAAAAATAAAAACGGTGCCAAAACAGCTATTTCTTATTATCTTGCCTCACAAGAAGTGCAATATAGAGCAACCAAAAACCATATGTACCCTAAACTAGTACCAACAATACTGCCACCCTATCCCGTAGTTTCTAAAATGGGGCCACTTTTTTGGAGTTTCTACTCTAGGGGTGCATCAGGGGGGCTTCAAATGGGACATGGTGTAAAAAAAAACAGTCCAGCAAAATCTGCCTTCCAAACACCGTATGGCATTCCTTTCCTTCTGCGCCCTGCCGTGTGCCCGTACAGCTGTTTACGACCACATATGGGGTGTTTCTGTAAACTAAAGAATCAGGGCCATAAATATTGAGTTTTGTTTGGCTGTTAACCCTTGCTTTGTTACTGGGAAAAATGGATTAAAATGGAAAATGTGCCCAAAAATTTAAATTCTGAAATTTCATCTCCATTTGCCACTAACTCTTGTGGAACACCTAAAGGGTTAACGACGTTTGTAAAATCTGTTTTGAATACCTTGAGGGGTGTAGTTTCTTAGATGGGGTCACTTTTATGTAGTTTCTACTCTAGGGTTGCATCAAGGGGGCTTCAAATGGGACATGGTGTAAAAAAAAACAGTCCAGCAAAATCTGCCTTCCAAAAACCGTATGGCATTCCTTTCCTTCTGCGCCCTGCTGTGTGCCGTTACAGCTGTTTACAACCACATATGGGGTGTTTCTGTAAACTACAGAATCAGGGCCAAAAATATTGAGTTTTGTTTGGCTGTTAACCCTTGCTTTGTTACTGGGAAAAATTGATTAAAATGAAAATTTGCCCAAAAATTTAAATTCTGAAATTTCATCTCCATTTGCCAATAACTCTTGTGGAACACCTAAAGGGTTAACGACGTTTGTAAAATCTGTTTTGAATACCTTGAGGGCTGTAGTTTCTTAGATGGGGTCACTTTTATGGAGTTTCTACTCTAGGGTTGCATCAGGGGGCTTCAAATGGGATATGGTGTAAAAAAAACAGTCCAGCATAATCTGCCTTCCAAAAACCGTATGGCATTCCTTTCCTTCTGCGCCCTTCCATGTGCCCGTGCAGCTGTTTAGGACCACATATGGGGTGTTTCTGTAAACTACAGAATCAGGGCCATAAATATTGAGTTTTGTTTGGCTGTTAACCCTTGCTTTGTAACTGGAAAAAAATTATTAAAATGGAAAATCTGCCCAAAAAGTGAAATTTTGAAATTGTATATTTTCCATTAATTCTTAGGGGTTAAAAAAAATAAATACATTTTTAACTCACCTTAATCCACTTGTTCGCGCAGCCCGCATCTCTTCTGTCTTCATCTGTGAGCAATAGGACCTTTGATGACGTCACTGCGTTCATCACATGGTCCATCACATGATCCATCACCATGGTGAGCGTAGTGACGTCATTAAAGGTCTCATTGCTCACAGATGAAGACAGAAGAGATGCCGGCTGCGCGAACAAGTTTTTTAAATTAATTTTTAACCCCTCCAGCCCTATTTTACTATACATTCTGTATTCAGAATGCTATTATTTTCCCTTATAACCATGTTATAAGGGGAAATAATAATGATCGGGTCCCTATCCCAATCGTCACCTAGCAACCGTGCGTGAAAATCACACCGCATCCACAGTTGCTTGCGGATGCTTGCGATTTTCCCGCAACCCCATTCATTTCTATGGGGCCTGTGTTATGTGAAAAACGCACAAAGAGGAGCATGCTGCGATTTTCACGCAACGCACAAGTGATGTGTGAAAATCACCGCTCGTGTGCACAGCCCCATAGAAATGAATGGGTCAGGATTCAGTGCAGGTGCAATGCGTTCACCTCACGCATTGCACCCGGATGGAATACTCGCCCGTGTGAAAGGGGCCTTAAAGTGACACTGGTCAGATTTGCAAAAAAATGGCCAAGTCCGTAAGGTGAAATAGGGCCGAATCCTTAAGGGGTTAATGTAGAGGTCTGACATATAAAGAATTGTGAGCTCTGACATCTGGGTTCTGAATGAATTTTGTGGTCTAGGGTCTAAATTATATGTTGGTTCTAACATCTGGTCTCAATTAATTGTGGGGTCAGACTCTGGGGTCTGAATTACAGGGGCTTTCTGGGCTCCTAATATTGATGACCTGTCTGTGGGATAGGTCATCAATATCAGATCCGTGGGAGTTTGACACCCTGAACCCCCAGCCATCAGCTGTTCCCCGCAGCTGCTGGCTCTATAATTAGCACTTTGAACACAGCTCAAAAGGTAGAGACTATGCCAGGTTACCACAGCTCAGCTCCCATTCAAGTAAACGGGCAGTATCATTTGCCATGTGCAATATAATTTCACAGTGGTTTCCAACCTCTGGCTGTCTATATACAGTACCACTCGTGCTTACGGGGGCCCTTGGTGAGAAGTAGTCTGGCACTAAAGTGTTTCCCCTATTTCCCAACCTGGCTGCTGCCACCACAAGGGGAAGCTCACTGCATACAGATTTACACAGCTTCTGTATATTCAGTTCATTACTAGTTTTTTTCAAACCACATGCAGTTAGCTCCCCCTAGTGGTGGCTGCATGCAGCCATAATTTTATGATTTAACTCTGGATGCACTTCTGAAGGCAAAGAAAATATAATTCAACAAAATATTAAATACATTATCTAGATGACATGACTGTTGAATTTCTTAGCAAATTTATAGTTTAACTAAACCTCAAGAGACACAAGAAGAACTCATATAATGAACTTTTAAATGTGTCCTAGATGCAGCAGAGATATGGAGAAGGTCCAGTGTCAGACTAGCCTTAGAGAAAATCAGAACGATCAACTATATATCATATGTGATAAAAGTCCACAGTGGAGCTAAACACAGTGCCGACCCAATGAGTCATCCTTGTGGGTGATGGCAAGGGACTGGTGGCACCGAGGATGTCTGGAAAAGCTGTGAAACAGAAGTGTTACACTAAGCCATGGATCCTGGAGACTGGTGGTACAAGACATTCCTTTAACACTAGAGCATATCTCAATTGCCGTGTAAATGTTTTAGTTTCTCTCAAGTACTTGGCGTTTCCCTTAATGTTCAAAGCTGTTTGTTCTATGGAAGATGTGATCCCTTTATTTTATTATTTGCTTCAAGACTTTATATTTATTTTTGGAGATCTTCCATAAGGTACTGTACCTGGTTCTAAATAGGTTAAATGGGTTATACCATGACTAATGTAAAAAATGAAAATCAGACATGATATAGAACATGACAACCTCTTTATAGCAAACCCAGAACCAGCCCTGTACCTCACATGGATCCAGAGATCTCCCCATTCATTGCTCTGCTATATTTATATCAAGCTGACAGCTCAAGGGGAGTGTCTTTTCTGCTGCAGCTCAGGGGGCGTGTCTCAGCTCTCCCTATCACAGCCCAGGAGGTAGTCGAAGGATGAAACTGAGCATGTGCGACCATCTCAGTGAGCAGATCAAAGAAATAAGAAACAAAACAAGCAACTGGCGCTATACAGATACATTTTATTGAATAACTCAGTGGCTATGATAAATTTTTTATTGCATGCAATTACAAAAGTATTCAGATCCAGGTGCTGGTTTGAAAACCATAGAATATTTTTTGTGGAACAACCCCTTTAAGTGAAGTCTCAGTGAAGTGAAAGGAGCAAAGTTTAACCCTTACGACACCTGGGATGGAATTTATCACACAAAAATATGATATTCTATTAGGCTTCTACTATAGATGAAATCAAGAGGAATATCTGTTAAAAAGTCATACATACACTGCCTAGCCTTTGATCTAGCTCTTGTGGATCGTGACATGTGGCCCTTATTATCTACTCAAGGGCCCCAATTGTGGCTCCCACCATTTATCGAGTTGAATACTTCTGCAACTACTGGCCGGATAACACTGGATACAGCATACAAACAACTGATTCCCATGCAGGCTTATTTTTCAAAAATGTTGGAGGCAACACGTGAAACGTGGAAAAATGATGCAGAGCCTAAACACCACACAGTTCTTCTGGCAGGAGCTAACCACATATGAATCCATTGCAATAAAAGAATGGATATTTCACAATTTTTAATAACTCCCCATTGTGCCATCTGCCTAGCAAAGTGATAGACTGTCATACCCTCTTGGAGAAACTGTGTGGAAACAATTTTCTCATTGATATGTTTTTAGTATTTAAGCCATTCCTCTGGGACAATAAACCCCAAATTATAAGAGAACATGATGAACCTCTTGCAGTTTTGGTGAGCCTCCAGTTTGGGAGAGGAGAACTTACTGCACCACCTTTCTTAAGACTTGAAGTGTGTTATGAAATGAAGAGCCTTCCAAAAAGTGAGAACACCCAATCTGATGTCATTAAGATTCAGCTTGTTACATAAATGAAGGCTTTTTCCCCCAAAACATTTAATTATTAGCAAATAAAATTACATAATTGAGGCATGCTTCTGAGAGCATTTTCTAGGTACAATAATTATCATTATGCTCCAGTTCTAAGGAGAGTTCTGTAAGATTTTGTTATAAACTCTATTCGAAATCCTAAATTCTTAAGAAGCCCTAAAAACTAGCTTTCTCAAGACCGTTTTTTTTCTATAAACCAAATGGACTGGTATGACTGGTCTCATGTCTACTTTGACCATGAATGATTATGATGGTGGCAAGATCCTGGATATTAAGGGGGAACTAGCATCAACAAAGCTACAAAAATTCAGGGCTACTCATCAACATACTATATCAAGAATAATGAAATTATGAAAGTTCTATGGATAGCTTTAAAGAGGTCATCAATATCACATCCGCAGGGTCCAACACCCAGGACCCCTCCTGCTGATCAGCGTTTTGAGGAGGCAGTGAAACTTTGGTGAATCATTGGGACTGAGCCACGTCTAGGACCCGTGACTGATGAACATGACATCACAGGCTTAGAAAGAGGCCTGACAACCTCTTCAAACAGTTTGGCATGGGTGCAGGGAAACGGACCTCCGCGGATCTGATATTGATGACCTATCCTAAAGATAGGCCATCAATGTCAAAGTCCTGGACAAACCCTTTAAAGGGGTTATCTTATGACTAATGTAAAAAAAATGAAAGAGTGCTGTCACCGCCAGCTCTCTGAGAAGCTCTAGCAGACGTTCTTCTGTACCTCTTGCATGATGTTCTTTGTTTTGGTTTCACTTTGTCATCTTTTTTCCTTCTCCCGGCTGTCATCTATTTACACTGATTACACTGCCTCACTTTGCGGTTTATACTACTTCCTGGATTGTGTTCACTGATAGATGCTGCAACTGCTGGTTCCTCAGATAAATCTTTTCCTTTTTTTGTGTTTCCGTTCTGGCTTGATTCTAGGTGACCCTGACTCCCTCTGTATTAAGTGCAGGGAGCCGGTGGTCGTGTCCCCTCACTATTATAGGGTTATCAGGTGTCACACAGTCTAGGTACGAGGGCATGCAATCCTATATCATAAAGATCTTTGCATGGGCAGAGCAGTCAGGGAGAGCTCTAGGGGTTTTATAGGGCTCACCCATATGTTCCTTAGTTTGGGATCAAGTCAGTTGGATGTTTATTTATAACTTCCAGTTTTCTGCAACACCATCCGTGACAAGTGCATGATAGTACCTTTCTAACAAAGCTAGAACCAGCCCTGTACCTCACATGGGTCCAGACATCTCCCCATTCATTGCTCTGCTAGATTTATATCAAACAGCAGCTCAAGGGGAGTGTCTTTTTTGCTTCAAATCAGGGGGCATGTCCATGGTCTCCCTATCACAACTCAGGAGCCAGTGGAAGGATGAGCATGTGTGGCCTTCTCAGTGAGCAGGTCAAAAAAATAACAAAGAGAAACAAACAGCATGTGGCGCTATACAGATACATTTAATTGAATAACTCATCGGCTATGCAAAAATGTTATTTACATGCAATTACAAAAGTATTCAGATTCGGGTGCTGGTTTGAAAACTGTAGATATTTTTCATGGGACAACCCCTACAACAGAGTCTAGCTACAGGAAATTCGCTGAAGAAGAGGGGAGTGGTTGGCAGAAGAATTGGAAGGAGCAAAGGTGCACAGAGTGACTTGATCCCGCTTCCAGTGCACTTATCTGCTCATCTGCATATGGATTAAAAGTACTTTTTCTGCAGAATGAAGCAAAGGATCGCTAAGTGAAAGGCATCATTATATTCAGCTGAGCGAGCCCTGCAAGTCAGTGAATTGCTTGCTGACAGACTCCATTCAAAGGTGCTGTCTAGTTTAGAAAACCCATTCCTTATAAAGTTTATTAGGGACTAATTGGACTTAATGGACTCATGTCTTTTTACAACCGTATTAACTATGTAACTATGAATCCTGAAGGGGGGCTAAATAAAAGGGGTGTAGCTATAGAAGTCTCAGAGGTAGTCATTGCATCTGGGCCCTAGTGCCTGAGGGTGCAAAGAGACCCCTCTGCCCCATAAGAAGAAACCAATATCAGCTTAGGTCGTGGTCTTGTTACAGATGTTGCAGTGGAACCACAGAGATTTATGTTCTCAATCTCATTTCAGCAAGATGGGGCCTGGTCTTTGCATTAGAAGGAGGGACAAGTTCTGGACATATGGAGGACATAGGTAGGTGCCATAGGGATTGAGGATTACTTCCATTGACAAAACCCTTAAAAACGAGGGCCGTTTAAATGCCTAGGGTTCTACAAAGGCTTTACCCACAAAACTGCTTTACGACATGTTGGACATACAGAATACTGATAGACGGAGGTCCTACAGGCCGGACATCCAGCATTCTGACAAAAAAGGATAGTTGTTGTTCGGGGCTGAAAGGGGGAACAAAGGGGGCATTTTAAAAACAAATGAGATTATTATTACTGTGTTAGGGCACAAAGAGGGTATTATTACTTTCAGGGGCGTAACTAGAAGTGACTGGGCCCCACAGCAAATATTTGTAAGGGCCCCCCAGCGCGCTTCGCACCTCCCTCCTCCTGTGTAAACCTCACTCCTTTGGCACAGTGTAGCGGTATACTGTGGGGCACAGTGTAGAGGTATACTGTATATTGTGTGGCACAGTGTAGAGGTATACTGTATATTGTGTGGCACAGTGTAGAGGTATACTGTACATTGTGTGGCACAGTGTAGAGGTATACTGTATATTGTGTGGCACAGTGTAGCGGTATACTGTACATTGTGTGGCACAGTGTAGAGGTATACTGTATATTGTGTGGCACAGTGGATGCTATATGTGTATAACATAAACATATTTCATATGAAAACTTACAGTTACTTGACTTGGCCCTTGGGGATCTCGGACGCCACTTCCACACTTTGGTCAGGGGCTCGGTGGAGCTGATGTTGTGTTTTATCCTAATGAGAAAGATTTCATAATAAGGATTTGGAGAAGGGGCAGAGGAATAGCAGAGCAGGGAGAGGATGGTGCTGCTACTAGGTGGTCATACCATGGGGGAGTAATAAAGCCCACCATAATACCCCCCCAGTAGAAATAATTCTCCTTATAATGTGACAGTGCAAAATACCCCCTTGTAATGCCCCCAGTTGAGCTAATGTCCCCATAGTGCCCCCATAATGTCCCAGTATAAAATACCCCTATATAGTGCCCCCAGTAAATTCCCCCATAGTGCTCCTCTCCCCCCTTCCTGCTAGTGCCCCCCATAATGTACCAGTATAAAATGCCCCATATATAGTGCCCCAGTAGATGCCCCTCAGTGTCCGGCCTCTGATAGGCTGCCGGCCTAGTGTCCCCCATAATGCCCCCCAATAATGTGCCAGTAAGTGTCCCCATAGATGCCCCCCATCATGTGCCAGTATCAAGTGCCTCTCCCCCCCCCACATGTTCCAGTATCATAGTGCCATCTCCCATCCCCCCAATGTGCCAGTATCAAGTGCTTCTCTCCTTCTCACCCCCCATGTCCCAGTATCATAGTGCCAACCCCCCCATGTGCCAGTATCAAGTGCCTCTCTCTTTCCCCCATGTCCCAGTATCATAGTGCCATCTCCCCCCCAAAAAGTATTAGTATCAAGTGCCTCTCCCCCCCATGTGCCAGTATCATAGTGCCAAACCCACCCATGTGCAAGTATCAAGTGCCAACCCCCCCCACGTGCCAGTATCAAGTGCCTCTCTCTTCACTTTTTTTGTGCCATCTCCCCCCCAAAAAAAAGTCACAGTATCAAGTGCCTCTCCCCCCCATGTGCCAGTATCATAGTGCCAAACCCACCCATGTGCCAGTATCAAGTGCCAAACCCCCCCTCCCATGTGCCAGTATCAAGTGCCTCTCTCCCCCCCATGTCCCAGTATCATAGTGCCATCTCCCCCCCCCCAAAAAAAAGTGCCAGTATCAAGTGCCCCTCCCCCCCATGTGCCAGTATCAGGTGCCAGCCAACCCCTCTCCCCCCCATGTGCCAGTATCAGGTGCCTCTCCCCCCCATGTGCCAGTATCAGGCGCCAACCCCCCCATGTGCCAGTATCAAGTGCCTCCCGCTCCCATGGCAGTAACAGTCGGGTATTAAAAAATAAATAAATAAACACTTCTACTTACCTCCATGTCAGCGATGCGATGTGATGCAGCCTCTTCCTGTGTCCCGCCCTGTATGTCCATATATGGAGTCAGTGCTTGTATTTCAGAAAAGTTTCTGCTGGGATTCGAACCCACGACCTTCTGTATCAGAGGCAAAGCATCTAACCACACGACCATAAGAGCTGCCTTGCTGCTGACTGAAAAAATATGAGACTTCTACTGTTATAGCTGGCTAAGTCTACATCTATACACAACACACCCAGCACTGCTATATCTCTATATGACAGCTGTCCCAGCACACTCAGCTCTGCTATATCTATATATATGATAGCTGCCCCAGCACACCCAGCTCTGGTACATCTATATATCTCTAAGTATTGCTATACAGTAGATAGATATATAGAGATATAGCAGAGCTGAATGTGCTGGGGCAGCTGTCATGTGTATAGATGTAGCAGTGCTGGGTGTGTTTGGGCAGCTGTCATGTGTATAGATGTATCAGAGATGAGTTTGCTGTTGCAGCTGTCATATATAGAGATATAGTAGAGCTGAGTGTGCTGGTGCAGCTGTCATGTGTATTAGATGTAGCAGAGCTGGGTGTGCTGGGGCAGCTATCATATATAGAGATATAGCGGAGCTGAGTGTGCTGGGACAGCTGTCATATAGAGATATAGCAGTGCTGGGTGTGTTGGGGCAGCTGCCAGCTATAACAGTAGAAGTCTCATATTTTTTCAATAAGTAGTATTGCATCCATGGAGGTTGTGGGTTCAAATCCCAGACACTTCAGGAGACAGTAATATTAGAACACATTAGCGAGGGGGCCTGGTCCGCTGCTGTGAAGGGGCCCTGAACATTAAGACAAGAATCGATCATATTTAACTAACTTGAAAACTGTCACACACGCTGCCGGGGCGTCGGGCCCCGAAGCAGCCGCTTCCCCGGTAGTTACGTCACTGATTACTTTATAGGGGCACAACAGTAGGTATTACTATGTGATGGCATGTAAGGGACATAAACATAGTAACATAATTTATAAGGCTGAAAAAAGACATCTGTCCACCCAGTTCAGCCTGTTATCCTGCAAGTTAATCCAGAGGAAGGCAAAAAAAACAACAACAATTTTCCCCATTTTAGGGGAAACAATTCCTTCCCAGCTTAATCCGGACATAGCTTAAGATAGGCCCCCTCACCCATTACTTGCTGGGGTATTCAGATATTTCATTTTTCCTTTAGTTTTAAAAATAAAAAGATGTCCTGCGACTTTTGACTCACCCTGTATACTGTACACATCCTTCTACTGAGGTGGTCGCACATGCTCACTTCCTTCCTTCAGCTGCCACCCGTAATATCCACTGTCAGAAGCTGTGAGAATTGCAGGGAGAGAGCTGCAGCACAAAGGACAATCCTTATGAGAAAGGATATGCCCCCTGAGCTGTGATTGGAAGAGAGCTGCAGCAGAAAGGACACACCCCTGAGAAAAGACACACTTCCTGAGCTGCCAGCTTGAAATAAATCTTGCAGAGCAATTGGAGCAATGAATGTGGAGATCTCTGGATCCATGTGAGGTACAGGGCTGGTTCTAGCTTTGTTAGAAAGAGATTGGCATGTGCTATATGATGTCTGATTTTCATTTTTTACATTAGTCATGGGATAACCGCTATGTGGTGACTGTATGGTGTTACTTTTGCTCCTTGTATAGAGCCACTATTCGATCACTAGTGGTCAGGGTGAGAGGATATCATTGTGTATAGTGGTATTATTGGTAATATTCATTTTTCTACGATTCTATTGAGTAACAGTATACAATGCTATTATTTATATGTACAGTATATGGCAGCATTATTTATTTCTTACACGCCCATGTACATGAGTCCTGTATAACAGCTGTATTTTTTAATGGGAAGTAGGCGGACCAAACTGAACTTTTTTTTCCATCATAAACCATAATTTTTTCATCATTCAAAATGACCTATTAGTGCTCCGTCCTCATATCTGTTTTACTGAATGCTTTCATTCCCCTTTCAAATCAGTGCTGACGATGGCACACCCTTATGACAAGAGGAATGGTAACATCAAGCTGGCAATGTATTCATACATTTCCTGGAGGAATAATAGAGGGATGGCACAATGCAGAGTTGAAAACAAAATATTTCCAGAAATGTTAATCCACTGGGAATACCAGTCTCCTAAAAATATGTGTCAATTAATTGCATATATATATATATATATATATATATATATATATGGGCTCATGCACATGACCGTATGTATTTTGCGGTCCTCAAAAAACGGATCCGCAAAAAATACAGATGACGTCCGTGTGCATTCCGTATTTTGCGAAACGGAACAGCTGGCCCCTAATAGAACAGTCCTATCCTTGTCGGTAATGCGGACAATAATAGGACATGCTCTATGCGGACATACGGAAACGGAATGCACACGGAGTAACTTCCGTTTTTTTTTGTGGACCCATTAAAATGAATGGTTCGGCATACAGTTCGCAAAAAAACTAAACGGACACGGAAAGAAAAAATTTTGTGCATGAACCTTAATGCAGAAGGCATCATTGTTATTCTGCATTACATGGTCTATAGTTACAGTAGTGGAACATGAGGTACATTTTCTGGGACATTTTCATTCATTACAGTAAAAAGGGCACAGTCCGGAGACAATCCTCCTATAAGCTATACATAATGTGTAGGGACTTAGCCTAAAATCTCCTTGCAAGGCTCCAGCTGAGGCGACTTGTGATCTTCACTCGGAGCCGAGCCTCTTCCTTCCCATCTGTCATTCTGCCCTGTCCGCCACATCTGAAAGTTATTGAGCCCTTTGTAATTCAATCCTTGGTTTATCCGTGTTTTCTAGAGACCTACACAGTGAGGACGTTTAATGAGGCCGTCATTAGATTTTATGTACGTATGTTTTCTCTTGTACATTGTTATTCAATTAGAGGGGATAAACATGAGACACGAGGGGCTCAGAGCTCCAGCAATCGCTTAATTTTACCTTCCTGCTTGTCCAAGGGGGGCACGACCTCTTGTGCTTCAAGATCTGTAGACAGGTGGGATGTATCATCAGTAGTGATAGGCGAAGTTTACAAAAATTCGACTAGGCTACTTCGACGAATTTCAAAAAGAAAATCGCTTTGCGATGAATTACTTTGTAACGAAGAGCATTTCTTTGTATGTAGCGGGCTCAATGATGGGAGACGCTGATGGCACCCACCCCCTTTCGTTGATCCCCTCAGATGCCGCGTTCATCGCTGATCGCGGCATCTGAAATGAAAAATGAGGGCTTTCAGGGGTTAATCAATAAAAAAAAAATACTCACCTTATCCATTTGAGTGCAAAGAGGCCTGCATGAAATCCTGCATGAAATATCGCGCGGTGCATGATAAAGTCATCATGCTGGCCGGCTGTCACGACCATGTTTATGGCCGTGACTCCTTGGGAGCCGCATATAGTTGCCCGCGGTTTGGGTTGTAGTGTCAACCGCAGCTGGAGGCATAATGTTGTTTGCCTCAAGTGTGGTTGCCGCGGACAACAGGTATGTGTGCGGTTGCCTTGGAGTTGTGTGCGTGTATGTATGCACTTTTGTATGTCTGTGTGCACTCTGTTTTGTGTGTGGTGTGCACTGACATCTTCCCTTCACTGTGGTTGCCCGTGGCAACGTTTGGTTGTATTGTGTACATGTGGTGGCAGTGTCCCGGCCTTCGGTCTGACTCCCAGGACATGGTTGCCACCCATGTCGTTGCCTGCGGCAACAGCCACAGTGTGTTCTTTAGTTGAACACTTTCCCTTTTAGTTTGTGTTTCCCTTCCCTGGTGCTGGAAGGGTTAACTCCCTTCCCAGTGTGTGTGTGACTCACTGGGTGTGTCTGACCGTTGGGTGTGGCTTCTTGGCCCTATAAAGCCTCAGTTGAAGGCAGTAGTCAGAGAGGGTGTTTCAGCCATGCTTGCTGGAGACATCCTCCTGCTTATTTACCAACTGCCAGTGGGGGCCTCCCTTCTGGTCATAAAATAATGTCGTTTGGTGTTTAGAAGATGTGTTTGTCCTTATGCTTCTTTATTGCAGCTTATGGATCTGGGTTCCTGTGCGTGGATGTGTGGTTGCTGGGTTCATCTCAGGTTGTGTGGACATCAGCTTGCCAGCACAGGGATCCAGTCAGCAAGGCTGTGGCAGGTAGGTGGAACTAGTTTGGTTCACCTGCCACATCCGTAAGACTGTTTGTGTTCCCCTTTTCCCTGCAGCTTGGCCAGTGAGACCCCTGTTCCTCCGTGTCCAGTAGGTACAGGCCGTCTTACCCTGACTCCTAGTTCAGGGACCGGTCGGAGGGTGAGTTAGGGTTTCGAGGTTCCTGAGCATGGGTCCTCCTACCTTAAAGGTCGGCCCATGCAGCTAGGAGTTAGGGTCAGGTTAGGGACGCTTTAGGAGGTGACCTGCTCTCTAATCCTGTCGTCTTGGTCGAGCAGCGACCATCTTCCGGCATCGCACGGCTGAGGGTTTTCCCCATCCTCAGCCGTGACACCGGCGTGGTGACATCATACATCACCATGCATGAGATTTTGCGCTGGATCTCCAATCAAGATGGCCGCGGCAGTCTCTTCTCACTCCAATGAATGAGGTGAGTATGTTTTTTTTTACTGACATTTCAGTGAAAATTGATTCGTTACCATGAAGCACGAGGAAATTGAATTTTCCCTGAAATTCGGATCGAAGTACATTTTGGATATTTTGTTTCGCTCAACACTAATCATCAGGAATGAACATATTATCTAAATTGCAATTTTTATTATAAATATATTTTCTAAAAATTTTAGGTGATTTTTTACATACATTTTTATACATTAATACTTTTGTTTGTGTAAAAGTATCCTTAAATGTTCAGTTTCACATAGCCCTCTAGAGCACATAGTGGGGCAGATATAGTACGAATGAGGATAAAAGGGCCAGTTTTAGTATAAAGTCTGTTCGCGCCAAATGCTTCAAATTTATTAAGAGATTTATTAATAAATTTGCCGTATCTCCAGGTAGTCTGTGCAGCAAAAATTGTAATCTATGCCAGGTTTTAACTATTATTTAAATCAGTTTCTGGAGTAAATCTATTGGGCCACGCCCCCTTTGGCTAGCACCCACCCAAAGGTTTCAAATTATGACTCAAATCTGTGGTGCACTAGAAATGAGTGAATCGATTCTACTGATTTTGTCCAGAATTCCTTGTGATTCATTTCAGGTGAATCAGAGAGAGAGAGAGAGAGAGAGAGTGAGATACCCACGAGCAATACTTCTATGAGTGAGACATGTAAGCCAGTCCAAAACGACAAGACTACTGAATGTCTTAATTTTCAGGGCAATTGGAGCATATTTGATTTGTGTAGAATTGCTTCGAACTTGAATCGAATTATTAGAAAAATTCAGTAAATCGGAGACAAAACTAATTAAAAAAAATTCACTCATCTCTCGCGTGCACCATAATCTGTAACTTTTTAATGCCCCAACTATGGTGCAAAACCTTTGATAAATGTCCCTTAATGGGCTTACACTCCTGTTCTCTGCTGCTCAATTTTCAGCTTTGCTGTGTAGACTGAGACATGGTCAGCAGAGGTCGAGGGATTTATGACAGCTCTATAAAACGTCTGGAGGGCTAGAAAAGGCACAATGAAGTGTGTGCCTCCAATATGCCATATCTAGGTCAGATTTAATATACTGTAGCTACATTATTGATTTTTTTTTTTGTCTTTTCTCTTCTTTAGCAGTATATGTTTTTGATCTCATTGTGCATTTCTAAGTTTAACTTTAAAATGTAATTAAAAAATACAATTAAATTATAAAAAAAATATATTTTCTCTCCTGTTTAGACTTACATCCAATTAATGACACAAACGTTGCTGCAGACTACTGCTAATTAAAGGGGTTGTCCCAAGAAAAATATTCTTCAGTTTCCAAACCAGCACCTGGATCTGTATACTTTTGTAATCCCATGTAATTAAAAATGTACCATAGCCACTGAATTATTCATTGAAAATGTATCTGTATAGCGCCACCTGCTGTTTGTTTAGTTTCTTATTTCTTTGTCCTGCTCACTGAGAAGGCCGCACATGCTCAGTTTCATCCTTCAACTGCCCCCTGAGCTGTGATAGGGAGAGCTGAGACACGCCCCCTGAGCTGTGATAGGGAGAGCTGAGACACGCCCCTGAGCTGTGATAGGGAGAGCTGAGACACGCCCCCTGAGCTGCAGCAGAAAAGACCCTCCCCTTGAGCTGTCAGCTGGATATAAATCTAGCAGAGCAATGAATGGGGAGATCTCTGGATCCATGTGAGGTCCAGGGCTGGTTCTAGCTTTGTTAGAAAGAATTTGTCATGTACTGTATGATGTCTTATTTTCATTTATTACAGTAGTCATGGGATAATTCCTTTTATGTGTACTGTGCCACTTAATACTGTAGACCAGACAATATCAAAAAGAGGTGATAGCTTTTAAGGAAAGTCTTTTAAAAATGTCTTAAAAAGCTTAAAAAGCTAAATTAAAAAAATTAGCACAACAAACAGAGGGCCGTCGGATAAACACCATATCCTATAGGCTATATACGGTGCTGCCCAAATACAATGCCCAGTATAATAATAGCTGCTAAAATGAACCCTGGGCTAAATCTCTATGAGGTACACAAGATGTTCTTACCCAATGGGCGATCTAGTAGTTCTGTTAATCTGAATGTGCAGTAGACACCCAGAAAAAGGTCTGCTGCTCTTGTCAGCATATTAAAGAGGTTGTCCGGGCTTTTAATATTGATGACCTATCCTCAGGATAGGTCATTAATATCAGATCGGCTGGGGTCCGACAACTGGCACCCCCACGATCAGCTGTTGAGGAGACGGTGTGCGCACGTGCCTTCTCTCTTCCTGCTCTCCGTGTATGTCTCTGAGACAGCAGCAGACAGGAAGAGAGAAGGAAGACAGCACATGCCCACACTGTCTCCTCAAACAGCTGATTGTGGGGGTGCCGGGTGTCGGACCCGCGCCGGTCTTACTTACACTGCTCCTATCAGTGCCTAATGAATTTAAAGGCTTCTCTTAATGTTCTTTCAGGATAACCCCTTTAAAAAACATTAAGAACATTAAGAGAAGCCTTTAAACATTCATTAGGCACTGATAGGAGCAAATTTTTGAGACCCCAGAAAAGGATGAACCCTGAGAATGTGATAAGAATAATAGGTACGTGTGCTAATGGACTTAGGAGATATTGGAATATTATCAGCACAGATCAGGACCTGACTAATATCCTTACTCCCCATCCCTCAGTTACATTTAGGAGAAGGAAATCCCTCAGGGACCGTTTGGTTCATAGTATGTATATGAAACCAAAATGTATGGGGACATGGTTGGATTATAGAACAGTGGGCACCAGTGTGGAGGCTGTATTGCCTGTCTCTTTATTATTGTCTCCAAAGCCTTCAGGAGTGTGTCAACAGGAAGGATATATAGAATGTGGAATTATGCCAACTGTAAGACATCTGGGGTGATATATCTGATTACGTGCAGCTGCCCACTAAACTATGTGGGAAAAACAAAACATGAATTGAGAAGAATTGGAGACTAGTGTTGATCGAGCACCAAAGTGTTCGGGTGCTCGAGTAGAACACCTCGGTATGCTCGGGTGCTCTACCGAGCACCCGAGCACAATGGAAGTCAATGGGAGAACGCGAGCATTAAGCCAGGCACCCCCTGCTCTGAAGAGGGGAGGGTGTCTGGTTCACATGAAAAGGTCAGAAATAGATGGACACACCACTGAATTGGTTCGAGAACAGCATGGGGAGGATGTCTGGATGCATCTTGGACTCCCAGGTCGCTGCTGGGAATGGTGTTGTCCGAGTAGTACGCCAATTTTACAGACTGACAATAATAGGCCCAAAACCGAAGATAAAATCGATTTTAGATGAAAAATTGTTAGGAAACATTCTTTCCTGTATATTTACTTGTATATAAAGTGCAAGTGCTGCCAAAAATTACAAGGAAGAGTGTCACTACCAGAGCTTTGGGACGTTCTCACAGCTCTGTTTCTCCACCCCTGTGATGATGTCACTACTAGAGCTGGGAGGAGTTCTCACTACTCTGTTTACTTTTGGTTTCTTTCACCACAGCTGTCCTTCATGTGTTTGATTTCCCTCTCTTTATATCGCCCCTCCTCCTATGATAGGATGTGGATTATAGTTCTCACTTCAGTTGTAGCTCTGGCTTTAGTTTCTTCACTTGTAGCTATCAGTTCACTGGACCTGTGTTCTGCTGCAGCTAGCACTCCGGATATTGCCAGCCTGTCCTTGGATCCGTCTTCTCTGCGGCTGCAACATCTTCAGCTAAGTGTGCAGACATTGTTGTGTTCCTGTTTATTTTCTGACTGGATCTGAGGTGGCCACGGTTCCCTCCATATACTGAGTAGGGCACTGGTGGCCGTGCCCCTTCCACTATTGTAGGGGTTACAGGGGTCATTAGTCTTAGGCACGTGGGCATGCCTCGTTCCGCCATTTGGATCCGGGCATGTGCTTTAGCAGAATAGGGAGAGCGTTGAGGGTCGGACAGGGGTCACCCTTTATCCTCCCTAGTTCTGGGTCCAGTCAGTAGCTCTGTACTGTGTATTACTATTGTTGCTCACATACACCCGTGACATTATAATCCACCAAAACCGTCCTTTTTTGACATGGATCCGCTTTCTGACCTGGTTGACCGCATGCAGGGTCTTTCTTTGGAAGTAGCGGATCTCCGTCAATCTATGACCCAGCTTCAAGCATTGGGCCCTGCTCCGGCTCATGGAGTCTGTTGCGAGCCCAAGGTCTCACTTCCGGAGACGTTCTCCGGGGGCAGTGAGAATTTTGTTCGTTTCAGAGAGGCATGCAAACTCCATTTTTGCTTGTGTCCTCACTCTTCTGGTAATCAAGAGCAGAGGGTGAGGATTGTCATCTCCCTGCTCAGGGGTAATGCTCAGACTTGGGCTTTTTCGCTGCCATCAGGGGATCCCTCCCTTCGATCCGTGGAGGGATTTTTTGTGGCCCTGGGGCAGATTTATGATGACCCGGATCGTGTTGCTCTGGCCGAATCTAACCTACGTGTTTTATGCCAGAACAAACGGTCTGCGGAGCTTTATTGTTCTGAATTTCGGAGATGGGCAGCTGATTCGGGTTGGAATGATGCTGCACTCCGGAGTCAGTTCTGTCATGGTCTCTCGGAGAGATTAAAAGATGCGTTTGCTTTCCATCAGAGACCAACGTCCTTAGAGTCTGCCATGTCATTGGCGGTATGCCTTGACAGGCGTCTAAGAGAAAGAAACGAGACCTCTCTGTCCAGCCATTGTCAGTCTAGGGGCAGTGGTGCGGACTCATTCAGTGTGCAGGGGCCTCTTCCTGTCTCGCTCCCCTCTGAGGAGGAGCCCATGCAGCTAGCTCTACTTGCCCCTGATAAAAGAGGATTTAGTCCTCAGAGTATGGTCTGTTTTTGTTGTGGGGGCATAGGTCATTTGGCAAATGTTTGTCCGTCTAGGAGATTCTTGAACCGTACTAAGAGCGATAATAAGAGAAAAATCTCAAAAGGTAAATCATCAAGTTCTGCTTCATCTGCTACTTTGGGCAAAGTTGATGTAGGATTTGATGCTTTTCCTCTGACCTGCAGTTCCCGTTTTCTCCTGTCTGCCAGGGTGGCGCTAGAGAGCAGAGTCATTTCTTGTGAGATTTTTGTCGATAGTGGAGCGGCCGTCAATCTTATTGACACTCAATTTGTAGCCATGCATGGTTTTCAGGTTTGCACATTAGATAAAGATATACCTGTTTTTGCTATTGACTCTGCTCCACTCTCACAGAGATCTCTGAAGGGCATTGTTCACAATATCCGGCTAGCTGTAGGTGACACTCATGTGGAGGATATATCTTGTTTTGTCCTTAACGGATTGCCGTCTCCTCTAGTTTTGGGGTTACCCTGGCTCACTAGACATAACCCCACTATTGATTGGCAAGGAAGGCAAATAAATGAGTGGAGTGATTTTTGTAGAGAGAATTGTCTCACAGCGACTTTTGCAGAGGTGTCTACTAAAACGGTGCCATCATTTCTCTCTGATTTCTCGGACGTGTTTTCCGAGAGCGGTGTTCAGGAGCTACCTCCTCACCGGGAGTTTGACTGTCCCATTAACCTCATTCCCGGCGCCAAGCTGCCAAAAGCACGCCTCTACAATCTCTCACAACCGGAAAGAATCGCTATGCGAACTTACATCTCCGAGAGTCTCGAAAAGGGGCATATTCGTCCCTCAAAGTCACCTGTGGCCACGGGTTTTTTTTTTTGTTAAAAAGAAAGATGGCTCTCTGAGACCTTGCCTAGATTTTAGGGAGCTGAACCGTATCACGATTCGCGATCCCTATCCCCTTCCTCTGATCCCGGACCTCTTCAATCAAATTGTTGGGGCCAAGGTGTTTTCCAAATTGGATTTGAGAGGCGCGTACAACCTGGTCAGGGTCAGAGAGGGGGATGAATGGAAAACAGCCTTTAATACCCCTGACGGGCATTTCGAGAATCTCGTTATGCCTTTCGGCCTGATGAATGCTCCGGCCGTCTTTCAGCATTTTGTTAATAGTATTTTCTATCATTTAATGGGGAAATTTGTATTGGTGTATCTTGATGATATTTTGATTTTTTCCCCTGATGTTCAGACCCATCAGGATCATCTTTTTCAGGTTCTGCAGTTTCTGCGGGAAAATAAATTGTACGCCAAGCTGGAGAAATGTCTTTTTATGGTATTGGAGATTCAATTTCTGGGTTTTCTCCTCTCTGCTTCTGGTTTTCGCATGGATCCCGAGAAGGTCCGTGCTGTACTTGAGTGGGAGCTTCCTGAGAATCAGAAGGCATTGATGCGCTTTCTGGGTTTTGCGAACTATTACAGAAAGTTCATTTTGAATTATTCCTCTGTTGTCAAACCCCTCACTGACATGACAAAAAAGGGGGCGGATTTTTCCTCTTGGTCGAAGGAGGCGCTTGCAGCCTTTTCTAAGATTAAAGAGAATTTTGCATCTGCTCCCGTCTTGGTGCATCCCGATGTTTCCTTACCCTTTATTGTTGAGGTGGATGCTTCCGAGGTGGGTGTGGGTGCGGTTTTGTCCCAGGGCCCTTCCCCTGCCAAGTGGCGACCCTGTGCCTTTTTCTCTAAAAAACTCTCCCCGGCAGAGAGAAACTATGATGTGGGAGATAGGGAGTTGTTGGCCATCAAGTTGGCTTTCGAGGAATGGTGCCATTGGTTGGAGGGGGCCAGGCACCCTATCACCGTTTTTACCGACCATAAGAATCTGGCATACTTGGAGTCGGCCAGGCGTATGAATCCGAGACAGGCCAGATGGTCTCTGTTCTTCTCCAGATTCAATTTTGTTGTTACATTCCGACCTGGGATAAAAAATGTGAAGGCTGATGCTCTCTCTCGCTGTTTTCCGGGAGGAGGAAACTCCGAGGACCCGGGTCCCATTTTGGCGGAGGGGGTAGTTGTTTCTGCTCTATATTCCGATTTGGAGGCCGAGGTCCAGGCTGCCCAGACTGAGACACCTGCCCGTTGTCCTTCTGGGAAGTTGTTCGTGCCTCCTGAGCTACGTCACAAACTCTTTAAGGAGCATCATGATACGGTTCTTGCTGGTCACCCCGGGAGTAGAGCCACGGTGGATCTCATTGCTCGGAGATTTTGGTGGCCGGCTCTTCGTAAGTCGGTGGAGGGTTTTGTGGCTGCTTGTGAGACGTGCGCTCGCGCTAAGGTCCCTCGTTCACGGCCTTCAGGTTCCCTTCTCCGTTACCCATTCCTTCCCGTCCTTGGACACACCTGTCCATGGACTTTATCACGGATCTTCCTCGTTCCTCGGGGAAGTCGGTGATCCTGGTGGTGGTGGACCGTTTTAGCAAGATGGCTCATTTCGTACCTTTCCCTGGTTTACCCAATGCTAAAACGTTGGCGCAAGCTTTTGTCGACCATATTGTTAAATTGCACGGCATTCCCTCTGATATTGTTTCCGATAGAGGCACGCAGTTTGTGTCCAGGTTCTGGAAGGCTTTCTGTTCTCGCCTGGGGGTTCGGCTGTCCTTCTCTTCTGCTTTTCATCCGCAGTCGAATGGTCAGACTGAGCGCCTCAATCAGAATCTGGAGATTCGGCAGTCTCTTCTCACTCCAATGAATGAGGTGAGTATGTTTTTTTTTACTGACATTTCAGTGAAAATTGATTCGTTACCATGAAGCACGAGGAAATTGAATTTTCCCTGAAATTCGGATCGAAGTACATTTTGGATATTTTGTTTCGCTCAACACTAATCATCAGGAATGAACATATTATCTAAATTGCAATTTTTATTATAAATATATTTTCTAAAAATTTTAGGTGATTTTTTACATACATTTTTATACATTAATACTTTTGTTTGTGTAAAAGTATCCTTAAATGTTCAGTTTCACATAGCCCTCTAGAGCACATAGTGGGGCAGATATAGTACGAATGAGGATAAAAGGGCCAGTTTTAGTATAAAGTCTGTTCGCGCCAAATGCTTCAAATTTATTAAGAGATTTATTAATAAATTTGCCGTATCTCCAGGTAGTCTGTGCAGCAAAAATTGTAATCTATGCCAGGTTTTAACTATTATTTAAATCAGTTTCTGGAGTAAATCTATTGGGCCACGCCCCCTTTGGCTAGCACCCACCCAAAGGTTCCAAATTATGACACAAATCTGTGGTGCACTAGAAATGAGTGAATCGATTCTACTGATTTTGTCCAGAATTCCTTGTGATTCATTTCAGGTGAATCAGAGAGAGAGAGAGAGAGAGAGAGAGAGAGAGTGAGATACCCACGAGCAATACTTCTATGAGTGAGACATGTAAGCCAGTCCAAAACGACAAGACTACTGAATGTCTTAATTTTCAGGGCAATTGGAGCATATTTGATTTGTGTAGAATTGCTTCGAACTTGAATCGAATTATTAGAAAAATTCAGTAAATCGGAGACAAAACTAATTAAAAAAAATTCACTCATCTCTCGCGTGCACCATAATCTGTAACTTTTTAATGCCCCAACTATGGTGCAAAACCTTTGATAAATGTCCCTTAATGGGCTTACACTCCTGTTCTCCGCTGCTCAATTTTCAGCTTTGCTGTGTAGACTGAGACATGGTCAGCAGAGGTCGAGGGATTTATGACAGCTCTATAAAACGTCTGGAGGGCTAGAAAAGGCACAATGAAGTGTGTGCCTCCAATATGCCATATCTAGGTCAGATTTAATATACTGTAGCTACATTATTGATTTTTTTTTTTTGTCTTTTCTCTTCTTTAGCAGTATATGTTTTTGATCTCATTGTGCATTTCTAAGTTTAACTTTAAAATGTAATTAAAAAATACAATTAAATTATAAAAAAAATATATTTTCTCTCCTGTTTAGACTTACATCCAATTAATGACACAAACGTTGCTGCAGACTACTGCTAATTAAAGGGGTTGTCCCAAGAAAAATATTATTCAGTTTCCAAACCAGCACCTGGATCTGTATACTTTTGTAATCCCATGTAATTAAAAATGTACCATAGCCACTGAATTATTCATTGAAAATGTATCTGTATAGCGCCACCTGCTGTTTGTTTAGTTTCTTATTTCTTTGACCTGCTCACTGAGAAGGCCGCACATGCTCAGTTTCATCCTTCAACTGCCCCCTGAGCTGTGATAGGGAGAGCTGAGACACGCCCCCTGAGCTGTGATAGGGAGAGCTGAGACACGCCCCTGAGCTGTGATAGGGAGAGCTGAGACACGCCACCTGAGCTGCAGCAGAACAGACACTCCCCTTAAGCTGTCAGCTTGATATAAACCTAGCAGAGCAATGAATGTGGAGATCTCTGGACCCAGGTGAGGTACAGGGCTGGTTCTAGCTTTGTTAGAAAGAGATTGTCATGTACTATATGATGTCTGATTTTCATTTATTACAGTAGTCATGGGATAATTCCTTTTATGTGTACTGTGCCACTTAATACTGTAGACCAGACAATATCAAAAAGAGGTGATAGCTTTTAAGGAAAGTCTTTTAAAAATGTCTTAAAAAGCTTAAAAAGCTAAATTAAAAAAATTAGCACAACAAACAGAGGGCCGTCAGATAAACACCATATCCTATAGGCTATATACGGTGCTGCCCAAATACAATGCCCAGTATAATAATAGCTGCTAAAATGAACCCTGGGCTAAATCTCTATGAGGTACACAAGATGTTCTTACCCAATGGGCGATCTAGTAGTTCTGTTAATCTGAATGTGCAGTAGACACCCAGAAAAAGGTCTGCTGCTCTTGTCAGCATATTAAAGAGGTTGTCCGGGCTTTTAATATTGATGACCTATCCTCAGGATAGGTCATTAATATCAGATCGGCTGGGTCCGACAACTGGCACCCCCACGATCAGCTGTTGAGGAGACGGTGTGCGCACGTGCCTTCTCTCTTCCTGCTCTCCGTGTATGTCTCTGAGACAGCAGCAGACAGGAAGAGAGAAGGAAGACAGCACATGCCCACACTGTCTCCTCAAACAGCTGATTGTGGGGGTGCCGGGTGTCGGACCCGCGCCGGTCTTACTTACACTGCTCCTATCAGTGCCTAATGAATTTAAAGGCTTCTCTTAATGTTCTTTCAGGATAACCCCTTTAAAAAACATTAAGAACATTAAGAGAAGCCTTTAAACATTCATTAGGCACTGATAGGAGCAAATTTTTGAGACCCCAGAGAAGGATGAACCCTGAGAATGTGATAAGAATAATAGGTACGTGTGCTAATGGACTTAGGAGATATTGGAATATTATCAGCACAGATCAGGACCTGACTAATATCCTTACTCCCCATCCCTCAGTTACATTTAGGAGAAGGAAATCCCTCAGGGACCGTTTGGTTCATAGTATGTATATGAAACCAAAATGTATGGGGACATGGTTGGATTATAGAACAGTGGGCACCAGTGTGGAGGCTGTATTGCCTGTCTCTTTATTATTGTCTCCAAAGCCTTCAGGAGTGTGTCAACAGGAAGGATATATAGAATGTGGAATTATGCCAACTGTAAGACATCTGGGGTGATATATCTGATTACGTGCAGCTGCCCACTAAACTATGTGGGAAAAACAAAACATGAATTGAGAAGAATTGGAGACTAGTGTTGATCGAGCACCAAAGTGTTCGGGTGCTCGAGTAGAACACCTCGGTATGCTCGGGTGCTCTACCGAGCACCCGAGCACAATGGAAGTCAATGGGAGAACGCGAGCATTAAGCCAGGCACCCCCTGCTCTGAAGAGGGGAGGGTGTCTGGTTCACATGAAAAGGTCAGAAATAGATGGACACACCACTGAATTGGTTCGAGAACAGCATGGGGAGGATGTCTGGATGCATCTTGGACTCCCAGGTCGCTGCTGGGAATGGTGTTGTCCGAGTAGTACGCCAATTTTACAGACTGACAATAATAGGCCCAAAACCGAAGATAAAATCGATTTAGATGAAAAATTGTTAGGAAACATTCTTTCCTGTATATTTACTTGTATATAAAGTGCAAGTGCTGCCAAAAATTACAAGGAAGAGTGTCACTACCAGAGCTTTGGGACGTTCTCACAGCTCTGTTTCTCCACCCCTGTGATGATGTCACTACTAGAGCTGGGAGGAGTTCTCACTACTCTGTTTACTTTTGGTTTCTTTCACCACAGCTGTCCTTCATGTGTTTTGATTTCCCTCTCTTTATATCGCCCCCTCCTCCTATGATAGGATGTGGATTATAGTTCTCACTTCAGTTGTAGCTCTGGCTTTAGTTTCTTCACTTGTAGCTATCAGTTCACTGGACCTGTGTTCTGCTGCAGCTAGCACTCCGGATATTGCCAGCCTGTCCTTGGATCCGTCTTCTCTGCGGCTGCAACATCTTCAGCTAAGTGTGCAGACATTGTTGTGTTCCTGTTTATTTTCTGACTGGATCTGAGGTGGCCACGGTTCCCTCCATATACTGAGTAGGGCACTGGTGGCCGTGCCCCTTCCACTATTGTAGGGGTTACAGGGGTCATTAGTCTTAGGCACGTGGGCATGCCTCGTTCCGCCATTTGGATCCGGGCATGTGCTTTAGCAGAATAGGGAGAGCGTTGAGGGTCGGACAGGGGTCACCCTTTATCCTCCCTAGTTCTGGGTCCAGTCAGTAGCTCTGTACTGTGTATTACTATTGTTGCTCACATACACCCGTGACATTATAATCCACCAAAACCGTCCTTTTTTGACATGGATCCGCTTTCTGACCTGGTTGACCGCATGCAGGGTCTTTCTTTGGAAGTAGCGGATCTCCGTCAATCTATGACCCAGCTTCAAGCATTGGGCCCTGCTCCGGCTCATGGAGTCTGTTGCGAGCCCAAGGTCTCACTTCCGGAGACGTTCTCCGGGGGCAGTGAGAATTTTGTTCGTTTCAGAGAGGCATGCAAACTCCATTTTTGCTTGTGTCCTCACTCTTCTGGTAATCAAGAGCAGAGGGTGAGGATTGTCATCTCCCTGCTCAGGGGTAATGCTCAGACTTGGGCTTTTTCGCTGCCATCAGGGGATCCCTCCCTTCGATCCGTGGAGGGATTTTTTGTGGCCCTGGGGCAGATTTATGATGACCCGGATCGTGTTGCTCTGGCCGAATCTAACCTACGTGTTTTATGCCAGAACAAACGGTCTGCGGAGCTTTATTGTTCTGAATTTCGGAGATGGGCAGCTGATTCGGGTTGGAATGATGCTGCACTCCGGAGTCAGTTCTGTCATGGTCTCTCGGAGAGATTAAAAGATGCGTTTGCTTTCCATGAGAGACCAACGTCCTTAGAGTCTGCCATGTCATTGGCGGTATGCCTTGACAGGCGTCTAAGAGAAAGAAACGAGACCTCTCTGTCCAGCCATTGTCAGTCTAGGGCAGTGGTGCGGACTCATTCAGTGTGCAGGGGCCTCATCCTGTCTCGCTCCCCTCTGAGGAGGAGCCCATGCAGCTAGCTCGACTTGCCCCTGATAAAAGAGGATTTAGTCCTCAGAGTATGGTCTGTTTTTGTTGTGGGGGGCATAGGTCATTTGGCAAATGTTTGTCCGTCTAGGAGATTCTTGAACCGTACTAAGAGCGATAATAAGAGAAAAATCTCAAAAGGTAAATCATCAAGTTCTGCTTCATCTGCTACTTTGGGCAAAGTTGATGTAGGATTTGATGCTTTTCCTCTGACCTGCAGTTCCCGTTTTCTCCTGTCTGCCAGGGTGGCGCTAGAGAGCAAAGTCATTTCTTGTGAGATTTTTGTCGATAGTGGAGCGGCCGTCAATCTTATTGACACTCAATTGTAGCCATGCATGGTTTTCAGGTTTGCACATTAGATAAAGATATACCTGTTTTTGCTATTGACTCTGCTCCACTCTCACAGAGATCTCTGAAGGGCATTGTTCACAATATCCGGCTAGCTGTAGGTGACACTCATGTGGAGGATATATCTTGTTTTGTCCTTAACGGATTGCCGTCTCCTCTAGTTTTGGGGTTACCCTGGCTCACTAGACATAACCCCACTATTGATTGGCAAGGAAGGCAAATAAATGAGTGGAGTGATTTTTGTAGAGAGAATTGTCTCACAGCGACTTTTGCAGAGGTGTCTACTAAAACGGTGCCATCATTTCTCTCTGATTTCTCGGACGTGTTTTCCGAGAGCGGTGTTCAGGAGCTACCTCCTCACCGGGAGTTTGACTGTCCCATTAACCTCATTCCCGGCGCCAAGCTGCCAAAAGCACGCCTCTACAATCTCTCACAACCGGAAAGAATCGCTATGCGAACTTACATCTCCGAGAGTCTCGAAAAGGGGCATATTCGTCCCTCAAAGTCACCTGTGGCCACGGGTTTTTTTTTTTTGTTAAAAAGAAAGATGGCTCTCTGAGACCTTGCCTAGATTTTAGGGAGCTGAACCGTATCACGATTCGCGATCCCTATCCCCTTCCTCTGATCCCGGACCTCTTCAATCAAATTGTTGGGGCCAAGGTGTTTTCCAAATTGGATTTGAGAGGCGCGTACAACCTGGTCAGGGTCAGAGAGGGGGATGAATGGAAAACAGCCTTTAATACCCCTGACGGGCATTTCGAGAATCTCGTTATGCCTTTCGGCCTGATGAATGCTCCGGCCGTCTTTCAGCATTTTGTTAATAGTATTTTCTATCATTTAATGGGGAAATTTGTATTGGTGTATCTTGATGATATTTTGATTTTTTCCCCTGATGTTCAGACCCATCAGGATCATCTTTTTCAGGTTCTGCAGTTTCTGCGGGAAAATAAATTGTACGCCAAGCTGGAGAAATGTCTTTTTATGGTATTGGAGATTCAATTTCTGGGTTTTCTCCTCTCTGCTTCTGGTTTTCGCATGGATCCCGAGAAGGTCCGTGCTGTACTTGAGTGGGAGCTTCCTGAGAATCAGAAGGCATTGATGCGCTTTCTGGGTTTTGCGAACTATTACAGAAAGTTCATTTTGAATTATTCCTCTGTTGTCAAACCCCTCACTGACATGACAAAAAAGGGGGCGGATTTTTCCACTTGGTCGAAGGAGGCGCTTGCAGCCTTTTCTAAGATTAAAGAGAATTTTGCATCTGCTCCCGTCTTGGTGCATCCCGATGTTTCCTTACCCTTTATTGTTGAGGTGGATGCTTCCGAGGTGGGTGTGGGTGCGGTTTTGTCCCAGGGCCCTTCCCCTGCCAAGTGGCGACCCTGTGCCTTTTTCTCTAAAAAAACTCTCCCCGGCAGAGAGAAACTATGATGTGGGAGATAGGGAGTTGTTGGCCATCAAGTTGGCTTTCGAGGAATGGTGCCATTGGTTGGAGGGGGGCCAGGCACCCTATCACCGTTTTTACCGACCATAAGAATCTGGCATACTTGGAGTCGGCCAGGCGTATGAATCCGAGACAGGCCAGATGGTCTCTGTTCTTCTCCAGATTCAATTTTGTTGTTACATTCCGACCTGGGATAAAAAATGTGAAGGCTGATGCTCTCTCTCGCTGTTTTCCGGGAGGAGGAAACTCCGAGGACCCGGGTCCCATTTTGGCGGAGGGGGTAGTTGTTTCTGCTCTATATTCCGATTTGGAGGCCGAGGTCCAGGCTGCCCAGACTGAGACACCTGCCCGTTGTCCTTCTGGGAAGTTGTTCGTGCCTCCTGAGCTACGTCACAAACTCTTTAAGGAGCATCATGATACGGTTCTTGCTGGTCACCCCGGGAGTAGAGCCACGGTGGATCTCATTGCTCGGAGATTTTGGTGGCCGGCTCTTCGTAAGTCGGTGGAGGGTTTTGTGGCTGCTTGTGAGACGTGCGCTCGCGCTAAGGTCCCTCGTTCACGGCCTTCAGGTTCCCTTCTCCCGTTACCCATTCCTTCCCGTCCTTGGACACACCTGTCCATGGACTTTATCACGGATCTTCCTCGTTCCTCGGGGAAGTCGGTGATCCTGGTGGTGGTGGACCGTTTTAGCAAGATGGCTCATTTCGTACCTTTCCCTGGTTTACCCAATGCTAAAACGTTGGCGCAAGCTTTTGTCGACCATATTGTTAAATTGCACGGCATTCCCTCTGATATTGTTTCCGATAGAGGCACGCAGTTTGTGTCCAGGTTCTGGAAGGCTTTCTGTTCTCGCCTGGGGGTTCGGCTGTCCTTCTCTTCTGCTTTTCATCCGCAGTCGAATGGTCAGACTGAGCGCCTCAATCAGAATCTGGAGATTCGGCAGTCTCTTCTCACTCCAATGAATGAGGTGAGTATGTTTTTTTTTACTGACATTTCAGTGAAAATTGATTCGTTACCATGAAGCACGAGGAAATTGAATTTTCCCTGAAATTCGGATCGAAGTACATTTTGGATATTTTGTTTCGCTCAACACTAATCATCAGGAATGAACATATTATCTAAATTGCAATTTTTATTATAAATATATTTTCTAAAAATTTTAGGTGATTTTTTACATACATTTTTATACATTAATACTTTTGTTTGTGTAAAAGTATCCTTAAATGTTCAGTTTCACATAGCCCTCTAGAGCACATAGTGGGGCAGATATAGTACGAATGAGGATAAAAGGGCCAGTTTTAGTATAAAGTCTGTTCGCGCCAAATGCTTCAAATTTATTAAGAGATTTATTAATAAATTTGCCGTATCTCCAGGTAGTCTGTGCAGCAAAAATTGTAATCTATGCCAGGTTTTAACTATTATTTAAATCAGTTTCTGGAGTAAATCTATTGGGCCACGCCCCCTTTGGCTAGCACCCACCCAAAGGTTCCAAATTATGACACAAATCTGTGGGTGCACTAGAAATGAGTGAATCGATTCTACTGATTTTGTCCAGAATTCCTTGTGATTCATTTCAGGTGAATCAGAGAGAGAGAGAGAGAGAGAGAGAGAGAGAGTGAGATACCCACGAGCAATACTTCTATGAGTGAGACATGTAAGCCAGTCCAAAACGACAAGACTACTGAATGTCTTAATTTTCAGGGCAATTGGAGCATATTTGATTTGTGTAGAATTGCTTCGAACTTGAATCGAATTATTAGAAAAATTCAGTAAATCGGAGACAAAACTAATTAAAAAAAATTCACTCATCTCTCGCGTGCACCATAATCTGTAACTTTTTTAATGCCCCAACTATGGTGCAAAACCTTTGATAAATGTCCCTTAATGGGCTTACACTCCTGTTCTCCGCTGCTCAATTTTCAGCTTTGCTGTGTAGACTGAGACATGGTCAGCAGAGGTCGAGGGATTTATGACAGCTCTATAAAACGTCTGGAGGGCTAGAAAAGGCACAATGAAGTGTGTGCCTCCAATATGCCATATCTAGGTCAGATTTAATATACTGTAGCTACATTATTGATTTTTTTTTTTTGTCTTTTCTCTTCTTTAGCAGTATATGTTTTTGATCTCATTGTGCATTTCTAAGTTTAACTTTAAAATGTAATTAAAAAATACAATTAAATTATAAAAAAAATATATTTTCTCTCCTGTTTAGACTTACATCCAATTAATGACACAAACGTTGCTGCAGACTACTGCTAATTAAAGGGGTTGTCCCAAGAAAAATATTATTCAGTTTCCAAACCAGCACCTGGATCTGTATACTTTTGTAATCCCATGTAATTAAAAATGTACCATAGCCACTGAATTATTCATTGAAAATGTATCTGTATAGCGCCACCTGCTGTTTGTTTAGTTTCTTATTTCTTTGACCTGCTCACTGAGAAGGCCGCACATGCTCAGTTTCATCCTTCAACTGCCCCCTGAGCTGTGATAGGGAGAGCTGAGACACGCCCCCTGAGCTGTGATAGGGAGAGCTGAGACACGCCCCTGAGCTGTGATAGGGAGAGCTGAGACACGCCACCTGAGCTGCAGCAGAACAGACACTCCCCTTAAGCTGTCAGCTTGATATAAACCTAGCAGAGCAATGAATGTGGAGATCTCTGGACCCAGGTGAGGTACAGGGCTGGTTCTAGCTTTGTTAGAAAGAGATTGTCATGTACTATATGATGTCTGATTTTCATTTATTACAGTAGTCATGGGATAATTCCTTTTATGTGTACTGTGCCACTTAATACTGTAGACCAGACAATATCAAAAAGAGGTGATAGCTTTTAAGGAAAGTCTTTTAAAAATGTCTTAAAAAGCTTAAAAAGCTAAATTAAAAAAATTAGCACAACAAACAGAGGGCCGTCAGATAAACACCATATCCTATAGGCTATATACGGTGCTGCCCAAATACAATGCCCAGTATAATAATAGCTGCTAAAATGAACCCTGGGCTAAATCTCTATGAGGTACACAAGATGTTCTTACCCAATGGGCGATCTAGTAGTTCTGTTAATCTGAATGTGCAGTAGACACCCAGAAAAAGGTCTGCTGCTCTTGTCAGCATATTAAAGAGGTTGTCCGGGCTTTTAATATTGATGACCTATCCTCAGGATAGGTCATTAATATCAGATCGGCTGGGGTCCGACAACTGGCACCCCCACGATCAGCTGTTTGAGGAGACGGTGTGCGCACGTGCCTTCTCTCTTCCTGCTCTCCGTGTATGTCTCTGAGACAGCAGCAGACAGGAAGAGAGAAGGAAGACAGCACATGCCCACACTGTCTCCTCAAACAGCTGATTGTGGGGGTGCCGGGTGTCGGACCCGCGCCGGTCTTACTTACACTGCTCCTATCAGTGCCTAATGAATTTAAAGGCTTCTCTTAATGTTCTTTCAGGATAACCCCTTTAAAAAAACATTAAGAACATTAAGAGAAGCCTTTAAACATTCATTAGGCACTGATAGGAGCAAATTTTTGAGACCCCAGAGAAGGATGAACCCTGAGAATGTGATAAGAATAATAGGTACGTGTGCTAATGGACTTAGGAGATATTGGAATATTATCAGCACAGATCAGGACCTGACTAATATCCTTACTCCCCATCCCTCAGTTACATTTAGGAGAAGGAAATCCCTCAGGGACCGTTTGGTTCATAGTATGTATATGAAACCAAAATGTATGGGACATGGTTTGGATTATAGAACAGTGGGCACCAGTGTGGAGGCTGTATTGCCTGTCTCTTTATTATTGTCTCCAAAGCCTTCAGGAGTGTGTCAACAGGAAGGATATATAGAATGTGGAATTATGCCAACTGTAAGACATCTGGGGTGATATATCTGATTACGTGCAGCTGCCCACTAAACTATGTGGGAAAAACAAAACATGAATTGAGAAGAATTGGAGACTAGTGTTGATCGAGCACCAAAGTGTTCGGGTGCTCGAGTAGAACACCTCGGTATGCTCGGGTGCTCTACCGAGCACCCGAGCACAATGGAAGTCAATGGGAGAACGCGAGCATTAAGCCAGGCACCCCCTGCTCTGAAGAGGGGAGGGTGTCTGGTTCACATGAAAAGGTCAGAAATAGATGGACACACCACTGAATTGGTTCGAGAACAGCATGGGGAGGATGTCTGGATGCATCTTGGACTCCCAGGTCGCTGCTGGGAATGGTGTTGTCCGAGTAGTACGCCAATTTTACAGACTGACAATAATAGGCCCAAAACCGAAGATAAAATCGATTTTAGATGAAAAATTGTTAGGAAACATTCTTTCCTGTATATTTACTTGTATATAAAGTGCAAGTGCTGCCAAAAATTACAAGGAAGAGTGTCACTACCAGAGCTTTGGGACGTTCTCACAGCTCTGTTTCTCCACCCCTGTGATGATGTCACTACTAGAGCTGGAGGAGTTCTCACTACTCTGTTTACTTTTGGTTTCTTTCACCACAGCTGTCCTTCATGTGTTTGATTTCCCTCTCTTTATATCGCCCCTCCTCCTATGATAGGATGTGGATTATAGTTCTCACTTCAGTTGTAGCTCTGGCTTTAGTTTTCTTCACTTGTAGCTATCAGTTCACTGGACCTGTGTTCTGCTGCAGCTAGCACTCCGGATATTGCCAGCCTGTCCTTGGATCCGTCTTCTCTGCGCTGCAACATCTTCAGCTAAGTGTGCAGACATTGTTGTGTTCCTGTTTATTTTCTGACTGGATCTGAGGTGGCCACGGGTTCCCTCCATATCCTGAGTAGGGCACTGGTGGCCGTGCCCCTTCCACTATTGTAGGGGTTACAGGGGTCATTAGTCTTAGGCACGTGGGCATGCCTCGTTCCGCCATTTGGATCCGGGCATGTGCTTTAGCAGAATAGGGAGAGCGTTGAGGGTCGGACAGGGGTCACCCTTTATCCTCCCTAGTTCTGGGTCCAGTCAGTAGCTCTGTACTGTGTATTACTATTGTTGCTCACATACACCCGTGACATTATAATCCACCAAAACCGTCCTTTTTTGACATGGATCCGCTTTCTGACCTGGTTGACCGCATGCAGGGTCTTTCTTTGGAAGTAGCGGATCTCCGTCAATCTATGACCCAGCTTCAAGCATTGGGCCCTGCTCCGGCTCATGGAGTCTGTTGCGAGCCCAAGGTCTCACTTCCGGAGACGTTCTCCGGGGGCAGTGAGAATTTTGTTCGTTTCAGAGAGGCATGCAAACTCCATTTTTGCTTGTGTCCTCACTCTTCTGGTAATCAAGAGCAGAGGGTGAGGATTGTCATCTCCCTGCTCAGGGGTAATGCTCAGACTTGGGCTTTTTCGCTGCCATCAGGGGATCCCTCCCTTCGATCCGTGGAGGGATTTTTTGTGGCCCTGGGGCAGATTTATGATGACCCGGATCGTGTTGCTCTGGCCGAATCTAACCTACGTGTTTTATGCCAGAACAAACGGTCTGCGGAGCTTTATTGTTCTGAATTTCGGAGATGGGCAGCTGATTCGGGTTGGAATGATGCTGCACTCCGGAGTCAGTTCTGTCATGGTCTCTCGGAGAGATTAAAAGATGCGTTTGCTTTCCATGAGAGACCAACGTCCTTAGAGTCTGCCATGTCATTGGCGGTATGCCTTGACAGGCGTCTAAGAGAAAGAAACGAGACCTCTCTGTCCAGCCATTGTCAGTCTAGGGGCAGTGGTGCGGACTCATTCAGTGTGCAGGGGCCTCTTCCTGTCTCGCTCCCCTCTGAGGAGGAGCCCATGCAGCTAGCTCTACTTGCCCCTGATAAAAGAGGATTTAGTCCTCAGAGTATGGTCTGTTTTTGTTGTGGGGGCATAGGTCATTTGGCAAATGTTTGTCCGTCTAGGAGATTCTTGAACCGTACTAAGAGCGATAATAAGAGAAAAATCTCAAAAGGTAAATCATCAAGTTCTGCTTCATCTGCTACTTTGGGCAAAGTTGATGTAGGATTTGATGCTTTTCCTCTGACCTGCAGTTCCCGTTTTCTCCTGTCTGCCAGGGTGGCGCTAGAGAGCAGAGTCATTTCTTGTGAGATTTTTGTCGATAGTGGAGCGGCCGTCAATCTTATTGACACTCAATTTGTAGCCATGCATGGTTTTCAGGTTTGCACATTAGATAAAGATATACCTGTTTTTGCTATTGACTCTGCTCCACTCTCACAGAGATCTCTGAAGGGCATTGTTCACAATATCCGGCTAGCTGTAGGTGACACTCATGTGGAGGATATATCTTGTTTTGTCCTTAACGGATTGCCGTCTCCTCTAGTTTTGGGGTTACCCTGGCTCACTAGACATAACCCCACTATTGATTGGCAAGGAAGGCAAATAAATGAGTGGAGTGATTTTTGTAGAGAGAATTGTCTCACAGCGACTTTTGCAGAGGTGTCTACTAAAACGGTGCCATCATTTCTCTCTGATTTCTCGGACGTGTTTTCCGAGAGCGGTGTTCAGGAGCTACCTCCTCACCGGGAGTTTGACTGTCCCATTAACCTCATTCCCGGCGCCAAGCTGCCAAAAGCACGCCTCTACAATCTCTCACAACCGGAAAGAATCGCTATGCGAACTTACATCTCCGAGAGTCTCGAAAAGGGGCATATTCGTCCCTCAAAGTCACCTGTGGCCACGGGTTTTTTTTTTTTGTTAAAAAGAAAGATGGCTCTCTGAGACCTTGCCTAGATTTTAGGGAGCTGAACCGTATCACGATTCGCGATCCCTATCCCCTTCCTCTGATCCCGGACCTCTTCAATCAAATTGTTGGGGCCAAGGTGTTTTCCAAATTGGATTTGAGAGGCGCGTACAACCTGGTCAGGGTCAGAGAGGGGGATGAATGGAAAACAGCCTTTAATACCCCTGACGGGCATTTCGAGAATCTCGTTATGCCTTTCGGCCTGATGAATGCTCCGGCCGTCTTTCAGCATTTTGTTAATAGTATTTTCTATCATTTAATGGGGAAATTTGTATTGGTGTATCTTGATGATATTTTGATTTTTTCCCCTGATGTTCAGACCCATCAGGATCATCTTTTTCAGGTTCTGCAGTTTCTGCGGGAAAATAAATTGTACGCCAAGCTGGAGAAATGTCTTTTTATGGTATTGGAGATTCAATTTCTGGGTTTTCTCCTCTCTGCTTCTGGTTTTCGCATGGATCCCGAGAAGGTCCGTGCTGTACTTGAGTGGGAGCTTCCTGAGAATCAGAAGGCATTGATGCGCTTTCTGGGTTTGCGAACTATTACAGAAAGTTCATTTTGAATTATTCCTCTGTTGTCAAACCCCTCACTGACATGACAAAAAAGGGGGCGGATTTTTCCTCTTGGTCGAAGGAGGCGCTTGCAGCCTTTTCTAAGATTAAAGAGAATTTTGCATCTGCTCCCGTCTTGGTGCATCCCGATGTTTCCTTACCCTTTATTGTTGAGGTGGATGCTTCCGAGGTGGGTGTGGGTGCGGTTTTGTCCAGGGCCCTTCCCCTGCCAAGTGGCGACCCTGTGCCTTTTTCTCTAAAAAACTCTCCCCGGCAGAGAGAAACTATGATGTGGGAGATAGGGAGTTGTTGGCCATCAAGTTGGCTTTCGAGGAATGGTGCCATTGGTTGGAGGGGGCCAGGCACCCTATCACCGTTTTTACCGACCATAAGAATCTGGCATACTTGGAGTCGGCCAGGCGTATGAATCCGAGACAGGCCAGATGGTCTCTGTTCTTCTCCAGATTCAATTTTGTTGTTACATTCCGACCTGGGATAAAAAATGTGAAGGCTGATGCTCTCTCTCGCTGTTTTCCGGGAGGAGGAAACTCCGAGGACCCGGGTCCCATTTTGGCGAGGGGGTAGTTGTTTCTGCTCTATATTCCGATTTGGAGGCCGAGGTCCAGGCTGCCCAGACTGAGACACCTGCCCGTTGTCCTTCTGGGAAGTTGTTCGTGCCTCCTGAGCTACGTCACAAACTCTTTAAGGAGCATCATGATACGGTTCTTGCTGGTCACCCCGGGAGTAGAGCCACGGTGGATCTCATTGCTCGGAGATTTTGGTGGCCGGCTCTTCGTAAGTCGGTGGAGGGTTTTGTGGCTGCTTGTGAGACGTGCGCTCGCGCTAAGGTCCCTCGTTCACGGCCTTCAGGTTCCCTTCTCCCGTTACCCATTCCTTCCCGTCCTTGGACACACCTGTCCATGGACTTTATCACGGATCTTCCTCGTTCCTCGGGGAAGTCGGTGATCCTGGTGGTGGTGGACCGTTTTAGCAAGATGGCTCATTTCGTACCTTTCCCTGGTTTACCCAATGCTAAAACGTTGGCGCAAGCTTTTGTCGACCATATTGTTAAATTGCACGGCATTCCCTCTGATATTGTTTCCGATAGAGGCACGCAGTTTGTGTCCAGGTTCTGGAAGGCTTTCTGTTCTCGCCTGGGGGTTCGGCTGTCCTTCTCTTCTGCTTTTCATCCGCAGTCGAATGGTCAGACTGAGCGCCTCAATCAGAATCTGGAGATTCGGCAGTCTCTTCTCACTCCAATGAATGAGGTGAGTATGTTTTTTTTTACTGACATTTCAGTGAAAATTGATTCGTTACCATGAAGCACGAGGAAATTGAATTTTCCCTGAAATTCGGATCGAAGTACATTTTGGATATTTTGTTTCGCTCAACACTAATCATCAGGAATGAACATATTATCTAAATTGCAATTTTTATTATAAATATATTTTCTAAAAATTTTAGGTGATTTTTTACATACATTTTTATACATTAATACTTTTGTTTGTGTAAAAGTATCCTTAAATGTTCAGTTTCACATAGCCCTCTAGAGCACATAGTGGGGCAGATATAGTACGAATGAGGATAAAAGGGCCAGTTTTAGTATAAAGTCTGTTCGCGCCAAATGCTTCAAATTTATTAAGAGATTTATTAATAAATTTGCCGTATCTCCAGGTAGTCTGTGCAGCAAAAATTGTAATCTATGCCAGGTTTTAACTATTATTTAAATCAGTTTCTGGAGTAAATCTATTGGGCCACGCCCCCTTTGGCTAGCACCCACCCAAAGGTTCCAAATTATGACACAAATCTGTGGTGCACTAGAAATGAGTGAATCGATTCTACTGATTTTGTCCAGAATTCCTTGTGATCCATTTCAGGTGAATCAGAGAGAGAGAGAGAGAGAGAGAGAGAGAGTGAGATACCCACGAGCAATACTTCTATGAGTGAGACATGTAAGCCAGTCCAAAACGACAAGACTACTGAATGTCTTAATTTTCAGGGCAATTGGAGCATATTTGATTTGTGTAGAATTGCTTCGAACTTGAATCGAATTATTAGAAAAATTCAGTAAATCGGAGACAAAACTAATTAAAAAAAATTCACTCATCTCTCGCGTGCACCATAATCTGTAACTTTTTAATGCCCCAACTATGGTGCAAAACCTTTGATAAATGTCCCTTAATGGGCTTACACTCCTGTTCTCCGCTGCTCAATTTTCAGCTTTGCTGTGTAGACTGAGACATGGTCAGCAGAGGTCGAGGGATTTATGACAGCTCTATAAAACGTCTGGAGGGCTAGAAAAGGCACAATGAAGTGTGTGCCTCCAATATGCCATATCTAGGTCAGATTTAATATACTGTAGCTACATTATTGATTTTTTTTTTTTGTCTTTTCTCTTCTTTAGCAGTATATGTTTTTGATCTCATTGTGCATTTCTAAGTTTAACTTTAAAATGTAATTAAAAAATACAATTAAATTATAAAAAAAATATATTTTCTCTCCTGTTTAGACTTACATCCAATTAATGACACAAACGTTGCTGCAGACTACTGCTAATTAAAGGGGTTGTCCCAAGAAAAATATTATTCAGTTTCCAAACCAGCACCTGGATCTGTATACTTTTGTAATCCCATGTAATTAAAAATGTACCATAGCCACTGAATTATTCATTGAAAATGTATCTGTATAGCGCCACCTGCTGTTTGTTTAGTTTCTTATTTCTTTGACCTGCTCACTGAGAAGGCCGCACATGCTCAGTTTTATCCTTCAACTGCCCCCTGAGCTGTGATAGGGAGAGCTGAGACACGCCCCCTGAGCTGTGATAGGGAGAGCTGAGACACGCCCCTGAGCTGTGATAGGGAGAGCTGAGACACGCCACCTGAGCTGCAGCAGAACAGACACTCCCCTTAAGCTGTCAGCTTGATATAAACCTAGCAGAGCAATGAATGTGGAGATCTCTGGACCCAGGTGAGGTACAGGGCTGGTTCTAGCTTTGTTAGAAAGAGATTGTCATGTACTATATGATGTCTGATTTTCATTTATTACAGTAGTCATGGGATAATTCCTTTTATGTGTACTGTGCCACTTAATACTGTAGACCAGACAATATCAAAAAGAGGTGATAGCTTTTAAGGAAAGTCTTTTAAAAATGTCTTAAAAAGCTTAAAAAGCTAAATTAAAAAAATTAGCACAACAAACAGAGGGCCGTCAGATAAACACCATATCCTATAGGCTATATACGGTGCTGCCCAAATACAATGCCCAGTATAATAATAGCTGCTAAAATGAACCCTGGGCTAAATCTCTATGAGGTACACAAGATGTTCTTACCCAATGGGCGATCTAGTAGTTCTGTTAATCTGAATGTGCAGTAGACACCCAGAAAAAGGTCTGCTGCTCTTGTCAGCATATTAAAGAGGTTGTCCGGGCTTTTAATATTGATGACCTATCCTCAGGATAGGTCATTAATATCAGATCGGCTGGGGTCCGACAACTGGCACCCCCACGATCAGCTGTTGAGGAGACGGTGTGCGCACGTGCCTTCTCTCTTCCTGCTCTCCGTGTATGTCTCTGAGACAGCAGCAGACAGGAAGAGAGAAGGAAGACAGCACATGCCCACACTGTCTCCTCAAACAGCTGATTGTGGGGGTGCCGGGTGTCGGACCCGCGCCGGTCTTACTTACACTGCTCCTATCAGTGCCTAATGAATTTAAAGGCTTCTCTTAATGTTCTTTCAGGATAACCCCTTTAAAAAACATTAAGAACATTAAGAGAAGCCTTTAAACATTCATTAGGCACTGATAGGAGCAAATTTTTGAGACCCCAGAAAAGGATGAACCCTGAGAATGTGATAAGGATAATAGGTACGTGTGCTAATGGACTTAGGAGATATTGGAATATTATCAGCACAGATCAGGACCTGACTAATATCCTTACTCCCCATCCCTCAGTTACATTTAGGAGAAGGAAATCCCTCAGGGACCGTTTGGTTCATAGTATGTATATGAAACCAAAATGTATGGGGACATGGTTGGATTATAGACCAGTGGGCACCAGTGTGGAGGCTGTATTGCCTGTCTCTTTATTAATGTCTCCAAAGCCTTCAGGAGTGTGTCAACAGGAAGGATATATAGAATGTGGAATTATGCCAACTGTAAGACATCTGGGGTGATATATCTGATTACGTGCAGCTGCCCACTAAACTATGTGGGAAAAACAAAACATGAATTGAGAAGAATTGGAGACTAGTGTTGATCGAGCACCAAAGTGTTCGGGTGCTCGAGTAGAACACCTCGGTATGCTCGGGTGCTCTACTGAGCACCCGAGCACAATGGAAGTCAATGGGAGAACGCGAGCATTAAGCCAGGCACCCCCTGCTCTGAAGAGGGGAGGGTGTCTGGTTCACATGAAAAGGTCAGAAATAGATGGACACACCACTGAATTGGTTCGAGAACAGCATGGGGAGGATGTCTGGATGCATCTTGGACTCCCAGGTCGCTGCTGGGAATGGTGTTGTCCGAGTAGTACGCCAATTTTACAGACTGACAATAATAGGCCCAAAACCGAAGATAAAATCGATTTTAGATGAAAAATTGTTAGGAAACATTCTTTCCTGTATATTTACTTGTATATAAAGTGCAAGTGCTGCCAAAAATTACAAGGAAGAGGCACTCCGATACAACCTGTATATCACATAAAGGAGGGCCTCATTCACATTGTGGTACAATTGTTCAGGTAGTTGGACTCCTACACTCATAAAGCCTATACACTAAGGGAAAGGGCTGCCAAAAATTACAAGGAACCGGCACTCCAATACACCCTTTATTACACGTAAAGGAGGGCATCATATACACCCTTGAAAAATTATGATTGATGGCCTGCTGGTGACCCTCAAAAACATTAGGAGCAAGGGCCTGCTGGTGACCCTCTAAAACATTAGGGGCGAGGGCCTGCTGCTGATCTGACCATCTAAAACATTAGGGGCGAGTGCCTACTGCTGAACTGACCATCTAAAACATTAGAGGCGAGGGCCTGCTGCTGAGCTGACCATCTAAAACATTAGGGGCGAGGGCCTGCTGCTGATCTGACCACGGAAAACATTGCTGACAATCTAAAACATTAGGGGTGAGGGTCTGCTGCCGAGCTGACTCTCTTAAACATTAGGGGCAAGTGTCTGCTGCTGATCTGACCATGGAAAAAATTATGGGCGAGAGCCTGCTGCTGAGCCAACAATCTAAAAAATTAGGGGTGAGGGTCTGCTGCTGAGCCGACCATCGAAAACATTATGAGCGAGGGCCTGCTGCCGAGCTGACCATCTAAAACATTATGTGCGAGGGCCTACTGCTGATCTGACCATGGAAAAATTATGTGTGAGGGCCTGCTGTTGAGCTGACTATTGAAAACATTATTGTTGAGGGTCTGCTGGTGAGCTGACTCTCTAAAACATTAGGGGCGATGGCCTGCTGCTGATCTGACCATGGAAAAATTATGGACGAAGGCCTCCTGTTGAGCTGACCATTGAAAAAATTATGGTTGAGTGCCTGCTGCTCATCTGACTATGGAAAAAATTATGGACGAGGACCTGCTGCTTAGCTGATCATCTAAAACATTATGGGCGAGGGCCTGCTGCTGGGCTGACCATCTAAAACATTATGGGCGAGGGCCTGCTGCTGAGCTGAATATCTAAAACTTTAGGGGTAAGGGTCTGCTGCTGAGCTGACGATCTAAAACATAATGGGCGAGGGCCTGCTGCAGAGCTGACCATCTAAAACATTATGGGCGAGGGCCTGCTGCCGAGCTGACCATCTAAAACATTATGGGAAAGGGTCTACTGCTGAGTTGACCATCTAAAACATTAAGGGCGAGGGCCTGCTGCTGAGCTGAACATCTGTCACAACCAGACAGCTGAGAAGCTCTGACAGGAGCCGTCCAGAACCTCCTCCTTGAGTTTCTTTGTTTTGGTTTTCAGTTCCTCATCTCGTTAGCCTATCTCAGCTGTCATGCAGTTGGACTGATTGCTTCCCTTTAAGTTCCTCCCCATAATGCATTAGGTTGCGGCTTATACAACTTCCTGGAATGTATGTGCATGCTGTTCCTAGTTCCCAGTTCCCAGTTCCCAGTCGTCTGCAAGTTAAGTGCTGTTTATGTATTTGTGATTTTCTGTTTTCTGGATCCAGGTGACCCTGACTCCCTCCGTGTCTGTGTAGGGAGCCGGTGGTCGTGTCCCCTCCCTATTGTAGGGTCTTCAGGTGTAAGATAGTTGAGGTACGTGGATATGCGCCCATCCACCTTTGGGGTGTTCGCATAGGCTGAGCAGTAAGGGAGAGTGGCAGGTCTCATGCAGGGGTCTCCCTTTTGTTCCTTAGTTGTGGATCCAGTGAGTCATAGATTATATTGTCTTGTTTCCCTGTACACCATCCGTGACAACATCTAAAACTTTAGGTGTAAGGGCCTGCTGCTGAGCTGACCATCTAAAACATTATGGGTGAGGGCCTGCTGCAGAGCTGACCATCTAAAACATTAGGGGCAAGGGCCTGCTGCTGATCTGACCATGGAAAAATTATGGAAGAGGGCCTCCTGTTGAGCTTACTAATGAAAAACTTATGGTCTGAGGGCCTGCTGCTGAGCTGACCATCTAAAACATTATGGGCGAGGGCCTGCTGGTGAGCTGAATATCTAAAACTTTAGGGGTAAGGGTCTGCTGCTGAGCTGACCATCTAAAATATTATGGGCGAGGGCCTGCTGCAGAGCTGACCATCTAAAATATTTGGGGAGAGGGCCTGCTGCTGATCTGACCATGGAAAAAATTATGGACGAGGGCCTCCTGTTGAGCTGACCATCTAAAACATTATGGGCGAGAGCCTGCTGCCGAGCTGACCATCTAAATCATTATGGGCGAGGGCCTACTGCTGAGCTGACCATCTAAAACATTATGGGCGAGGGCCTACTGCTGAGCTAACCATCTAAAACATTATGGGCGAGGGCCTGCTGCTGAGCTGACCATCTAAAACATTATGGGCGAGCGCCTGCTGCCGAGCTGACCATCTAATACATTATGGCGAAGGCCTGCTGCTGAGCTGACCATCTAATACATTAAAGGCGAGGGCCTGCTGCTGAGCTGACCATCTAAAACATTATAGGTGAGGGCCCTGCTGCCGAGCTGACCATCTAAAACATTATAGGCGAGGGCCTACTGCTGAGCTGACCATCTAAAACATTATGGGCGAGGGCCTGCTGCTGATCTAACCATGGAAAAAATTATAGGCGAGAGCTTGCTGCTGAGCTGACCATCAAAAAAATTATAGTTGAGGGTTTGCTGCTGAGCTGACTCTCTAAAACATTAGGGGTGAGTGCCTGCTGCTGAGCTGAATATCTAAAACTTTAGGGGTAAGGGTCTGCTGCTGAGCTGACCATCTAAAACATTAGGGGTGAGGGTCTGCTGCTGAGCTGACTCTCTAAAACATTAGGGGTGAGGGTCTGCTGCTGAGCTGACTATGGAAAAAATTATGGGCGAGGGCCTGCTGCTGAGCTAACCAGGGAAAAGAATATGGGAGAGGGTCTGCTGCTGAGCTGACCATCTAAAACATTAGGGGTGAGAGTCTGCTGCTGAGCTGACTCTCTAAAACATTAGGGGTGAGTGCCTGCTGCTGATCTGACCAAGGAAAAATTATGGACGAGGGCCTCCTGTTGAGCTGACCATCTAAAACATTATGGGCGAGAGCCTGCTGCCGAGCTGACCATCTAAAACATTATGGGGCGAGGGCCTGCTGCCGAGCTGACCATCTAAATCATTATGGGTGAGGGCCTACTGCTGAGCTGACCATCTAAAACATTATGGGCGAGGGCCTACTGCTGAGCTGACCATCTAAAACATTATGGGTGAGGGCCTGCTGCCGAGCTGACCATCTAAAACATTATGGGCGAGAGCCTACTGCTGAGCTGACCATCTAAAACATTATGGGCGAGGGCCTGCTGCCGGGCTGACCATCTAATACATTATGGGCGAAGGCCTGCTGCTGAGCTGACCATCTAATACATTATAGGCGAGGGCCTGCTGCTGAGCTGACCATCTAAAACATTATGGGTGAGGGCCTGCTGCTGAACTGACCATCTAAAACATTATGGGCGAGGGCCTGCTGCTGAGCTGACCATCTAAAACTTTAGGGGTAAGGGTCTGCTGCTGAGCTGACCATCTAAATTATTAGTGGCTAGTGCCTGGTGCTGATCTGACTATCTAAAACATTATGGGCGAGGGCCTGCTGCAAAGCTGACCATCTAAAATATTAGTGGCAAGGGCCTGCTGCTGAGCTGACCATATAAAAAATTAGGGGCAAGGGCCTGCTGCTGATCTGACCATGGAAGAAATTATGGCCGAGGGCCTGCTGCTGAGTTGACCTTCTGAAACATTAGTGGTGAGAGTCTGCTGCTGAGCTCACGCTCTAAAGCATTAGGGGCGAGCGCCTGCTGCTGGGCTGACTATAGAAAAAATTATGGTTGAGGGCCTGCTGCTGAGCTGACCATCAAAAAAATTATAGTTGAGGGTTTGCTGCTGAGCTGACTCTCTAAAACATTAGGGGTGAGTGCCTGCTGCTGATCTGGCCATGGAAAAAATTATGGGCGAGGGCCTGCTGCTGAGCTGACCATCTAAAACATTAGGGGTGAGGGTCTGCTGCTGAGCTGACCATCTAAAACATTAGGTTTGAGGGTCTGCTGCTGAGCTGACTCTCTAAAACATTAGGGGCGAGTGCCTGCTGCTGATCTGACCATTGAAAAAATTATGGGCGAGGGCCTGCTGCTGAGCTGACCATCAAAAACATTAGGTTTGAGGGTCTGCTGCTGAGCTGACTCTCTAAAACATTAGGGGCGAGTGCCTGCTGCTGATCTGACCATGGAAAAAATTATGGCCAAGGGCCTGCTGCTGAGTTGACCTTCTGAAACATAAGGGGTGAGGGTCTGCTGCTGAGCAGACGCTCTAAAACATTAGGGGCGAGTGCCTGCTGCTGGGCTGACTATCAAAAAAATTATGGTTGAGGGCCTGCTGCTGAGCTGATCATCAAAAAAATTATAGTTGAGGGTTTGCTGCTGAGCTGACTCTCTAAAACATTAGGGGTGAGTGCCTGCTGCTGATCTGGCCATGGAAAAAATTATGGGCGAGGGCCTGCTGCTGAGCTGACCATCTAAAACATTAGGGGTGAGGGTCTGCTGCTGAGCTGACCATCTAAAACATTAGGTTTGAGGGTCTGCTGCTGAGCTGACTCTCTAAAACATTATGGGCAAGGGCCTGCTGCTGAGCTGACCATATAAAACATTAGGGGTGAGGGTCTGCTGCTGAGCTGACCATCTAAAACTTTAGGTTTGAGGGTCTGCTGCTGAGCTGACTCTCTAAAACATTAGGGGCGAGTGCCTGCTGCTGATCTGACCATGGAAAAATTTATGACCAAGCGCCTGCTGCTGAGTTGACCTTCTGAAACATTAGAGGTGAGGGTCTGCTGCTGAGCTCACGCTCTAAAACATTAGGGGCGAGTGCCTGCTGTTGGGATGACTATCGAAAAAATTATGGACGAGGGCCTGCTGCTGAGCTGACCATGGAAAAAATTATGGGCGAGGGCCGGCTGCTGAGCTGACCATCTAAAACATTAGGACTGAGCGTCTGCTGCTGAGCTGACTCTCTAAAACATTAGGGGCGAGTGCCTGCTGCTGATCTGACCATGGAAAAAATTATGGCGAGGGCCTGCTGCTGAGGATGCTGACACGGTCTGCTACGTACTCCTTTGCCATCTTCCAAAACTTTTCTCTTCTTGTGACACTAGGCCGCGCATCAGGGTGAGGTTGCTGGCGGGGTGTCATGAAACTGTCCCAGGCCTTGGAGAGTGTTGCCTTGCCTCTGTTGGAACTGGGAACTGTTGTGTGTTCCCCTCGTCTCCCCTCCTTGGTTGCCCAAGGAACTACATACTCTGCTGCCAGAGTTGTCAGCTGGAAATTTTTGGAGCAATTTTTCCACACGGACCTTCTGGTATCGCACCTTTTGCTAGTCCTCTCAACCACAGGAATGAGAGATTAGAAGTTATCTTTGTAGCGGGGGTCGAGAAGGGTGAACAACCAGTAATCGGTTTTGGCCAAAATGCGTATTACGCGAGGGTCACGGGAAAGGCAGCATAACATGAAGTCAGCCATGTGTGCCAGAGTGCCAACAGACAAGACTTTGCTGTTGGCATCAAGAGGATGACTCTCAATCTCCTCATCCTCTTCCTCGTCTTCAGCCCATCCACGCTGGACAGATGGAATAAACCTGCTGTGGGTACTATCCTCTGTAGCGGAGGCAACCGTCTCCTGCTCCTCCTCCTCATCATCATCCAATTTGCGCTGAGAAGACGAACGGAGGGTGGTCTGGCTATCATCCTGTGTACTGTTTTTCCCCATTTCCACCTCTTCCACATGCAAAGCGTACTCCTTCATTGTGAGCAGCGAGCGTTTCAGTAGACACAGAAGTGGGATGGTTACGCTGATAATAGCGGCATCGCCGCTTACCATCTGTGTTGATTCCTTAAAGTTGCATAAAACCTCACAGAGGTCAGACATCCATGCCCACTCGTCGCTTGTGAAGAGCGGAAACTGACTGGAAAGGCGACGACCATGTTGCAGCTGATATTCCACTACTGCCCTCTGCTACTCCCAAAGCCTAGCCAACATGTGGAATGAGGAGTTCCAGCATGTGCTCACATGTGGAACGAGGAGTTCCAGCGTGTGCTCGCGTTGTACAACAGTCGATGAGCTGGCGATTGCAAGTGCTGTTGCTGTGTTTAACTTTCGGAAATGGGCACACAAGCGGCGCACCTTCACCAGTAGCTCAGGCAAATTGTGGTAGGTTTTGAGAAACCGCTGAACCACTAAGTTGAACAAGTGGGGTAGGCATGGTATGTGTGTGAGCTTGCTGAGCTTCAAAGCCGCCACCAAGTTACGGCCATTATGAGACACAACCATGCCTGGTTCTAGGTTGAGTTGCGAGAGCCACAGCTCAGTCTGGTCTCTTATACCCTGCCATAGCTTTGCAGCGGTGTGCTGTTTGTCACCTAAACATATTAGTTTCAGCACGGCCTGTTGCAGCTTCCCCACTGCAGTGCTATACTGCTTCCAGCTACCGACTGATGGCTGACTGGTGCTGTAAGATGAGAATTCAGAGGTGGATATGGAAGAGGAGGTGGAGGAGGAGAAGGGGGGGTTGCAGCCACTATTGTAGGTGGTGGCGGAAATCCTGATGGAATTAGGGCCCGCAATCCTTGGCGTCGGTAGCACCTGTGCCATCCCAGGGTACGACTTGCTCCCGGCCTCCACAATGTTCACCCAGTGTGCCGTCAGGGAAATGTAGCGTCCCTGGCCACAAGCACTTGTCCATGTGTCAGTCGTTAAGTGGACCTTCCCAATAACTGTGTTGGTCAGGGCACAGGTGATGTTACAGGATACATGCTGGTGTAAGGCAGGGACGGCACACCAGGAAAAATAGTGGCAGCTGGGGACTGAGTAACGAGGGACCGCCACCGCCATCAGGCTGCGGAAAGCCTCAGTGTCCCAAATCCTAAATGGCTACATTTCCAGGGCCAGCAAGTTCGAAAGGTGCGCATTTAGTGCTATGGCCTGTGGGTGGGTGGCTGGGTATTTGTGCTTTCATTCAAAGGCCTGGGGTATGGACATCTCTATGTTGCGACACAGAAGTGGATGTGCTAGCTAGTGCTTGCGAAGGTCCAGGTGCAGGGCGGAAGGCATCGGGGCCTGCGTCTTGGAGAGGGGATTGGCCAGCATGTAACACAGGGGAAGAGGAGGCAGTGGTGTGACCCGCAGACACTGATTGTAGACCCAGGCATTCGGCCCACCTATTAGGGTACTTTGATGCCTTTTGGCGGATCATGCTTGTGGTGGTGAGGTTGCTAGTGTTCATGCCCCTGCTCATTTTGGTACACAGGTTGCAAATGACAATTCTTTTATCGTATGCACTTTCCTCAAAAAAGCGCCAGACTGCGGAACACCTACTCCTTGGCTAGGGAGATTGCCGCAAGGGGGTGCTCCAGGAAACAGTTGCCGGCCTGTTTGGTGTGGCCAACCTTCTACATTTTGCCACCCCAGTGCCTCTTCCAGCCTGTTGCAGTGCTGCGGATCCCTTTGCTGTCTCACCTGAAAAGGGCCCGCCCCCAGGTTGGGTTTATGATTTCATGGTCCACCACCTCCTCTTCCACTTCCTCACTCTGGTCATCCTCCTGACTTGTTGACCTAATAACAACCTCAGTTATTGACAACTGTGACTCATCCTCATCATCAACCTCTTGAGACACTAATTGCTGTCGACTTATTGGCAACTGTGGATCATCATCATCTACCTTGTGAAACACTAATTGCCGTTCCCCACCGTCATCTTCTTATGACTGTGGATGCTCAAGAGTTTGGGCATCAGTGCATATGATCTCCTCATGTCACTCTTCAAGCGGGCTTGGCGAGAGGCCCAAATCAAGGAATGGCGATGAAAAGAGATCCTCAGAATATCCGAGTGTGGGATCACTTGTTTGGCAAGACTATCCATGGTGGGAGGAAGGAGGATCAGGGTGAGGATTCTGTTGACCAGAGTCTTGGCTACTGAGACTGTACTTTGTGGAAGACAGGGTGGTGCTTAACTGACTGGAAGCATTATCTGCTGCAATCCAACCGACCACCTGGTCGCACTGGTCTGACTTTGAGAGTGGTATCCTACGCCGCCCTGCATACTGGGACATAAAGCTAGGTATTGTGGATGAGTGTGTTTCTTGTGCTCTGGCAGCAGGCACAGTTTCACCATGCCCAGGGCCACGGCCTCTGCGTGCACCATCAGCAGCATGGCCACTTACTTGTCCCTTACTGCTCGGCTTCTGCATATTAAATGGTATATATGCTTGCAAGTATGTCACACGTACAGTAGCGCAGGTTTTGTAAGTGTATGCCCAAATAAATTAAACTGAATGTCACTGATATTTATGATGCTCAAACGTTATACAGGAGATGTAGCGCAGGTAATGTCGCTGCTGTCATCAGCGGCTAATAAAAAATTTCAGGGAATGTCACAGCTATTTGGGATAAGCAAACATTATACAGTAGATGTAGTTCAGGTAATGTCGCTTTCAACAGCGGCTAATAAAAAATTACAGGGAATATCACTGATATTTATGATGCGCAATCGTTATACAGGAGATGTAGCACAGGTAATGTCGCTGCTGTCACCAGCGGCTAATAAAAAATTACAGGGAATGTCACCAGGGCCGTCTTTAATATTGATTGGACCCTGGGCAAAAATTTACTTGGGCCCCCTGGATCCCGCCTTCCCACACCTTAGGCAATCACGCCCTCCACCACAACACACACAAAAAAAATCCACACATCTGGTAGAGTCCAGTGAATGACTGTAAATACTTCCAGTTCTGGAGACTCCAGCGGCTCAGGATCAGTGCTCTGGGCAGCTGGGCTCAGGCTGGAAGTGGGCACCGCTCTGCAGGAAGGAGACCGGAGCTCGGCTCACCCTAGTGTTACAGTGCACCCCAGCACCCCACAGTATGCAGTATAGCACCCTATAGTATACAGCAACCCACAGTATGCAGTATAGCACCCTATAGTATACAGCAACCCACAGTATGCAGTATAGCACCCCACAGTATGCAGTATAGCACCCTATAGTATACAGCACCCCACAGTATGCAGTATAGCACCCTATAGTATACAGCAACCCACAGTATGCAGTATAGCACCCTATAGTATACAGCACCACACAGTATGCAGTTTAGCACCCCACACTATACAGTACCCCACTGTATATAGTAGAGCAGTATAGCACCCCACACTATACAGTACCCCACAGTATATAGTAGAGCAGTATAGCACCCCACACTATACAGTACCCCACAGTATATAGTAGAGCAGTATAGCAGCCCACAGTATACAGCACCTCACAGTATACAACACCTCACTGTATACAGCACCCCAAACTATACACAATACAGCCCCCCACACAATACAGTACAGCAGTATAGCACTCCACACTATACCGCACCCACAGTATACAGTATACAGACCCCCACAGTATACAGTACAGCAGTATAGCCCCCCACACTATACAGGCCCCCCCACTATACAGGCCCCCCCACTATACAGGCCCCCACACAGTATACAGGCACCCACACAGTATACAGCCCCCACACTATACAGGCCCCCCACACAGTATACAGCCCCCCACACAGTATACAGCCCCCCACACAGTATACAGCCCACCACACAGTATACAGCCCCCCCACACAGTATACAGGCCCCCACACAGTATACAGTCCCCCCACACAGTATACAGCCCACCACACAGTATATAGCCCCCCCCACAGTATACAGCCCCCCCCACAGTATACAGGCCCCCACACAGTATACAGCCCACCACACAGTATACAGCCCCCCCCCCACAGTATACAGGCCCGCACACAGTATACAGCCCACCACACAGTATACAGCCTACCACACAGTATACAGCCCCCCCACAGTATACAGCCCCCCCACACAGTATACAGGCCCCCACACAGTATACAGCCCACCACACAGTATACAGCCCACCACACAGTATACAGCCCCCACAGTATACAGCCCCCCACACAGTATACAGCCCCCCCACAGTATACAGGCCCCCACACAGTATACAGCCCCCCCACAGTATACAGGCCCCCACACAGTATACAGCCCCCCACACATAGTATATAGCCCCCCCCCACAGTATACAGGCCCCCCCACAGTATACAGGCCCCCACACAGTATACAGAGCCCCCACACAGTATACAGAGCCCCCACACAGTATACAGGGCCCCCACAGTATACAGCCCCCCACACATAGTATATAGCCCCCCCACAGTATACAGCCCCCCCACAGTATACAGGCCCCCTCCCCACAGTATACAGGCCCCCACACAGTATACAGAGCCCCCACACAGTATACAGAGCCCCCACAGTATACAGCCCCCCACACAGTATACAGCCCCACACAGTATACAGCCCCCCCCTACAGTATACAGGCCCCCACACAGTATACAGAGCCCCCACAGTATACAGAGCCTCCACAGTATACAGCCCCCCCACACAGTATACAGCCCCCCCACACAGTATACAGCCCACCACACAGTATACAGCCCACCACACAGTATACAGGCCCCCACACAGTATACAGCCCACCACACAGTATACAGCCCACCACACAGTATACAGGCCCCCACACAGTATACAGCCCCCCCACACAGTATACAGGCCCCCACACAGTATACAGCCCACCACTATACAGTAGTTTACAGTATATTAACATAACAGCCCCTGTCACCTTTTTCTGATGTAATGTTCACACAAAAAAGCTCCACAGCAACACTCCTGGTAGGACCTGTGATGACCTCATAGCCATGTGACCAGTAATTGCTAGGTTACTGGTCACATGGTGATGATGTCATTAAGGTCCTGAAGTGATCACAACTTTAACACAGTACGATCATGATGCCTGGACTCAGTGCAGGCAGGCATGGCATTTACCATGGCAGCACCCCCTGTGTAGCTGACAGCTTGACACCCGGGGCAGTGGCTAGCAGGGCTCAAGAGGCAGCTGCCTTGGGCCCCCCAGGAACAACTGGGCCCGGGGCAGCTGCCCCTTTTGCCCCTTGGTAAAGACGGCCCTGAATGTCAGAGCTATTTGGGATGCGCAAACGGTATACAGGAGATGTAGTGCAGGTAATGTCGCTATCACCAGCGGCGGAAAAATGTATCTGAATGTCACAGATATTTATGATGCGCAAACGTTATACAGGAGATGTAGCGCAGGTGATGTCCCTGCTGTCACTAGCAGCTAATGTTATACAGGAGATGTAGAGCAGGTGATGTCGCTGCTGTCACCAGCGGGTAACGTTATACAGGAGATGTAGCGCAGGTAATGTCGCTGCTGTCACCAGCAGCTAATGTTATACAGGAGATGTATCGCAGCAGGTAATGTCGCTGCTGTCACCAGCGGCTAACGTTATACAAAAGATGTAGCGCAGGTAATGTTGCTGCTGTCACCAGCAGCTAACGTTATACAGGAGATGTAGCGCAGGTAATGTCACTGTTCTCACCAGCGGCTAATGTTATGCAGGAGATGTAGCGCAGGTAATGTCGCTGCTGTCACCAGCGGCTAACGTTATACAGGAGATGTAGAGCAGGTAATGTCGCTGCTGTCACCAGCAGCTAACGTTATGCAGGAGATGTAGCACAGGTGATGTTGCTGCTGTCACTAGCGGCTAATGTTATACAGGAGATGTAGCGCAGGTAATGTCGCTGCTGTCACCAGCGGCTAACGTTATACAAAAGATGAAGCGCAGTTAATGTTGCTGCTGTCACCAGCGGCTAATAAAAAATAACAGAGAATGTCACAGCTATTTGGGATGAGCAAACATTATACAGTAGATGTAGTTCAGGTAATGTCGCTTTCACCAGCGGCTAATAAAAAATTACAGGGAATATCACTGATATTTATGATTCGCAAACGTTATACAGAAGATGTAGCGCAGGTAATGTCGATGTTGTCACCAGCGGCTAACGTTATACAGGAGATGTAGCGCAGGTAATGCCGATGTTGTCACCAGCGGCTAACGTTATACAGGAGATGTAGCGCAGGTAATGTCGCTGCTGTCACCAGCAGCTAATGTTATACAGAAGATGTATTGCAGGTAATGTCGCTGCTGTCATCAGCGGCTAACGTTATACAGGAGATGTAGCGCAGGTAATGTTGCTGCTGTCACCCGCGGCTAATAAAAAATAACAGGGAATGTCACAGCTATTTAGGATGAGCAAACATTATACAGTAGATGTAGTTCAGGTAATGTTGCTTTCACCAGCGGCAAATAAAAAATTACAAGGAATATCACTGATATTTATGATGCGCAAACGTTATACAGGAGATGTAGCGCAGGAAATTTCGCTGTCACCAGCGGCTAATAAAATTTTTACAGGGAATGTCACAGCTATTTGGGATGCGCAAACGTTATACAGGAGATGTAGCGCAGGTAATGTCGCTCTCACCAGCAGCTAACGTTATACAAAAGATGTAACACAGGTAATGTCGCTGCTGTCACTAGCGGCTAATGTTATACAGAAGATGTAGCGCAGGTAATGTCGCTGTTGTCACCAGCGGCTAACGTTATACAGGAGATGTAGCGCAGGTAATGTCGCTGCTGTCACCAGCGGCTAAGAAAAAAATTGCAGTCAATGTCACAGATATTTGGGATGCGGAAACGTTATGCAGAAGAGGCACCACAGGTAATGGCGCTGCTATCGACAGTGGCTAAGAAAAAATGACAGTCAGTGTCACAGATATTTGGGATGCGGAAACGTTATACAGAAGAGGTACCACAGGTAATGGCGCTGCTGTAACCAGCGGCTAATTTTTTTTTACAGTCAATGTCACAGATATTTGGGATGCGGAAATGTTATACACGAGATTTAGTGCAGGTAATGCCTCTGTCTGCAGCGTCTACGGAAAAAGTACACTGATTGTCACAGATATTTTTAGGATGCGCAAACATTATACAGGAGAGGTAGAGCAGGTAAGGTAACTGTCCGCAGACACCGTCCATGGAAAAATTACACTGGATGTCACAGATATTTTTAGTATGCGCACACGTTAAACAGGAGATAATGTCGCTGTCCGCAGCATTTACGGAAAAAGTACACTGGATGTCACAGATATTTTTAGTATGTGCACAGGTTACACAGGAGATGTAGCGCAGATAATGTTGCTGTCTGCAGCGGCCAAACAATTGCAAGCTATTTAGCGCAGGTTGCGCAAAATATATATTGCTGGCAGATACAACAATAGTCCTTAAAAAGACTTTTGGGTCTCTAAAAATTGCACACAATTTAGCGCAGGTTGCGCTAATAGTATATATTGCTGCCGGATACAACAATAGTCCTTAAAAAGACTTTTGGGTCTCTAACACCAACCCTGCCTAACCAAAAAATAAAATGCAATTACCTACATTATCTGTCCCTTCTACAGCACAGCTCTCCCTGACTAAGACTGAGCCGAACCACGTGTCATCAGGTGCTTCATAGCACTGTAATTCCAGTAACCAACATGGCTACGGCATTACAGTGAATGGCAGTACTTTCCTGCACGTTTATTGGCATGCGTAGCAGCCAACAAACGTGCGGAGAGGAGACTCGAGCATCACGCTCGAGCACACGCAGTATTTGGCAGAACACCGCAATGTGCCATTATTGGATTCTATTCTCATCCCTATCATAAGCTAGTGACCTATATACAGTTGCAAGAAAAAGTATGTGAACCCTTTGAATTATATGGATTTCTGCACAAATTGGTCATAAAATGTGATTGTCACCACCAGACATCTGAGAAGCTCTGACAGACGTCCTTCAGAACCTCCTCCTTGAGGTTCCTTTTGTTTTGCTTTCATTTTCTCATCTCGTTAGCCTTTCTCAGCTGTCATGTAGTTGCACTGATTGCATCCCTTTAAATCCCTTCCCATACTGCATCACTTTGCGGTTTATACAACTTCCTGGAGTTTATGCATGCTGGATGCTACTACTGAGTCTTCTACAGATAAGTTTGTTCATTCATTTGTATTTTCCTGTTTGACTGGATCTCAGGTGACCCTGACTCCCTCCGTATTAAGTGTAGGGAGCCGGTGGTCGTGTCCCCTCACTATTATAGGGTGTTCAGGTATTATACAGTCGAGGTACGAGGATATGCGATATTCTACCATTGAGAATTTTGCATAGGCTGAGCAGTCAGGGAGAGAGCCAGGTCTGTTGCAGGGCTTCCCCTTTTGTTCCTTAGTTTGGGATCCAGTCAGTCGGATCTTCCTTTTGTGTCTTCTAGTTTGCTGTACACCTTCCGTGACAGTGATCTGATCTTCATCTAAGTCACAACAATAGACAATCACAGTCTGCTTAAACTAATAACACACAAAGAATTAAATGTTCCCATGTTTTTATTGAACACACCATGTAAACATTCACAGTGCAGGTGCAAAAAGTATGTGAACCCCCTGGATTTAATAACTGGTTGAACCTCCTTTGGCAGCAATAACTTCAACCAAACGTTTCCTACAGTTGCAGATCAGACGTGCACAACGGTCAGGAGTAATTCTTGACCATTCCTTTTTACAGAACTGTTTCAGTTCAGCAATATTCTTGGGATGTCTGGTGTGAATCGCTTTCTTGAGGTCATGCCACAGCATCTCAATCGGGTTGAGGTCAGGAATCTGACCGGGCCACTCCAGAAGGCGTATTTTCTTCTGTTTAAGCCATTCTGTTGTTGATTTACTTCTATGCTTTGGGTCGTTGTCCTGTTGCAACTCCCATCTTCTGTTGAGCTTCAGCTGGTGGAAAGATGGCCTTAAGTTCTCCTGCAAAATGTCTTGATAAACTTGGGAATTAATTTTTCCTTCGATGATAGCAATCCGTCCAGGCCCTGACGCAGCAAAGCAGCCCCAAACCATGATGCCCCCACCACCATACTTCACAGTTGGGATGAGGTTTTGATGTTGGTGTGCCTCTTTTTCTCCACACATAGTGTTGTATGTTTCTTCCAAACAACTCAACTTTGGTTTCATCTGTCCACAGAATATTTTGCCAGTACTGCTGTGGAACATCCAGGTGCTCTTGTGCAAACTTCAAACGTGCAGCAATGGTTTTTTTGGACAGCAGTGGCTTCCTCTGTGGTATCCTCCCATGAAATCCATTCTTGTTTAGTGTTTTACGTATTGTAGATTCGCTAACAGGGATGTTAGCATATGCCAGTGTAAGTCTTTAGCTGACACTCTAGGATTCTTCTTCACCTCATTGAGCAGTCTGCGCTGTGCTCTTGCAGTCATCTTTACAGGACGGCCACTCCTAGGGAGAGTAGCAGCAGTGCTGAATTTTCTCCATTTATAGACAATTTGTCTTACCGTGGACTGATGAACAGCAAGGCTTTTGGAGATACTTTTATAACCCTTTCCAGCTTTATGCAAGTCAACAATTCTTAATCGTAGGTCTTCTGAGAGCTCTTTTGTGTGAGGCATCATTCACATCAGACAATGCTTCTTGTGAAAAGCAAACCCAGAACTGGTGTGTGTTTTTTTTTAGAGGGCAGGGCAGCTGTAGCCAACACCTCCAATCTCATCTCATTGATTGGACTCCAGTTGGCACCTCACTCCAATTAGCTCTTGTTGATGTCATTAGTCTAGGGGTTCACATACTTTTTCCACCTGCACTGTGAATGTTTACATGGTGTGTTCAATAAAAACATGGTAACATTTAATTCTTTGTGTGTTATTAGTTTAAGCAGACTGTGATTGTCTATTGTTGTGACTTAGATGAAGATCAGATCACATTTTATGACCAATTTGTGCAGAAATCCATATTATTCCAAAGGGTTCACATACTTTTTCTTGCAACTGTATATGGGACCAAAATAGGTTCAAGTGTAAGTAGTTATCAATATTTTGTGAGCCCATATTTAACTTAGGACATATCTATTTTGACAACCTCTTTAATACATCGTATGGTGGGAAGAATATCACCTACACCTTTTTTTTCTTTCCCCCCTCCACCCCCCCTTATTTACTGTATTGAAAAACATCTTAGTCATCTCTAATTTAGCAAATTGGCTTCAGTTGTATATACAGTATTTTAATTCCTGTCTTTATGGAATAAATATAAATATATAATGTAGTTGCATTATGCAGAACAGGGGTTAATGGTAGATATCGCACAGTTCCTGGACTGTGGAATGCATGCGCTCCACGTGTATTGATGGTTGTGGAGCGCTTTGCGTTCCACGATCAACTTCCTGTTTATTTGGGTAGGTGTTTGGTTAAATCCAGATGTTCTGGTGTTCAGAGCCTGATCTTCTATGTGGCAAAACAGGTTACTAAACCTAGGTCTCCCTATATGGTAGAAGGGTAGAGGCAACAAGGGCTGTCCTACCTGGAGCCTCACCCTAATAATGGTCCTGCACCCTATACTGCCTTAGCCCTGCCTGACATGCCATGTGTTTGTCATTGTTAAACTCATCAGGACTTTTTAATTATCGGACGGGTCCTCTGAAGGTTAAGCTCTTCTGGTCAACCTCCTCCACCTTCAGGGGCGGATTGGCCATAGAACTTACAGGGAAATTTTCTGGTGGGCCGATGCCCAGGGGGGCGCCTGATCCCTCCTCACGGCCGGCCAGTGAAAGTTTTTGGGGATGTATTTTGTGCTGCTGGCAGTATTTTGTGATGGACTGTGGTATTTGGCTCTGTTGAGGTGGTATAATGTGTCACAATATAGTCTTACTGGCCTTGCCTTCCATCAACTTGGACCCGACTACAAAACGGGGCCACTTTTAATATTTTTTCCAGGGCCACGTTAAGTTCCCAGTCAACCCCTGTCCACCTTCCCTGTTCACTGTAAACAGCCAGGAGATTTAAGATTGTTGAGACATGGTGGGAGTTGTAGTTTCACCGTAGCTGTAAAAGTTAATGACCATTGTTGTATACTGCCAATTTTAGGAGATCTCCCTCTACTAGCATCCTGGATTTACCATTGACTCCTCTACTGCCCTAGACCATTTTTTTGCAGTGCTTCTAAACCAAGTACCCCATACACCATTTATACCAAAGTACCCTCAAGGGTAAAACAGAGAAGCCTTGGATGTGCCCCCTGGGGTTCATGTACCAAAGGTTGAAAACCTAGACCATCTAGAAATGTAAAAACAAAACAAAAAAACTTTGCCTTAGACTACCAGAACATTTTGAGTAAACCCTTTCACCACCCTAGACCACCAAGGATTTTTAACAGGTTTAACAACTTCAATGTGGGTGTTAAATTATCCCTGCCCCCATCCAGCAGGGCCTGCCAAGGGAAGGATAGTTACCTGCTCCCAGACAGATCTACCGCTGTCCTCACTGCTTTCAGTAAACGCTTGGCATGGATGGTGGTGATATACACTGCTGCAGCCAATGACTGGCTGCAGTAGTGGTGTTTCCCGCAAGCAAAAAAATTAATTCAGAAATTGGGGGCCCTACTTTGCCTTTTGGCCTTATTTATTTTTTATGCTGGCGCAGATCATAATAATAGTACATTTTATTGTTTTTATTCTCATTCGGGTCACAGTAACTTTTTAATATCTGTTTAATGCAAAACATATGCATTTGCAGCTCTGCATTTTTTGACTGCGAATGATGTCATTACTTCAGACAGCAGCCGGTGTTCATAAACGAAGTGCAGAAAGTCAGGGCGGTCGGCACTTCACTGGTTTTAAAAGGAACAATTAGAAAGAAAACCGAGTGTCTGCCCCATAAACGAGCGCACATGCTCCTGTCACATTGTGCCTGCTCTAAACGACAACATGAAAAATGCAGCGTGCGGTCCAAGACCTGGGAATGCGTCCAAACAGCCAGTGATGTATCCGATACTCGTACCCTGGGGTTACTACTGGATGGGGTCAGCTTGCAATGAAAGATGTTTTCCTGGCTTGGTTTATATTAGTTACAGTTTAGAAATTAAGGAGTTTGGCCCCATTGATGGTTGTTGTAGAGGGGTCATTACATTCTGCTAATCACAGTTTACTTAAAACGTCTCACACGTTCACTTCTTTTTGAGTTCCATCCTGTGCCTATTGAACCAAAAGCTCTGCTCATCCTGATCTTTCTAGTTCATGAATAGCGCGCCATAAGAACAGTAGTGAGTTCAGAGAAATAGATTTTTACTACTTAGATGCATAGCACTTGGGGGATGGGGGGTATAGAAAAAAAAGGTAACAACTCTATTACTCATGAAAGCCCAGATAACTAAGCAATGGTTGATGGGTTCTTTGTTGCAGTGCATCTAAAAATTTAAAAACAAACAAAAATATTGGTTATTCAACCCCTATAATGACTCCCCACCCCCCAATGCTTGGGCTCCTCGTATACATTATACTTACCTGCTCTCCGGCACCCAGGTTCCTCTGGATCCCCGCAGGAGCCCTAAATATATTGTATACGAGGGCCCCGGGCATTGGGGGAAGGGGGTCATTATAGGGGTTGGTTTAAATATGGCATTCGCGAGCGCAGCAGGCGCCATAGCCGCACTGTTTCTGCTGATTTAAACAGCAGACACCCAAAGCTAATATCTGCGATCGGCGATATCGCCATTTGCAGACATTTAACCCTTTAGATGCCATGGTTAAATGTGACCACGGCATATGAAGGCTGAAAACTCAGAAGCACTGCGGGTGAGCCGTTTATTCACTGTTGCAGCCCTGCTCCTTCTGAATGATCCGAGACTGCCATGGCTATGCTCCTATGGAGATCCTGCCTTTGCTAATGCATTGGAGTCTGTGACACAAGAAATCTGATGATCAGATGTGTAAGTTCCGTAAGGGAACATTTTGATGAGTTAAAAAAAAAGAGTAAAAACAACTTTTAAAAATATAAAAAAATGTATTAAAATTTCAATCACCTCCCTTTCCCCCAAAAATAAACATCATAGGCATCGCTACCTCCAAATATGCCACTCCGTACCTTAAAAATATTTATGCCATACATCGAACAACATAACGGGAAAAAACATCAAAAATGGCAAATTCGCCAATTTTTTATCTCTTCACTTTCCCCCCCAAAAAATGAATAAAAAAGTGATCAAAAAGTCATACACATGCCAAAATGGCATCAATAAACACTGCAGATTAGAAAAAATAAGGTCTCATACAGCTCCTACACATAACTATAATAAAGTTATGGGGGTCAGAATATGGCAATGAAAATAAGTTTTTTTTTTTCAAGTTTTTATTTTTCTCTATGTGAATGGAAAAATACAAATGTTATGGCTCAAGGGGTTAAACATCCCAGCCTGTTTTTTGTATACAGCCAATGACCTGGGGATAGGCCATCAATCTGTCATAATAAGGGCAGGACAATTTCACTTTAAAGAGCATCTCTCAGCAGGATCAACTCTATTATACCAGACATACTGCCTGGTAGGGTTGTTCCTGCTGAAAAAAATACATGTCTTGTGAAAATCAGTGGCGGCATTCCTGTGAAAAGAGACTTTTACAATTGATGCAAATTAGAGCTATATTGCACTGGGAGGCGTGGTTAGTAGTGGAAAAATGGAGGAGCTAAGATGCTCCAAGGGTCTGGCCACGCCCCCTCGATGCACTAGAGCCCTAATTTGCATAAGGAATAAGAGTCTTTTTTTCTTGGGAACGCCACAAGAAAATTTCCAGAAGACAGGTATCATTTTAATTGGCAGGATCCACCCTACCAGACAGCACATCTAGTTCAATAGGGTGAATCCTGCTGACAAGTTGGCCACCAGTCATCATCTCTAAGTGCTAGTTGTGATAGTGATATGATGCCGTAAAGCAGGAGAGTCCAAAACATCAGAGCCATGGCAGGGGCTGGAGCGGAAGATTTGCCTAGCAATTGCTAGAGACACACACCAGGAACCGCCCTAGATGAGAAACTGATTCCTGGAAAACCTCTTTAAATTTTCCTATTGAAGAAGTTGTAACCATAGTCCTCCTATGGCAAAATATTGCACCCCTATAGAGTGATGTATGTTCATGCATAGCCCCACAGAATGTTCTTTGCTATGCTAGGGACTTTGTCATGATGCCTGTTTCCTAAATCTATTAGTGAAAACAATTGAACTGGCCCAAGTTTGCAAAAATATGGTCGCCTTAGGGAAAGTGCAGAGTTGGTGGTCCGATTGTTTCCCATCTGCCATCACATTCTTAAATCTATCAATTAAAGTTTCTGGAGGAGAAATATAACATAAATATGTATTTACTCCTTTATTAACATCAATTTTTTTTATTTTTTTTTTACAAAAATATTTCCGACTCCCATTTTAGAAATGGATATTTGTTTGCGAATAAAATCACACAATAGAAGGAAGAAAACTCCATTCCACATAATAGTGGATCTTATCGCCTGCACGGATGCTTGTCCAGAATTTCTCAATGTAACAGATGACCAAAAACATAAAAAAAAAAAGAAAAGTTGGCCTTTAAGATACTGGACTCGGTGACCCTAGCGAAAATGAAGGGGCAAAAGTTGAAAATCATTACTGAGATTGAAAACACACTTCCTGGTCGGTCACACGTATATGGAAGCCATTACTGAAGAATTTTGAAAACAGCCAACGTATAGAGGATGGTGAGTGAGATGTGACGAATAGAAGCTGACTTGATGAAATAAAATAAAGTTAGTACAGAGATCTGAAATTTTTTTTTTAAAGGGATTGTCCCACAATAAAATCTGTTACATTTTTGAAAAGAACACCTGGATCTGAATAATTTTGTAATTGCATGTAATTAAAAATGTAGCATAGCCACTTAGATTTTATCAAATAACTATCTGTATAGCGCCACCTGCTGTTTGTTTTTCTTTGTTATTACTTTGTCTGAGATGGTCGCACATGCTCAGTTCCATCCTTCAGCTGCCTCTTGAGCTGTGATAGGGAGAGCATGGACATGCCTCCTGAGCTGTGATAGGGAGCGCATGGCCACGCCCCCTTAGCTCCAGCAGAAAAGACACGCCCCCTGATCTGTGATAGGGAGAGCTGAGACATGCCTCCTGAGCTGTGATAGGGAGATCATGGACACGCCCCCTTAGCTCCAGCAGAAAAGACACTCCCCCTGAGCTGTCAGCTTGATATAAATCTAGCAGAGCAATGAATGGGGAGATCTCTGGATCCATGTGAGGTCCAGGGCTGGTTCTTTGTTAGAAAGAGATGGTCACGTGCTATATGATGTCTGATCTTCATTTGTTTCATCTGTTACATTTTTCAAAACAGCACCTGGATCTGAATACTTTTGCAATTGCACTTAATTAAAAATTATAAATAGCTGCTGAGTTATTCAATGAAATCCATCTTCATAGCATATATTTTGATCAAAACACATCTGTGCCCACCTACCAGTGACAAGGTGATCTTAGTCAGGTAGGACCTACTTTAAGGCTACATTCACAGGAACGTATTTTGGTTCCGTCTCCGTTCCAGTTTTTTTGCAGATTGGATATGAACCCATTCATTTCAATAGGTTCGAAAAAAATACGGACATCACACCATGTGCTATCCACATCTGTAAATCCGTTCCGTAACCCCGCAAAAAAAAAAAAATAGAACATGTCCTATTCTAGTATGGATAGGCATTGTTACAATGGATCCGCAAAAAAAACTAATGCCAAACGGGACGCCATCCGTTTTTGTTTTTTTGCGGACCGCAAAACACATACGGTCGTGTGAATGTAGCCCAAAATCTAGCTCTATGCCAGTGGGCATATAAACTCTGGTTGTTAGAAAAAGACCGACATGTACTATATGATGTCTGATTTTTTTTTTATCATGGGATAAATCTTTTAAAGTGTAAGCTCACTAGGTCCACCCTTAAATATTATTTATTTTACCTAAATAGGTAATATCTACGCTGATTAGTTTCTTAACCTCTTCAAGACCCTGCCATTTTTCACCTTAAGGACCAGGCCATTTTTGCAAATCTGACATGTGTCACTTTATGTGGTGATAACTTTAAAACGCTTTAACTTATCCAGGCCATTCAGAGATTTTTTTCTTGTCACGTATTGTACTTCAAAATATTTCATTTTTATTTATAAAAAAATGCCAAAAATTCTAAGAAAATTAGCAATTTTCTAAATTTATATTTCTCTGCTTTTAAAGGGAATCTGTCACCTATTTTGACCATATAAAACCGTTAACATAGCAATGTGGGCTTGGAAGAAAGGCGGGCTGGGCACTGCAGGGGGGCGTTACTGGGCACTAGAGCGAAGTAATAACGCCCCTCTGGGCACCTTGAGACTTCATTTGCATATCAGAAAAATCGCTTTTTAATCTGAATGAAAAGTTTAATAAAAGAAAGAGGACCCATGCAGGACTGAAGGTACTTTATTGCACATTGCTATGTTAACGGTTTTATATGGTCAAAATAGGTGACAGATTCCCTTTAAAACAGATAGTGATACCTCCGAAAATAGTTATTACTTTATATTTCCCATATGTCTACTTCATGTTTGGATCATTTTGTAAATTAGATTTTCTTTTTTTTTTGGGATATTAGAAGGCTTAGAGGTTTAGAAGCAAATCTTAAAATTTTTAAGAAAATTTCCAAAACCCAATTTTTAAGGACCAGTTCAGGTCTGAAGTCACTTTGTGGAGCATACATAATAGAAACTACACCCCTCAAGGTATTCAAAACTGATTTTACATACTTTGTTAGCCCTTTAGGTGTTCCACAAGAATTAAAGGAAAATGTAGGTGAAATTTCAGAATTTCTCTTTTTTGGCATATTTTCCATTTTAATCCATTTTTTTCTGCTAACAAAGCAAGGGTTAACCGCCAAACAAAACTCAATATTTATTACCCTGATTCTGTAGTTTACAGAAACACCCCATTTGTGATCATTAACTGCTGTACGGGCACACGGCAGGGCGCAGAAGGAAAGGGAAGCCATATGGTTTTTGGAGGGCAGATTTCACTGGGATAATTTTAAGTTGCCATGTCACATTTGAATACCCCCTAGAGTAGAAACTCCAAAAAAGTGACCCCATTTTGGAAACTACGGGATAAGGTGGCAGTTTGGTTGGTACTATTTTAGAGAACATATGATTTTTGGTTGCTCTATATTACACTTTTTGTGAGGCAAGGTAACAAAAAATAGCTGTTTTGGCACCGTTTTAATTTTTAGTTTTTTACAGTGTTCATCTGACATGTTAGATCATGTGCTACTTTTATAGAGCAGGTTGTTATGGACGCGACAATACCAAATATGACCAAATTCAGTTTTACATAATAATAAAGCATTTTTTAATTGTTTTTTATTTTAGTGTCTCCATATTCTGAAAGCCATATTTTATTTTTATTTTTTGGGCAACTGTCTTATGTAGGTGATCATTTTTCTATTTTAGGGTGCATATGACATTTTGATCACTTGGTACTACAATTTTTGTGATGTAAGGTGAGAAAAAATAGCTTTTTTGACACACTTTTTTTTTGCGGTGTTCACCTGAGGAGTTAGGTCTAGTGATGAGCAGCAGGGGCAATATTCTAATTCCCGATATTTCACGAATATTTTGTAGAATATTCGTCATATATTCGCGAATTTGAGAATTCACGATTATTTTCTTTATTGCGAAAATCAGCAATGTAATATTCACGTAATGTGCGCGTAATACAAGCGCGGGGCTCACTTTTGCAACATTTTCCAAGCTGCTAGAAGTTTCCTGAGAATGGTTGGCATGGCAGAACATTAAAAATGCCTTTATATGCAGATGATGCAAATATTTTGGCAGATTTGAAACTTCAGATTTTAGCAGGTCTGACTACATATTACTGATTGGTGCACTAAGCATTGTTGTGACATCACAGCATTATGTCTGTAGCATGTATGTATGGACAGCAGAACCTATCACACTACCTAACACCCTGCACTGGAATCAACTACACTATATCAGGATATAACCTACACTGACTATCTCCCACTAACTATCTGTATTATATATATAAGCTAACTAACTAACTAACTAACTACTGTAACTAACTATCTAATGTAATGACACAGGAAAGCACAGAGCACAGCAATAACACTGCTGTCTCTCCCAGAACTGCAAAAAACTGCAGAAAATGGCTGCTGGGGAGGTTCCTATATAGTAAGGGGTAGTGTGACGGTCACGTACACTACACACAGGGGGGAGGATGGTGACCACTGCGCTCCACCCTCACCCCTGGCCCTGCCTACTTGCCTCGCAAGTCCTGATGAAAGGTGACAACTAGACTGCAGTCCCTAACTTAGGATACGTGCTGGGAAGATAGACAAGACAAATAGTTAAACGTGAACGGACCGGGTCAATACCTAGAGAGCTACGCAGTACCAAGGAATAGGTAGAGAATAGTCAGGAGAAACCAAGGTCAAATACCGGGAGAGAAACGAAGTACAACAGAAGTCTGCAAAGAATCGTCAGGTGGAAGCCGGGGTCAGAATACCAGGAGAGATGCGCAGTCAGTGGCGCACCTACAGGGGGGGTCCAGAGGGTCTGGACCCCCCCCCATAGAACAACCAGCCCAAATTATTATTTTTTTAATCCTTCAGGGCCGCACCGCCGATCACCACAGGCGGCACGGCCCTGGATGTAATTTTGGCGGCCGCGGCGGTGGTGGTGGGGGGGGCAGTAGGAGTGCTAGGAGATTAGCGCTTCCATTGTGGAAGCGCTCATCTCCATATCTAATCCATCTGTATCGCCGTCCTTAGGACAGCGATACAGATGCCTGTGCTGCGGCAGGGGAGGGAGAGGTGTGTCCCTCCCCTGTTCTTCTGATAGGCCGCAGGCACTAATGCCTGCAGCCTATCAGAGGCCGGCTCAGGCGGCGCGATGACGTCATCATCACGCGCCTGAGCCGGGCAGCACACAGCAGGGACACAGGCCGGAAGAGCCTGCATCGCATCGCTGCTGATGGAGGTAAGTATCAGTGTATTTTTTTATTTATTTATTTATTTATTTTTTTGGAGGGGGGGAGCTGGCACTATGGGGGCACTAAAGGGGAGAACGTGGTAGGTGGCACTTCTTACTGGTACATTATGGGGGGGCACCATGGGGGAGAGGAGCACTATGTTTTTTTTTTTTTTTTTTTTACACATTATGGGGGGCACTATAGGGGAGAACGGCACTAGGGGGCATCTGGTGGCACTATAGGGGCATTATTTGGGGGGCACCATTGGGGAGAGGAGCACTATGGGGGCTTTTTTTTTACACATCATGGGGGGCACTATAGGGGAGAACAGCACTAGGGGGCATCTGGTGGCACTATAGGGGCATTATTTGGGGGGCACCATGGGGGAGAGGAGCACTATGGGGGCTCTAAAGGGGCTTTTTTTTTTTTACACATCATGGGGGGCACTATAGGGAAGAACAGCACTAGGGGGCATCTGGTGGCACTATAGGGGCATTATTTGGGGGGCACCATGGGGGAGAGGAGCACTATGGGGGCTCTAAAGGGGCTTTTTTTTTGACACATTATGGGGGGCACTATAGGGGAGAACGGCACTATGGGGCATCTGGTGGCACTATAGGGGCATTATTTGGGGGCACCATGGGGAAGTGGGGGTTCTAAAGGGGCCTTTTTTTCTTATTGGCACATGGGGGCATTATGGCATCTGGTGGCACTAAGGGGGCATTTTTTACTGGCACATTATGGAAGGCACTATAGGGGAGGGCGGCACTATGGAGGAGTGGAGCACTATTGGGGCATATGGTGGCACTTAGAAGGGGCATTTTTTACTGGCACATTATGGGGCGGCACCATGGGGGGGAGGAGCACTATGGGGGCATCTGGAGGGTCTAAAGGGGCTTTTTTTATTGACATATTATGGGGGCACTATAGGGGAGAATGGCACTATGGGGCATCTGGTGGCATTATAGGGGCATTATTTGGAGGGCACTAAGAGGAAGTGGGGGCTCTAAAGGGGCCTTTATTCTTATTGGCACATTATGGGGGCATTATGGCATCTGGTGGCACTAAGGGGGCATTTTTTTACTGGCACATTATGGTAGGCACTATAGGGGAGAGCGGCACTATGGGGGAGTGGAGCACTATTAGGGCATATGGTGGCACTTAGAAGGGGCATTTTTTACTGGCATATTATGGGGGACACTATGGGGAAGGGGGAGAGGAGCACTATGAGGGCATTTACTGGGGCACTATATAGGGGTATTTTATACTGGCATACATTATGGGGACATTAGCTCAACAGCGGGCACTAAGCGGGGGTATTTCATGTACTGTCATATTGTAGGGAGAATTATTAGTACTAGGAGGTATTATGCGGAGCTTTGCTAATACTGGGGGGCTATGAGGAACATGATTACTAGTATGGGTACTATAGGGGCATTATTACTACTAAGTGTGCTCTGGCAGAGAATTATTTCTATTTTGGGGAGCCCTGTTCCTTTGGGGGGCACCCTGCCACAGTATCAGCTTAGCACAATAATTTTTGGGGGACATTATCTTTATACTATTAGTGTCTGGGCGCAGTTATTTTTTTAGAGCACTGTGTGCCAATAATTGTTTAAGGGGGCACTATCTGTGTGGTAGTAGTATTTCCAGGGGGACTGTTTCTGCAGTATAGTATTGGGGGCACAGCGGGCACAGTATTGGGGGTGGCAGGAAAGGGTGTTCAGAAGATGTGAAAATGATGGAAATGTGGGAAACTAATGTCTGTTTGTTAATCTCTGCAGAGATGGCAGATGGCAGAAAGATCATCATGGCGGTCTGGTCTGAATGGAGAAGATGAGGAAAGAGAACGTCTACAACAAAGGTGACATCACTGGATGTAAGAGGTATGTGGCGCTATGTAGGAGAGGAGATGCTCCGGCTCCTCCCTCTGCCATTTGCAGAAGGAGGATTCAGAACTGGGTGAGGACGGTCAAGGGGGGCAGCAGGCCATGGGCGGGTGGCAGATGGTGGGGGGAACCACAGGCCTTGAGCAGGATCAGGGGAGGGAGAAGAGCGGAGGAGCTTCCTGGCTGTAGTCGGCTGTCTATTGTATAATGTGAAGCAGGCAGTGCAGCCAGGACAGACCTCCCCCTCTCTCCGTATGATGTGTAGAAACAGGCCGCAACTATAGAGTGTCAGCTGTACAGTGTTTGTTGGGAGTGGCCTATTATATGTAGGAGGGGCTTTTAATAATGGGCGGGGCCAAAAAAAATTGCGCCGCGATTCGCGCGCCGCATTGTTATTTTCCTGCAGGGCTTTTAGAATCGCCAAGTAAAAGAATCAGCGCAACACACTACACCCCTTCCCTGCATTTTTAAATATAAAGGAGGCTTTGAAAAATTTCATTAGCACAGCGCACTACACATGCCACATTTTTTTGCCTTTTGGACCCCCCCTAGACAAAATTCCTGGGTGTTCCCCTGTGCGCAGTACAGGAGGAGCAGGCAGAGAATCGTCAGGGAACAAGGGATCAGGTAAGTATGCAGGAAACCAAACAATCGCCAGATACCTAATTAACAGGCAACCTGTGGCCAGCAGGCTGCCTGTTAAATACTGGCAGGCTGAGGTCATGTGACGTGGCCAGCACCACATGACCCGCACCAGGGAGAACAGCCGAGCACCGAGTGTACAGCTCGGTGCTCAAACCTCCCCTGGTTACTGGGGAAACTGAGGATGCCGGCCGCGTGGAGGAGAGGTGCGCGGCCGGTCCGTCCCGCCTCCTGTTACCTAGGAGACGAGGACACTGTGCACGTCCTCTCTCCTGCACAACAAAGGGACACCCCGGCGTCCCGTGAGAGCACCCCTCCTCATATGTGGGGCCACCGGACCCAAGACTTCAGGCGACAACCTTTCAGTATGTTCTAAATGAAATTTTCGAACCAATCTAGGAGTATGAACCTCCGTAGCAGGTACCCAAGATCTCTCTTCAGGTCCATACCCTTTCCAGTGAATCAGGTACTGTAAGGAATTATGCACTCTCCTGACATCCACTATCTTAGACACCACATACTCGCCAGCATCATTAACAAGAACCGGAGGAGGCAAGGCTTTCGATGGTACAACAGGCTCAAAATATTTTTTAAGTAGAGATTTATGAAACACATTATGAATGTGGAACGACTCGGGCAGCTCCAACCTAAATGATACCGGATTAATCACCTCCGTGAACTTATACGGTCCAATAAAACAAGGAGCAAATTTTCTAGAAGCTACCTTGAGAGAGAGATTCTTGGAGGAAAACCACACCTTATCCCCAACCTGAAAGTTCACCCCCTTGGAACGTCTCCTAACGGCCTTGAGTTTTTGAAAAATTTGAGCCTTTTCTAGGTTCGATTGAACCCGGGCCAAAACTGTGCACAGTTCGGAGGAGAGTTTATCTGCTTCAGGGTTAGAGGAAGAGACGGATGACCCAGAATGAAAACGGGGATGAAAACCATGGTTACAAAAGAAAGGAGAGACCCCAGCAGAAGAATTAACACGGTTATTCAAAGCAAATTCAGCCAACGGAAGGTTTTTAACTCATAATTGCTGGTCATCAGCAACATACGACCTCAGGAATTGTTCCACAGACTGATTAAGGCGTTCAGTCTGCCCATTACTCTCAGGGTGGTAGGCGGAGGAAAAAGACAACAAAATCTGACATCTTTGACAGAAAGCCCTCCAAAATTTGGACACAAACTGCACACCTTTGTCAGATACAATATTTTACGGGATACCATGTAACCGTACAATTTCTTTCACAAAAATAGACGCCAGGGTCTTGGCATTCAGGAGTTTAGACAGAGGAATTAAATGAACCATCTTGCTAAACCTATCGACCACTACCCAAACCACAGTCTTACCCTCCGCCGGCGGCAGGTCAGTAATAAAGTCCATCGAGATATGGGACCAGGGTCTACTGGGAATGGGTAGGGGTCATAGGTTACCAGCAGGGAGAGTCCTAGGTGTCTTAGACCTAGCACAAACCTCACAGGCTGACACGTAGGACTTGACATCCCTAAATAGAGTGGGCCACCAATAAGATCTAGAAACCAGCTCCCTAGTGCCCTCAAAACCTGGATGTCCACAAAAGGCAGAATCATGCCACTCACCCAACAGCTGGAGACGAAATTGTATGGCGACAAACAACTTATCTGTTGGGGTGGTTGTCGGTGCCAGATGTTGTTCAGCCTTAATGAGAGCCGAGATATCCTGGGTTAAGGCTGCTACGAAGATATTTGCTGGTAGGATGGATTCAGGCGGTGCCTCTGTAGGCTGAAAAGCATGGAAGCTCCGAGATAATGCACCAGCCTTCACGTTTTTACTTCCAGGCCTGAAAGTAATAGAGAAATCAAAACGAGTAAAAAACAGTGCCCATCTAGCTTGACGGGGATTCAACCTCTTGGCAGATTCGAGAAACATAAGGTTCTTATGGTCAGTGACAACAGTTACACAATGCCTTGCCCCCTCCAGAAAATGCCTCCACTCCTCAAATGCTCACTTAATGGCCATCAACTCCCGATTCCCTATGTCGTAGTTTCTCTCGGTGGAAGAAAATTTGCACACGGTCTCAGGTTAGTTAGACTAGCAGGACCTTGTGAAAGGACTGCTCCTGCACCGTCCTCAGACGCATCCACCTCCACAATAAAAGGTCTCTCCTGATCTGGCTTGATCAAAATGGGAGCGCTACTGAATGCCTTTTTCAGTGTTTCAAATGAAGTAATGGCCTCAGTAGACCAGTTCTCCAAATCCGCCCCTTTCTTAGTGAGGTCGGTCAACGGTTTAGCAATTACTGAAAAATTCTTAATAAATGTACGGTAGTAATTGGCAAAACCTAAGAACCGTTGCAAGGCCTTTAAGGATGAAGCCTTACCCATTCCTTAATTGCTAGTACCTTACCAGGATCCACCTTGAAGGTGTGAGGGCTCAGGACATGCCCTAGAAACAGTATCTCCTGTACACCAAAGACACATTTCTCTTGTTTAGCGGACAACTGATTCTCCCTCAACACCTCTAATACTTGTCTAACATGAGACACATGAGATTTGAAATCAGGAGAAAATATCAAAATGTCATCAAGCTAGACAATGACAAATTTACTTAAAAACTCCCTAAGAATATCGTTCATAAAGTTTTGGAACACAGCTGGGGCATTGCTGAGTCCAAAAGGCATAACCTCATATTCAAAGTGTCCTGCCAGAGTATTGAACGCCGTCTTCCATTTGTCTCCCTCCTTGATACGGATTAGATTATATGCCCCTTTCAGGTCAATCTTAGAAAGCCAGGTTGCCCCCAGAACCTGGTTAAATAAATCCGGAATCAATGGGAGAGAGTATCTATTCTGAATAGCGATCTTATTCAATTTCCGGTAATCGATACAAGGCCTAAGACCACCATCCTTCTACTTAACAAAGAAAACCCCCACTCCCATAGGAGAGACAGAAGGTCTAATGTGCCCCTTACCGAGGCTTTCATTAATATAATCCTCCATGGCCTTGCGTTCGGGCTTAGAAAGATTATAAATATGCTCCTTAGGAAACCTGGCACCCTCTGCTAAATCTATGGCGCAATCATAAGGTCTATGGGGTGGTAGAACCTCCGGGGTGATGAGAACACATTAGAATATTCCCTTATGACCGTGGGTAATATATCAGATTCTACTGAGACCCCAGCTTGTACCACAGACAAGCACGAGTCGCACTTAGGTCCCCACTTCACCAACTCCCCCCTGGACCAATCTATAGTGGGGTTGTGTAATTGGAGCAGAGACAACCCTAGTACCACCTTGACTGGTAAGTTCTCCAGGACTAAGAGGGAACATTTCTCAGAGTGGCACACACCCACGGTTAAATAAATCTCTGAGGTACATGACCTCACCATACCACCTACCAGGGGAGTGGCGTCAATAGCCATGACATGGATAGGTGTAGGAAGAGAAAAAATTGGAATACCCAGTCTAATGGCGTACTCAGAATCAATAAAGCTGGCCGCTGAACCAGTCAATAAAGGCCTTACCTGGCCATTTATTAACCCCCAGAGATATCGTTATAGGTACCAAAAGCTTACATTTCATTATATCAGGGTGTACCTGGTCTTTAGGTTGCCTTGCCTTGGGAGACTTGACGGGGAGGGCCTTCTTAGGACATTGGTTGATCCAATGATCCAGATCTCCGCAGTAAAAACACACTCCACGTCTGTGGCGCAGATTCCCTCAAGTCATGTCGACCTGCATGGGTTCTTCGGTAGAGACCTCAGTGTTGTTTCTGGGATAGACCTCAGGCTGGACCACCACCTGAGCAGAGAACTGTCGTTTCTCTCTAACCCGTCGGTCAAGTCGGACTACAAGGGTCATCATCTCCTCTAGAGCCTCTGGAAGCTGATAACTCACTAGAAGATCCTTTAAATTATCAGACAGACCTGACCTGAACTGACTCTTAAGGGCTGGTTCATTCCATCCTGAGGGAACACACCACCTTCTGAATTGGGTGCAATACTCCTCCGCAGGTAGATCGTCCTGAACCAGTGCCTTTAGAGCAGTCTCGGCTACCAGTGTCCTGTCTGGTTCATCATACAGGGTACCCAGGGCCCGAAAAAAAACCTCCACTGATGTTAAACAACTGGAGTCAGCTGGTAAAGAAAATGCCCAGTCCTGGGGATCACCCTGTAATTGGGAAATGACAATGCCCACTCGTTGACTCTCGGGCCAGAGGATACGGGGCGCAAACGGAAATAAAGTTAGCAATTTTCTTTAAAGGAAAGAAACTTCTTCCGATCTCCAGAAAAGGGCTCAGGAAGCTTAATCTGGGGCTCTAAGTGCGGACTGGAGGCCTGAGGGATGGAAGAACCTTGTCCTAGCTCAAAAGAACAGAGTTTCTCCCCTAGCTCCTGCCCCATCTGCGTCAGGTTAGAGACATGGTCAGCCCGGGTCACCAGAGGTTTCATGATGCAGTGGTTTGGTTACGGCCTGTTAATCTGTGATGGTCACGTACACTACACACAGGGGGGAGGATAGTGACCACTGCGCCCCACCCTCATCCTGGCCCTGCCTACTTGCCTCGCAAGTCCTGATGACAGCGGACAACTAGACGGCAGTCCCTAACTCAGGATACGACAATAACGAAACAAATAACGAAACGTGAACGGACCGGGTCAATACCTAGAGAGCTACGCAGTACCAAGAAATAAGCAGAGAATAGTCAGGAGAAGCCGAGGTCAAATACCAGGAGAGAAACGAAGTACAACAGAAGACCGCAAAGAATCGTCAGGTGGAAGCCGGGGTCAGAATACCAGGAGAGATGCGCAGTACAGGAGGAGCAGGGAGAGAATTGTCAGGGAACACAGGATCAGGTAAGTATGCAGGAAACCAAACAATCGCCAGATACCTAATTAACAGGCAACCTGTGGCCAGCAGGCTGCCTGTTAAATACTGGCAGGCTGAGGTCATGTGACGTGGCCAGCGCCACATGACCCGTACGAGGGAGAACAGCCGAGCACCGAGTGTCCAGCTCGGTGCTCAGACCTCCCCTGGTTACTGGGGGAACTGAGGACGCCGGCCGCGGGGAGGAGACGTGCGCGGCCGGTCCGTCCCGCCCCCATGTTACCTAGGAGACATTTTTTTGGTTTTAATAATGAAATCATTGTGTAAAACTTACATAAATAAAAAAAATTGTATACATATTAGGTATCGCCGCGTCCGTGACAACTTGCTCTATAAAATTACCACATGATCTAACCTGTCAGATGAATGTTGTAAATAACAAAAAAAAAAAACTTGTCAAAAAAGCTAGTTCTTGTTATCTTGTCGCACAAAAAAGTGTAATATAGAGCAACCAAAAATCATATGTACCCTAAACTAGTACCAACAAAACTGCCACCCTATCCCGTAGTTTCTAAAATGGGGTCACTTTTTTGGAGTTTCTACTCTAGGGGTGCATCAGGGGGGCTTCAAATGGGATATGGTGTCAAAAAAACCAGTCCAGCAAAATCTGCCTTCCAAAAAACGTATGGCATTCCTTTCCTTCTGTGCCCTGCCGTGTGCCCGTACAGCAGTTTACGACCACATATGGGGTGTTTCTGTAAAATACAGAATCAGGGCCATAAATATTGAGTTTTGTTTGGCTGTTAACCCTTGCTTTGTAACTGGAAAAAAAATATTAAAATGGAAAATCTGCCAAAAAAGTGAAATTTTGAAATTGTATCTCTATTTTCCATTAAATCTTATGCAACACCTAAAGGGTTAACAAAGTTTGTAAATTCAGTTTTATATACCTTGAGGGGTGTAGTTTCTTAGATGGGGTCACTTTTCTGGAGTTTCTACTATAGGGGTGCATCAGGGGGGCTTCAAATGGGACATGGTGTCAAAAAACCAGTCCAGCCAACTCTGGCTTCCAAAAACCATACGGCGCACCTTTCCCTCTACGCCCTACTGTGTGCCCGTACAGCAGTTTACAGCCACATATGGGGTGTTTCTGTAAATGGCAGAGTTAGGGCAATAAAGATACAGTCTTGTTTGGCTGATAACCCTTGCTTTGTTAGTGGAAAAAATGGGTTAAAATGGAAAATTAGGCAAAAAAATGAAATTCTCAAATTTCATCCCCATTTGCCAATAACTCTTGTGCAACACCTAAAGGGTTAACGAAGTTTGTAAAATCAGTTTTGAATACCTTGAGGGGTGTAGTTTATAGAAAGGGGTCATTTTTGGGCAGTTTCTATTATGTAAGCCTCGCAAAGTGACTTCAGACCTGTAGTGGTCCCTAAAAATTGGGTTTTTGTAAATTTCTGAAAAATTTCAAGATTTGCTTCTAAACTTCTAAGCCTTGTAACATCCCCAAAAAATAAAATATCATTCCCAAAATAATTCAAACATGAAGTAGACATATGGGTAATGTAAAGTCATCACCATTTTTGGGGGTATTACTATGTATTACATAAGTAGAGAAACTGAAACTTAGAAATTTGCAAATTTTTCAAAATTTTTGGTAAATTAGTTTTTTTTTTTATGCAAAAAAAATATAAAATTTTGACTTCATTTTACCAGTGTCATGAAGTACAATATGTGACGAAAAAACTATCTCAGAATGGCCTGGATAAGTCAAAGTGTTTTAACGTTATCAGCACTTAAAGTGACACTGGTCAGATTTGCAAAAAATGGCCAAGTCCTTAAGGTGAAATAGGTTAATATTCGCGATTCGAATATTAGCGCACAACACTAGTTAGGTCATGTAATATTGTTATACAGCAGGTTGTTACGGACACGGCAATACCGAATGTATATACTTTTTTTTATTTATTTAAGTTTTACACAATAAATGCATTTTTGAAACAAAAAAAATCATGGTTTAGTGTCTCCATATTCTGAGAGCCATAGTTTTTTTTATTTTTTGCCCGATTGTTTTATGTAGGAGCTCATTTTTTGCAGGATGAGCTGACGATTTGATTTGTACTATTTTGGGGGGCATACGCCTTTTTGATCACTTGATGTTGCACTTTTTGTGATGTAAGGTGACAAAAAAGGTTTTAGCACAGTTTTTATTTTATGTTTTCTACGGCGTTCAGGTGAGGGGGTGGATCATGTAATATTTTTATAGAGCCAGTCATTACGGACGCGGCAATACCTAATATGTCTGTTTTTGGGGTTTTTTCTATTTCTTTTTATAATTTTATGTATTTTATTTTGGGAAAGGGGCTTTTTTTTTTTACTTGAAACGTTATTTTGTTTTATTTTGAAAAACACTTTTTTTTTTTTACTTTTTTTTTTTGTCCCACTCTGAGACTTCAAGTTCTGGTGTCTGATCCCCTCTGCAATGCATTACAATACAACCTGTATTGTAATGCATTGACTGTCTGCTTTTATGCTGACAGCCTGCCTGTGAGACCCAGCCTAAGGGCTGAATCTCAGAAGCTTCTGTAGAAGGCAAGCTCCGATGCCTATGGAAGGAATCGGGCTTGCCTTCTCTGCCATCGGGTACCCGCCACCGTATGACCATGGCATACAAGGGGTTAATACGACGGCATCGGTGTCTTCACAGATGCCGACGTATGCAGCAGGGGCCCGGCTCTCAATGACTGCCGAATTCGTGCCGCTGATCAAGCGGGCGCAGCTCCTGCACCTCACCGATACATGTATGGCGCTGGTCCTTAAGTCACGTCCACCAGTGCCGTACATGTACAGCGAGGGTCCTTAAGGGGTTAATATATCAGTTTTGTTACTTCTTATACACAGCTCCATATTTGCTACATAGACAAAAAAGTGAAATAAAACATTCTGGAGCCTGACCCTTCCACCAGAGGGCACTGAGGAGCTAACTGCATACTTTTTATACATGGAATTCGATAGAACTGTATGCAGGACACAGTGAGCTCCCTCTAGTGGTAGCGACAGGTAGCTGGAATGTTATGTTTCATATTTATGGGGGAGATTTATCAAACTGGTGTAAAGTAGAGCTGGCTTAGTTGCCCATAGCAACCAATCACATTCCACCTTTCATTTTTCACAGCTCCTTTGGAAAAAGAAAGGTGGAAGCTGATTGGTTTCTAGGGTCAACTAAAGCAGCTCTACTTTACACCAGTTTGATAAATCTCCCCCTAAGTCTGTGCAGGGAATTTGGAGCTCTGCATGAGAAAAATAAAGTTCTAACATCTATGAAGATAATATTGAGATATTCATCCGCATATATCACTAACTATATACTTGAATGAAAAGGTGGGCGACACCGATGGTGTAAAGCAATTAACTATTAAGGATGGCTATCGCTAAAATTTAACTTTTATTAATTGTCCTTAAAATGTGGATATTCAACTGCAATATATATATAGATACTGGTACGTCCTGGATCCCACTAGTCTGTGGTGAGAGTGTGACGTCATACACTCACACCTGATCCTCGGACAATGTACCATTCAGGGAAAAAGTAATGTGTCTGGAGATGAGTGGGCTCATAATGAACACCCCCCATGCACAATACATCAGTACAGCGTGGGTTAAACAAGCGCGAGTGCCTGAACCAACCAGGACACTGTCACTCCACCCTAAACAATTGCCCCTGGTACATTTACTAAATAAACACTGGCTACTGTATCATTTGGCTTCCTAAATGAGGTGTTAACCTCTGTAACACTGGAGGCGCAAGGGCCTGCCTGCTCGACGCGTTTCTTTAGCTGCTAATATCATGCAGCTTAGTCATCAGGAGCGACACTGGAAGCATTACTAACAAACAAACAAACAGAGTTCCTGCACACTCTCATGCATAGCGTGCAGACACGTAGCCTGCGGCACTGGGATGGCCGTAGCGCGGCCGCGCCAGTGCTGCTCCTCAAGAAGAAGATGTCACACCCCCTAGGCCGGACAAGGCATCAGGGTCGAATCAGGGGCGCTGTCGGGAACCGACACACCCCTGTCCCGCCTCATAACATCGCTCAAACAAGCGCAGGAGGTAAGCATTACTGTAGGAGTGAATAAAGGCGATTGTATTACAAAGCCAGGGCGTATCATCGCCCAAGAATAATGAAAATAGGTAACCTCACCCAGGAGAAAATCAAGGGATACCCTAGAGCAAAAAATAATAATAAATGAAACTACACCACCAGAGTGATAAAAAATCGCAAGTGATAGCCATTCCTCAGAGGCGGCTCTTCCATTAGGCCACTTAGGCCACCGCCTAAGGCCTCGCGCTGGTGGGGGCCTCGCTCTGGCTCCCACCCGACACCGCCACAAGTACTTGCGGCAGTGTCGGGTGGGAGCGTCCTTAGGTCAAAACATTCCAGGCCCCGAATGCTATTCCCCACGCCCCTTGTACTTGTCTGTCCACTAATGGCTAATGCTAGGCTGCTGCGCGGTCATGAATTCAGTCACTTGACAAGGCGACCCAGTCGTGCGGTGCGTTACGTGCGTAATCTCGCGAGACCGGCGGGAGGTCACAGGTCTCGCAGGATTACGCGCTACAGGATGGGGTTGCGCTGTCAAGTGACTGAAGTTGAACTCATGCCCGCGCAGCAGCCTAGCAGATCAGCGGACAAGTACAAAGTGGGGGGGGGGGGGGGGGGAATTTCATAATATGAAGCAGTGTGTGGGCAAATTTGTGAGGCAGTGTGGGGGGACAAATTACTTAATGGGGGCAGTGTGGGGGGACAAATTACTTAATGGGGGCAGTGTGGGGGGACAAATTACTTAATGGGGGCAGTGTGGGGGGCAAATCACTTAACCACCTCCGGACCGCCTAACGCAGGATCGCGTTCCGGAGGTGGCAGCCCTGCGCACAGTCACGCATATACGCGTCATCTCGCGAGACGCGAGACTTCCTGTGAACGCGCGCACACAGGCGCGCGCGCTCACAGGAACGGAAGGTGAGAGAGTTGATCTCCAGCCTGCCAGCGGCGATCGTTCGCTGGCAGGCTGGAGATGTGTTTTTTTTAACCCCTAACAGGTATATTAGACGCTGTTTTGATAACAGCGTCTAATATACCTGCTACCTGGTCCTCTGGTGGTCCCCTTTGTTTGGATCGACCACCAGAGGACACAGGTAGCTCAGTAAAGTAGCACCAAGCACCACTACACTACACTACACCCCCCCCCCGTCACTTATTAACCCCTTATTAGCCCCTGATCACCCTTAATCACCCCTGATCACCCCATATAGACTCCCTGATCACCCCCCTGTCATTGATTACCCCCCTGTCATTGATCAACCCCCTGTAAAGCTCCATTCAGACGTCCGCATGATTTTTACGGATCCACTGATAGATGGATCGGATCCGCAAAACGCATCCGGACGTCTGAATGAAGCCTTACAGGGGCGTGATCAATGACTGTGGTGATCACCCCATATAGACTCCCTGATCACCCCCCTGTCATTGATTACCCCCCTGTCATTGATTACCCCCCTGTAAAGCTCCATTCAGACGTCCGCATGATTTTTACGGATCCACTGATAGATGGATCGGATCCGCAAAACGCATCCGGACGTCTGAATGAAGCCTTACAGGGGCATGATCAATGACTGTGGTGATCACCCCATATAGACTCCCTGATCACCCCCCTGTCATTGATTACCCCCCTGTCATTGATTACCCCCCTGTCATTGATTACCCCCCTGTAAAGCTCCATTCAGATGTCCGCATGATTTTTACGGATGCACTGATAGATGGATCGGATCCGCAAAACGCATCCGGACGTCTGAATGAAGCCTTACACGGGCGTGATCAATGACTGTGGTGATCACCCCATATAGACTCCCTGATCACCCCCCTGTCATTGATCACCCCCCTGTCATTGATCAACCCCCCTGTCATTGATCAACCCCCCTGTCATTGATCACCCCCCTGTCATTGATCACCCCCCCCTGTCGTTGATCACCCCCCCTGTCATTGATCACCCCTCTGTAAGGCTCCATTCAGATATTTTTTTGGCCCAAGTTAGCGGAATTTTTTTTTTTTTTTCTTACAAAGTCTCATATTCCACTAACTTGTGTCAAAAAATAAATCTCACATGAACTCACCATACCCCTCACGGAATCCAAATGCGTAAATTTTTTTAGACATTTATATTCCAGACTTCTTCTCACGCTTTAGGGCCCCTAGAATGCCAGGGCAGTATAAATACCCCACATGTGACCCCATTTCGGAAAGAAGACACCCCCAGGTATTCCGTGAGGGGCATATTGAGTCCATGAAAGATTGAAATTTTTGTCCCAAGTTAGCGGAACGGGAGACTTTGTGAGAAAAAAATTAAAAATATCAATTTCCGCTAACTTGTGCCAAAAAAAAAAAATTTCTATGAACTCACCATGCCCCTCATTGAATACCTTGGGGTGTCTTCTTTCCAAAATGGGGTCACATGTGGGGTATTTATACTGCCCTGGCATTCTAGGGGCCCCAAAGCGTGAGAAGAAGTCTGGTATCCAAATGTCTAAAAATGCCCTCCTAAAAGGAATTTGGGCACCTTTGCGCATCTAGGCTGCAAAAAAGTGTCACACATCTGGTATCGCCGTACTCAGGAGAAGTTGGGGAATGTGTTTTGGGGTGTCATTTTACATATACCCATGCTGGGTGAGAGAAATATCTTGGTCAAATGCCAACTTTGTATAAAAAAATGGGAAAAGTTGTCTTTTGCCAAGATATTTCTCTCACCCAGCATGGGTATATGTAAAATGACACCCCAAAACACATTCCCCAACTTCTCCTGAATACGGCGATACCACATGTGTGACACTTTTTTGCAGCCTAGGTGGGCAAAGGGGCTGATCAGGGGGGTCTGGCCGTTGGGATCCCCCACGATCTCCTGTATGGTACTCCGGATCTCCTTGTGCCCAAAGCGGTGGTCAACACTCCCTCTCCATGTATCTATGGGAGAGCCGCAGAAACAACACTTGTGTATCTCCGAGTCCTCCATAGAGATACATGGAGGGGGGAGTGTTGACCACACCACCGCTCCGTGCGGTGGTTGACACAGCTTATTTCTTGAGGATTGAGGCGGGGCGCCGTACAGGAGATCACGAGCATCCCAACAATCTTTGTGGGGGCCTCATGTTCGAGTTTCGCCTAAGGCCTCACAAAGTCTAGAGCCGCCTCTGCCATTCCTAATAGTTAATTGATTGATCCGCATATAACCTGTGGATTTACTGGGCTGTTCAGGCTACAAAGAAAGAGTGTATGCTTTTAAAAAATACTTGAGATAATAGTTACTACTTTTGATTTAATTATTTCAATATGTCCTCTCTAGGTCCCCTAAGAGGGACCAAAAAAGTGCCAGGTGCATACAGGCCAATTATGTGCTTCCCAGGGTGGATGTCACTGCACTCTACTGCACTGCACCTTTTATTTAAAGGGGTTGTGTATGATTAGGGAGAATGCACAATTTGGATAATCCCTTTTTGTTGGAAGGGCTCTGGGAAGAGTACCGGAGAATCCTCCTGTGCGCCCAGGCTGACTCAACCCCATTTGGAGGATCATTTACCTCCAGGGTTTATTTACTATTAACAAAAAGAAGACTTGATCCAGCACTTGTGGGATACTTGGTCCAGCTTTATTGGTGAAAATCAATCACATACGGTGGACCCCTCTGCACACTGGTAACCCATCAGTTAACGCGTTTCGACCGAGAAGTGGTTTAAACGCGTTAACTGAAGGGTTACCAGTGTGCAGAGGGGTCCCCCGTATTTGATTGATTTTCACAAATTAAACTGGAGCAACTATCCCACAAGTGCTGGATCAAGTTTTCTTTTTGTTGCTAATACAAGACCGATCTGGTTGGATCCGTGCGCTGGGAATACGACATATAGGGTGAGCTGGATTTGTTGTTTGCATCTTTATTTAATATTGAATTATTCATCTGAATCATCTCTTACTCTCTCATTCTCCGGAAACAAATCGCAAAACAAAAATATTTTGTCGAACCCAAACTTTTTGGAAAATTTGGGTCAAATACTGTGTGTCTGTGTACAATGAAGGTAAAATCTTTTAGCATACGACTGTAAATAGACACGCACATGTTCTGTACTGATGGAGCTGGAGGGTTTAGGGCTCAAAATCATTTCCTCTGGCGGGCCCAATAAATTGTCTCTGAAAAACTACTCCTCTCCATATACCACATTATTAGGACCCCTCACTAAAGCTATTCTATAAGACCAGCTCCCACACTGGAGAAACCGGGCCTGTTTATGCATTACATGGACGGCCATTTATTAGAATGACTGCCATGTAATACTGCATTTCTCCTGCAGAGGCCGCTGCAGGGAAATGTCTGGCCGGACATCCTCCCTGAGGAAAGAGAAGCTAGATCTGCGGATTTCACAGTGGACTAATATAAAAATGATAATGTAATATTTAAAAATATGAATCTACTCTATTCAATATAGATAGATAGATATAAAGATAGAAAGATTGAAAGATATAAGATAGATAGATATGAGATAGATAGATAATAGATAGATATGAGATAGATAGATAGATAGATAGATAGATAGATAGATAGATAGGTAGATAGATAGATAGATAGATAGATAATAGATAGATAGATATGAGATAGATAGATAGATAGATAGATAGATAGATGATAGATAGATATGAGATAGATAGATAATAGATAGATAGATATGAGATAAATAGATAGATAGATAGATATGAGATAGATAGATAGATAGATAGATAATAGATATGAGATAGATAAATAGATAGAGACAATAGAAGACATTAGAGATAGATAGATAGATAGATAGATAGATAGATAGATAGATATGAGATAGATAGATAATGGATAGATAGATATGAGATAGATAGATAGATAGATAGATAGATAATAGATATGAGATAGATAGATATGATAGATACATAGAATAAATCCAAGCTTGTGAGCAGCACAGCAGGAATTGGTTGAAAGTGGGTGCCAGCAGCCACTGGGGCGATCCAATCCCCAAAAAATACAAATCAAAATTATCCACGGCACATCCGTAAGTAAAATCAGTGTAGATTTATTCACCAAGTGTTGGTGTGTAAATCTACACTGATTTTACTTACGGATGTGCCGTGGATAATTTTGATTAGATAGATAGATATAAGATAGATAGATAGATAGATAGATAGATAGATAGATAGATAGATAGATAGATAGATAGATATGAGATAGATAGTGTGGGGTTTGGCTCTGGTAGATAGGGTAAGCGGTGGCAGTACAGAGGCAAAATACAAGTTCTTAACTCAAAACATCAGTGTATATACACACTTGAGGCAATCGCACAAAACAGCACGTAACTTCCCAGTCTTGGTGTTAATTCACACACAATGGAAAGTTCATATAACTGAAGTCACCTTGCTGGCAGTTCTGCCTCCAGTAGTCCACAGCAGGCTTTAGGGGGCCAGTTTCCCCTGCGTGCGGCTCTCAGTCCTCCAGCACAAAGCCTCAGATCCCCCAAAACAGAGACATCTCTGCTGATTCCAGCTGCCTATATAAAGACAGCCAGGTGCTGCCGAAACCCGGACCGGCACTTAAACTCCAGTCCGGTATTTGACCTCACCTGGCTGTAAATGAGCCCAGCAGCACATGCTGGGAGGAAAATACCTGTTTTCCCAGACCAAACCCCTCACTGTGTCACAATAGATATGAGATAGATAGATATATACAGTACAGACCAAAAGTTTGGACACACCTTCTCATTCAAAGAGTTTTCTTTATTTTCATGACTATGAAGGCATCAAAACTATGAATTAACACATGTGGAATTATATACATAACAAACAAGTGTGAAACAACTGAAAATATGTCATATTCTAGGTTCTTCAAAGTAGCCACCTTTTGCTTTGATTACTGCTTTGCACACTCTTGGCATTCTCTTGATGAGCTTCAAGAGGTAGTCCCCTGAAATGGTTTTCCAACAGTCTTTAAGGAGTTCCCAGAGATGCTTAGCACTTGTTGGCCCTTTTGCCTTCACTCTGCGGTCCAGCTCACCCCAAACCATCTCGATTGGGTTCAGGTCCGGTGACTGTGGAGGCCAGGTCATCTGGCGCAGCACCCCATCACTCTCCTTCATGGTCAAATAGCCCTTACTTTCAAAGTTTTCCCAATTTTTCGGCTGACTGACTGACCTTCATTTCCTAAAGTAATGATGGCCACTCGTTTTTCTTTACTTAGCTGCTTTTTTCTTGCCATAATACAAATTCTAACAGTCTATTCAGTAGGACTATCAGCTGTGTATCCACCTGACTTCTCCTCAACGCCACTGATGGTCCCACCCCCATTTATAAGGCAAGAAATCCCACTTATTAAACCTGACAGGGCACACCTGTGAAGTGAAAACCATTTCTGGGGACTACCTCTTGAAGCTCATCAAGAGAATGCCAAGAGTGTGCAAAGCAGTAATCAAAGCAAAAGGTGGCTACTTTGAAGAACCTAGAATATGACATATTTTCAATTGTTTCACACTTGTTTGTTATGTATATAATTCCACATGTGTTAATTCATAGTTTTGATGCCTTCAGTGTGAATCTACAATTTTCATAGTCATGAAAATAAAGAAAACTCTTTGAATGAGAAGGTGTGTCCAAACTTTTGGTCTGTACTGTATATATATGAGATATATAGATAGATAGATATGAGATAGATATAATATAAAAAGATATGAAATAGATAGTAGATAGATAATAGATGGATGGATGGATAGATATGTAGATAGATAGATAAAGAGAGAAAAAAAAAATTAAAAGTTTAAATAAATCCAAACATTTAATAACAGGAAACAGAAAGAAGCTTCAGTTATGTCAGGGAAAGCCAAATCCTATCTCCCAGTTGGGCCATTCTGTACGATTCCAGAAGACAGAGGCCCCTGTGTGTCTTACTGCTCCATCTGTACAAGCAGATATAATGTGTATACCAACAGCGGAGGTCCCTGACTGCTAGTATCCTCATCCCTTCCCCCAATAACTGCAGGGTTCAGTGTCAGGCTGATTAACTAGTACACACCAGGAACAACAGCCGTCCGTTCTGCTGTGGAACTCGAAGAGCAAGGGTTAACATTCCCAACACAAACATTTCAGACAGAGCGTGAACAGCCTATTAGAATAAGATTGCTTACTGGTAGAGTCAAAACACAGAAAAATTTCTCAAAAAATAGTTTTCTGCTTTGTTTATAAATACAATTTTAAGATGGATAATAGATTCTTATCAGAGTGGAATTTTTGGAAACTTAAAGTGATCTCGTCATCATATAAAAGGGAAGAGAAGGGCTTTTTACTTAGATGGAGACGGTAACCAAAATATCCCGGATATTCATTTTACAGGTAATAGCAGTGGCGTAGCTTTCAGGGAAGCAGGGGAAGCGACTGCTTCGGGGCCCGAGCTCAGAAGGGGCCCCAGAGCAGTACTGAATGTTTTCATTAGATCTAGGGCTGCCCCTACTCACAGCTCCTCCCACTGAAGGTCCTTAGTGAGGGGCAGATACAGTATAATTGCTGTCTTCTCCTCCTCCTCCTCCTATGGCCGTTCTCAGGCTGGGATCCGCAGTACTGGCACACCACTTGCCAGTCTGATTTCTGTTTTCTATTGGCTGGCAGCTTACTATAACATCAGCTGCCAGCCAATAGCAGAACTTTATGGGGTCACCCACCAGCGTGAAGCTACTGTAGAGCAGGCTGGCTGCTCCAGCACACAGAGCTCTATGATGCCTCCCCCCCCATGTGTCCTGTTCTCTCACCCCACCATAGTAGGTTACTGATTAACCCCTCCTTTGCTGTCCCTGGATGGCACAGAGGGGTGATGGCACCTACTTCTCCAGGCTGCTGTGAGGACTAGACATCAGCTGTCAACAGAAAAGGTAAGTGTCTGTGTGTAGAAATAGGTGTATAACTACTTGTATGTTCATATGTGTATATGTGTATATATATATATATATATATATATATATTTGTGTAAGGGGCTTACAGTAGTACAGTGAAGAGCCCTGGGAAAGCAGGGAATGAGTGCAGTTGGTTGTGGTGTGCTGAAACCGAGGATGAGGTAGGCCTGAGAAAGAAGAGGGCCTACCCAAGGAAAAGATATGGAAGAAATGAGTTGTAAATGAGTGGAGTGGTGGGAGGGTCAAAAGCTCAGACCTCAATGATGCAGGAGCCAGGTAAGGGGAGTGCCCTAAATAGGCTGGAGGCAGACCCCAGCCCCTCCCACAAATCCAGGCAAATTGCCTTAATACTTGTGTAAGGGGCTTACGGTAGTACAGTGAAGAGCCCTGGGAAAGCAGGGAATGAGTGCAGTTGGTTGTGGTGTGCCGAAACCGAGGATGAGGTAGGCCTGAGAAAGAAGAGGGCAAAAATGGAAATAAACCAGTTTATTGTAGCCAATTGATATATCAATAGCTCAACCCGACATGTTTTGGAAAGCCACTCTTAACTCTTGTGTTGGATTGGGAATGTATTGCGCGTAAGCGGATGACTTCCAGCGCCCCAATTTCCTGATGACATGAGTGAGGATGTTGGCACTGGAGGCCGTGGCTCCAACGCGAAAGGAGTGCCCTGAGTAGTTGGCTGCGTTGAGGCCTAGTTGTGTGAGGGATGACCTGACATGGGTCATGAAGGTGGTGGTGGTGAGTACCGAACCATGTAGTTGAAGTAGCGGTTGAGAGGGTAGAAACTTGTGATGCTGACTGTAGGTGTCCAGAACCCTGACTGGACACCATCTGTTGTGCGTGGGGTAATATGAAATGTTGACGGGTAAGTGCTGACTATTCTTGAAGTGAGGTAAGGACAGGATGTAGTGATCCATGTGTTTCGACAAGTGGGAGACAAGACGACAAGGTGAGGTTTGGGTCGTGGAGGTTGTAGTGAATTTCCCGGGTCTCAGGAATCCGTAGAAGGCCAAGTAAATTGCCGTTTTGATGATGGAGTTGGTATCTGTTTCAAGAGGCGTGGCGTCCAGCAAGTCGGATAATGCTTTGAAGATATGATTGTTTATGGGTAGCCTCTGGGCTGGACGTGCGGGTTCCGTTTTCTGAATACCTCTGAGTATGGTTTTGATCTGGTGCGAGGACATGAAGCTGATGTTATTGGGGTGTATGATTAGCATATGATGTTGAATGCCAGTGAGATATAGTTTGATGGTGTTGTATGACATTTTGAGTTTGAGGTGGCAAAAGAAGCAAACCCCGGAAGAGACGTCATGACAAAAGGGTGCGTGATGTTGTGTTCCAACAGGAACCTGTTGAATAGTGTGAACGCTCTGTCGTATGTTCTATGTGTATTGTCTGACAGTGCTAAGCGGGACAAAGACTGGCTATGCCGCATGATGCCTTCTAATCCAGAATGAGCTGTTGAAATGATGGAGTGATGGAGGCCGTGGGTGACGCTGATGGGAGAGCTTGATGAAATGCCTGAAATTTGAAGCGAGACAGATTGTCAGCTGCCGTATTGCACACCCCCGGGCCATGGGAACAATGTAAGAAGAAATTATTGCAAGCGGCCAACCAAGTAAGTCTCCGGAGAAATTTGGAACGATCTTTGTTGATGATCTGGCAGGTCGCCTGGTTGTCTGAATAGCACTGGACCGACATGTTTGCCCATGAATGACCCCACGCCACGGCAGCCGCCACGATGGGGTAGATCTCGAAAAGCGCTGA